>NC_060067.1:210098052-210729441 GCF_922984935.1 Meles meles | reverse complement strand
GCTCGTGAGAATTGGCCGGAAAACGCCCGGCGAACACACTTCGGGCAACCACAGGGCCGCAGGGCCGCCCCCCCCGGTGCCTTGTCCGGGATCGCGTGTCGTCGCGTTCCGGCACCGCCAGGAGGAGCTCCGGGAGGCGGGCCCCGGGGAGGGCCGACGCCTCCCGCTTCCTCAGCCTCCGGGGGTCCCCTCCCTGGCGCCGGCCGCTGGGGTCGGGCCAGCCCCGAAAGCCGGGCCGGGGCCCGGGCCTGCTTGCTCAGCCTTCCGTTGCCAGGGGCCTGAGCCTGGGGGCCTCCGCATGGGGAACCCTGAGTCCCCGCGCCACGAGTCCCCCCGACCGTTCCCGGCGACAACGGCACCTTTCACGGCTTCGTCCCAGCAGTGGAGTGAGAGATCACTCCGTTCCCCCACAGAGGCCAGCCCCCTCCACGGGCGACCCGGCCGCCAGCCACGGCGGAGGCGGACGCCCGGCCACGGCGCCTCCATCCACTCTGCTGGGGGAAAACTCCCCGGCGCCGGGGCCGCCGGCCGCGCCCCATCGTCGCGGCTCGTTTTCCGGGTGCCGCGCCATGCCCCGAGCGGGAGAAAGGGCCCTGCTCCACGCGGCACTGGGCGCTGACCAGGGTTGCCCAACGCAGGCCAATTCTCACGAGCGTTCTGCCCAAATCGATCCTGATTTGGCAGAACGTTCGTGAGAATTGGCCGGAAAACGCCCGGCGAACACACTTCGGGCTCCACAGGGGCCGCAGGGCCACCCCCCCCGGGGCCCTGTCCGGGATCGCGTGTCGTCGCGTTTCCGGCACCGCCAGGAGGAGCACCGGGAGGCGGGCCGGGGGAGGCCGATGCCTCCCGCTCCTCAGCCTCCGGGGGTCCCCTCCCTGGCGCCGGCCGCTGGGGCCGGGCCAGCCCCGAAAGCCGGGCCCGGGCCCGGGCCTGCTTGCTCAGCCTACATTGCCAGGTGCCTGAGCCTGTGTTGCCTCCGCATGGGGAACCCTGAGTCCCCGCGCCACGAGTCCACCCGACCGTCCCGGCGACAACGGCACCTTTCGCGGCCTAGTCCTAGCCGTGGAGTGAGAGATCACTCCGTTCCCCCACAGACGCCAGCCCCCTACACGGGCACCCCGGCCGCCCGCCACGGCGGAGGCGGATGCCCGGCCACGGCGCCTCCATCCACTCTGCTCGGGGGAAAACTCCCCGGCGCTGTTGCCGCCGGCCGCGCCCCATCGTCGCGGCTCGTTTTCCGGGTGGCCGCGCCATGCCCCGAGCGAGAAAGGGCCCTGCTCCACGCGGCACTGGGCGCTGACCAGGGCTGCCCAACGCCGGCCAATTCTCACGAGCGTTCTGCCCAATCGATCTCGAATTGGGCAGAACGCTCATGAGAATTGGCCGGGAAAACGCCCGGCGAACACACTTCGGGCACCACAGGGCCGCAGGCCCGCCACCCCATGGCCCTGTGCGGGATCGCGTGTCGTCGCGTTCCGGCACCGCCAGGAGAAGCTCCGGGAGGCGGGCCCCGGGGAGGCCGACGCCTCCCCGCTCCTCAGCCTCCGGGGTTCCCCTCCCTGGCGCCGGCCGCTGGGGCCCGGCCAGCCCCGAAAGCCGGGCCCGGGCCCGGGCCTGCTTGCTCAGCCTTCCGTTGCCAGGGGCCTGAGCCTGGGGACCTCCGCATGGGGAACACTGATTCCCGCGCCACGAGTCCCCTACCGTCCCGGCGACAACGGCACCTTTCGCGGCTTCGTCCCAGCCGTGGAGTGAGAGATCACTCCGTTCCCCCCACAGAGGCCAGCCCCCCTCCACGGGCGCCCCGGCCGCCCGCCACGGCGGAGGCGGACGTCCGGCCACGGCGCCTGCATCCACTCTGCTTGGGGGAAAACTCCCTGGCGCCGGGGCCGCCGGCCGCGACCCAATGTCGCGGCTCATTGTCCGGGCGGCCGTGCCATGCCCCGAGCGAGAAAGGGCCCTGCTCCACGCGGCACTGGGCGCTGACCAGGGCTGCCCAACGCCGGCCAATTCTCACGAGCGTTCTGCCCAAATCGATCCCGATTTGGGCAGAACGCTCGTGAGAATTGGCCGGAAAACGCCCGGCGAACACACTCGGGCACCACAGGGCCGCAGGGCCGCCCCCCCGGGGCCCTGTCCGGGATCGCGAGTCGTCGCGTTCCGGCACCGCCAGGAGGAGCTCCGGGAGGCGGGCCTCAGGGAGGCCGACGCCTCCCGCTCCTCAGCCTCCGGGGGTCCCCTCCCTGGCGCCGGCCCGCTGGGGCCGGGCCAGCCCCGAAAGCCGGGCACGGGGCCCGGGCCTGCTTGCTCAGCCTTCCGTTGCCAGGGGCCTGAGCCTGGGGGCCTCCGCCTGGGGAACCCTGAGTCCCGCACCACGAGTCCCCCCCGACCGTCCCGGGCGACAACGGCACCTTTCGCGGCTTCGTCCCAGCCGTGGAGTGAGAGATCACTCCGTTCCCCCACAGAGGCCAGCCCCCTCCACGGGCCGCCCCGGTCGCCCGCCAAGGCGGAGGCGGACGCCCGGCCACGGCGCCTCCATCCACTCTGCTCGGGGAAAACTCCCGGCAGCGGGGGCCGCCGGCCGCGCCCCATCGTCGCGGCTCGTTTTTCCGGGGTGACCGCGCCATGCCCCGAGCGAGAAAGGGCCCTGCTCCACGCGGCACTGGGCGCTGGCCAGGGCTGCCCAACGCCGGCCAATTCTCACGAGCGTTCTGCCCAAATCGATGACGATTTGGGCAGAACGCTCGTGAGAATTGGCCGGGGAAAACGCCCGGCGAACACACTTCGGGCACCACAGGGCCGCAGGGCCGCCCCCCCGGTGCCTTGTCCGGGATCGCGTGTCGTCGCGTTCCGGCACCGCCAGGAGGAGCTCCGGGAGGCGGGCCCCGGGGAGGCCGACGCCTCCCGCTCCTCAGCCTCCGGGGGTCCCCTCCCTGGCGCCGGCCGCTGGGGTCGGGCCAGCCCCGAAAGCCGGGCCGGGGCCCGGGCCTGCTTGCTCAGCCTTCCGTTGCCAGGGGCCTGAGCCTGGGGGCCTCCGCTATGGGGAACCCTGAGTCCCGCGCCACGAGTCCCCCGACCGTCCCGGCGGACAACGGCCACCTTTCACGGCTTCGTCCCAGCCGTGGAGTGAGAGATCACTCCGTTCCCCCACAGAGGCCCAGCCCCCTCCACGGGCGACCCGGCCGCCAGCCACGGCGGAGGCGGACGCCCGGCCACGGCGCCTCCATCCACTCTGCTGGGGGAAAACTCCCCGGCGCCGGGGCCGCCGGCCGCGCCCCATCGTCGCGGCTCGTTTTCCGGGTGGCCGCGCCATGCCCCGAGCGAGAAAGGGCCCTGCTCCACGCGGGCACTGGGCGCTGACCAGGGTTGCCCAACGCAGGCCAATTCTCACGAGCGTTCTGCCAAATCGATCCTGATTTGGGCAGAACGTTCGTGAGAATTGGCCGGAAAACGCCCGGCGAACACACTTCGGGCTCCACAGGGCCGCAGGGCCACCCCCCCGGGGCCCTGTCCGGGATCGCGTGTCGTCGCGTTCCGGCACCGCCAGGAGGAGCTCCGGGAGGCGGGCCCGGGGGAGGCCGATGCCTCCCGCTCCTCAGCCTCCGGGGGTCCCCTCCCTGGCGCCGGCCGCTGGGGCCGGGCCAGCCCCGAAAGCCGGGCCCGGGCCCGGGCCTGCTTGCTCAGCCTACCATTGCCAGGTGCCTGAGCCTGTGTGCCTCCGCATGGGGAACCCTGAGTCCCGCGCCACGAGTCCACCCGACCGTCCCGGCGACAACGGCACCTTTCGCGGCCTAGTCCTAGCCGTGGAGTGAGAGATCACTCCGTTCCCCCACAGACGCCAGCCCCCTACACGGGCACCCCGGCCGCCCGCCACGGCGGGAGGCGGATGCCCGGCCACGGCGCCTCCATCCACTCTGCTCGGGGGAAAACTCCCCGGCGCTGTTGCCGCCGGCCGCGCCCCATCGTCGCGGCTCGTTTTCCGGGTGGCCGCGCCATGCCCCGAGCGAGAAAGGGCCCTGCTCCACGCGGCACTGGGCGCTGACCAGGGCTGCCCAACGCCGGCCAATTCTCACGAGCGTTCTGCCCAAATCGATCTCGAATTGGGCAGAACGCTCATGAGAATTGGCCGGAAAAACGCCCGGCGAACACACTTCGGGCACCACAGGGCCGCAGGCCCGCCACCCCATGGCCCTGTGCGGGATCGCGTGTCGTCGCGTTCCGGCACCGCCAGGAGAAGCTCCGGGAGGCGGGCCCCGGGGAGGCCGACGCCTCCCGCTCCTCAGCCTCCGGGGTTCCCCTCCCTGGCGCCGGCCGCTGGGGCCCGGCCAGCCCCGAAAGCCGGGCCCGGGCCCGGGCCTGCTTGCTCAGCCTTCCGTTGCCAGGGGCCTGAGCCTGGGGACCTCCGCATGGGGAACACTGAGTCCCCGCGCCACGAGTCCCCCTACCGTCCCGGCGACAACGGCACCTTTCGCGGCTTCGTCCCAGCCGTGGAGTGAGAGATCACTCCGTTCCCCCACAGAGGCCAGCCCCCTCCACGGCGCCCCGGCCGCCCGCCACGGCGGAGGCGGACGCCCGGCCACGGCGCCTGCATCCACTCTGCTTGGGGAAAACTCCCTGGCGCCGGGGGCCGCCGGCCGCGACCCAATGTCGCGGCTCATTGTCCGGGCGGCCGTTGCCATGCCCCGAGCGAGAAAGGGCCCTGCTCCACGCGGCACTGGGCGCTGACCAGGGCTGCCCAACGCCGGCCAATTCTCACGAGCGTTCTGCCCAAATCGATCCCGATTTGGGCAGAACGCTCGTGAGAATTGGCCGGAAAACGCCCGGCGAACACACTTCGGGCACCACAGGGCCGCAGGGCCGCCCCCCGGGGCCCTGTCCGGGATCGCGAGTCGTCGCGTTCCGGCACCGCCAGGAGGAGCTCCGGGAGGCGGGCCTCAGGGAGGCCGACGCCTCCCGCTCCTCAGCCTCCGGGGGTCCCCTCCCTGGCGCCGGCCGCTGGGGCCGGGCCAGCCCCGAAAGCCGGGCACGGGCCCGGGCCTGCTTGCTCAGCCTTCCGTTGCCAGGGGCCTGAGCCTGGGGGCCTCCGCCTGGGGAACCCTGAGTCCCGCACCACGAGTCCCCCCGACCGTCCCGGCGACAACGGCACCTTTCGCGGCTTCGTCCCAGCCGTGGAGTGAGAGATCACTCCGTTCCCCCACAGAGGCCAGCCCCCTCCACGGGCGCCCCGGTCGCCCGCCAAGGCGGAGGCGGACGCCCGGCCACGGCGCCTCCATCCACTCTGCTCGGGGAAAACTCCCCGGCGCGGGGGCCGCCGGCCGCGCCCCATCGTCGCGGCTCGTTTTCCCCAGGGTGACCGCGCCATTGCCCCGAGCGGAGAAAGGGCCCTGCTCCACGCGGCACTGGGCGCTGACCTGGGCTGCCCAACGCCGGCCAATTCTCACGAGCGTTCTGCCCAAATCGATCCCTATTTTGGGCAGAACGCTCGTGAGAATTGGCCGGAAAACGCCCGGCGATCACACTTCGGTCACCACAGGGCCGCAGGGCCGCCCCCCCGGGGCCCTGTCCGGGATCGCGTGTCGTCGCGTTCCGGCACCGCCAGGGAGGAGCTCCGGGAGGCGGGCCCCAGGGAGGCCGACGCCTCCCACTCCTCAGCCTCCGGGGGTCCCCTCCCTTGCGCCGGCGGCTGGGGCCGGGCCAGCCCAGAAAGCCGGGCCCGGGCCCGGGCCTGCTTGCTCAGCCTTCCGTTGCCAGGGGCCTGAGCCTGGGGGCCTCCGCATGGGGAACCCTGAGTCCCGCGCCACGAGTCCCCCCGACCGTCCCGGCGACAACGGCACCTTTCGCGGCTTCGTCCCAGCCGTGGAGTGAGAGATCACTCCGTTCCCCCACAGAGGCCAGACCCCTCCACGGGGGCCCCGGCCGCCTGCCACGGCGGAGGCGGACGCCCGGCCACGGCGCCTCCATCCACTCTGCTCGGGGGAAAACTCCCGGCGCCGGGGCCGCCGGCCGCGCCCCATCGTCGCGGCTCGATTTCCGGGTGGCCGCGCCATGCCCCGAGCGAGAAAGTGCCCTGCTCCACGCGGCACTGGGCGCTGACCAGGGCTGCCCAACGCCGGCCAATTCTCACCGAGCGTTCTGCCCCAAATCGATCCCGATTTGGGCAGAACGCTCGTGAGAATTGGCCGGAAACGCCCGGCGATCACACTTCGGTCACCACAGGGCCGCAGGGCCGCCCCCCCGGGGCCCTGTCCGGGATCGCGTTGTCGTCGCGTTTCCGGCACCGCCAGGAGGAGCTCCGGGAGGCGGGCCCCAGGGAGGCCGACGCCTCCCACTCCTCAGCCTCCGGGGGTCCCCTCCCTTGCGCCGGCGGCTGGGGCCGGGCCAGCCCCGAAAGCCGGGCCCGGGCCCGGGCCTGCTTGCTCAGCCTTCCGTTGCCAGGGGCCTGAGCCTGGGGGCCTCCGCATGGGGAACCCTGAGTCCCGCGCCACGAGTCCCCCCGACCGTCCCGGCGACAACGGCACCTTTCGCGGCTTCGTCCCAGCCGTGGAGTGAGAGATCACTCCGTTCCCCCACAGAGGCCAGACCCCTCCACGGGGGCCCCGGCCGCCTGCCACGGCGGAGGCGGACGCCCGGCCACGGCGCCTCCATCCACTCTGCTCGGGGAAAACTCCCGGCGCCGGGGCCGCCGGCCGCGCCCCATCGTCGCGGCTCGATTTCCGGGTGGCCGCGCCATGCCCCGAGCGAGAAAGTGCCCTGCTCCACGCGGCACTGGGCGCTGACCTGGGCTGCCCAACGCCGGCCAATTCTCACGAGCGTTCTGCCCAAATCGATCCCGATTTGGGCAGAACGCTCGTGAGAATTGGCCGGAAAACGCCCGGCGAACACACTTTGGGCACCACAGGGCCGCAGGGCCGCCTCCCCGGTACCCTGTCCGGGATCGCATGTCATCGCGTTCCGGCACCGCCAGGAGGAGCTCCGGGAGGCGGGCCCCGGGGAGGCCGACGCCTCCCGCTCCTCAGCCTCCGGGGGTCCCCTCCCTGGCGCCGGCCGCCGGGGCCGGGCCAGCCCCGAAAGCCGGGCCCGGGCCAGGGCCTGCTTGCTCAGCCCTCCGTTGCCAGAGGCCTGAGCCTGGGGTCCTACGCATGGGGAACCCTGAGTCCCGCGCCAACGAGTCCCCCGACCGTGGCGGCGACAACGGCACCTTTCGCGGCTTCGTCCCAACCGTGGTGTGAGAGATCACTCCGTTCCCCCACAGAGGCCAGCCCCCTCCACGGGCGCCCCGGCAGCCCGCCACGGCGGAGGCGGACGCCCGGCCACGGCGCCTCCATCCACTCTGCTCGGGGAAAACTCCCCGGCGCCGGGGCCGCCGGCCGTGCCCCATCGTCGCGGCTCGTTTTCCCGGGTGGCGTCGCTATGCCCCGAGCGAGAAAGGGCCCTGCTCCACGCGGGCACTGGGCGCTGACCAGGGCTGCCCAACGCCGGCCAATTCTCACGAGCGTTCTGCCCAAATCGATCCCGATTTGTGCAGAACGCTCGTGAGAATTGGCCGGAAAACGCACGGCAAATACACTTCGGGCACCACAGGGCCGCAGGGCCGCCCCCCCGGGGCCCTGTCCGGGATCGCGTGTCGTCGCGTTCCGGCACCGCCAGGAGGAGGTCCGGGAGGCGGGCCCCGGGGAGGCCATCGCCTCCCGCTACTCAGCCTCCGGGGGTCCCCTCCCTGGCGCCGGCCGCCGGGGGCCGGGCCAGCCCCGAGAGCCGGGCCCGGGCCCGGGCCTGCTTTCTCAGCCTTCCGTTGCCAGGGGCCTGAGCCTGGGGGCCTCCGCATGGGGAACCCTGAGTCCCGCGCCACGAGTCCCCCCGACCGTCCCGGCGGACAATTGGCACCATTCGCCGGCTTCGTCCCAGCCGTGGAGTGAGAGATCACTCCGTTCCCCCACAGAGGCCAGGCCCCTCCACGGGCTCCCCGGCCGCCCGCCACGGCGGAATGCGGACGCCCGGCCACGGGGCCTCCATCCACTCTGCTCGAGGAAAACTCCCCGGCGCCGGGGCCGCCGGCCGCGCCCCATCGTCGCGGCTCGTTTTCCGGGTGTCCGCGCCATGCCCCGAGCGAGAAAGGGCCCTGCTCCACGCGGCACTGGGCGCTGACCTGGGCTGCCCAACGCCGGCCAATTCTCACGAGCGTTCTGCCCAAATCGATCCCGATTTGGGCAGAACGCTCGTGAGAAATTGGCCGGAAAACGCCCGGCGAACACCACTTTGGGCACCACAGGGCCGCAAGGCCGCCTCCCCGGGGCCCAGTCCGGGATCGCGTGTCATCGCGTTCCGGCACCGCCAGGAGGAGCTCCGGGAGGCGGGCCCCGGGGAGGCCGACGCCTCCCGCTCCTCAGCCTCCGGGGGTCCCCTCCCTGGCGCCGGCGGCTGGGGCCGGGCCAGCCCCGAAAGCCGGGCCCGGGCCCGGGTCTGCTTGCTCACCCTTCCGTTGCCAGGGGCCTGAGCTTGGGGGCCTCCGAATGGGGAACCCTGAGTCCCGCGCCACCGCGTCCCCCCCGACCGTCCCGGCGACAACGGCACCTTTCGCGGCTTCGTCCCAGCCGTGGAGTGAGAGATCACTCCGTTCCCCCACAGAGGCCAGCCCCCTCAACGGGCGCCCCGGCCGCCCGCCTCAGCGGAGGCAGACGCCCGGCCATGGCGCCTCCATCCACTCTGCTCGGGGGAAAACTTCCCGGCGCCGGGGCCCGCCGGCCGCGCCCCATCGTCGCGGCTCGTTTTCCGGAGCCCACGCCATTCCCCGAGCGAGATAGGGCCCTGCTCCACGCGGCACTGGGCGCTGGCCAGGGCTTGCCCAACGCCGGCCAATTCTCACGAGCGTTCTGTCCAAATCGATCCCGATTTGGGCAGAACGCTCGTGAGAATTGGCCGGGAAAACGCCCGGCGAACACACTTCGGGCCACCACAGGGCGGCAGGCCCGCCCCCCCGGGGCCCTGTCCGGGATCGCGTGTTATCGCGTTCCGGCACCACCAGGAGGTGCTCCGGGAGGCGGGCCCCGGGGAGGCCGATGCCTCCCGCTCCTCAGCCTCCGGGGGTCCCCTCCCTGGCGCCGGCCGCTGGGGCCGGGCCAGCCCCGAAAGCCGGGCCCGGGCCCGGGCCTGCTTGCTCAGCCTTCCGTTGCCAGGGGCCTGAGCCTGTGTGCCTCCGCATGGGGAACACTGAGTCCCGCGCCACGAGTCCCCCCGACCGTCCCGGCGACAACGGCACCTTTCGCGGCTTCGTCCTAGCCGTGGAGTGAAGGATCACTCCGTTCCCCCACAGACGCCAGCCCCCCTCCACGGGCACCCCGGCCGCCCGCCACGGCGGAGGCGGACGCCTGGCCACGGCGCCACCATCCACTCTGCTCGGGGAAAACTCCCCCGGGGCCGTTGCCGCCGGCCGCGACCCATCGTCGCGGCTCGTTTTCCGGGTGGCCGCGCCATGCCCCGAGCGAGAAAGGGCCCTGCTCCACGTGGCACTGGGCGCTGGACCAGGGCTGCCCAACGCCGGCCAATTCTCACGAGCGTTCTGCCCAAATCGATCCCGATTTGGGCAGAACGCTCGTGAGAATTGGCCGGAAAACGCCCGGCGAACACACTTTGGGCACCACAGGGCCGCAGGGCTGCCCCCACGGGGCCCTGTCCGGGATCGCGTGTCGTCGCGTTCCAGCAGCGCCAGGAGGAGCTCCGGGAGGCGGGCCCGGGGAGGCCGACGCCTCCCGCTCCTCAGCCTCCGGGGGTCCCCTCCCTGGCGCCGGCGGCTGGGGCCGGGCCAGCCCCGAAAGCCGGGCCCGGGCCCGGGCCTGCTTGCTCAGCCTTCCGTTGCCAGGGGCCTGAGCCTGGGGGCCTCCGCATGGGGAACCCTGAGTCACGCGCCACGCGTCCCCCCGACCGTCCCGGCGACAACGGCACCTTTCGCGGCTTCGTCCCAGCCGTGGAGTGAGAGATCACTCCGTTCCCCCACAGAGGCCAGCCCCCTCCACGGGCGCCCCGGCCGCCCGCCACGGCGGGAGGCGGACGCCCGGCCACGGCGCCTCCATCCACTCTGCTCGGGGGAAAACTTCCCGGCGCCGGGGCCGCCGGCCGCGCCCCATCGTCGCGGCTCGTTTTCCGGAGCCCGCGCCATGCCCCGAGCGAGAAAGGGCCCTTGCTCCACGCGGCACTGGGCGCTGGCCAGGGCTGCCCAACGCCGGCCAATCTCACGAGCGTTCTGCCCAAATCGATGATGATTTGGGCAGAACGCTCGTGAGAATTGGCCGGAAAACGCCCGGCGAACACACTTCGGGCACCACAGGGCCGCAGGGCCGCCCCCCCCGGGGCCCTGTCCGGGATCGCGTGTCGTCGCGTTCTGGGACCGCCAGGAGGAGCTCCGGGAGGCGGGCCTCAGGGAGGCCGACGCCTCCCGCTCCTCAGCCTCCGGGGGTCCCCTCCCTGGCGCCGGCCGCTGGGGCCGGGCCAGCCCCGAAATCCGGGCCCGGTCCCCGGGCCTGCTTGCTCAGCCTTCCGTTGCCAGGGGCCTGAGCCTGGGGGCCTCCGCATGGGGAACCCTGAGTCCCGCGCCACGAGTCCCCCCCGACCGTCCGGCGACAACGGCACCTTTCGCGGCTTCGTCCCACCGTGGAGTGAGAGATCACTCCGTTCCCCCATAGAAGCCAGGCCCCTCCACGGGCGCCCCGGCCGCCCGCCACGGCGGAGGCGGACGCCCGGCCACGGCGCCTCCATCCACACTGCTCGGGGAAAACTCCCCGGCGCCGGGGCCGCCGGCCGCGCCCCATCGTCGCGGCTCGTATTCCGGGTGGCCGCGCCATGCCCCGAGCGAGAAAGGGCCCTGCTCCACGCGGCACTGGGCGCTGACCTGGGCTGCCCAACGCCGGCCAATTCTCACGAGCGTTCTGCCCAAATCGGGATCGATTTGGGCAGAACGCTCGTGAGAATTGGCCGGAAAACGCCCGGCGAACACACTTTGGGCACCACAGGGCCGCAGGGCCGCCTCCCCGGGGCCCTGTCCGGGATCGCGTGTCATCGCGTTCCGGCACCGCCAGGAGGAGCTCCGGGAGGCGGGCCCCGGGGAGGCCGACGCCTCCCGCTCCTCAGCCTCCGGGGGTCCCCTCCCTGGCCCCAGCGGCTGGGGCCGTGCCAGCCCCGAAGCCCGGTCCCGGGCCCGGGCCTGCTTGCTCAGCCTTCCGTTGCCAGGGGCCTGAGCCTGGGGGCCTCCGCATGGGGAACCCTGAGTCCCGCGCCACGAGTCCCCCCGACCGTCCCGGCGACAACAGCACCTTTCGCGGCTTCGTCCCAGCCGTGGAGTGAGAGATCACTCCGTTCCCCCACAGAGGCCAGACCCCTCCACGGGGGCCCCGGCCGCCTGCCACGGCGGAGGCGGACGCCCGGCCACGGCGCCTCCATCCACTCTGCTCGGGGAAAACTCCCGGCGCCGGGGCCGCCGGCCGCGCCCCATCGTCGCGGCTCGATTTCCGGGTGGCCGCGCCATGCCCCGAGCGAGAAAGTGCCCTGCTCCACGCGGCACTGGGCGCTGACCAGGGCTGCCCAACGCCGGCCAATTCTCACGAGCGTTCTGCCCAAATCGATCCCGATTTGGGCAGAACGCTCGTGAGAATTGGCCGGAAAACGCCCGGCGAACACACTTTGGGCACCACAGGGCCGCAGGGCCGCCTCCCCGGTACCCTGTCCGGGATCGCATGTCATCGCGTTCCGGCACCGCCAGGAGGAGCTCCGGGAGGCGGGCCCCGGGGAGGCCGACGCCTCCCGCTCCTCAGCCTCCGGGGTCCCCTCCCTGGCGCAAGTCGCTGGGGCCGGGCCAGCCCCGAAAGCCGGGCCCGGGCCCGGGCCTGCTTGCTCAGCCTTCCGTTGCCAGGGGCCTGAGCCTGGGGGCCTCCGCATGGGGAACCCTGAGACCCGGCCACGAGTCCCCCCGACCGTCCCGGCGACAACGGCACCTTTCGCGGCTTGGTCCCAGCCGTGGAGTGAGAGATCACTCCGTTCCCCCACAGAGGCCAGCCCCCTCCACGGGCGCCCCGGCCGCCCGCCACGGCGGAGGCGGACGCCCGGCCACGGCGCCTCCATCCACTGTGCTCGGGGAAATCTCCCCGGCGCCGGGACCGCCGGCCGCGCCCCATCGTCGCGGCTCGTTTTCCGGGTGGCCGCGCCATGCCCCGAGCGAGAAAGGGCCCTGCTCCACGCGGCACTGGGCGCTGACCAGGGCTGCCCAACGCCGGCCAATTCTCACGAGCGTTCTGCCCAAATCGATCCCGATTTGGGCAGAACGCTCGTGAGAATTGGCCGGAAAACGCCCGGCGAACACACTTCGGGCACCACAGGGCCGCAGGGCCGCCCCCCCGGGGCCCTGTCCGGGATCGCGTGTCGTCGCGTTCCGGCACCGCCAGGAGGAGCTCCGGGAGGCGGGCCCCGGGGAGGCCGACGCCTCCCGCTCCTCAGCCTCCGGGGATCCACTCCCTGGCGCCGGCCGCTGGGGCCGGGCCAGCCCCGAAAGCCGGGCACGGGCCCGGGCCTGCTTGCTCAGCCTTCCGTTGCAAGGGGCATGAGCCTGGGGGCCTCCGCATGGGGAACCCTGAGTCCCGCGCCACGAGACCCCCGACCGTCCCGGCGACAACGGCACCTTTCGCGGCTTCGTCCCAGCCGTGGAGTGAGAGATCACTCCGTTCCCCCACAGAGGCCAGCCCCCTCCAAGGGCGCCCCGGCCGCCCGCCACGGCGGAGGCGGACACCCAGCCACGGCGCCTCCATCCATTCTGCTTGGGGAAAACCCCGGCGCCAGGGCCGCCGGCCGCGCCCCATCGTCGCGGCTCGTTTTCCCGGTGGCCGCGCCATGCCCCGAGAGAGAAAGGGCCCTGCTCCACGCGGCACTGGGCGCTGACCAGGGCTGCCCAACGCCGGCCAATTCTCACGAGCGTTCTGCCCAAATCGATGCCGATTTGGGCAGAACGCTCGTGAGAATTGGCCGGAAAACGCTCGGCGAACACACTTCGGGCATCACAGGGCCGCAGGGAAGCCCCGCCGGGGCCCTGTGCGGGATCGCGTGTCGTCGCGTTCCGGCACCGCCAGGAGGAGCTCCGGGAGGCGGGCCCGGGGAGGCCGACACCTCGCGCTCCTCAGCCTCCGGGGGTCCCCTCCTTGGCGCCGGGCGCTGGGGCCGGGCCAGCCCCGAAAGCCAGGCCCGGGCCCGGGCCTGCTTGCTCAGCCTTCCGTTGCCAGGGGCCTGAGCCTGGGGGCCTCCGCATGGGGAACCCTGAGTCCCGCGCCACGAGTCCCCCCGACCGTCCCGGCGACAACGGCACCTTTCACGGCTTCGTCCCAGCCGTGGAGTGAGAGATCACTCCGTTCCCCCACAGAGGCCAGCCCCCTCCACGGGCGACCCGGCCGCCAGCCACGGCGGAGGCGGACGCCCGGCCACGGCGCCTCCATCCACTCTGCTCGGGGAAAACTCCCCGGCGCCGGGGCCGCCGGCCGCGCCCCATCGTCGCGGCTCGTTTTCCGGGTGGCCGCGCCATGCCCCGAGCGAGAAAGGGCCCTGCTCCACGCGGCACTGGGCGCTGACCAGGGCTGCCCAACGCAGGCCAATTCTCACGAGCGTTCTGCCCAAATCGATCCCGATTTGGGCAGAACGCTCGTGAGAATTGGCCGGAAAACGCCCGGCGAACACACTTTGGGCACCACAGGGCCGCAGGGCCGCCTCCCCAGCGCCCTGTCCGGGATCGCGTGTCATCGCGTTCCGGCACCGCCAGGAGGAGCTCCGGGAGGCGGGCCCCGGGGAGGCCGACGCCTCCCGCGCCTCAGCCTCCGGGGGTCCCCTACCTGGCGCCGGCGGCTGGGGCCGGGCCAGCCCCGAAAGCCGGGCCCTGGCCCGGGCCTGCTTGCTCAGCCTTCCGTTGCCAGGGGCCTGAGCCTGGGGGCCTCCGCATGGGGAACCTTGAGTCCCGCGCCACGAGTCCCCCCGACCGTCCAGGCGACAACGGCACCTTTCTCGGCTTCGTCCCAGCCGTGGAGTGAGAGATCACTCCGTTCCCCCACAGAGGCCAGGCCCCTCCACGGGCGCCCCGGCCGCCCGACACGGCGGAGGCGGACGCACGGCAGCGGCGCCTCCATCCACTCTGCTCGGGGGAAAACTCCCCGGCGCCGGGGCCGCCGGCCGCGCCCCATCGTCGCGGCTCGTTTTCCGGGTGGCCGCGCCATGCCCCGAGCGAGAAAGGGCCCTGCTCCACGCGGCACTGGGCGCTGACCTGGGCTGCCCAACCCCGGGCAATTCTCACGAGCGTTCTGCCCAAATCGATCCCGATTTGGGCAGAACGCTCGTGAGAATTGGCCGGAAAACGCCCGGCGAACACACTTTGGGCACCACAGGGCCGCAAGGCCGCCTCCCCGGGGCCCTGTCCGGGATCGCGTGTCATCGCGTTCCGGCACCGCCAGGAGCAGCTCCGGGAGGCGGGCCCCGGGGAGGCCGACGCCTCCCGCTCCTCAGCCTCCGGGGGTCCCCTCCCTGGCGCCGGCGGCTGGGGCCGGGCCAGCCCCGAAAGCCAGGCCCGGGCCCGGGTCTGCTTGCTCAGCCTTCCGTTGCCCGGGGCCTGAGCCTGGGGGCCTCCGATTGGGGAACCCTGAGTCCCGCGCCACGCGTCCCCCCGACCATCCTGGCGACAACGGCACCTTTCGCGGCTTCGTCCCAGCCGTGGAGTGAGAGATCACTCCGTTCCCCCACAGAGGCCAGCCCCCACCACGGGAACCCCGGCCGCCCGCCTCGGCGGAGGCGGACGCCCGGCCACGGCGCCTCCATCCACTCTGCTCGGGGAAAACTCCCCGGCGCCGGGGCCGCCGGCCGCGCCCTATCTTCGCGGCTCGTTTTCCGGGTGGCCGCGCCATGCCCCGAGCGAGAAAGGGCCCTGCTCCACGCGGCACTGGGCGCTGACCAGGGCTGCCCAACGCCGGCCAATTCTCACTAGCGTTCTGCCCAAATCGATGCCGATTTGGGCAAAACGCTCGTGAGAATTGGCCGGAAAACGCCCGGCGAACACACTTCGGGCACCACAGGGCCGCAGGGCCGCCCCGCCGGGGCCCTGTGCGGGATCGCGTGTCGTCGCGTTCCGGCACTGCCAGGAGGAGCTCCGGGAGGCGGGCCCCGGGGAGGCCGACGCCTCCCGCTCCTCAGCCTCCGGGGGTCCCCTACCTGGCGCCGGCGGCTGGGGCCGGGCCAGCCCCGAAAGCCGGGCACGGGCCCGGGCCTGCTTGCTCAGCCTTCCGTTGCCAGGGGCCTGAGCCTGGGGGCCTCCGCATGGGGTACCCTGAGTCACGCGCCACGCGTCCCCCCGACCGTCCCGGCGACAACGGCACCTTTCGCGGCTTCGTCCCAGCCGTGGAGTGAGAGATCACTCCGTTCCCCCACAGAGGCCAGCGCCCTCCACGGGCACCCCGGCCGCCCGCCTCGTCGGAGGCGGACGCCCGGCCACGGCGCCTCCATCCACTCTGCTCGGGGAAAACTCCCCGGCGCCGGGGCCGCCGGCCGCGCCCCATCGTCGCGGCTCGTTTTCCGGGTGGCCGCGCCATGCCCCGAGCGAGAAAGGGCCCTGCTCCACGCGGCCCTGGGCGCTGACCAGGGCTGCCCAACGCCGGCCAATTCCACGAGCATTCTGCCCAAATCGATCCCGATTTGGGCCGAACGCTCCTGAGAATTGGCCGGAAAACGCCCGGCGAACACACTTCGGGCACCAGAGGGCCGCAGGGCCGCCCCCCCGGGGCCCTGTCCGGGATCGCGTGTCGTCGCGTTCCGGCACCGCTAGGAGGAGCTCCGGGAGGCGGGCCCCGGGGAGGCCGACGCCTCCCGCTCCTCAGCCTCCGGGGGTCCCGTCCCTGGCGCCGGCCGCTGGGGCCGGGCCAGCCCCGAAAGCCGGGCCCGGGCCCGGGCCTGCTTGCTCAGCCTTCCGTTGCCAGGGGCCTGAGCCTGGGGGCCTCCGCATGGGGAACCCTGAGTCCCGCGCCACGAGTCCCCCCGACCGTCCCGGCGACCACGGCACCTTTCGCGGCTTCGTCCCAGCCGTGGAGTGAGAGATCACTCCGTTCCCCCACAGAGGCCAGCCCCCTCCACGGGCGCCCCGGCCGCCCGCCACGGCTGAGGCGGACGCCCGGCCACGGCGCCTCCATCCACTCTGCTCGGGGGAAAACTCCCCGGCGCCGGGGCCGCCGGCCGCGCCCCATCGTCGCGGCTCGTTTTCCGGGTGGCCGCGCCATGCCCCGAGCGAGAAAGGGCCCTGCTCCACGCAGCCCTGGGCGCTGACCAGGGCTGCCCAACGCCGGCCAATTCTCACGAGCGTTCTGCCCAAATCGATCCCGATTTGGGCCGAACGCTCCTGAGAATTGGCCGGAAAACGCCCGGCGAACACACTTCGGCCACCAGAGGGCCGCAGGGCCGCCCCCCCGGGGCCCTGTCCGGGATCGCGTGTCGTCGCGTTCCGGCACCGCCAGGAGGAGCTCCGGGAGGCGGGCCCCGGGGAGGCCGACGCCTCCCGCTCCTCAGCCTCCGGGGGTCCCCTCCCTGGCGCCGGCCGCTGGGGCCGGGCCAGCCCCGAAAGCCGGGCCCGGGCCCCGGCCTGCTTGCTCAGCCTTCCGTTGCCAGGGGCCTGAGCCTGGGGGCCTCCGCATGGGGAACCCTGAGTCCCGCGCCACGAGTCCCCCCGACCGTCCCGGCGACCACGGCACCTTTCGCGGCTTCGTCCCAGCCGTGGAGTGAGAGATCACTCCGTTCCCCCACAGAGGCCAGCCCCCTCCACGGGCGCCCCGGCCGCCCGCCACGGCGGAGGCGGACGCCCGGCCACGGCGCCTCCATCCACTCTGCTCGGGGAAAACTCCCCGGCGCCGGGGCCGCCGGCCGCGCCCCATCGTCGCGGCTCGTTTTCCGGGTGGCCGCGCCATGCCCCGAGCGAGAAAGGGCCCTGCTCCACGCGGCCCTGGGCGCTGACCAGGGCTGCCCAACGCCGGCCAATTCTCACGAGCGTTCTGCCCAAATCGATCCCGATTTGGGCCGAACGCTCCTGAGAATTGGCCGGAAAACGCCCGGCGAACACACTTCGGGCACCAGAGGGCCGCAGGTGCGCCCCCCCGGGGCCCTGTCCGGGACCGCGTGTCGTCGCGTTCCGGCACCGCCAGGAGGAGCTCCGGGAGGCGGGCCCCGGGGAGGCCGACGCCTCCCGCTCCTCAGCCTCCGGGGGTCCCCTCCCTGGCGCCGGCCGCTGGGGCCGGGCCAGCCCCGAAAGCCGGGCCCGGGTCCGGGCCTGCTTGCTCAGCCTTCCGTTGCCAGGGGCCTGAGCCTGAGGGCCTCCGCACGGGGAACCCTGAGTCCCGCGCCACGAGTCCACCCGACCGTCCCGGCGACAACGGCACCTTTCGCGGCTTGGTCCCAGCCGTGGAGTGAGAGATCACTCCGTTCCCCCACAGAGGCCAGACCCCTCCACGGGAGCCCCGGCCCCCCGCCACGGCGGAGGCGGACGCCCGGCCACGGCGCCTCCATCCACTCTGCTCGGGGTAATCTCCCCGGCGCCGGGGCCGCCGGCCGCGCCCCATCGTCGCGGCTCGTTTTCCGGGTGGCCGCGCCATGCCCCGAGCGAGAAAGGGCCCTGCTCCACGCGGCACTGGGCGCTGACCTGGGCTGCCCAACGCCGGCCAATTCTCACGAGCGTTCTGCCCAAATCGATCCCGATTTGGGCAGAACGCTCGTGAGAATTGGCCGGAAAACGCCCGGCGAACACACTTCGGGCACCACAGGGCCGCAGGGCCGCCCTCCCGGGGCCCTGTCCGGGATCGCGTGTCGTCGCGTTCCGGCACCGCCAGGAGGAGCTCCGGGAGGCGGGCCCCGGGGAGGCCGACGCCTCCCGCTCCTCAGCCTCCGGGGGTCCACTCCCTGGCGCCGGCCGCTGGGGCCGGGCCAGCCCCGAAAGCCGGCACGGGCCCGGGCCTGCTTGCTCAGCCTTCCGTTGCAAGGGGCATGAGCCTGGGGGCCTCCGCTTGGGGAACCCTGAGTCCCGCGCCACGAGACCCCCGACCCGTCCCGGCGACAACGGCACCTTTCGCGGCTTCGTCCCAGCCGTGGAGTGAGAGATCACTCCGTTCCCCCACAGAGGCCAGCCCCCTCCACGGGCGCCCCGTCCGCCCGCCACGGCGGAGGCGGACGCCCGGCCACGGCGCCTCCATCCACTCTGCTCGGGGGAAAACTCCCCGGCGCCGGGGCCGCCGGCCGCGCCCCATCGTCGCGGCTCGTTTTCCGGGTGGCCGCGCCATGCCCCGAGCGAGAGAAAGGGCCCTGCTCCACGCGGCACTGGGCGCTGACCAGGGCTGCCCAACGCCGGCCAATTCTCACGAGTGTTCTGCCCAAATCGATCCCGATTTGAGCAGAACGCTCGTGAGATTTGGCCGGAAAACGCCCGGCGAACACACTTCGGGCACCACAGGGCCGCAGGGCCGCCCCGCCGGGGCCCTGTGCGGGATCGCGTGTCGTCACGTTCCGGCACCGCCAGGAGGAGCTCCGGGAGGCTGGCCCGGGGAGGCCGACGCCTCGCGCTCCTCAGCCTCCGGGGGTCCCCTACTTGGCGCCGGCCGCTGGGGCCGGGCCAGCCCCGAAAGCCAGGCCCGGGCCCGGGCCTGCTTGCTCAGCCTTCCGTTGCCAGGGGCCTGAGCCTGGAGGCCTCCCCAAGGGGAACCCTGAGTCCCGCGCCACGAGTCCCCCCGACTGTCCCGGCGACAACGGCACCTTTCGCGGCTTCGTCCCAGCCGTGGAGTGAGAGATCACTCCGTTCCCCCACAGAGGCCAGCCCCCTCAACGGGCGCCCCGGCCGCCCGCCTCGGCAGAGGCAGACGCCCGGCCATGGCGCCTCCATCCACTCTGCTCGGGGAAAACTCCCCGGGGCCGGGGCCGCCGGCCGCGCCCCATCGTCGCGGCTCGTTTTCCGGAGGCCACGCCATTCCCCGAGCGAGAAAGGGCCCTGCTCCACGCGGCACTGGGCGCTGGCCAGGGCTGCCCAACGCCGGCCAATTCTCACGAGCGTTCTGCCCAAATCGATCCCGATGTGGGCAGAACGCTCGTGAGAATTGGCCGGAAAACGCCCGGCGAACACACTTCGGGCACCACAGGGCCGTAGGGCCGCCCCCCCGGGGCCTTGTCCGGGATCGCGTGTCGTCGCGTTCCGGCACCGCCAGGAGGAGCTCCGGGAGGCGGGCCCCAGGGAGGCCGACGCCTCCCGCTCCTCAGCCTCCGGGGGTCCCCTCCCTGGCGCCGGCCGCTGGGGCCGGGCCAGCCCCGAAAGCCGGGCCCGGGCCCGGGCCTGCTTGCTCAGCCTTCCGTTGCCAGGGGCCTGAGCCTGTGTGACTCCGCATGGGGAACACTGAGTCCCGCGCCACGAGTCCCCCCGACCGTCCCGGCGACAGCGGCACCTTTCGCGGCTTCGTCCTAGCCGTGGAGTGAGAGATCACTCCGTTCCCCCACAGAGGCCAGGTCCCTCCACGGGTGCCCCGGCCGCCCGCCATGGCGGAGGCGGACGCCTTGCCACGGCGCCTCCATCCACTCTGCTCGGGGAAAACTCCCTGGCGCCGGGGCCACCGGCCGCGCCCCATCGTCGCGGCTCGTTTTCCGGGTGGCCGCGCCATGCGCCGAGCGAGAAAGGGCCCTGCTCCACGCGGCACTGGGCGCTGACATGGGCTGCCCAACGCCGGCCAATTCTCACGAGCGTTCTGCCCAAATCGATCCCGATTTGGGCAGAACGCTCGTGAGAATTGGCCGGAAAACGCCCGGCGAACACACTTTGGGCACCACAGGGCCGCAGGGCCGCCTCACCGGCGCCCTGTCCGGGATCGCGTGTCATCGCGTTCCGGCACCGCCAGGAGGAGCTCCGGGAGGCGGGCCCCGGGGAGGCCGACGCCTCCCGCTCCTCAGCCTCCGGGGGTCCCCTACCTGGCGCCGGCGGCTGGGGCCGGGCCAGCCCCGAAAGCCGGGCCCGGGCCCGGGCCTGCTTGCTCAGCCTTCCGTTGCCAGGGGCCTGAGCCTGGGGGCCTCCGCATGGGGAACCCTGAGTCCCGCGCCACGAGTCCCCCCGACCGTCCCGGCGACAACGGCACCTTTCTCGGCTTCGTCCCAGCCGTGGAGTGAGAGATCACTCCGTTCCCCCACAGAGGCCAGACCCCTCCACGGGCGCCCCGGCCGCCCGCCACGGCAGAGGCGGACGCCCGGCCACGGCGCCTCCATCCACTCTGCTCGGGGTAATCTCCCCGGCGCCGGGGCCGCCGGCCGCGCCCCATCGTCGCGGCTCGTTTTCCGGGTGGCCGCGCCATGCCCCGAGCGAGAAAGGGCCCTGCTCCACGCGGCACTGGGCGCTGACCTGGGCTGCCCAACGCCGGCCAATTCTCACGAGCGTTCTGCCCAAATCGATCCCGATTTGGGCAGAACGCTCGTGAGAATTGGCCGGAAAACGCCCGGCGAACACACTTCGGGCACCACAGGGCCGCAGGGCCGCCCCCCCGGGGCCCTGTCCGGGATCGCGTGTCGTCGCGTTCCGGCACCGCCAGGAGGAGCTCCGGGAGGCGGGCCCCGGGGAGGCCGACGCCTCCCGCTCCTCAGCCTCCGGGGGTCCCCTCCCTGGCGCCGGCCGCTGGGGCCGGGCCAGCCCCGAAAGCCGGGCCCGGGCCCCGGCCTGCTTGCTCAGCCTTCCGTTGCCAGGGGCCTGAGCCTGGGGGCCTCCGCATGGGGAACCCTGAGTCCCGCGCCACGAGTCCCCCCGACCGTCCCGGCGACCACGGCACCTTTCGCGGCTTCGTCCCAGCCGTGGAGTGAGAGATCACTCCGTTCCCCCACAGAGGCCAGACCCCTCCACGGGCGCCCCGGCCGCCCGCCACGGCGGAGGCGGACGCCTGGCCACGGCGCCTCCATCCACTCTGCTCGGGGAAAACTCCCCGGCGCCGGGGCCGCCGGCCGCGACCCATCGTCGCGGCTCGTTTTCCGGGTGGCCGCGCCATGCCCCGAGCGAGAAAGGGCCCTGCTCCACGCGGCCCTGGGCGCTGACCAGGGCTGCCCAACGCCGGCCAATTCTCACGAGCGTTCTGCCCAAATCGATCCCGATTTGGGCCGAACGCTCCTGAGAATAGGCCGGAAAACGCCCGGCGAACACACTTCGGGCACCAGAGGGCCGCAGGGGCGCCCCCCCCGGGGCCCTGTCCGGGACCGCGTGTCGTCGCGTTCCGGCACCGCCAGGAGGAGCTCCGGGAGGCGGGCCCCGGGGAGGCCGACGCCTCCCGCTCCTCAGCCTCCGGGGGTCCCCTCCCTGGCGCCGGCCGCTGGGGCCGGGCCAGCCCCGAAAGCCGGGCCCGGGTCCGGGCCTGCTTGCTCAGCCTTCCGTTGCCAGGGGCCTGAGCCTGAGGGCCTCCGCACGGGGAACCCTGAGTCCCGCGCCACGAGTCCACCCGACCGTCCCGGCGACAACGGCACCTTTCGCGGCTTGGTCCCAGCCGTGGAGTGAGAGAACACTCCGTTCCCCCACAGAGGCCAGACCCCTCCACGGGCGCCCCGGCCGCCCGCCACGGCGGAGGCGGACGCCCGGCCACGGCGCCTCCATCCACTCTGCTCGGGGTAATCTCCCCGGCGCCGGGGCCGCCGGCCGCGCTCCATCGTCGCGGCTCGTTTTCCGGGTGGCCGCGCCATGCCCCGAGCGAGAAAGGGCCCTGCTCCACGCGGCACTGGGCGCTGACCTGGGCTGCCCAACGCCGGCCAATTCTCACGAGCGTTCTGCCCAAATCGATCCCGATTTGGGCAGAACGCTCGTGAGAATTGGCCGGAAAACGCCCGGCGAACACACTTCGGGCACCACAGGGCCGCAGGGCCGCCCTCCCGGGGCCCTGTCCGGGATCGCGTGTCGTCGCGTTCCGGCACCGCCAGGAGGAGCTCCGGGAGGCGGGCCCCGGGGAGGCCGACGCCTCCCGCTCCTCAGCCTCCGGGGGTCCACTCCCTGGCGCCGGCCGCTGGGGCCGGGCCAGCCCCGAAAGCCGGGCACGGGCCCGGGCCTGCTTGCTCAGCCTTCCGTTGCAAGGGGCATGAGCCTGGGGGCCTCCGCTTGGGGAACCCTGAGTCCCGCGCCACGAGACCCCCGACCGTCCCGGCGACAACGGCACCTTTCGCGGCTTCGTCCCAGCCGTGGAGTGAGAGATCACTCCGTTCCTCCACAGAGGCCAGCCCCCTCCAAGGGCGCCCCGGCCGCCCGCCACGGCGGAGGCGGACGCCCGGCCACGGCGCCTCCATCCATTCTGCTTGGGGAAAACTCCCCGGCGCCAGGGCCGCCGGCCGCGCCCCATCGTCGCGGCTCGTTTTCCCGGTGGCCGCGCCATGCCCCGAGAGAGAAAGGGCCCTGCTCCACGCGGCACTGGGCGCTGACCTGGGCTGCCCAACGCCGGCCAATTCTCACGAGCGTTCTGCCCAAATCGATCCCGATTTGGGCAGAACGCTCGTGAGAATTGGCCGGAAAACGCCCGGCGAACACACTTCGGGCACCACAGGGCCGCAGGGCCGCCCCCCCGGGGCCCTGTCCGGGATCGCGTGTCGTCGCGTTCCGGCACCGCCAGGAGGAGCTCCGGGAGGCGGGCCTCAGGGAGGCCGACGCCTCCCGCTCCTCAGCCTCCGGGGGTCCCCTCCCTGGCGCCGGCCGCTGGGGCCGGGCCAGCCCCGAAAGCCAGGCCCGGGCCCGGGCCTGCTTGCTCAGCCTTCCGTTGCCAGGGGCCTGAGCCTGGGGGCCTCCTCCTGGGGAACGCTGAGTCCCGCGCCACGAGTCCCCCCGACCGTCCCGGCGACAACGGCACCTTTCGCGGCTTCGTCCCAGCCGTGGAGTGAGAGATCTCTCCGTTCCCCCACAGAGGCCAGCCCCCTCCACGGGCGCCCCGGCCGCACGCCACGGCGGAGGCGGACGCCCGGCCACGGCGCCTCCATCCACTCTGCTCGGGGAAAACTCCCCGGCGCCGGGGCCGACGGCCGCGCCCCATCGTCGCGGCTTGTTTTCCGGGTGGCCGCGCCATGCCCCGAGCGAGAAAGGGTCCTGCTCACGCGGCACTGGGCGCTGACCAGGGCTGACCAACGCTGGCCAATTCTCACGAGCGTTCTGCCCAAATCGATCCCGATTTGGGCAGAACGCTCGTGAGAATTGGCCGGAAAACGCCCGGCGAACACACTTCGGGAACCACAGGGCCACAGGGCCGCCCCCCTGGGGCCCTGTCCGGGATCGCGTGTCGTCGCGTTCCGGCACCGCCAGGAAGAGCTCCGGGAGGCGGTCCTCCGGGAGGCCGACGCCTCCCGCTCCTCAGCCTCCCGGGGTCCCCTCCCTGGCGCCGGCCGCTAGGGCCGGGCGAGCCCCGAAATCCGGGCCCGGGCCCGGGCCTGCTTGCTCAGCCTTCCATTGCCAGGGGCCTGAGCCTGGGGGCCTCCGCCTGGGGAACCGTGAGTCCCACGCCACGAGTCCCCCCGACCGTCCCGGCGACAACGGCACCTTTTCGGCTTCGTCCCAGCCGTGGAGTGAGAGATCACTCCGTTCCCCCACAGAGGCCAGCCCCCTCCACGGGCGCCCCGTCCGCCCGCCACGGCGGAGGCGGACGCCCGGCCACGGCGCCTCCATCCACTCTGCTCGGGGAAAACTCCCCGGCGCCGGGGCCGCCGGCCACGCCCCATCGTCGCGGCTCGTTTTCCGGGTGGCCGCGCCATGCCCCGAGCGAGAAAGGGCCCTGCTCCACGCGGCACTGGGCGCTGACCAGGGCTGCCCAACGCCGGCCAATTCTCACGAGTGTTCTGCCCAAATCGATCCCGATTTGAGCAGAACGCTCGTGAGATTTGGCCGGAAAATGCCCGGCGAACACACTTCGGGCACCACAGGGACGCAGGGCCGCCCCGCCGGGGCCCTGTGCGGGATCGCGTGTCGTCGCGTTCCGGCACCGCCAGGAGGAGCTCCGGGAGGCTGGCCCGGGGAGGCCGACGCCTCGCGCTCCTCAGCCTCCGGGCGTCCCCTACTTGGCGCCGGCCGCTGGGGCCGAGCCAGCCCCGAAAGCCAGGCCCGGGCCCGGGCCTGCTTGCTCAGCCTTCCGTTGCCAGGGGCCTGAGCCTGGAGGCCTCCCCAAGGGGAACCCTGAGTCCCGCGCCACGAGTCCCCCCGACTGTCCCGGCGACAACGGCACCTTTCGCGGCTTCGTCCCAGCCGTGGAGTGAGAGATCACTCCATTCCCCCACAGAGGCCAGCCCCCTCAACGGGCGCCCCGGCCGCCCGCCTCGGCGGAGCAGACGCCCGGCCATGGCGCCTCCATCCACTCTGCTCGGGGAAAACTCCCCGGGGCCGGGGCCGCCGGCCGCGCCCCATCGTCGCGGCTCGTTTTCCGGAGGCCACGCCATTCCCCGAGCGAGAAAGGGCCCTGCTCCACGCGGCACTGGGCGCTGGCCAGGGCTGCCCAACGCCGGCCAATTCTCACGAGCGTTCTGCCCAAATCGATCCCGATTTGGGCAGAACGCTCGTGAGAATTGGCCGGAAAACGCCCGGCGAACACACTTCGGGCACCACAGGGCCGTAGGGCCGCCCCCCCGGGGCCTTGTCCGGGATCGCGTGTCGTCGCGTTCCGGCACCGCCAGGAGGAGCTCCGGGAGGCGGGCCCCAGGGAGGCCGACGCCTCCCGCTCCTCAGCCTCCGGGGGTCCCCTCCCTGGCGCCGGCCGCTGGGGCCGGGCCAGCCCCGAAAGCCGGGCCCGGGCCCGGGCCTGCTTGCTCAGCCTTCCGTTGCCAAGGGCCTGAGCCTGTGTGACTCCGCATGGGGAACACTGAGTCCCGCGCCACGAGTCCCCCCGACCGTCCCGGCGACAGCGGCACCTTTCGCGGCTTCGTCCTAGCCGTGGAGTGAGAGATCACTCCGTTCCCCCACAGAGGCCAGGCCCCTCCACGGGCGCCCCGGCCGCCCGCCATGGCGGAGGCGGACGCCTTGCCACGGCTCCTCCATCCACTCTGCTCGGGGAAAACTCCCTGGCGCCGGGGCCACCGGCCGCGCCCCATCGTCGCGGCTCGTTTTCCGGGTGGCCGCGCCATGCGCCGAGCGAGAAAGGGCCCTGCTCCACGCGGCACTGGGCGCTGACATGGGCTGCCCAACGCCGGCCAATTCTCACGAGCGTTCTGCCCAAATCGATCCCGATTTGGGCAGAACGCTCGTGAGAATTGGCCGGAAAACGCCCGGCGAACACACTTTGGGCACCACAGGGCCGCAGGGCCGCCTCCCCGGCGCCCTGTCCGGGATCGCGTGTCATCGCGTTCCGGCACCACCAGGAGGAGCTCCGGGAGGCGGGCCCCGGGGAGGCCGACGCCTCCCGCTCCTCAGCCTCCGGGGGTCCCCTACCTGGCGCCGGCGGCTGGGGCCGGGCCAGCCCCGAAAGCCGGGCCCGGGCCCGGGCCTGCTTGCTCAGCCTTCCGTTGCCAGGGGCCTGAGCCTGGGGGCCTCCGCATGGGGAACCCTGAGTCCCGCGCCACGAGTCCCCCCGACCGTCCCGGCGACAACGGCACCTTTCTCGGCTTCGTCCCAGCCATGGAGTGAGAGATCACTCCGTTCCCCCACAGAGGCCAGACCCCTCCACGGGCGCCCCGGCCGCCCGCCACGGCAGAGGCGGACGCCCGGCCACGGCGCCTCCATCCACTCTGCTCGGGGTAATCTCCCCGGCGCCGGGGCCGCCGGCCGCGCCCCATCGTCGCGGCTCGTTTTCCGGGTGGCCGCGCCATGCCCCGAGCGAGAAAGGGCCCTGCTCCACGCGGCACTGGGCGCTGACCTGGGCTGCCCAACGCCGGCCAATTCTCACGAGCGTTCTGCCCAAATCGATCCCGATGTGGGCAGAACGCTCGTGAGAATTGGCCGGAAAACGCCCGGCGAACACACTTCGGGCACCACAGGGCCGCAGGGCCGCCCCCCCGGGGCCCTGTCCGGGATCGCGTGTCGTCGCGTTCCGGCACCGCCAGGAGGAGCTCCGGGAGGCGGGCCCCGGGGAGGCCGACGCCTCCCGCTCCTCAGCCTCCGGGGGTCCACTCCCTGGCGCCGGCCGCTGGGGCCGGGCCAGCCCCGAAAGCCGGGCACGGGCCCGGGCCTGCTTGCTCAGCCTTCCGTTGCAAGGGGCATGAGCCTGGGGGCCTCCGCATGGGGAACCCTGAGTCCCGCGCCACGAGACCCCCGACCGTCCCGGCGACAACGGCACCTTTCGCGGCTTCGTCCCAGCCGTGGAGTGAGAGATCACTCCGTTCCCCCACAGAGGCCAGCCCCCTCCAAGGGCGCCCCGGCCGCCCGCCACGGCGGAGGCGGATGCCCGGCCACGGCGCCTCCATCCATTCTGCTTGGGGAAAACTCCCCGGCGCCAGGGCCGCCGGCCGCGCCCCATCGTCGCGGCTCGTTTTCCCGGTGGCCGCGCCATGCCCCGAGAGAGAAAGGGCCCTGCTCCACGCGGCACTGGGCGCTGACCAGGGCTGCCCAACGCCGGCCAATTCTCACGAGCGTTCTGCCCAAATCGATGCAGATTTGGGCAGAACGCTCGTGAGAATTGGCCGGAAAACGCCCGGCGAACACACTTCGGGCACCACAGGGCCGCAGTGCCGCCCCGCCGGGGCCCTGTGCGGGATCGCGTGTCGTCGCGTTCCGGCACCGCCAGGAGGAGCTCCGGGAGGCGGGCCCGGGGAGGCCGACACCTCGAGCTCCTCAGCCTCCGGGGGTCCCCTCCTTGGCGCCGGGCGCTGGGGCCGGGCCAGCCCCGAAAGCCAGGCCCGGGCCCGGGCCTGCTTGCTCAGCCTTCCGTTGCCAGGGGCCTGAGCCTGGGGGCCTCCGCATGGGGAACCCTGAGTCCCGCGCCACGAGTCCCCCCGACCGTCCCGGCGACAACGGCACCTTTCACGGCTTCGTCCCAGCCGTGGAGTGAGAGATCACTCCGTTCCCCCACAGAGGCCAGCCCCCTCCACGGGCGACCCGGCCGCCAGCCACGGCGGAGGCGGACGCCCGGCCACGGCGCCTCCATCCACTCTGCTCGGGGAAAACTCCCCGGCGCCGGGGCCGCCGGCCGCGCCCCATCGTCGCGGCTCGTTTTCCGGGTGGCCGCGCCATGCCCCGAGCGAGAAAGGGCCCTGCTCCACGCGGCACTGGGCGCTGACCAGGGCTGCCCAACGCAGGCCAATTCTCACGAGCGTTCTGCCCAAATCGATCCTGATTTGGGCAGAACGCTCGTGAGAATTGGCCGGAAAACGCCCGGCGAACACACTTCGGGCTCCACAGGGCCGCAGGGCCGCCCCCCCCGGGCCCTGTCCGGGATCGCGTGTCGTCGCGTTCCGGCACCGCCAGGAGGAGCTCCGGGAGGCGGGCCCGGGGGAGGCCGATGCCTCCCGCTCCTCAGCCTCCGGGGGTCCCCTCCCTGGCACCGGCCGCTGGGGCCGGGCCAGCCCCGAAAGCCGGGCCCGGGCCCGGGCCTGCTTGCTCAGCCTACCATTGCCAGGTGCCTGAGCCTGTGTGCCTCCGCATGGGGAACCCTGAGTCCCGCGCCACGAGTCCCGCCGACCGTCCCGGCGACAACGGCACCTTTCGCGGCCTAGTCCTAGCCGTGGAGTGAGAGATCACTCCGTTCCCCCACAGACGCCAGCCCCCTCCACGGGCACCCCGGCCGCCCGCCTCGGCGGAGGCGGACGCCCGGCCACGGCGCCTCCATCCACTCTGCTCGGGGAAAACTCCCCGGCGCTGTTGCCGCCGGCCGCGCCCCATCGTCGCGGCTCGTTTTCCGGGTGGCCGCGCCATGCCCCGAGCGAGAAAGGGCCCTGCTCCACGCGGCACAGGGCGCTGACCAGGGCTGCCCAACGCCGGCCAATTCTCACGAGCGTTCTGCCCAAATCGATCCCGATTTGGGCAGAACGCTCGTGAGAATTGGCGGGAAAACACCCGGCGAACACACTTTGGGCACCACAGGGCCGCCGGGCCGCCCCCCCGGGGCCCTGTCCAGGATCGCGTGTCGTCGCGTTCCGGCACCGCCAGGAGGAGCTCCGGGAGGCAGGCCCCGGAGACGCCGACGCCTCCCGCTCATCAGCCTCCGGGGGTCCCCTCCCTGGCGCCGGCCGCCGGGGCCGGGCCAGCCCCGAAAGCCGGGCCCGGGCCCGGGCCTACTTGCTCAGCCTCTCGTTGCCAGGGGCCTGAGCCTGGGGGCCTCCCCATGGGGAACCTGAGTCCCGCGCCACGAGTCCCCCCGACCGTCCCGGCGACAACGGCACCTTTCGAGGCTTCGTCCCAGCCGTGGAGTGAGAGATCACTCCGTTCCCCCACAGAGGCCAGCCCCCTCCACGGGTGCCCCGGCTGCCCGCCACGGCGGAGGCGGACGCCCGGCCACGGCGCCTCCATCCACTCTGCTCGGGGAAAACTCCCCGGCGCCGGGGCCGCCGGCCGTGCCCCATCGTCGCGGCTCGTTTTCCGGTGGCCTCGCCATGCCCCGAGCGAGAAAGGGCCCTGCTCCACGCGGCACTGGGCGCTGACCAGGGCTGCCCAACGCCGGCCAATTCTCACGAGCGTTCTGCCCAAATCGATCCCGATTTGGGCAGAACGCTCGTGAGAATTGGCCGGAAAACGCCCAGCGATCACACTTTGGGCACCACAGGGCCGCAGGGCCACCCCCCCGGGGCCCTGTCTGGGATCGCGTGTCGTCGCGTTCCGGCACCGCCAGGAGGAGCTCCGGGAGGCGGGCCCCGGGGAGGCAATCGCCTCCCGCTACTCAGCCTCCGGGTGTCCCCTCCCTGGCGCCGGCCGCCGGGGCCGGGCCAGCCCCGAGAGCCGGGCCCGGGCCCGGGCCTGCTTTCTCAGCCTTCCGTTGCCAGGGGCCTGAGCCTGGGGGCCTCCGCATGGGGAACCCTGAGTCCCGCGCCACGAGTCCCCCCGACCGTCCCGGCGACAATGGCACGTTTCGCGGCTTCGTCCCAGCCGTGGAGTGAGAGATCACTCCGTTCCCCCACAGAGGCCAGCCCCCTCCAAGGGCGCCCCGGCCGCCCGCCACGGCGGAGGCGGACGCCCGGCCACGGCGCCTCCATCCATTCTGCTTGGGGAAAACTCCCCGGCGCCAGGGCCGCCGGCCGCGCCCCATCGTCGCGGCTCGTTTTCCCGGTGGCCGCGCCATGCCCCGAGAGAGAAAGGGCCCTGCTCCACGCGGCACTGGGCGCTGACCTGGGTTGCCCAACGCCGGCCAATTCTCACGAGCGTTCTGCCCAAATCGATCCCGATTTGGACAGAACGCTCGTGAGAATTGGCCGGAAAACGCCCGGCGAACACACTTCGGGCACCACAGGGCCGCAGGGCCGCCCCCCCCGGGGCCCTGTCCGGGATCGCGTGTCGTCGCGTTCCGGGACCGCCAGGAGGAGCTCCGGGAGGCGGGCCTCAGGGAGGCCGACGCCTCCCGCTCCTCAGCCTCCGGGGGTCCCCTCCCTGGCGCCGGCCGCTGGGGCCGGGCCAGCCCCGAAAGCCAGGCCCGGGCCCGGGCCTGCTTGCTCAGCCTTCCGTTGCCAGGGGCCTGAGCCTGGGGGCCTCCCCATGGGGAACCCTGAGTCCCGCGCCACGAGTCCCCCCGACCGTCCCGGCGACAACGGCACCTTTCGCGGCTTCGTCCCAGCCGTGGAGTGAGAGATCACTCCGTTCCCCCACAGAGGCCAGCCCCCTCCACGGGAGCCCCGGCCGCCCGCCACGGCGGAGGCAGACGCCCGGCCACGGCGCCTCCATCCACTCTGCTCGGGGAAATCTCCCCGGCGCCGGGGCCGCCGGCCGCGCCCCATCGTCGCGGCTCGTTTTCCCCGGTGGCCGCGCCATGCCCCGAGCGAGAAAGGGCCCTGCTCCACGCGGCACTGGGCGCTGACCAGGGCTGCCAAACGCCGGCCAATTCTCACGAGCGTTCTGCCCAAATCGATCCCGATTTGGGCAGAACGCTCGGGAGAATTGGCCGGAAAACGCCCGGTGAACACACTTCGGGCACCACAGGGCCGCAGGGCCCCCCCCCGGGGCCCTGTCCGGGATCGCGTGTCGTCGCGTTCCAGCACCGCCAGGAGGAGCTCCGGGAGGCGTGCCCCGGGGAGGCCGACGCCTCCCGCTCCTCAGCCTCCGGGGGTCCCCTCCCTGGCGCCGGCCGCTGGGGCCGGGCCAGCCCCGAAAGCCAGGCACGGGCCCGGGCCTGCTTGCTCAGCCTTCCGTTGCCAGGGGCCTGAGCCTGGGTGCCTCCGCATGGGGAACCCTGAGTCCCGCGCCACGAGACCCCCGACCGTCCCGGCGACAGCGGCACCTTTCGCGGCTTCGTCCTAGCCGTGGAGTGAGAGATCACTCCGTTCCCCCACAGAGGCCAGGCCCCTCCACGGGCGCCCCGGCCGCCCGCCATGGCGGAGGCGGACGCCCGGCCACGGCGCCTCCATCCACTCTGCTCGGGGAAAACTCCCTGGCGCCGGGGCCACCGGCCGCGCCCCATCGTCGCGGCTCGTTTTCCGGGTGGCCGCGCCATGCCCCGAGCGAGAAATGGCCCTGCTCAACGCGGCACTGGGCGCTGACATGGGCTGCCCAATGCCGGCCAATTCTCACGAGCGTTCTGCCCAAATCGATCCCGATTTGGGCAGAACGCTCGTGAGAATTGGCCGGAAAACGCCCGGCGAACACACTTTGGGCACCACAGGGCCGCAGGGCCGCCTCCCCGGCGCCCTGTCCGGGATCGCGTGTCATCGCGTTCCGGCACCGCCAGGAGGAGCTCCGGGAGGCGGGCCCCGGGGAGGCCGACGCCTCCCGCGCCTCAGCCTCCGGGGGTCCCCTACCTGGCGCCGGCGGCTGGGGCCGGGCCAGCCCCGAAAGCCGGGCCCTGGCCCGGGCCTGCTTGCTCAGCCTTCCGTTGCCAGGGGCCTGAGCCTGGGGGCCTCCGCATGGGGAACCTTGAGTCCCGCGCCACGAGTCCCCCCGACCGTCCAGGCGACAACGGCACCTTTCTCGGCTTCGTCCCAGCCGTGGAGTGAGAGATCACTCCGTTCCCCCACAGAGGCCAGGCCCCTCCACGGGCGCCCCGGCCGCCCGACACGGCGGAGGTGGACGCCCGGCAGCGGCGCCTCCATCCACTCTGCTCGGGGAAAACTCCCCGGCGCCGGGGCCGCCGGCCGCGCCCCATCGTCGCGGCTCGTTTTCCGGGTGGCCGCGCCATGCCCCGAGCGAGAAAGGGCCCTGCTCCACGCGGCACTGGGCGCTGACCTGGGCTGCCCAACCCCGGGCAATTCTCACGAGCGTTCTGCCCAAATCGATGCCGATTTGGGCAGAACGCTCATGAGAATTGGCCGGAAAACGCCCGGCGAACACACTTCGGGCACCACAGGGCCGCAGGGCCGCCCCGCCGGGGCCCTGTGCGGGATCGCGTGTCGTCCCGTTCCGGCACCGCCAGGAGGAGCTCCAGGAGGCGGGCCCGGGGAGGCCGACACCTCGCGCTCCTCAGCCTCCGGGGGTCCCCTCCTTGGCGCCGGGCGCTGGGGCCGGGCCAGCCCCGAAAGCCAGGCCCGGGCCCGGGCCTGCTTGCTCAGCCTTCCGTTGCCAGGGGCCTGAGCCTGGGGGCCTCCGCATGGGGAACCCTGAGTCCCGCGCCACGAGTCCCCCCGACCGTCCCGGCGACAACGGCACCTTTCACGGCTTCGTCCCAGCCGTGGCGTGAGAGATCACTCCGTTCCCCCACAGAGGCCAGCCCCCTCCACGGGCGACCCGGCCGCCAGCCACGGCGGAGGCGGACGCCCGGCCACGGCGCCTCCATCCACTCTGCTCGGGGAAAACTCCCCGGCGCCGGGGCCGCCGGCCGCGCCCCATCGTCGCGGCTCGTTTTCCGGGTGGCCGCGCCATGCCCCGAGCGAGAAAGGGCCCTGCTCCACGCGGCACTGGGCGCTGACCAGGGCTGCCCAACGCAGGCCAATTCTCACGAGCGTTCTGCCCAAATCGATCCTGATTTGGGCAGAACGCTCGTGAGAATTGGCCGGAAACGCCCGGCGAACACACTTCGGGCTCCACAGGGCCACAGGGCCGCCCCCCCCCCGGGCCCTGTCCGGGATCGCGTGTCGTCGCATTCCGGCACCGCCAGGAGGAGCTCCGGGTGGCGGGCCCGGGCGAGGCCGATGCCTCCCGCTCCTCAGCCTCCGGGGGTCCCCTCCCTGGCACCGGCCGCTGGGGCCGGGCCAGCCCCGAAAGCCGGGCCCGGGCCCGGGCCTGCTTGCTCAGCCTTCCGTTGCCAGGGGCCTGAGCCTGTGTGACTCCGCATGGGGAACACTAAGTCCCGCGCATCGAGTCCCCCCGACCGTCCCGGCGACAGCGGCACCTTTCGCGGCTTCGTCCTAGCCGTGGAGTGAGAGATCACTCCGTTCCCCCACAGAGGCCAGGCCCCTCCACGGGCGCCCCGGCCGCCCGCCATGGCGGAGGCGGACGCCCGGCCACGGCGCCTCCATCCACTCTGCTCGGGGAAAACTCCCTGGCGCCGGGGCCACCGGCCGCGCCCCATCGTCGCGGCTCGTTTTCCGGGTGGCCGCGCCATGCCCCGAGCGAGAAAGGGCCCTGCTCCACGCGGCACTGGGCGCTGACCAGGGCTGCCCAACGCCGGCCAATTCTCACGAGCGTTCTGCCCAAATCGATCCCGATTTGGGCAGAACGCTCGTGAGAATTGGCCGGAAAACGCCCGGCGAACACACTTCGGGCACCACAGGGCCGCAGGGCCGCCCCCCCGGGGCCCTGTCCGGGATCGCGTGTCGTCGCGTTCCGGCACCGCCAGGAGGAGCTCCGGGAGGCGGGCCCCGGGGAGGCCGATGCCTCCCACTCCTCAGCCTCCGGGGGTCCCCTCCCTGGCGCCGGCCGCTGGGGCCGGTCCAGCCCCGAAAGCCGGGCCCGGGCCCGGACCTGCTTGCTCAGCCTTCCGTTGCCAGGGCCTGAGCCTGGGGGCCTCCGCATGGGGAACCCTGAGTCCCGCGCCACGAGTCCCCCCGACCGTCCCAGCGACAACGGCACCATTCGCGGCTTCGTCCCAGCTGTGGAGTGAGAGATCACTCCGTTCCCCCACAGAGGCCAGACCCCTCCACGGGCGCCCCGGCCGCCCGCCACGGCGGAGGCGAACGCCCGGCCACGGCGCCTCCATCCACTCTGCTCGGGGAAAACTCCCCGGAGCCGGGGCCGCCGGCCGCGCCCCATCGTCGCGGCTTGTTTTCCGGGTGGCCGCGCCATGCCCCGAGCGAGAAAGGGCCCTGCTCCACGCGGCACTGGGCGCTGACCAGGGCTGATCAACGCTGGCCAATTCTCACGAGCGTTCTGCCCAAATCGATCCCGATTTGGGCAGAACGCTCGTGAGAATTGGCCGGAAAACGCCCGGCGAACACACTTCGGGCACCACAGGGCCGCAGGGCCACCCCCCCGGGGCCCTGTCCGGGATCGCGTGTCGTCGCGTTCCGGCACCGCCAGGAAGAGCTCCGGGAGGCGGGCCCCGGGGAGGCCGACGCCTCCCGCTCCTCAGCCTCCGGGGGTCCCCTCCCTGGCGCCGGCCGCTGGGGCCGGTCCAGCCCCGAAAGCCGGGCCCGGGCCCGGGCTTGCTTGCTCAGCCTTCCGTTGCCAGGGGCCTGAGCCTGGGGGCCTCCGCATGGGGAACCCTGAGTCCCGCTCCACGAGTCCACCCGACCGTCCCGGCGACAACGGCACCTTTCGCGGCTTCGTCCCAGCCGTGGAGTGAGAGATCACTCCGTTCCCCCACAGAGGCCAGACCCCTCCACGGGCGCCTCGGCTGCCCGCCACGGCGGAGGCGGACGCCCGGCCACGGCGCCTCCATCCACTCTGCTCGGGGAAATCTCCCCGGCGCCGGGGCCGCCGGCCGCGCCCCATCGTCGCGGCTCGTTTTCCGGGTGGCCGCTCCATGCCCCGAGCGAGAAAGGGCCCTGCTCCACGCGGCACTGGGCGCTGACCTGGGCTGCCCAACGCCGGCCAAATCGGGATCGATTTGGGCAGAACGCTCGTGAGAATTGGCCGGAAAACGCCCTGCGAACATACTTCGGGTACCACAGGGCCGCAGGGCCGCCCCCCCGGGGCCCTGTCCGGGATCGCGTGTCGTCGCGTTCCGGCACAGCCAGGAGGAGCTCCGGGAGGCGGGCCCCGGGGAGGCCGAAGCCTCCCTCTCCTCAGCCTCCGGGTGTCCCCTCTCTGGCGCCGGCCGCTGGGGCCGGGCCAGCCCCGAAAGCCGGGCCCGGGCCCGGGTCTGCTTGCTCAGCCTTCCGTTGCCAGGGGCCTGAGCCTGGGGGCCTCCGCATGGGGAACCCTGAGTCCCGCGCCACGAGTCCCCCCAACCGTCCCGGCGACAACGGCACCTTTCGCGGCTTCGTCCCAGCCGTGGAGTGAGAGATCACTCCGTTCCCCCACAGAGGCCAGACCCCACCACGGGGGCCCCGGCCGCCCGCCACGGCGGAGGCGGACGCCCGGCCACGGCGCCTCCATCCACTCTGCTCGGGGAAAACTCCCCGGCGCCGGGGCCGCCGGCCGCGCCCAATCGTCGCGGCTCGTTTTCCGGGTGGCCGCGCCATGCCCCGAGCGAGAAAGGGCCCTGCTCCACGCGGCACTGGGCGCTGACCAGGGCTGCCCAACGCCGGCCAATTCTCACGAGCGTTCTGCCCAAATCGATCCCGATTTGGGCAGAACGCTCGTGAGAATTGGCCGGAAAACGCCCGGCGAACACACTTCGGGCACCACAGGGCCGCAGGGCCGCCCCCCCGGGGCCCTTCCGGGATCGCGTGTCGTCGCGTACCGGCACCGCCAGGAGGAGCACCGGGAGGCGGGCCCCGGGGAGGCCGATGCCTCCCGCTCCTCAGCCTCCGGGGGTCCCCTCCCTGGCGCCGGCCGCTTGGGCCGGGCCAGCCCCGAAAGCCGGGCCCGGGCCCGGGCCTGCTTGCTCACCCTTCCATTGCCAGGGGCCTGGGCCTGGGGGCCTCCGCATGGGGAAACCTGAGTCCCTCGCCACGAGTCCCCCCGACCGTCCCAGCGACAACGGCACCATTCGCGGCTTCGTCCCAGCCGTGGAGTGAGAGATCACTCCGTTCCCCCACAGAGGCCAGACCCCTCCACGGGCGCCCCGGCCGCCCGCCACGGCGGAGGCGAACGCCCTGCCACGGCGCCTCCATCCACTCTGCTCAGGGAAAACTCCCCGGCGCCGGGGCCGCCGGCCGCGCCCCATCGTCGCGGCTTGTTTTCCGGGTGGCCGCGCCATGCCCCGAGCGAGAAAGGGCCCTGCTCCACGCGGCACTGGGCGCTGACGAGAGCTGATCAACGCTGGCCAATTCTCACGAGCGTTCTGCCCAAATCGATCCCGATTTGGGCAGAACGCTCGTGAGAATTGGCCGGAAAACGCCCGGCGAACACACTTCGGGCACCACAGGGCCGCAGGGCCACCCCCCCGGGGCCCTGTCCGGGATCGCGTGTCGTCGCGTTCCGGCACCGCCAGGAAGAGCTCCGGGAGGCGGGCCCCGGGGAGGCCGACGCCTCCCGCTCCTCAGCCTCCGGGGGTCCCCTACCTGGCGCCGCCCGCTGGGGCCGGGCCAGCCCCGAAACCCGGGCCCGGGCCCGGGCCTGCTTGCTCAGCCTTCCGTTGCCAGGGGCCTGAGCCTGGGGGCCTCCGCATGGGGAACCCTGAGTCCCGATCCACGAGTCCACCCGACCGTCCCGGCGACAACGGCACCTTTTGCGGCTTCGTCCCAGCCGTGGAGTGAGAGATCACTCCGTTCCCCCACAGAGGCCAGACCCCTCCACGGGCGCCCCGGCCGCCCGCCACGGCGGAGGCGGACGCCCGGCCACGGCGCCTCCATCAACTCTGCTCGGGGAAATCTCCCCGGCGCCGGGGCCGTCGGCCGCGCCCCATCGTCGCGGCTCGTTTTCCGGGTGGCCGCGCCATGCCCCGAGCGAGAAAGGGCCCTGCTCCACGCGGCACAGGGCGCTGACCAGGGCTGCCCAACGCCGGCCAATTCTCACGAGCGTTCTGCCCAAATCGATCCCGATTTGGGCAGAACGCTCGTGAGAATTGGCCGGAAAACGCCCGGCGAACACACTTTGGGCACCACAGGGCCGCAGGGCCGCCCCCTCGGGGCCCTGTCCGGGATCGCGTGACGTCGCGTTCCGGCACCGCCAGGAGGAGCTCCGGGAGGCGGGCCCCGGGGAGGCCGACGCCTCCCGCTCCTCAGCCTCCGGGGGTCCCCTCCCTGGCGCCGTCCGCTGGGGTCGGGCAGCCCCGAAAGCAGGGCCCGGGCCCGGGCCTGCTTGCTCAGCCTTCCGTTGCCAGGGGCCTGAGCCTGGGGGCCTCCGCATGGGGAACCCTGAGTTCCGCGCCACGAGTCCCCCCGACCGTCCCGGCGACAACGGCACCTTTCGCGGATTCGTCCCAGCCGTGGAGTGAGAGATCACTCCGTTCCCCCACAGAGGCCAGCCTCCTCCACGGGTGCCCCGGCCGCCCGCCACGGCGGAGGCGGACGCCCGGCCACGGCGCCTCCATCCACTCTGCTCGGGGAAAACTCCCCTGCGCCGGGGCCGCCTCCACGCCCCAACATCGCGGCTCGTTTTCCGGGTGGCCGCGCCATGCCCCGAGCGAGAAAGGGCCCTGCTCCACGCGGCACTGGGCGCTGACCAGGGCTGCCCAACGCCGGCCAATTCTCACGAGCGTTCTGCCCAAATCGATGCCGATTTGGGAAGAACGCTCGTGAGAATTGGCCGGAAAACGCCCGGCGAACACACTTCGGGCACCACAGGGCCGCAGGGCCGCCACCCTGGGGCCCTGTCCGGGATCGCGTGTCGTCGCGTTCCGGAACCGCCAGGAGGAGCTCCGGGAGGCGGGCACAGGGGAGGCCGACGCCTCGCGCTCCTCAGCCTCCGGGGGTCCCCTCCCTGGCGCCGGCCGCTGGGGCCGGGCCAGACCCGAAAGCCGGGCCCGGGCCCGGGCCTGCTTGCTCAGACTTCTGTTGCCAGGGGCCTGAGCCTGGGGGCCTCCGCATGGGGAACCCTGAGTCCCGCGCCACGAGTCCCCCCGACCGTCCCGGCGACAACGGCACCTTTCGCGGCTTCGTCCCAGCCATGGAGTGAGAGATCACTCCGTTCCCCCACAGAGGCCAGCCCCCTCCACGGGCGCCCCGGCCGCCCGCCACGGCGGAGGCGGACGCCCGGCCACGGCGCCTGCATCCACTCTGCTCGGGGGAAAACTCCCCGGCGCCGGGGCCGCCGGCCGCGACCCAACGTCGCGGCTCGTTTTCCGGGTGGCCGCGCCATGCCCCAAGCGAGAAAGGGCCCTGCTCCACGCGGCACTGGGCGCTGACCAGGGCTGCCCAACGCCGGCCAATTCTCACGAGCGTTCTGCCCAAATCGATCCCGATTTGAGCAGAACGCTCGTGAGATTTGGCCGGAAAACGCCCGGCGAACACACTTTGGGCACCACAGGGCCGCAGGGCCGCCCCCCGGGGCCCTGTCCGGGATCGCGTATCGTCGCGTTCCGGCACCGCCAGGAGGAGCTCCGGGAGGCGGGCCTCAGGGTGGCCGACGTCTCCCGCTCCTCAGCCTCCGGGGGTCCCCTCCCGGGCGCCGGCCGCTGGGGCCGGGCCAGCCCCGAAAGCCGGGCCCGGGCCCGGGCCTGCTTGCTCAGCCTTCCGTTGCCAGGGGCCTGAGCCTGGGGGCCTCCGCATGGGGAAGCCTGAGTCCCGCGCCACGAGTCCCCCCGACCGTCCCGGCGACAACGGCACCTTTCGCGGCTTCGTCCCAGCCGTGGAGTGAGAGATCACTCCGTTCCCCCACAGAGGCCAGGCCCCTCCACGGGCACCCCGGCCTCCCGCCACGGCGGAGGCGGACGCCCGGCCACGGCGCCTCCATCCACTCTGCTCGGGGAAAACTCCCCGGCGCCGGGGCCGCCGGCCGCGCCCCATCGTCGCGGCTCGTTTTCCGGGTGGCCGCGCCATGCCCCGAGCGAGAAAGGGCCCTGCTCCACGCGGCACTGGGCGCTGACCTGGGCTGCCCAATGCCGGCCAAGTCTCACGAGCGTTCTGCCCAAATCGATCCCGATTTGGGCAGAACGCTCGTGAGAATTGGGCGGAAAACGCCCGGCGAACACACTTTGGGCACCACAGGGCCGCAGGGCCGCCTCCCCGTGGCCCTGTCCGGGATCGCGTGTCATCGCGTTCTGGCACCGCCAGGAGGAGCTCCGGGAGGCGGTCCCCGGGGAGGCCGACGCCTCCCGCTCCTCAGCCTCCGGGGGTCCCCTACCTGGCGCCGGCGGCTGGAGCCGGGCCAGCCCCGAAAGCCGGGCCCGGGCCCGGGCCTGCTTGCTCAGCTTTCCGTTGCCAGGGGCCTGAGCCTGGGGGCCTCCGCATGGGGAACCCTGAGTCCCGCGCCACGAGTCCCCCCGACCGTCCCAGCGACAACGGCACCATTCGCGGCTTCGTCCCAGCCGTGGAGTGAGAGATCACTCCGTTCCCCCACAGAGGCCAGGCCCCTCCACGGGCGCCCCGGCCGCCCGCCACGGCGGAGGCGGACGCCCGGCCACGGCGCCTCCATCCACTCTGCTCGGGGAAAACTGCCCGGCGCCGGGGCCGCCGGCCGCGCCCCATCGTCGCGGCTTGTTTTCCGGGTGGCCGCGCCATGCCCCGAGCGAGAAAGGGCCCTGCTCCACGCGGCACTGGGCGCTGACCTGGGCTGCCCAACGCCGGCCAATTCTCACGAGCGTTCTGCCCAAATCGATCCCGATTTGGGCAGAACGCTCGTGAGAATTGACCGGAAAACGCCCGGCGAACACACTTTGGGCACCACAGGGCCGCAGGGCCGCCCCCCGGGGCCCTGTCCGGGATCGCGTGTCGTCGCGTTCCGGCACCGCCAGGAGGAGCTCCGGGAGGCGGGCCTCAGGGAGGCCGACGTCTCCCGCTCCTCAGCCTCCGGGGGTCCCCTCCCTGGCGCCGGCCGCTGGGGCCGGGCCAGCCCCGAAAGCCGGGCCCGGGCCCGGGCCTGCTTGCTCAGCCTTCCGTTGCCAGGGGCCTGAGCCTGGGGGCCTCCGACTGGGGAACACTGAGTCCCGCGCCACGAGTCCCCCCGACCGTCCCAGCGACAACGGCACGTTTCGCGGCTTCGTCCCAGCCGTGGAGTGAGAAATCACTCCGTTCCCCCACAGAGGCCAGCACCCTCCACGGGCGCCCTGGCCGCCCGCCACGGCGGAGGCGGACGCCCGGCCACGGCGCCTCCATCCACTCTGCTCGGGGAAAACTCCCCGGCGCCGGGGCCGCCGGCCGCGCCCCATCGTCGCGGCTCGTTTTCCGGGTGGCTGCGCCATGCCCCGAGCGAGATAGGGCCCTGCTCCACGCGGCACTGGGCGCTGACCAGGGCTGCCCAACGCCGGCCAATTCTCACGAGCGTTCTGCCGAAATCGATCCCGATTTGAGCAGAACGCTCGTGAGATTTGGCCGGAAAACGCCCGGCGAACAACTTTGGGCACCACAGGGCCGCAGGGCCGCGCCCCCGGGGCCCTGTCCGGGATCGCGTGTCATCGCGTTCCGGCACCGCCAGGAGGAGCTCCGGGAGGCGGGCCCCGGGGAGGCCGACGCCTCCCGCTCCTCAGCCTCCGGGGGTCCACTCCCTGGCGCCGGCCGCTGGGGCCGAGCCAGCCCCGAAAGCCGGGCCCGGCCCCGGGCCTGCTTGCTCAGCCTTCCGTTGCCAGGGGCCTTAGCCTGGGCGCCTCCGCATGGGGAACCCTGAGTCCCGCGCCACGAGTCCCCCCGACCGTACCGGCGACAACGGCACCTTTCGCGGCTTCGTCCCAGCCGTGGAGTGAGAGATCACGCCGTTCCCCCACAGAGGCCAGACCCCTCCTCGGGCGCCCCGGCCGCCCGCCGCGGCGGAGGCGGACGCCCGGCCACGGCGCCTCCATCCACTCTGCTCGGGGAAAACTCCCCGGCGCCTGGGCCGCCGGCCGCGCCCCATCGTCGCGGCTCGTTTTCCGGGAGGCCGCGCCATGCCCCGAGCGAGAAAGGGCCCTGCTCCACGCGGCACTGGGCGCTGACCTGGGCTGCCCAACGCCGGCCAATTCTCACGAGCGTTCTGCCCAAATCGATCCCGATTTGGGCAGAACGCTCGTGAGAATTGGCCGGAAAACGCCCGGCGATCACACTTCGGTCACCACAGGGCCGCAGGGCCGCCCCCCCGGGGCCCTGTCCGGGATCGCGTGTCTTCGCGTTCCGGCACCACCAGGAGGAGCTCCGGGAGGCGGGCCCCTGGGAGGCCGACGCCTCCCGCTCCTCAGCCTCCGGGTGTCCCCTCCCTGGCGCCGGCCGCTGGGGCCGGGCCAGCCCCGAAAGCCGGGCCCGGGCCCGGGCCTGCTTGCTCAGCCTTCCGTTGCCAGGGGCCTGAGCCTGGGGGCCTCCGCCTGGGGAACCCTGAGTCCCGCGCCACGAGTCCCCCCGACCGTCCCGGCGACCACGGCACCTTTCGCGGCTTCGTCCCAGCCGTGGAGTGAGAAATCACTCCGTTCCCCCACAGAGGCCAGCACCCTCCACGGGCGCCCTGGCCGCCCGCCACGGCGGAGGCGGACGCCCGGCCTCGGCGCCTCCATCCACTCTGCTCGGGGAAAACTCCCCGGCGCCGGGGCCGCCGGCCGCGCCCCATCGTCGCGGCTCGTTTTCCGGGTGGCCGCGCCATGCCCCGAGCGAGAAAGGGCCCTGCTCCACGCGGCACTGGGCGCTGACCAGGGCTGCCCAACGCCGGCCAATTCTCACGAGCGTTCTGCCCAAATCGATCCCGATTTGGGCAGAACGCTCGTGAGAATTGGCCGGAAAACGCCCGGCGAACAACTTTGGGCACCACAGGGCCGCAGGGCCGCGCCCCCGGGGCCCTGTCCGGGATCGCGTGTCGTCGCGTTCCGGCACCGCCAGGAGGAGCTCCGGGAGGCGGGCCCCGGGGAGGCCGACGCCTCCCGCTCCTCAGCCTCCGGGGGTCCCCTCCCTGGCGCCGGCCGCTGGGGCCGAGCCAGCCCCGAAAGCCGGGCCCGGGCCCGGGCCTGCTTGCTCAGCCTTCCGTTGCCAGGGGCCTGAGCCTGGGCGCCTCCGCATGGGGAACCCTGAGTCCCGCGCCACGCGTCCCCCCGACCGTCCCGGCGACAACGGCACCTTTCGCGGCTTCGTCCCAGCCGTGGAGTGAGAGATCACTCCGTTCCCCCACAGAGGCCAGCCCCCTCCACGGGCGCCCCGGCCGCCCGCCGCGGCGGAGGCGGACGCCCGGCCACGGCGCCTCCATCCACTCTGCTCGGGGAAAACTCCCCGGCGCCGGGGCCGCCGGCCGCGCCCCATCGTCGCGGCTCGTTTTCCGGGAGGCCGCGCCATGCCCCGAGCGAGAAAGGGCCCTGCTCCACGCGGCACTGGGCGCTGACCAGGGCTGCCCAACGCCGGCCAATTCTCACGAGCGTTCTGCCCAAATCGATGCCGATTTGGGCAGAACGCTCGTGAGAATTGGCCGGAAAACGCCCGGCGAACACACTTCGGTCACCACAGGGCCGCAGGGCCGCCCCGCCGGGGCCCTGTTCGGGATCGCGTGTCGTCGCGTTCCGGCACCGCCAGGAGGAGCTCCGGGAGGCGGGCCCGGGGAGGCCGACGCCTCCCGCTCCTCAGCCTCCGGGTGTCCCCTCCTTGGCGCCGGCCGCTGGGGCCGGGCCAGCCCCGAAAGCCGGGCCCGGGCCCGGGCCTGCTTGCTCAGCCTTCCGTTGCCAGGGGCCTGAGCCTGGGGGCCTCCGCATGGGGAACCCTGAGTCCCGCGCCACGAGTCCCCCCGACCGTCCCGGCGACCACGGCACCTTTCGCGGCTTCGTCCCAGCCGTGGAGTGAGAGATCACTCCGTTCCCCCACAGAGGCCAGCCCCCTCCACGGGCGCCCCGGCCGCCCGCCACGGCGGAGGCGGACGCCCGGCCACGGCGCCTCCATCCACTCTGCTCGGGGAAAACTCCCCGGCGCCGGGGCCGCCGGCCGCGCCCCATCGTCGCGGCTCGTTTTCCGGAGCCCGCGCCATGGCCCGAGCGAGAAAGGGCCTTGCTCCACGCGGCACTGGGCGCTGGCCAGGGCTGCCCAACGCCGGCCAATTCTCAGGAGCGTTCTGCCCAAATCGATGATGATTTGGGCAGAACGCTCGTGAGAATTGGCCTGAAAACGCCCGGCGAACACACTTCGGTCACCACAGGGCAGCAGGGCCGCCCCCCCGGGGCCTTGTCCGGGATCGCGTGTCGTCGCGTTCCGGCACCGCCAGGAGGAGCTAAGGGAGGCGGGCCCCGGGGAGGCCGACGCCTCCCGCTCCTCAGCCTCCGGGGGTACCCTCCCTGGCGCCGGCCGCTGGGGCCGGGCCATCCCCGAATGCCGTGCCCGGGCCCGGGCCTGCTTGCTCAGCCTTCCGTTGCCAGGGGCCTGAGCCTGGGGGCCTCCGCATGGGGATCCCTGAGTCCCGCGCCACGAGTCCCCCCGACCGTCCCGGCGACAACGGCACCATTCGCGGCTTCGTCCCAGCCGTGGAGTGAGAGATCACTCCGTTCCCCCACAGAGGCCAGGAGCCTCCACGGCGCCCCGGCCGCCCGCCACGGCGGAGGCGGACGCCCGGCCACGGCGCCTCCATCCACTCTGCTCGGGGAAAACTCCCCGGAGCCGGGGCCGCCGGCCGCGCCCCATCGTCGCGGCTCGTTTTCCGGGTGGCCGCGCCATGCCCCGAGCGAGAAAGGGCCCTGCTCCACGCGGCACTGGGCGCTGACCTGGGCTGCCCAATGCCGGCCAAGTCTCACGAGCGTTCTGCCCAAATCGATCCCGATTTGGGCAGAACGCTCGTGAGAATTGGCCGGAAAACGCCCGGCGAACACACTTTGGGCACCACAGGGCCGCAGGGCCGCCTCCCCGGGGCCCTGTCCGGGATCGCGTGTCGTCGCGTTCCGGCACCGCCAGGAGGAGCTCCGGGAGGCGGGCCCCGGGGAGGCCGACGCCTCCCGCTCCTCAGCCTCCGGGGGTCCCCTACCTGGCGCTGGCGGCTGGGGCCGTGCCAGCCCCGAAAGCCGGGCACGGGCCCGGGCCTGCTTGCTCAGCCTTCCGTTGCCAGGGGCCTGAGCCTGGGGGCCTCCGCATGGGGAACCCTGAGTCCCGCGCCACGAGTCCCCCCGACCGTCCCGGCGACAACGGCACCTTTCGCGGCTTCGTCCCAGCCGTGGAGTGAGAGATCACTCCGTTCCCCCACAGAGGCCAGCCACCTCCACGGGCGACCCGGCCGCCCGCCACGGCGGAGGCGGACACCCGGCCACGGCGCCTCCATCCACTCTGCTCGGGGAAAACTTCCCGGCGCCGGGGCCGCCGGCCGCGCCCCATCGTCGCGGCTCGTTTTCCGGGTGGCCGCGCCATGCCCCGAGCGAGAAAGGGCCCTGCTCCACGCGGCACTGGGCGCTGACCAGGGCTGCCCAACGCCGGCCAATTCTCACGAGCGTTCTGCCCAAATCGATCCCGATTTGGGCAGAACGCTCGTGAGAATTGGCCGGAAAACGCCCGGCGAACACACTTCGGGCACCACAGGGCCGCAGGGCCGCCCCCCCGGGGCCCTGTCCGGGATCGCGTGTCGTCGCGTTCCGGCACCGTCAGGAGGAGCTCCGGGAGGCGGGCCCCGGGGAGGCCGACGCCTCCCGCTCCTCAGCCTCTGGGGGTCCCCTCCCTGGCGCCGGCCGCTGGGGACTGGCCAGCCCCGAAAGGCGGGCCCGGGCCCGGGCCTGCTTGCTCAGCCTTCCGTTGCCAGGGGCCTGAGCCTGGGGGCCTCCGCATGGGGAACCCTGAGTCCCGCGCCACGAGTCCCCCCGACCGTCGCGGCGACAACGGCACCTTTCGCGGCTTCGTCCCAGCCGTGGAGTGAGAGATCACTCCGTTCCCCCACAGAGGCCAGCCCCCTCCACGGGCGCCCCGGCCGCCCGCCACGGCGGAGGCGGACGCCCGGCCAGGGCGCCTGCATCCACTCTGCTCGGGGAAAACTCCCCGGCGCCGGGGCCGCCGGCCGCGACCCAACGTCGCGGCTCTTTTTCCGGGTGGCCGCGCCATGCCCCGAGCGAGAAAGGGCCCTGCTCCACGCGGCACTGGGCGCTGACCAGGGCTGCCCAACGCCGGCCAATTCTCACGAGCGTTCTGCCCAAATCGATCCCGATTTGGGCAGAACGCTCGTGAGAATTGGCGGGAAAACGCCCGGCGAACACACTTTGGGCACCACAGGGCCGCCGGGCCGCCCCCCCGGGGCCCTGTCCGGGATCGCGTGTCGTCGCGTTCCGGCACCGCCAGGAGGAGCTCCGGGAGGCGTGCCCCGGGGAGGCCGACGCCTCCCGCTCCTCAGCCTCCGGGAGTCCCCTCCCTGGCGCCGGCCGCTGGGGCCGGGCCAGCCCCGAAAGCCGGGCCCGGGCCCGGGCCTGCTTGCTCAGCCTTCCGTTGCCAGGGGCCTGAGCCTGGGGGCCTCCGCATGGGGAACCCTGAGTCCCGCGCCACGAGTCCCCCCGACCGTCCCAGCGACAACGGCACCATTCGCGGCTTCGTCCCAGCCGTGGAGTGAGAGATCACTCCGTTCCCCCACAGAGGCCAGACCCCTCCACGGGCGCACCGGCCGCCCGCCACGGCGGAGGCCGACGCCCGGCCACGGCGCCTCCATCCACTCTGCTCGGGGAAAACTGCCCGGCGCCGGGGCCGCCGGCCGTGCCCCATCGTCGCGGCTTGTTTTCCGGGTGGCCGCGCCATGCCCCGAGCGAGAAAGGGCCCTGCTCCAAGCGGCACTGGGCGCTGACCAGGGCTGCACAACGCTGGCCAATTCTCACGAGCGTTCTGCCCAAATCGATCCCGTTTTGGGCAGAACGCTCGTGAGAATTGGCCGGAAAACGCCCGGCGAACACACTTCGGGCACCACAGGGCCGCAGGGCCGCCCCCCGGGGCCCTGTCCGGGATCGCGTGTCGTCGCGTTCCGGCACCGCCAGGAGGAGCTCCGGGAGGCGGGCCCAGGGGAGGCCGACGCCTCCCGCTCCTCCGCCTCCGGGGGTCCCCTCCCTGGCGCCGGCGGCTGGGGCCGGGCCAGCCCCGAAAGCCGGGCCCGGGCCCGGGCCTGCTTGCTCAGCCTTCCGTTGCCAGGGGCCTGAGCCTGGGGGCCTCCGCATGGGGAACCCTGAGTCCCGCGCCACGAGTCCCCCCGACCGTCCCGGCGACAACGGCACCTTTCGCGGCTTCGTCCTATCCGTGGAGTGAGAGATCACTCCGTTCCCCCACAGACGCCAGCCCCCTCCACGGGCACCTCGGCCGCCCGCCACGGCGGAGGCGGACGCCCGGCCACGGCGCCTCCATCCACTCTGCTCGGGGAAAACTCCCCGGCGCCGGGGCCGCCGGCCGCGCCCCATCGTCGCGGCTCGTTTTCCGGGTGGCCGCGCCATGCCCCGAGCGAGAAAGGGCCCTGCTCCACGCGGCACTGGGCGCTGACCTGGGCTGCCTAATGCCGGCCAAGTCTCACGAGCGTTCTGCCCAAATCGATCCCGATTTGGGCAGAACGCTCGTGAGAATTGGGCGGAAAACGCCCGGCGAACACACTTTGGGCACCACAGGGCCGCAGGGCCGCCTCCCCGGGGCCCTGTCCGGGATCGCGTGTCATCGCGTTCCGGCACCGCCAGGAGGAGCTCCGGGAGGCGGGCCCCGGGGAGGCCGACGCCTCCCGCTCCTCAGCCTCCGGGGGTCCCCTCCCTGGCGCCGGCCGCTGGGGCCGGGCCAGCCCCGAAAGCCGGGCCCGGCCCCGGGCCTGCTTGCTCAGCCTTCCGTTGCCAGGGGCCTGAGCCTGGGGGCCTCCGCCTGGGGAACACTGAGTCCCGCGCCACGAGTCCCCCCGACCGTCCCAGCGACAACGGCACCTTTCGCGGCTTCGTCCCAGCCGTGGAGTGAGAAATCACTCCGTTCCCCCACAGAGGCCAGCACCCTCCACGGGCGCCCCGGCCGCCCGCCACGGCGGAGGCGGACGCCCGGCCACGGCGCCTCCATCCACTCTGCTCGGGGAAAACTCCCCGGCGCCGGGGCCGCCGGCCGCGCCCCATCGTCGCGGCTCGTTTTCCGGGTGGCCGCGCCATGCCCCGAGCGAGAAAGGGCCCTGCTCCACGCGGCACTGGGCGCTGACCAGGGCTGCCCAACGCCGGCCAATTCTCACGAGCGTTCTGCCGAAATCGATCCCGATTTGAGCAGAACGCTCGTGAGATTTGGCCGGAAAACGCCCGGCGAACAACTTTGGGCACCACAGGGCCGCAGGGCCGCGCCCCCGGGGCCCTGTCCGGGATCGCGTGTCATCGCGTTCCGGCACCGCCAGGAGGAGCTCCGGGAGGCGGGCCCCGGGGAGGCCGACGCCTCCCGCTCCTCAGCCTCCGGGGGTCCACTCCCTGGCGCCGGCCGCTGGGGCCGAGCCAGCCCCGAAAGCCGGGCCCGGCCCCGGGCCTGCTTGCTCAGCCTTCCGTTGCCAGGGGCCTGAGCCTGGGGGCCTCCGCATGGGGAACCCTGAGTCCCACGCCACGAGTCCCCCCGACCGTCCCGGCGACAACGGCACCTTTCGCGGCTTCGTCCCAGCCGTGGAGTGAGAGATCACTCCGTTCCCCCACAGAGGCCAGCCCCCTCCACGGGCGCCCCGGCCGCCCGCCACGGCGGAGGCAGACGCCCGGCCACGGCGCCTCCATCCACTCTGCTCGGGGAAAACTCCCCGGCGCCGGGGCCACCGGCCGCGCCCCATCGTCGCGGCTCGTTTTCCGGAGCCCGCGCCATGCCCCGAGCGAGAAAGGGCCTTGCTCCACGCGGCACTGGGCGCTGGCCAGGGCTGCCCAACGCCGGCCAATTCTCACGAGCGTTCTGCCCAAATCGATGATGATTTGGGCAGAACGCTCGTGAGAATTGGCCTGAAAACGCCCGGCGAACACACTTCGGTCACCACAGGGCAGCAGGGCCGCCCCCCCGGGGCCTTGTCCGGGATCGCGTGTCGTCGCGTTCCGGCACCGCCAGGAGGAGCTCCGGGAGGCGGGCCCCGGGGAGGCCGACGCCTCCCGCTCCTCAGCCTCCGGGGGTACCCTCCCTGGCGCCGGCCGCTGGGGCCGGGCCATCCCCGAATGCCGTGCCCGGGCCCGGGCCTGCTTGCTCAGCCTTCCGTTGCCAGGGGCCTGAGCCTGGGGGCCTCCGCATGGGGATCCCTGAGTCCCGCGCCACGAGTCCCCCCGACCGTCCCAGCGACAACGGCACCATTCGCGGCTTCATCCCAGCCGTGGAGTGAGAGATCACTCCATTCCCCCACAGAGGCCAGGCCCCTCCACGGCGCCCCGGCCGCCCGCCACGGCGGAGGCGGACGCCCGGCCACGGCGCCTCCATCCACTCTGCTCGGGGAAAACTCCCCGGCGCCGGGGCCGCCGGCCGCGCCCCATCGTCGCGGCTCGTTTTCCGGGTGGCCGCGCCATGCCCCGATCGAGAAAGGGCCCTGCTCCACGCGGCACTGGGCGCTGACCTGGGCTGCCCAATGCCGGCCAAGTCTCACGAGCGTTCTGCCCAAATCGATCCCGATTTGGGCAGAACGCTCGTGAGAATTGGCCGGAAAACGCCCGGCGAACACACTTTGGGCACCACAGGGCCGCAGGGCCGCCTCCCCGGGGCCCTGTCCGGGATCGCGTGTCATCGCGTTCCGGCACCGCCAGGAGGAGCTCCGGGAGGCGGGCCCCGGGGAGGCCGACGCCTCCCGCTCCTCAGCCTCCGGGGGTCCCCTACCTGGCGCCGGCGGCTGGGGCCGGGCCAGCCCCGAAAGCCGGGCCCGGGCCCGGGCCTGCTTGCTCAGCCTTCCGTTGCCAGGGGCCTGAGCCTGGGGGCCTCCGCATGGGGAACCCTGAGTCCCGCGCCACGAGTCCCCCCGACCGTCCCGGCGACAACGGCACCTTTCGCGGCTTCGTCCCAGCCGTGGAGTGAGAGATCACTCCGTTCCCTCACAGAGGCCAGCCACCTCCACGGGCGACCCGGCCGCCCGCCACGGCGGAGGCGGACGCCCGGCCACGGCGCCTCCATCCACTCTGCTCGGGGAAAACTCCCCGGCGCCGGGGCCGCCGGCCGCGCCCCATCGTCGCGGCTCGTTTTCCGGGTGGCCGCTCCATGCCCCGAGCGAGAAAGGGCCCTGCTCCACGCGGCACTGGGCGCTGACCAGGGCTGCCCAACGCCGGCCAATTCTCACGAGCGTTCTGCCCAAATCGATCCCGATTTGGGCAGAACGCTCGTGAGAATTGGCCGGAAAACGCCCGGCGAACACACTTCGGGCACCACAGGGCCGCAGGGCCGCCCCCACGGGGCCCTGTCCGGGATCGCGTGTCATCGCGTTCCGGCACCGTCAGGAGGAGCTCCAGGAGGCGGGCCCCGGGGAGGCCGACGCCTCCCGCTCCTCAGCCTCTGGGGGTCCCCTCCCTGGCGCCGGCCGCTGGGGACTGGCCAGCCCCGAAAGGCGGGCCCGGGCCCGGGCCTGCTTGCTCAGCCTTCCGTTGCCAGGGGCCTGAGCCTGGGGGCCTCCGCATGGGGAACCCTGAGTCCCGCGCCACGAGTCCCCCCGACCGTCGCGGCGACAACGGCACCTTTCGCGGCTTCGTCCCAGCCGTGGAGTGAGAGATCACTCCGTTCCCCCACAGAGGCCAGCCCCCTCCACGGGCGCCCCGGCCGCCCGCCACGGCGGAGGCGGACGCCCGGCCACGGCGCCTGCATCCACTCTGCTCGGGGAAAACTCCCCGGCGCCGGGGCCGCCGGCCGCGACCCAACGTCGCGGCTCGTTTTCCGGGTGGCCGCGCCATGCCCCGAGCGAGAAAGGGCCCTGCTCCACGCGGCACTGGGCGCTGACCAGGGCTGCCCAACGCCGGCCAATTCTCACGAGCGTTCTGCCCAAATCGATCCCGATTTGGGCAGAACGCTCGTGAGAATTGGCGGGAAAACGCCCGGCGAACACACTTTGGGCACCACAGGGCCGCCGGGCCGCCCCCCCGGGGCCCTGTCCGGGATCGCGTGTCGTCGCGTTCCGGCACCGCCAGGAGGAGCTCCGGGAGGCGGGCCCCGGGGAGGCCGACGCCTCCCGCTCCTCAGCCTCCGGGAGTCCCCTCCCTGGCGCCGGCCGCTGGGGCCGGGCCAGCCCCGAAAGCCGGGCCCGGGCCCGGGCCTGCTTGCTCAGCCTTCCGTTGCCAGGGGCCTGAGCCTGGGGGCCTCCGCATGGGGAACCCTGAGTCCCGCGCCACGAGTCCCCCCGACCGTCCCAGCGACAACGGCACCATTCGCGGCTTCGTCCCAGCCGTGGAGTGAGAGATCACTCCGTTCCCCCACAGAGGCCAGACCCCTCCACGGGCGCACCGGCCGCCCGCCACGGCGGAGGCTGACGCCCGGCCACGGCGCCTCCATCCACTCTGCTCGGGGAAAACTGCCCGGCGCCGGGGCCGCCGGCCGTGCCCCATCGTCGCGGCTTGTTTTCCGGGTGGCCGCGCCATGCCCCGAGCGAGAAAGGGCCCTGCTCCAAGCGGCACTGGGCGCTGACCAGGGCTGCACAACGCTGGCCAATTCTCACGAGCGTTCTGCCCAAATCGATCCCGATTTGGGCAGAACGCTCGTGAGAATTGGCCGGAAAACGCCCGGCGAACACACTTCGGGCACCACAGGGCCGCAGGGCCGCCCCCCGGGGCCCTGTCCGGGATCGCGTGTCGTCGCGTTCCGGCACCGCCAGGAGGAGCTCCGGGAGGCGGGCCCAGGGGAGGCCGACGCCTCCCGCTCCTCCGCCTCCGGGGGTCCCCTCCCTGGCGCCGGCGGCTGGGGCCGGGCCAGCCCCGAAAGCCGGGCCCGGGCCCGGGCCTGCTTGCTCAGCCTTCCGTTGCCAGGGGCCTGAGCCTGGGGGCCTCCGCATGGGGAACCCTGAGTCCCGCGCCACGAGTCCCCCCGACCGTCCCGGCGACAACGGCACCTTTCGCGGCTTCGTCCTATCCGTGGAGTGAGAGATCACTCCGTTCCCCCACAGACGCCAGCCCCCTCCACGGGCATCTCGGCCGCCCGCCACGGCGGAGGCGGACGCCCGGCCACGGCGCCTCCATCCACTCTGCTCGGGGAAAACTCCCCGGCGCCGTTGCCGCCGGCCGCGCCCCATCGTCGCGGCTCGTTTTCCGGGTGGCCGCGCCATGCCCCGAGCGAGAAATGGCCCTGCTCCACGCGGCACTGGGCGCTGACCAGGGCTGCCCAACGCCGGCCAATTCTCACGAGCGTTCTGCCCAAATCGATCCCGAATTGGGCAGAACGCTCGTGAGAATTGGCCGGAAAACGCCCGGCGAACACACTTCGGGCACCACAGGGCCGCAGGCCCGCCCCCCCAGGGCCCTGTGCGGGATCGCGTGTCGTCGCGTTCCGGCACCGCCAGGAGGAGCTCCGGGAGGCGGGCCCCGGGGAGGCCGACGCCTCCCGCTCCTCAGCCTCCGGGGTTCCCCTCCCTGGCGCCGGCCGCTGGGGCCGGGCCAGCCCCGAAAGCCGGGCCCGGGTCCGTGCCTGCTTGCTCAGCCTTCCGTTGCCAGGGGCCTGAGCCTGGGGGCCTCCGCATGGGGAAGCCTGAGTCCCGCGCCACGAGTCCCCCCGACCGTCCCGGCGACAACGGCACCTTTCGCGGCTTCGTCCCAGCCGTGGAGTGAGAGATCACTCCGTTCGCCCACAGAGGCCAGGCCCCTCCACGGGCGCCCCGGCCGCCCGCCACGGCGGAGGCGGACGCCCGGCCACGGCGCCTCCATCCACTCTGCTCGGGGAAAACTCCCCGGCGCCGGGGCCGCCGGCCGCGCCCCATCGTCGCGGCTCGTTTTCCGGGTGGCCGCGCCATGCCCCGAGCGAGAAAGGGCCCTGCTCCACGCGGCACTGGGCGCTGACCTGGGCTGCCCAATGCCGGCCAAGTCTCACGAGCGTTCTGCCCAAATCGATCCCGATTTGGGCAGAACGCTCGTGAGAATTGGGCGGAAAACGCCCGGCGAACACACTTTGGGCACCACAGGGCCGCAGGGCCGCCTCCCCGGGGCCCTGTCCGGGATCGCGTGTCATCGCGTTCCGGCACCGCCAGGAGGAGCTCCGGGAGGCGGGCCCCGGGGAGGCCGACGCCTCCCGCTCCTCAGCCTCCGGGGGTCCCCTACCTGGCGCCGGCGGCTGGGGCCGGGCCAGCCCCGAAAGCCGGGCCCGGGCCCGGGCCTGCTTGCTCAGCCTTCCGTTGCCAGGGGCCTGAGCCTGGGGGCCTCCGCATGGGGAACCCTGAGTCCCACACCACGAGTCCCCCCGACCGTCCCGGCGACAACGGCACCTTTCGCGGCTTCGTCCCAGCCGTGGAGTGAGAGATCACGCCGTTCCCCCACAGAGGCCAGCCACCTCCACGGGCGACCCGGCCGCCCGCCACGGCGGAGGCGGACGCCCGGCCACGGCGCCTCCATCCACTCTGCTCGGGGAAAACTCCCCGGCGCCGGGGCCGCCAGCCGCGCCCCATCGTCGCGGCTCGTTTTCCGGGTGGCCGCGCCATGCCCCGAGCGAGAAAGGGCCCTGCTCCACGCGGCACTGGGCGCTGACCAGGGCTGCCCAACGCCGGCCAATTCTCACGAGCGTTCTGCCCAAATCGATCCCGATTTGGGCAGAACGCTCGTGAGAATTGGCCGGAAAACGCCCGGCGAACACACTTCGGGCACCACAGGGCCGCAGGGCCGCCCCCACGGGGCCCTGTCCGGGATCGCGTGTCATCGCGTTCCGGCACTGTCAGGAGGAGCTCCAGGAGGCGGGCCCCGGGGAGGCCGACGCCTCCCGCTCCTCAGCCTCCGGGGGTCCCCTCCCTGGCACCGGCCGCTGGGGACTGGCCAGCCCCGAAAGCCGGGCCCGGGCCCGGGCCTGCTTGCTCAGCCTTCCGTTGCCAGGGGCCTGAGCCTGGGGGCCTCCGCATGGGGAACCCTGAGTCCCGCGCCACGAGTCCCCCCGACCGTCCCGGCGACAACGGCACCTTTCGCGGCTTCGTCCCAGCCGTGGAGTGAGAGATCACACCGTTCCCCCACAGAGGCCAGCCCCCTCCACGGGCGCCCAGGCCGCCCGCCACGGCGGAGGCGGACGCCCGGCCACGGCGCCTGCATCCACTCTGCTCGGGGAAAACTCCCCGGCGCCGGGGCCACCGGCAGCGACGCAACGTCGCGGCTCGATTTCCGGGTGGCCGCGCCATGCCCCGAGCGAGAAAGGGCCCTGCTCCACGCGGCACTGGGCGCTGACCAGGGCTGCCCAACGCCGGCCAATTCTCACGAGCGTTCTGCCCAAATCGATCCCGATTTGGGCAGAACGCTCGTGAGAATTGGCGGGAAAACGCCCGGCGAACACACTTTGGGCACCACAGGGCCGCCGGGCCGCCCCCCCGGGGCCCTGTCCGGGATCGCGTGTCGTCGCGTTCCGGCACCGCCAGGAGGATCTCCGGGAGGCGTGCCCCGGGGAGGCCGACGCCTCCCGCTCCTCAGCCTCCGGGGGTACCCTCCCTGGCGCCGGCCGCTGGGGCCGGGCCATCCCCGAATGCCGTGCCCGGGCCCGGGCCTGCTTGCTCAGCCTTCCGTTGCCAGGGGCCTGAGCCTGGGGGCCTCCAGATGGGGATCCCTGAGTCCCGCGCCACGAGTCCCCCCGACCGTCCCAGCGACAACGGCACCATTCGCGGCTTCGTCCCAGCCGTGGAGTGAGAGATCACTCCGTTCCCCCACAGAGGCCAGGCCCCTCCACGGGCGCCCCGGCCGCCCGCCACGGCGGAGGCGGACGCCCGGCCACGGCGCCTCCATCCACTCTGCTCGGGGAAAACTCCCCGGCGCCGGGGCCGCCGGCCGCGCCCCATCGTCGCGGCTCGTTTTCCGGGTGGCCGCGCCATGCCCCGAGCGAGAAAGGGCCCTGCTCCACGCGGCACTGGGCGCTGACCTGGGCTGCCCAATGCCGGCCAAGTCTCACGAGCGTTCTGCCCAAATCGATCCCGATTTGGGCAGAACGCTCGTGAGAATTGGCCGGAAAACGCCCGGCGAACACACTTTGGGCACCACAGGGCCGCAGGGCCGCCTCCCCGGGGCCCTGTCCGGGATCGCGTGTCATCGCGTTCCGGCACCGCCAGGAGGAGCTCCGGGAGGCGGGCCCCGGGGAGGCCGACGCCTCCCGCTCCTCAGCCTCCGGGGGTCCCCTACCTGGCGCCGGCGGCTGGGGCCGGGCCAGCCCCGAAAGCCGGGCCCGGGCCCGGGCCTGCTTGCTCAGCCTTCCGTTGCCAGGGGCCTGAGCCTGGGGGCCTCCGCATGGGGAACCCTGAGTCCCGCGCCACGAGTCCCCCCGACCGTCCCGGCGACAACGGCACCTTTCGCGGCTTCGTCCCAGCCGTGGAGTGAGAGATCACTCCGTTCCCCCACAGAGGCCAGCCACCTCCACGGGCGACCCGGCCGCCCGCCACGGCGGAGGCGGACGCCCGGCCACGGCGCCTCCATCCACTCTGCTCGGGGAAAACTCCCCGGCGCCGGGGCCGCCGGCCGCGCCCCATCGTCGCGGTTCGTTTTCCGGGTGGCCGCGCCATGCCCCGAGCGAGAAAGGGCCCTGCTCCACGCGGCACTGGGCGCTGACCAGGGCTGCCCAACGCCGGCCAATTCTCACGAGCGTTCTGCCCAAATCGATCCCGATTTGGGCAGAACGCTCGTGAGAATTGGCCGGAAAACGCCCGGCGAACACACTTCGGGCACCACAGGGCCGCAGGGCCGCCCCCCCGGGGCCCTGTCCGGGATCGCGTGTCGTCGCGTTCCGGCACCGCCAGGAGGAGTACCGGGAGGCGGGCCCCGGGGAGGCCGACGCCTCCCGCTCCTCAGCCTCCGGGGGTCCACTCCCTGGCGCCGGCCGCTGGGGCCGAGCCAGCCCCGAAAGCCGGGCCCGGCCCCGGGCCTGCTTGCTCAGCCTTCCGTTGCCAGGGGCCTTAGCCTGGGCGCCTCCGCATGGGGAACCCTGAGTCCCGCGCCACGAGTCCCCCCGACCGTACCGGCGACAACGGCACCTTTCGCGGCTTCGTCCCAGCCGTGGAGTGAGAGATCACTCCGTTCCCCCACAGAGGCCAGCCCCCTCCACGGGCGCCCCGGCCGCCCGCCACGGCGGAGGCGGACGCCCGGCCACGGCGCCTCCATCCACTCTGCTCGGGGAAAACTCCCCGGCGCCGGGGCCGCCGGCCGCGCCCCATCGTCGCGGCTCTTTTTCCGGGAGGCCGCGCCATGCCCCGAGCGAGAAAGGGCCCTGCTCCAAGCGGCACTGGGCGCTGACCAGGGCTGCACAACGCCGGCCAATTCTCACGAGCGTTCTGCCCAAATCGATGATGATTTGGGCAGAACGCTCGTGAGAATTGGCCTGAAAACGCCCGGCGAACACACTTCGGTCACCACAGGGCAGCAGGGCCGCCCCCCCGGGGCCTTGTCCGGGATCGCGTGTCGTCGCGTTCCGGCACCGCCAGGAGGAGCTCCGGGAGGCGGGCCCCGGGGAGGCCGACGCCTCCCGCTCCTCAGCCTCCGGGGGTACCCTCCCTGGCGCCGGCCGCTGGGGCCGGGCCATCCCCGAATGCCGTGCCCGGGCCCGGGCCTGCTTGCTCAGCCTTCCGTTGCCAGGGGCCTGAGCCTGGGGGCCTCCGCATGGGGATCCCTGAGTCCCGCGCCACGAGTCCCCCCGACCGTCCCAGCGACAACGGCACCATTCGCGGCTTCATCCCAGCCGTGGAGTGAGAGATCACTCCATTCCCCCACAGAGGCCAGGCCCCTCCACGGCGCCCCGGCCGCCCGCCACGGCGGAGGCGGACGCCCGGCCACGGCGCCTCCATCCACTCTGCTCGGGGAAAACTCCCCGGCGCCGGGGCCGCCGGCCGCGCCCCATCGTCGCGGCTCGTTTTCCGGGTGGCCGCGCCATGCCCCGATCGAGAAAGGGCCCTGCTCCACGCGGCACTGGGCGCTGACCTGGGCTGCCCAATGCCGGCCAAGTCTCACGAGCGTTCTGCCCAAATCGATCCCGATTTGGGCAGAACGCTCGTGAGAATTGGCCGGAAAACGCCCGGCGAACACACTTTGGGCACCACAGGGCCGCAGGGCCGCCTCCCCGGGGCCCTGTCCGGGATCGCGTGTCATCGCGTTCCGGCACCGCCAGGAGGAGCTCCGGGAGGCGGGCCCCGGGGAGGCCGACGCCTCCCGCTCCTCAGCCTCCGGGGGTCCCCTACCTGGCGCCGGCGGCTGGGGCCGGGCCAGCCCCGAAAGCCGGGCCCGGGCCCGGGCCTGCTTGCTCAGCCTTCCGTTGCCAGGGGCCTGAGCCTGGGGGCCTCCGCATGGGGAACCCTGAGTCCCGCGCCACGAGTCCCCCCGACCGTCCCGGCGACAACGGCACCTTTCGCGGCTTCGTCCCAGCCGTGGAGTGAGAGATCACTCCGTTCCCTCACAGAGGCCAGCCACCTCCACGGGCGACCCGGCCGCCCGCCACGGCGGAGGCGGACGCCCGGCCACGGCGCCTCCATCCACTCTGCTCGGGGAAAACTCCCCGGCGCCGGGGCCGCCGGCCGCGCCCCATCGTCGCGGCTCGTTTTCCGGGTGGCCGCTCCATGCCCCGAGCGAGAAAGGGCCCTGCTCCACGCGGCACTGGGCGCTGACCAGGGCTGCCCAACGCCGGCCAATTCTCACGAGCGTTCTGCCCAAATCGATCCCGATTTGGGCAGAACGCTCGTGAGAATTGGCCGGAAAACGCCCGGCGAACACACTTCGGGCACCACAGGGCCGCAGGGCCGCCCCCACGGGGCCCTGTCCGGGATCGCGTGTCATCGCGTTCCGGCACCGTCAGGAGGAGCTCCAGGAGGCGGGCCCCGGGGAGGCCGACGCCTCCCGCTCCTCAGCCTCTGGGGGTCCCCTCCCTGGCGCCGGCCGCTGGGGACTGGCCAGCCCCGAAAGGCGGGCCCGGGCCCGGGCCTGCTTGCTCAGCCTTCCGTTGCCAGGGGCCTGAGCCTGGGGGCCTCCGCATGGGGAACCCTGAGTCCCGCGCCACGAGTCCCCCCGACCGTCGCGGCGACAACGGCACCTTTCGCGGCTTCGTCCCAGCCGTGGAGTGAGAGATCACTCCGTTCCCCCACAGAGGCCAGCCCCCTCCACGGGCGCCCCGGCCGCCCGCCACGGCGGAGGCGGACGCCCGGCCACGGCGCCTGCATCCACTCTGCTCGGGGAAAACTCCCCGGCGCCGGGGCCGCCGGCCGCGACCCAACGTCGCGGCTCGTTTTCCGGGTGGCCGCGCCATGCCCCGAGCGAGAAAGGGCCCTGCTCCACGCGGCACTGGGCGCTGACCAGGGCTGCCCAACGCCGGCCAATTCTCACGAGCGTTCTGCCCAAATCGATCCCGATTTGGGCAGAACGCTCGTGAGAATTGGCGGGAAAACGCCCGGCGAACACACTTTGGGCACCACAGGGCCGCCGGGCCGCCCCCCCGGGGCCCTGTCCGGGATCGCGTGTCGTCGCGTTCCGGCACCGCCAGGAGGAGCTCCGGGAGGCGGGCCCCGGGGAGGCCGACGCCTCCCGCTCCTCAGCCTCCGGGAGTCCCCTCCCTGGCGCCGGCCGCTGGGGCCGGGCCAGCCCCGAAAGCCGGGCCCGGGCCCGGGCCTGCTTGCTCAGCCTTCCGTTGCCAGGGGCCTGAGCCTGGGGGCCTCCGCATGGGGAACCCTGAGTCCCGCGCCACGAGTCCCCCCGACCGTCCCAGCGACAACGGCACCATTCGCGGCTTCGTCCCAGCCGTGGAGTGAGAGATCACTCCGTTCCCCCACAGAGGCCAGACCCCTCCACGGGCGCACCGGCCGCCCGCCACGGCGGAGGCTGACGCCCGGCCACGGCGCCTCCATCCACTCTGCTCGGGGAAAACTGCCCGGCGCCGGGGCCGCCGGCCGTGCCCCATCGTCGCGGCTTGTTTTCCGGGTGGCCGCGCCATGCCCCGAGCGAGAAAGGGCCCTGCTCCAAGCGGCACTGGGCGCTGACCAGGGCTGCACAACGCTGGCCAATTCTCACGAGCGTTCTGCCCAAATCGATCCCGATTTGGGCAGAACGCTCGTGAGAATTGGCCGGAAAACGCCCGGCGAACACACTTCGGGCACCACAGGGCCGCAGGGCCGCCCCCCGGGGCCCTGTCCGGGATCGCGTGTCGTCGCGTTCCGGCACCGCCAGGAGGAGCTCCGGGAGGCGGGCCCAGGGGAGGCCGACGCCTCCCGCTCCTCCGCCTCCGGGGGTCCCCTCCCTGGCGCCGGCGGCTGGGGCCGGGCCAGCCCCGAAAGCCGGGCCCGGGCCCGGGCCTGCTTGCTCAGCCTTCCGTTGCCAGGGGCCTGAGCCTGGGGGCCTCCGCATGGGGAACCCTGAGTCCCGCGCCACGAGTCCCCCCGACCGTCCCGGCGACAACGGCACCTTTCGCGGCTTCGTCCTATCCGTGGAGTGAGAGATCACTCCGTTCCCCCACAGACGCCAGCCCCCTCCACGGGCATCTCGGCCGCCCGCCACGGCGGAGGCGGACGCCCGGCCACGGCGCCTCCATCCACTCTGCTCGGGGAAAACTCCCCGGCGCCGTTGCCGCCGGCCGCGCCCCATCGTCGCGGCTCGTTTTCCGGGTGGCCGCGCCATGCCCCGAGCGAGAAATGGCCCTGCTCCACGCGGCACTGGGCGCTGACCAGGGCTGCCCAACGCCGGCCAATTCTCACGAGCGTTCTGCCCAAATCGATCCCGAATTGGGCAGAACGCTCGTGAGAATTGGCCGGAAAACGCCCGGCGAACACACTTCGGGCACCACAGGGCCGCAGGCCCGCCCCCCCAGGGCCCTGTGCGGGATCGCGTGTCGTCGCGTTCCGGCACCGCCAGGAGGAGCTCCGGGAGGCGGGCCCCGGGGAGGCCGACGCCTCCCGCTCCTCAGCCTCCGGGGTTCCCCTCCCTGGCGCCGGCCGCTGGGGCCGGGCCAGCCCCGAAAGCCGGGCCCGGGTCCGGGCCTGCTTGCTCAGCCTTCCGTTGCCAGGGGCCTGAGCCTGGGGGCCTCCGCATGGGGAAGCCTGAGTCCCGCGCCACGAGTCCCCCCGACCGTCCCGGCGACAACGGCACCTTTCGCGGCTTCGTCCCAGCCGTGGAGTGAGAGATCACTCCGTTCGCCCACAGAGGCCAGGCCCCTCCACGGGCGCCCCGGCCGCCCGCCACGGCGGAGGCGGACGCCCGGCCACGGCGCCTCCATCCACTCTGCTCGGGGAAAACTCCCCGGCGCCGGGGCCGCCGGCCGCGCCCCATCGTCGCGGCTCGTTTTCCGGGTGGCCGCGCCATGCCCCGAGCGAGAAAGGGCCCTGCTCCACGCGGCACTGGGCGCTGACCTGGGCTGCCCAATGCCGGCCAAGTCTCACGAGCGTTCTGCCCAAATCGATCCCGATTTGGGCAGAACGCTCGTGAGAATTGGGCGGAAAACGCCCGGCGAACACACTTTGGGCACCACAGGGCCGCAGGGCCGCCTCCCCGGGGCCCTGTCCGGGATCGCGTGTCATCGCGTTCCGGCACCGCCAGGAGGAGACCCGGGAGGCGGGCCCCGGGGAGGCCGACGCCTCCCGCTCCTCAGCCTCCGGGGGTCCCCTACCTGGCGCCGGCGGCTGGGGCCGGGCCAGCCCCGAAAGCCGGGCCCGGGCCCGGGCCTGCTTGCTCAGCCTTCCGTTGCCAGGGGCCTGAGCCTGGGGGCCTCCGCATGGGGAACCCTGAGTCCCACACCACGAGTCCCCCCGACCGTCCCGGCGACAACGGCACCTTTCGCGGCTTCGTCCCAGCCGTGGAGTGAGAGATCACGCCGTTCCCCCACAGAGGCCAGCCACCTCCACGGGCGACCCGGCCGCCCGCCACGGCGGAGGCGGACGCCCGGCCACGGCGCCTCCATCCACTCTGCTCGGGGAAAACTCCCCGGCGCCGGGGCCGCCAGCCGCGCCCCATCGTCGCGGCTCGTTTTCCGGGTGGCCGCGCCATGCCCCGAGCGAGAAAGGGCCCTGCTCCACGCGGCACTGGGCGCTGACCAGGGCTGCCCAACGCCGGCCAATTCTCACGAGCGTTCTGCCCAAATCGATCCCGATTTGGGCAGAACGCTCGTGAGAATTGGCCGGAAAACGCCCGGCGAACACACTTCGGGCACCACAGGGCCGCAGGGCCGCCCCCACGGGGCCCTGTCCGGGATCGCGTGTCATCGCGTTCCGGCACTGTCAGGAGGAGCTCCAGGAGGCGGGCCCCGGGGAGGCCGACGCCTCCCGCTCCTCAGCCTCCGGGGGTCCCCTCCCTGGCACCGGCCGCTGGGGACTGGCCAGCCCCGAAAGCCGGGCCCGGGCCCGGGCCTGCTTGCTCAGCCTTCCGTTGCCAGGGGCCTGAGCCTGGGGGCCTCCGCATGGGGAACCCTGAGTCCCGCGCCACGAGTCCCCCCGACCGTCCCGGCGACAACGGCACCTTTCGCGGCTTCGTCCCAGCCGTGGAGTGAGAGATCACACCGTTCCCCCACAGAGGCCAGCCCCCTCCACGGGCGCCCAGGCCGCCCGCCACGGCGGAGGCGGACGCCCGGCCACGGCGCCTGCATCCACTCTGCTCGGGGAAAACTCCCCGGCGCCGGGGCCACCGGCAGCGACGCAACGTCGCGGCTCGATTTCCGGGTGGCCGCGCCATGCCCCGAGCGAGAAAGGGCCCTGCTCCACGCGGCACTGGGCGCTGACCAGGGCTGCCCAACGCCGGCCAATTCTCACGAGCGTTCTGCCCAAATCGATCCCGATTTGGGCAGAACGCTCGTGAGAATTGGCAGGAAAACGCCCGGCGAACACACTTTGGGCACCACAGGGCCGCCGGGCCGCCCCCCCGGGGCCCTGTCCGGGATCGCGTGTCGTCGCGTTCCGGCACCGCCAGGAGGATCTCCGGGAGGCGTGCCCCGGGGAGGCCGACGCCTCCCGCTCCTCAGCCTCCGGGGGTACCCTCCCTGGCGCCGGCCGCTGGGGCCGGGCCATCCCCGAATGCCGTGCCCGGGCCCGGGCCTGCTTGCTCAGCCTTCCGTTGCCAGGGGCCTGAGCCTGGGGGCCTCCAGATGGGGATCCCTGAGTCCCGCGCCACGAGTCCCCCCGACCGTCCCAGCGACAACGGCACCATTCGCGGCTTCGTCCCAGCCGTGGAGTGAGAGATCACTCCGTTCCCCCACAGAGGCCAGGCCCCTCCACGGGCGCCCCGGCCGCCCGCCACGGCGGAGGCGGACGCCCGGCCACGGCGCCTCCATCCACTCTGCTCGGGGAAAACTCCCCGGCGCCGGGGCCGCCGGCCGCGCCCCATCGTCGCGGCTCGTTTTCCGGGTGGCCGCGCCATGCCCCGAGCGAGAAAGGGCCCTGCTCCACGCGGCACTGGGCGCTGACCTGGGCTGCCCAATGCCGGCCAAGTCTCACGAGCGTTCTGCCCAAATCGATCCCGATTTGGGCAGAACGCTCGTGAGAATTGGCCGGAAAACGCCCGGCGAACACACTTTGGGCACCACAGGGCCGCAGGGCCGCCTCCCCGGGGCCCTGTCCGGGATCGCGTGTCATCGCGTTCCGGCACCGCCAGGAGGAGCTCCGGGAGGCGGGCCCCGGGGAGGCCGACGCCTCCCGCTCCTCAGCCTCCGGGGGTCCCCTACCTGGCGCCGGCGGCTGGGGCCGGGCCAGCCCCGAAAGCCGGGCCCGGGCCCGGGCCTGCTTGCTCAGCCTTCCGTTGCCAGGGGCCTGAGCCTGGGGGCCTCCGCATGGGGAACCCTGAGTCCCGCGCCACGAGTCCCCCCGACCGTCCCGGCGACAACGGCACCTTTCGCGGCTTCGTCCCAGCCGTGGAGTGAGAGATCACTCCGTTCCCCCACAGAGGCCAGCCACCTCCACGGGCGACCCGGCCGCCCGCCACGGCGGAGGCGGACGCCCGGCCACGGCGCCTCCATCCACTCTGCTCGGGGAAAACTCCCCGGCGCCGGGGCCGCCGGCCGCGCCCCATCGTCGCGGTTCGTTTTCCGGGTGGCCGCGCCATGCCCCGAGCGAGAAAGGGCCCTGCTCCACGCGGCACTGGGCGCTGACCAGGGCTGCCCAACGCCGGCCAATTCTCACGAGCGTTCTGCCCAAATCGATCCCGATTTGGGCAGAACGCTCGTGAGAATTGGCCGGAAAACGCCCGGCGAACACACTTCGGGCACCACAGGGCCGCAGGGCCGCCCCCCCGGGGCCCTGTCCGGGATCGCGTGTCGTCGCGTTCCGGCACCGCCAGGAGGAGTACCGGGAGGCGGGCCCCGGGGAGGCCGACGCCTCCCGCTCCTCAGCCTCCGGGGGTCCACTCCCTGGCGCCGGCCGCTGGGGCCGAGCCAGCCCCGAAAGCCGGGCCCGGCCCCGGGCCTGCTTGCTCAGCCTTCCGTTGCCAGGGGCCTTAGCCTGGGCGCCTCCGCATGGGGAACCCTGAGTCCCGCGCCACGAGTCCCCCCGACCGTACCGGCGACAACGGCACCTTTCGCGGCTTCGTCCCAGCCGTGGAGTGAGAGATCACTCCGTTCCCCCACAGAGGCCAGCCCCCTCCACGGGCGCCCCGGCCGCCCGCCACGGCGGAGGCGGACGCCCGGCCACGGCGCCTCCATCCACTCTGCTCGGGGAAAACTCCCCGGCGCCGGGGCCGCCGGCCGCGCCCCATCGTCGCGGCTCTTTTTCCGGGAGGCCGCGCCATGCCCCGAGCGAGAAAGGGCCCTGCTCCACGCGGCACTGGGCGCTGACCTGGGCTGCCCAACGCCGGCCAATTCTCACGAGCGTTCTGCCCAAATCGATCCCGATTTGGGCAGAACGCTCGTGAGAATTGGCCGGAAAACGCCCGGCGATCACACTTCGGTCACCACAGGGCCGCAGGGCCGCCACCCCCGGGGCCCTGTCCGGGATCGCGTGTCGTCGCGTTCCGGCACCGCCAGGAGGAGCTCCGGGAGGCGGGCCCCGGGGAGGCCGACGCCTCCCGCTCCTCAGCCTCCGGGTGTCCCCTCCCTGGCGCCGGCCGCTGGGGCCGGGCCAGCCCCGAAAGCCGGGCCCGGGCCCGGGCCTGCTTGCTCAGCCTTCCGTTGCCAGGGGCCTGAGCCTGGGCGCCTCCGCATGGGGAACCCTGAGTCCCGCGCCACGAGTCCCCCCGACCGTCCCGGCGACAACGGCACCTTTCGCGGCTTCGTCCCAGCCGTGGAGTGAGAGATCACTCCGTTCCCCCACAGAGGCCAGCCCCCTCCACGGGCTCCCCGGCCGCCCGCCACGGCGGAGACGGACGCCCAGCCACGGCGCCTCCATCCACTCTGCTCGGGGAAAACTCCCCGGCGCCGGGGCCGCCGGCCGCGCCCCATCGTCGCGGCTCGTTTTCCGGGTGGCCGCGCCATGCCCCGAGCGAGAAAGGGCCCTGCTCCACGCGGCACTGGGCGCTGACCAGGACTGCCCAACGCCGGCCAATTCTCACGAGCGTTCTGAGCCTGGGGGCCTCCGCATGGGGAACCCTGAGTCCCGCGCCACGAGTCCCCCCGACCGTCCCGGCGACAACGGCACCTTTCGAGGCTTCGTCCCAGCCGTGGAGTGAGAGATCACTCCGTTCCCCCACAGAGGCCAGCCCCCTCCACGGGCGCCCCGGCCGCCCGCCACGGCGGAGGCGGACGCCCGGCCACGGCGCCTCCATCCACTCTGCTCGGGGAAAACTCCCCGGCGCCGGGGCCGCCGGCCGCGCCCCATCGTCGCGGCTCGTTTTCCGGGTGGCTGCGCCATGCCCCGAGCGAGAAAGGGCCCTGCTCCACGCGGCACTGGGCGCTGACCAGGGCTGCCCAACGCCGGCCAATTCTCACGAGCGTTCTGCCCAAATCGGGATCGATTTGGGCAGAACGCTCGTGAGAATTGGCCGGAAAATGCCCGGCGAACACACTTCGGGCACCACAGGGCCGCAGGGCCGCCCCCCCGGGGCCCTGTCCGGGATCGCGTGTCGTCGGGTTCCGGCACCTCCAGGAGGAGCTCCGTGAGGCTGGTGTGGGCAAGTCGACGCCTCCCGCTCCTCAGACTCTGGTGGTCCCCTCCCTTCGCTGGCAGTTCGGGCCGGGCCAGCCCCGAAAGCCGGGCCCGGTCCAGGCCTGCTTGCTCAGCCTTCCGTTGCCAGGGGCCTGAACCTGTGGGCCTCCCCATGGGGAACCCTGATTTCGCCTCCACGAGTCCCCCGACCGTCCCGGCCATCGGCCCCTTTCGTGGCTGCGACACAGCTGTGGAGCGACAGATCCATTTGTTCCCCCAGAGAGGCCAAGCCCTTCCCGGGCGCCCTGGCCCCCTCCAAGGCGGAGCCGGATGCCCGACCACAGCCCCTCCATCAACTCTGCTCGGAGCAAGCTCCCCGACGCTGAGGCCCCCGTCCGGGCCCCGTCGTCTCGGCGCGTTTTTGGGTGGCTGCGACATACCCCGAGCGAGAAAGGGTCCTGGGCCATGCGGAACAAGGCGGTCCCCATGGTTGTCCAACGCCAGCCAATTTTCATGAGCGCTCTGCCCAAATCGATCCCGATTAGATATGGACCCCCAACTCTATTGTGATATAATCATCGAGAAATCAGGAAAAAATATTCAATGTAACAAAAGACATTCTCCTCAATCAATGGTGCTGGGAAAACTGGACAGCGATATGTAGAAGAATGAAACTCGACCATTCTCTTACACCATACACAATGATAAACTCGAACTCGATAAAGGAGCTCAACGTGAGACAGGATTCTCTCAGAATCCTAGAGGAGTACATAGGCAGTAACCTCTTCGATATCAGCCACAGCAACTTCTTTCAAGATATGTCTCCAAAGGCCAAGGAAAGAAAAGCGAAAATGAACTTTTGGCACTTCATCAAGATCAAAAGCTTCTGCACAGCAAAGGGAACAGTCCAGCAATCAAAAGGCAATCCACGGAATGGGAGAAGATATTTGTAAATGACAGGTCAGACAAAAGGTTGATATCCAGGATCTAGAAAGAACTTCTCAAACTCAACACACACAAAACAGATAATCATATACAAAAATGGGCAGAAGATATGAACAGACACTCCTCCAACGAAGACATACAAATGGCTATCAGACACATGACAAAATGTTCATCATCACTAGCCATCAGGGAGATTCAAATTAAAACCACATTGAGATACCACCTGACACCAGTTAGAAAGGCCACAATTAGCAAGACAGGAAACAACGTGTGTTGGAGAGGATGTGGAGAAAGGGGAACCCTCTTACACTGTTGGTGGGAATGCAAGTTGGTGCAGCCACTTTGGAGAACAGTGTGCAGATGACTCAAGAAATTAAAAATAGAGCTTCCCTATGACCCTGCAATTGCACTGCTGGGTATTTACCCCAAAGATACAGATGTAGTGAAAAGAAGGGCCATCTGTACCCCAATGTTTATAGCAGCAAAGGCCTCGGTCGCCAAACTGTGGAAAGAACCAAGATGCCCTTCCATGGACGAATGGATAAGGAAGATTTGGTCCATATACAAGATGGAGTATTATGCCTCCATCAGAAAGGATGAATACCAACTTTTGTAGCAATATGGACGGGAGTGGAAGAGATTATGCTGAGTGAAATAAGTCAAGCAGAGAGAGTCAATTCTCATATGGTTTCACTTATTTGTGGAGCATAACAAAGAACAAGGAGGACATGGGGAGATGGAGAGGAGAAGGAAGTTGTGGGAAATGGGAAGGGGAGGTGAACCATGAGAGACTACGGACTCTGAAAAAGAACCTGAGGGTCTTGAATGGGTGGGGAGTGGGAGGTTGGGAGAACAAGGTGGTGGGTATTAGGGAAGGCACGTGTTGCATGGAGCACTGGGTGTGGTGCAAAAATAAGGAATACTGTTACACTGAAAAGAAATAATATAGATAGATAGATAGATATTGAAAGTGAAAAAAAAAGGAATGTGCTGAACCTACAGAGCAGAAGAAACCAGAATGCCTCCCTGACGCCACCCCCAATACGGGCGCCCCTGAGGAGCAGGAATGAGGAGTCTCACGGTCCTGCAGACTCACGTCCTCAACTCAGGCATCGGGATTGGTCATCACTGTGCCGGCAGATCCGGGCCGCCATGCCCCTGTGACCTAAACCTAACCCTCGGTTGGGTGTTCAGGCTTCAGTCCCCAGAGGACTGGCTCCCTAGCCCTCCAGACTGGGGACCCCATATTCCCAACGTAGGACTCTGGCTGCCACCCATGATGAAACTTGACCACATGGACCTTTGCAGAACGCTCCTTGCCGGAGAAACCTCCATGACCCCTAAAGCCAACCACATCTTCTGAGCACCCCCACACCACAATTCCTTAGCCTTACAGGCCGCCAGAACAATGCCCTCAGCCCAGCCCTCCAGAGAGCCTGAGTCCGTGCTGGCACATCAGGCCTGCCATTCTCCCAGGACCAAACCCTAAGCCTAGGTTGGGTGTTCAGGTTCTAGAACCCTGACACCCAATTCCACCCATGGGTGGGAGCATCAAACTGATGGCATGACTCAGCTTCTCAACCAGCAGGAGATTCCATTTGGTGCTCTCCAACACCCTCAGAGCCCTAGGAACCGGCCAAGCTGCCCTGAGGCCATTCCCGCCATCTTTGCACCTCCAGGCCAAAAACCCAGGGCCTGAGAAGCCTCCGGAGCCCTGCCCTCAACTCAGCCCTTCAGTGAGCCAATATCTGTGCTGGCAGATCCCACATGCTTTCTCCCTAAGACATAACCTTAACGCTAAGCCTAACCCTAATACTAACTCTAGCCCAGGTTGTGTGTTCAGGCATCCCTCCTCCATAGCCTGGTCCCCCAAACGGCCAGATGGGGGACCCCTGAGCTGCACCCCATAATTGCGCCTGATCCCAGGAGGAAACCCTGCCCTTTAGAAATGTGTTGAACCCGCAGAGCGGGAGAAACCTGCATGCCTCCCAGAGGCCACTGCCACTTCTGGCACACCCAAGGACCAGGAACCAGGACTCTCACAGTGCTACAGACTCGCGCCCTCAACTCAGGCATTGGGAAGCATCACCACAGCGCCATCAGATCGGGGCTGCCATGCCCTTACAACCCTACCCTAACCCTAGGTTGGGTGTCAGGCTTCTGTCCCCTGAGGACTGGACCCCTAGCCCTCCAGACTGGGGACCCTGGATTCCCAATGCAGGACTCTGGCTGCCACCCACGATGAAACTGGACCATATGATCCTGTGCAGTATGCTCCTGGCCACAGAATCCTCCATGTCCCCTAAAGCCACCCACGCCTTCCAAGAAATGCCACACCACAAACCCAGAGCCTGACAGGCCACCAGAGCAATGCCCTCAACTCAGCCCTCCGGAGAACCTGAGCCGCACTGGCAGGCCTGCCATTCTCCCAGGACGAAACCCTAACACTAGGTTGGGTGTTCAGGCATTGGACCCAGAGGCCTGACACCCAATTCCTCCCATGGGTTGAGCATCAGACTGTCGGCAGGACTCAGTTCTCAGCCAGGAGGAGACCTTTTCATTTGGTGTTCTCTCACACCCTCAGAGCAGTAGCAACCAGCCATTCTCCCTTGAGGCCATTGCCACCAGCTTTGCTCCTCCAGGACAAGAACCCAGGGCCTGAGGAGCCTCCTGAGTCCTGCCCTCAACTCAGCCCTTGGGTGAGCCCGTATCTGTGCTAGCAGATCCGACATGCCCTGTCCCTAAGCCTAACACTAACCATAATACTAAACCTAGCCCAGGTTGTGTGTTCAGGCATCCATACTCTGACTCCTGGTCCCCAAGGCCCCAGATGGGGGACCCGTGAGCGATACCCCATCATTGAACCTGACACCAGGAGGAAACCATGCTGTTTAGAATTGTGCTGAACCCACAGAGCGGGATAAATTTGAATGTCTCCCTGAGGCCACCCCACTTCCAGCGCCCCCAAGGACCAAGAACCAGGAGTCTCATGGTTCTGCAGACACACGCTCTGAACTCAAGCATTGGGATGGGTCACCACAGCGCCAGCAGATTGGGGCTGCAATGCCCCTACAACCTAACCCTCTTGGCAGGACTCACCCTCTCAGCCAGAAGGTGAACTTTCATTTCGTGCTATCTAATGCCCTGAGAATTGTAGAAACTGGCATGCTCCCCTGAGGCGATTTCCAACATCTTTGCCCATACAGCCCAAAACCCCAGTGCCCGAGGAGCCTCCTGAGTCCCGCCCTCAACTCAGCCCTTGGGTGAGCTGATATCTGTGCTTGCATATCCGACATGCCTTGTCCCTAAGACATAACCTTAACCCTAATCCTAATACTAACCCTAGCCCAGGTTCGTGCTCAGGCATCATCCTCCCACAACTGGTCGGTCCTCAAAACCCCAGATAGGGGACCCCTGAGTTGCACCCCATAATTGCACATGATCCCAGCATGAACCGTGCCATTTAGAAATGGGCTGAAGCCACAGAGCAGGAGAAGCCTGCAAGTCTCCCTGAGGCCAAAGCACTTCTGGACCCTCCCAAGGACCGGGAACCAGAGTCTCAATGTCCTGCAGACATAGCCTCAACTCAGGCATCAGGATGGGTCACCACAGCACCGGCAGATCGGGGTTACCATGCCCCAAAGACTTAACCATAATGCTAGGATGGGTGTTTATGCTTCGATCCACAGAGGCCTGGCTCCCTAGCCGTCCAGACTGGGGACCCTGTATTTGCAATGCTGGACTCCGGCTGCCACCCACAAGGAAAATGGCCCACATGGCCCTGTGCAGTACGCTCCTGGCCGGAGAAACCTCCATGCCCCCTAAAGACACCCACACCTTCCGAGGACCCACACACCACCGCCCAGTGCCTGATGGGCCACCAGAGCAATACCCTCAACTCAGCCCTCCGGAGAGCCTGAGTCCGCACTGGCACCTCAGGCCTGCCATGCTCCCAGGACCAAACCCTAATACCCTAGCTCAGGTGGTCAGGCTCTGGACCCCAGAGGCCTGATACCCAATTCCATCCCAGTGGATAGGATCATCAGACTGATGGCAGGACTCAGCCTCTCAGCCAGGAGAATAAATGAAATAAACCATTTCATTTAGTGCTATCTAACACTCTCAGAGACCTAGAAACCAGCATGCTCCCCTGAGGCCATTCCCACCATCTTTACCTTCTAGGAAAAAAACCCAGGGCCTAAGGAGCCTCCTGAGTCCCGCTTTCAACTCAGCCCTTGGGTGAGCCCATATAAGTGTTACCAGATCCAACATGCCTCGTCCCTAAGACATAACCCTAACCCTAATCTTTTTATTTTTTTTTAAGATTTTATTCATTTCTTTGACAGAGACAGATCAGAAGAAGGCACAGAGAGGACGAAGCACGCTCCCCGCTGAGCAGAGAGCCTGATGTGGGGCTCGATCCCAGGACCCTGAGATCATAACCTGAGCGAAAGGCAGAGGCTTTAACCAACTGAGCCACCCAGGCGCCCCACCTTAACACTAATCTTAACACTAACCCTAACCACAAAACCTAACCCTAACCTCTAAACCTAACATAACAACCTCGGAGCAGTAGAAACCATCATGCTCCCCAGAGGCGATTCCCACCTTCTTTGCCCCTCCAGTCCAAAAATCCAGGGCCTGAGGAGACTCCTGAGTCCCGAACTCAACACAGCCCTTGGGAGTGTCCATATCTGTGCTGGCAGATCTGACATGCCTTGTCCCTAAGACATACGCCTAACCCTAAGCCTAACCCTAAACCTTACCTCTAACCCTATCCCCTAACTCCTAACCCTAACCCTAACCCTAACCCCTAACAACTAACCCTAACACTCTCCGAACCTCTATCCCTAACCCTAACCCTCCAGACTGGGGATTCCAAAGTCACAACACAGGACTCTGCCTGCCCTCCAGAAAGAAAAGTGCATGAGCACCTAAACACACCCGCCATTGGCAATGCCCCAGACATAATGCCAGATTCTGCCACAACGCCAGAGGCATGTCATCCACTCAGCCCTGAGGGAGCCCGCCTCAACACAGCATATCAGCAGCATATCAGAACTGCCATGCCCCTAGGCCTTAACCCTAACCCTAGGTTGGGTGTACAGTCTTCCGTACCCAGAGGCCTAGCCCCCAAACCCGCCAGATTGTGGATGCATGAGACTCACTCTGGCAGTCTGGAGGCTGCCTATGCTGTTACAGTGCCATTTGGAGCTACTTAGACCTCAGAGAAAAAGATAACTTCATGCCCCCCAAGGCAAGCCCCAGCATCTGAGCCCCTCCTGAACACAAACCCAGATTCACACGAGCCACCTCTCACCGACCCTCAACTCAGGCCACCGGGGAGTCCGCCTCAGCACTGGCAGATTGGGCCTGTCGCGCCCCAAGACCTCAACCTTAGTTTGAGTTTCCAGGCTTCCATCCCAAGAGGCCTAGCCTCCAGGCCCCCTGGATTAAGGACCCCTGAGTGACATTGCAGGACTCCAACAGCCACGCAGGATGAAACCTTGCAGTTTGGAGCTGCTGAATACTCAGAGGGTGAGAAACCTTCAAGCCCCCGTAAAGCTATCCGCACAATTTGCGGCACCCCAGGCCAGAAAGCTGTTTTCTATGAAGCTACCGGACATATGCCCTCAACTCAGCCCTGAGGGGAGCCCATCTCAGTGCCGGCAGATTGGGCCTGCCATGACCCTAGACCCTAACCCTAATCCTAGGTGGGGTATACAGCCTTCCGTGCCCAGAGGCCTGTACCCCAAGCCCATCAGACTGGGGATGACTGAGACTCCCGCCAGCACTCCTCCAGCCTCCTAGGGCAAAATGGTGCCATTTGGAACTGTGCAGGAACCTCAGAGCAGGAGAAAGCTGCATGCCCCCCAAGAACACCACTAGCTTCTTTGCCCCCACAAACACAAACACAGACCTCAAGTCCTGCCTGATTCCCACCCTCCATTCGGCCTATCCAGGAGACCACCTCAATTGCAGCAGATCGGGCCTGCCATGTCCCTAAGCCTTAACCCTAACCCTAGTTTGGATTTTCAGGCTTCCATCCCAAGAGGCCTGGCCCCCACGCCCCCCAGATTAAGGACTTCTGAGCAACACCACAGGACACAGCCTGTCACACAAGTGGAAACCTTGTGGTTTGGAGCTGCAATGAACCCTCAGATGGGGAGAAACTTTCATGCCACCCTAAAGCCACCCCAATAATCAACAGCCACTCTGGCCATAGAGCTGGATTCCATCCCGCCACCAAATGCATACCCTCAACTCAGCCCATACGGGATCCCGCCTCAGCACTGGCAGATCCGGCCTGCCATTGCCCCTAGGCCCTAACCCTAACACAAGTTTGGGTGTTCAGTCTTCCATTCTGAGGGTCCAGGCAACAAAATCCCCTGGATTAAGGAACCTTGACATACACCTCAGGACTCTGCTTGCCACACAGTAGGAACCTGTGCCTTGGAGTTGTGCTGAACCCTCAGAGGGGGAGAAACCTGCCCCTCTAATGCACTCCCATCATCTGAACCCGTCCCCCCGGCCATAAACCAGATTCTGCTGAGCTGCCGGACGCATGCCATAAATTCAGACCCCAGGGCACCCCACCTCAACATCAGCAGATCGGGCCACCATGCCCCTAGGCCCTTACCAGAACCCCGCTTTAGGTTTTCAGGCTTCCATCCCAGGGGGCCTGCCTCCCATGTCCCCCCAGATTAAGGTCTACTGAGCAACACCATGGGACTCCACCTGGCACTCACGAGGAAAACTTGTGGTTTAGAGCTGCACTGAACACTCAGACGGGGAGAAACCTGCAAACCCCCCTAATGCCACCCCACCATGAGTCACCCCCATGGCCATAAAACCAGATTCTCCTGCGATGCCAGATCTATGCCCTCAACTCGACCCTTAGGGGAGCCCGCATCAGCACCGGCACATTGGACCTGCCATGCCCTTCGGGCCTAACCACAAACCTAGGTGGGGTGTACAGGCTTTCATACCCAGAGGCCTGTCCCCCAAGCCCGCCAGATTGGGCACCTCCGAGACTCATGCCAGTAGAGATTAAGGATTCCTCAGTGACACCCCAGGACTGCGTCTGCCACACGGGAGGAAACCATGCCATTTGGAGCTCTGCAGAACCCTCAGGGTAGGAGAAACCTGCATGCAACCCTGAGGTCACGCCCCGCTTCTGTGGCATCCCTGGACACAAACTCTGAGTCTGACATGCCACCTGATACCCACCCTGAAGTCAGCCCACCAGGGAGCCCACCTCAGCAGTAGCAGATTGAGCATGCCATGCCCCTATGCCCTTACCGTAGCTCTAGTTTCTGATTTCGGGCTTCCATCCCAAGAGGCCTGGCCTGCAAACTCCCCAGATTCAGGACCCCTCTGTAACAAGCCAGAAACCTGAATGCCATGCAGGGGGAAGCCATGACATTTGGAGCTCCAAAGTTTCCTCAGAGAGGGAGAAACCAGCATGCCCCTCTAAAGCCACCCCCACGATCAGCCTTTCCTCTGGCCAGAAACCCTGACTCTTCTGCATTGCAGGATGCATTTCCTCAACTCAATTCTGAGGGTATCCCACCTCTGTTTCGGCTGATCAGGCCTGTCCTGCCCAGCCCATTACCCTTAACCCTATGTTGCATTTTCAGGCTTCCTTCCCCAGGGGCCTATCCACCAAGCCCTCTAGATTGGTAAACTTGGAGCCACACTGTAGGAGTCCCCCTGCCACCCAGCAGGAAACTTGTCCCTTTGGAGCTGTGCGGAACCCTCAGAGCCAGAGAAACCTGCATGACCCCATGAGGACTCCCCCACATTCTGCAGCCCCCTGGCCACAAACCCAGAGCCTGATTCACCACCTGACCCCCATTCTCAACTCAGCTCCTTGGGGAACTCACCTCAACACCAGAAGTTCGGGCCTGCCACGCCACTAGCTCAGCTCTGCTCATGGACACCACCAGCTCTAGGCAGACCTAGAACTCCCCTGTCTGCGGCAAAGCTCTGGGATCCCCCCTCCTTCTTCCCAATTTACACTGGCCCAGGCATTCATGAGAAAGGGGAAGGCTACCTCTTGAATGCTTAATACCTCCTTTCCTCTTCAGCCCTATTTCTCTCCACTTACCTTTGCACCTGGGCAAACTGAAAGTAACATATCAATGGAACATGTACATGCTCTGAGATCTAAATCTTTCATGGCAACTTTCTGAGGGCTCCTTATGCAATAGGAAACTAGTGTATCCTGCCAGAGAGTGTTTCATAATGAACAGCTACAGAACAGGAGAGCAAAAGTCATTCCAGTTTTACCTCAGTCTTCATGAAGTAGAACATTGTCTTCTTTTCTTCATTGACTTCAATTCCAATTCGTTTCCATGCAATGTTCATTCCTCTCCTTCAGGGGTAGGATTTTGTGATTCCTCACCTGCATAGAACACCCAGAGCTCATCACAACAAGTACTCTCCCTAATAGCTGTCACCCACTTAACTCTTCGCCCCACACACCTGCCCCCTAGCAACCCTCGATTTTGCTCTAGGTTAGAGTCTGTTTCCTCATTGGCCTTTCTCTCCTCACTATGTTCATCTGTTTTCTTTCTGAAATTCCATAGAGGTCAAGATATAGGCTATTGGTCTTTTCTTACTGATTTTACTTAGCTAAATCCACTGTAGATCCATCCACATCCTTGCAGATGGTAAGATTTCATCCTTTTTGAACCTGGATCCTATTCCATTAAGAAGATGTGGGAGAATGAATACACATACACACACACACACACACACACACACACACAAACATATGATATATACGAGTGATATATATATATATATATATATATATATATATATATATATATCACTCATCAGTGAATGGACATTTGGTCTCCCTCCATTGTTTTACAATGGTTGAAAATGCTGCTGTAAATATCACGGTGCTTATACCCCACTGAATGTGCATTTTTGTGCCCTTTAGGGAAATAACTAGGAGGGCAATTGCTGGATCCTACTGTTGTTCAGTTCTTAGCTTTTGGAGGACACACTGTATTCTTTCCAAGAGTGGCTGCAACAACACGCATGCCCACCAACAATGTAGGAGGGTTCCGGTTTTGGGTGTTTTTTTTTTTTTTTAGATTTTATTTATTTATTTGACAGAGGTCACAAGTAGGCAGAGAGGCAGGCAGAGAGAGAGGACGAAGCAGACTCCCCGCTGAGCAGAGAGCCCAATGCGGGGCTCAATCTCAGGACCCTGAGACCATGACCTGAGCCGAAGGCAGTGGCTTAACCCACTGAGCCACACAGGTGCCCCCGAGGGTTCCACTTTAAACAGAACATTCCCTGCCAGCAATTTCCTAAGGAGGAAATATAAAACCTGTGGGAAAACCTGACTCACTGAGCATCAGGAAAGCAGCCACAGAAATTCAGCCCAGGGTTCCTGACACCAAGTCCCTTGAAGCCAACAGAGTGCCTTTATCCAGGGAAATTCCCAAAGACTCTCCTTCTGACTTCACTACCCATGAAACTGCAGAGAAAATACAGCATGTCCAACCATATATAGCCGTTTGAGTGAACCTAGGAAGACAAGCATCCCTTTTAAATTGTCCAAGACTCCTTGGAATCATTTTGAATTTTCCCTCTGCCCTCATTGGAACTCTTTGGATTCAAAGACGAATCCATTAGGATACATCACCTTGGACAAAGAGGAAGCCATCATCCAAGTCTCTATCTGACCACAAACAGCCACCTCACTCTAGATGTCAGCCGTTCCACCAGAGCCTAGGCCCAGTGGAGTAAACACTGTTCGGTGAAGGAATACTTTCTATGTTCAAAAGGCACACCAAGTCAATCTCACATTCCCTTTCGAATCCAAGGGATTTCCTAGGAAAGAGATGTTCCAAATACCTTTGTAAGCCAGAAATAAACAGAGAAAATGAGATCCCTGCCAGGTGCTCCCTGCAGAGAAACTCAGGAGCTCTGGCACCCGCACGAGATTGCTTACAGCTGGTTCAGTGTGCCATTTGTGAGCTCCACTGGAGACAAGAGAAAAGCCCAGGAAATTTGGGGTGAAAGGGAATTTTTACCTGCCATCCTGGCATGGATGTGACATTGTGACCCACAGGCCTGCTGTTTTCTCTGAACACTGACGTCCTGGGACAAGCTGCATGACTGACTCAGACGCTGACTTCCAAACTTCAGGTCTCATGGAGCCAGAGTTAAGAAGGGTTGTCAGGTGCAGATAAGCAGGCGTCTCCCACCTAAAGCCTGCACACCTGCTCTGATTCCTGGGAGAAGGAGAGACACAGGCTTGTTTCTTAACTGGTCATTCACTTCCCTCTCAAGCTGGTCAATGCCCTTGTCCTTTTTGGAGAAACAAACATACTTTTCCAAACAAACACTCAGCTCCTCGGTTCCAAATGCACCATGAGTCGGGTTTGGTTCCCCTGGCTGCAGAGCCCAACTGGGAGGACCCTCCTGAACCATCCTGACAGCACATTACCAGCAAACCTGGGGAAAGAGGGCACAATGCTGAGTGGGGGACAGGCTCCATCAATTCTTACCACCACCCTTGAGCCTGGAGAAACAGAGACTATACAGCTCACCACTCCATCCTGTAAAAATAAGCTGTAGTGCCTCACGTTTCAGGGTCTCTCACTGTGCACCTCCGCCCTGCCTTCAGAGCCAGCAAGCTGCACTGACTCCTCTTCAGGTGTGTTTCCCATGGCAGCTCGCCGCTGCCTCCAGTGGTGGCAAGCAGCATCGCCATGCCTTCCAGGGTATCTCACACCACGGCTCACCACTCCCTCCAGTGGCGTGAACTGGCACTGCCGGGCCTTCCATAGACTCATTTTTTTTTTAATTTGTTTATTTACAGCATAACAGTGTTCATTGTTTTGGCATCACACCCAGTGCTCCATGCAGTACGTGCCCTCCCTATTAACCACCACCTGATTCCTCAAACTCCCACCCCACCCTGCCCCTCCAAAACCCTCCGGTTGTTTTTCAGAGTCCATAGTCTCTCATGGTTCATCTCCCCTTCCAGTTTCTCTCAACTCCCTCTCCTCTCCATCTCCCTATGTCCTCCGTGTTATTTGCTATGCTCCACAAATAAGTGAGACCATATGATACATGACTCTCTCTCTGCTTGACTTATTTCGCTCAGCATAATTTCTTCCAGTCCCGTCCATGTTGCTACAAAAGTTGGGTATTCATCCTTTCTGATGGAGGCATAATACTCCATTGCGTATATGGACCACATCATCCTTGTCCATTCATCCGTTGAAGGGCATCTTGGTTCTTTCCACAGTTTGGTGAGCATAGCCATTGCTACAATAAACATTGGGGTACAGATGGCCCTTCTTTTCACTACATCTGTATCTTTGGGGTAAATACCCAGCAGTGCAATTGCAGGGTCATAGGGAAGCTCTATTCTTAATTTCTTGAGGAATCTCCACACTGTTCTCCAAAGTGGCTGCACCAACTTGCATTCCCACCAACAGTGTAAGAGGGTTCCCCTTTCTCCACATCCTCTCCAACAATCGTTGTTTCCTGTCTTGCTCATTTTGGCCATTCTAACTGGTGTCAGGTTGTATCTCAATGTGGTTTTAATTTGAATCTCCCTGATGGCTAGTGATGATGAACATTTTTTCATGTGTCTGATAGCCATTCGTAGGTCTTCGTTGGAGAAGTGTCTGTTCATATCTTCTGCCCATTTTTGGATATGATTATCTGTTTTGTGTGTGTTGAGTTTGAGAAGTTCTTTCTAGATCCTGGATATCAACCTTTTGTCTGTACTGTCATTTGCAAATATCTTCTCCCATTCCGTGGGTTGCCTTTTTGTTTGGTGGACTGTTTCCTTTGCTGTGCAGAAGCTTTTGATCTTGATGAAGTGCCAAAAGTTTATTTTCGCTTTTCTTTCCTTGGCCTTTGGAGACATATCTTGAAAGAAGTTGCTGTGGCTGATATCGAAGAGGTTACTGCCTATGTTCTCCTCTAGGATTCTGATGGATTCCTGTCTCATGATGAGGTCTTTTATCCATTTCGAGTGTAAGAGAATGGTTGAGTTTCATTATTCTACATATAGCTGTCCAGTTTTCCCAGCACCATTGATTGAAGAGACTGTCTTTTTTTCCATTGAATATTTTTTCCTGTTTTGTCGAAGATTATTTCACCGTGGAGTTGAGGGTCCATATCTGGGCTCTCCACTCTGTTCCACTGGTCTATGTGTCTGTTTTTATGCCAGGACCACGCTGTCTTGGTGATCGCAGCTTTGTAGTAAAGCTTGAAATCGGTTAACGTGATGCCGCCAGTTTTGTTTTTGTTTTTCAACATTTCCTTAGCAATTCGGGGTCTCTTCTGATTCCATACAAATTTTAGGATTATTTGCTCCAGCTCTTTGAAAACTACCGGTGGAATTTTGATCGGAATGGCATTAAAAGCATAGATTGCTCTAGGCAGTATAAACATTTTAACAATGTCTATTCTTCCAATCCAAGAGCATGGAATTGTCTTCCATCTTTTTGGGTCTTCCTCAATTTCTTTCATGAGTGTTCTGTAGTTCCTCGAGTACAGGTCCTTTACCTCTTTGGTTAGGTTTATTCCCAGGTATCTTATGGTTCTTGGTGCTCTCGTAAATGGAATCGATTCTCTAATTTCCCTTTCTGTATTTTCATTGTTAGTGTATAAGAAAGCCACTGATTTCTGTACATTGACTTTGTATCCTGCCACATTACTGAATTGCTGTATGAGTCTAGTAGTTTGGGAGTGGAGTCTTTGGGGTTTTCCATATAAAAAATCATGTCATCTGCGAAGAGAGAGAGTTTGACTTCTTCCTTGCCAATTTGGATACCTTTTATTTCTCTTTGTTGTCTGATTGCCGTTGCTAGGACTTCTAATACTATGTTGAACAAGAGTGGTGAGAGTGGGCATCCAAGCCCATTAGAATAACGTCAGACCTTTTCACAGAGACCTGGCAAGCCAGGAAGGGCTGGCAAAATATATTCAGAGTACTAAATGAGAAGAACATGCAACCAAGAATACTCTATCCGGCAAGACTGACATTTAAAATGGATGGAGAGATAAAGAGTTTCCAAGACCGGCAAGGCTTAAAAGACTATGCAACCACCAAGCCGACACTGCAGGAAATATTAAGGGGGGGTCTTATAAAAGAGAAAAAATCCTAAGAATATCATTGAACAGAAATATAGAAACAATCTACAGACAGAAAGACTTCAAAGGCAACATGACATGAATCAAAACCTATCTCTCAATAATCACTCTCAATGTGAATGGCCTAAATGCGCCCATAAAACGACACAGGGTTGCAGATTGGATAAAACGACAGGACCCATCCATATGTTGTCTACAAGAGACCCATTTTGAACCTAAGGATACACCCAGACTGAAAGTGAACGGATGGAGAAGCATCTTTCATGCCAATGGGCCTCAAAAGAAGGCCGGGTTAGCGATTCTCATATCAGATAAATTAGATTTTAAACTAAAGACTGTAGTCAGAGATACAGAAGGACACTACATAATTCTTAAAGGGACTATCCGCCAAGATGATCTAACAATTGTGAATATCTATGCCCCCAATATGGGAGCACCCAATTCCATAAGAAAACTATTAATCAAGATAAAGAGTCATATTGATATGAATACAATAATAGTAGGAGATCTTCATACGCCTCTCTCAAAAATAGACAGATCATCGAAGCAGAAAATTAAAAAAGAAATAAGAGCATTGAATGAAACATTGGACCAGATGGACCTCATAGACATATACAGAACATTCCACCCTAAAACAACAGAATACACATTCTTCTCAAGTGCACATGGAACCTTCTCCAGAATAGACCACATACTGTGTCACAAGGATTGAGGATGCCTGATACTCATGCTGGGAATCTGCCTGCCACGCAGGGCACCACTGTGCTGTTTGGAGCTGCGCTGAACCCTCAGAGCTGGAGAAACTTCCATGCACCCCTGAAGTCACCCCCAGGTTATGCGAACGTCTGGACACACACCTAGAGGCTAAGACCCCGTCTGACACCCGAGCTCAACTCAGCGCACCAGGGCACCTGCCTCTGCACTGGCATATCAGGTCTACCATGGCCCTAGGCCTTAACCCTATCCCTAATTTTGGTTTTCAGGTATCATCCCCAAGAGTCCTGACCCCAAGACCCCAAGATTAAAGAATCCTGAGTGACACCTCAGGACTCTGTCCACCATGCAGGAGGAAACCATGCTGTTTGGAGCTGTGTCGAATCCTCAGAGCGGGAGAAACCTGCACGGTTCACCTGAGGCTATCCCCCACCCTCTGCGCACTATTGGGCCACAAATGTGGAGGCTGGCACTCAGCCTGCCTACCACCCAGGAGGAAACCGTGCCATTTGAAACTGAGTAGAACACTCAGAGTGGGAGAAACTGCATGCCTCCCTGAGCACAACCCCCTCCTTCAGCGGTCCCCTGACCACAAACCTGGACCCTCTCATGCCACTGGACCTCTGCCCTCAATTCATCCCCCTGGAATCCCTTCTCAGTGCCAGCAAATTGGGCCTGCCATGCCCCTGACCCTAACCTTAAGCCTAGGTTGCATTTTCAGTCTTCATCCCCAGAGGCTGGTCCCCCAATTCCTCCATATTTGGACCCCTGAGCCACAACCCAGTGCTCTGTCTGCCACCCGGGAGGAAACCGTTCTGTTTGGAGCTGCACAGAACCATCGGAACGGGAGAAATCTTCATGCTCCCTGAAGCCACCTCCAACTTCGGCCACCCCCCAGGCACAAACCCAGATCGTAATGCACCACCTGACCATGGCCCTCAACTCAGTACCCCAGACATCTAGCCTCAGCACCAGCAGATCAGGCCAGCCATGCCCCTGTGCTCTTTTCCAAGCCCTAGGTTGTGTTTTCAGTCTTCTGTCCTCTGATGATTGACACCAAAGCTCCGCTGATGGGTTACACCTGAACTATACCAGAATATTTCTTGGCCCCCTGAGGCTATCCCACTTTCAGCACCCCCCGTTCACACCTGGATCTTAACACTCACACTGACCCACGTCCTCAACTCTGCTCCCCAGGTCACTCCTCTCAGGGTGGCCTATTGAGACTGACATGACCCTCAGCCCTAACCAAAACTTAGGTACATTTTCTGTCTTGTGTCCCAAGAATACAGGTACCAAAGCCCCACATATGTGGGACCCCTGAGAAATGCCAGAGGACTCTGTCTTCAACCCAGAAGGAAACAGTAGAATTGGAACTCTGCCAAGGACTGAGAGCAGGAGAAATCTGCCTTTCCCCCCATGGCCACCAACCCGGAGCCTGACTCAGACTGACCCATGTTCTCTACTCAGTCCCCGTGAGAGCTCTGCACAGCACCAGCGAATCAGGCCTGTCATGTTGCTGGGACCTAGCCCTAACCCTAGGTTGGGGTTTCATGCTCTGTCCCCAGAGGACTGGCGCCCAAGTCCCACGGATGGGGACCCCTGAGCAATATTTGAGATCTCTGCCTGCCACCCAGAAGGAAACCATACCATTTGGAACTCTGCAAAGGATTCTGAGCAGGAGAAATCTGCCACGCACCACTGAGTTCACCCAGAGTCAGCAGCTGGACACAAACCTGAACCTGACACTTACTCTATCCATCCCTCTGTACTCAGCCCTCTGGATAGCTTGCCACACCACCATCAGATTGGGCCTGCCATGCTCCTAACCCCTAACTGAAGCTTAGTTTGTGTTCTGAGCATTCAATTCCTAGGGGTCTGGCTCCCTACCCCACGGACTGGGGTCACCTTAGCCATACCACAGGACTCATCCTAACACACAGGAGGAAAGCGTGCCATGTAGACCTCTAGAAAGTATTCAAAGCAGGATAAAATGCCTGCCCATCTGAGCCTATACCAGCAAACCCCCAATGTCAGTGGCCTCTAGGTCACAAACCCTGTGCCTGACCAGAACCAGAACACTCATCCTTAATTCCAGCCTCTAGGAACCACACACACTGTCAGCTGTTTGGGCCTGCAATGTCCTTTGGCCCTAACTCTATCCCTAGCTTGGGTTCTCATGTCTCCGTCCCCTAAGGGTGGGCTCCAAAGCCCTAGGATTTGGGGATGCCTGAGCAATACCACAGGACTCAGCCTCACACCCAGATGGAAATCTTTCCATAATGGACTCCAGTAAGTATATAGGTCAGTATAAATATGAAGGCCCATCTGTGTCCATCCCAGTGAACTCCCACATTCAAGGGCTCATGGATTGAAACCCTGAGCCGGACACTCACCCTGACCCATGTCCTCAACTCAGCCCTCCAGGATGCTCACCACACGGTTGGCAATTCAGAACTTCCATTTTCCTAGGTCCTAACCCTAACCCTATTTGGAGTTCTGAGAGGTCCATCTGTAGAGGCCTGGATCCCAAGCCCCGGGTATTGGGAACACTTTAGCAAAACCAGAGGATCAGCCCGCCACACAAAAGGAAACTCCTTTTTTTTACTCCAAACTGGATTCAGAGCATGAGACATCTGAATGCAAACCTGAGACAATGTCAGTGAACCTACACTTCCATCCACCCTCTGAAGACAATCCCTGAGCTTGATACACACCCTAAATCTCCATTGTATCTCAGACCTTGTGAAAATCTCCAAAGTTCTGGCTGATTGTATCTTCTAGGCTTCTGGGCCTTAATCCAACGGAAGGTCTAGACATGGGTGAAAATATGAACAGATATTTCTCCAATGATGACACGCATGTGACCAACAGATATATACATAAATGTTCTATATCACATGGCTTCTGGGAAATGCAAATCTAAACCACATTGTGGTGTCCTATCACACCAGGCAGAATGTCTAAAGTTAACAGGACATGAAACCACAAATATTGGTGAGGATGCAGAGAATGGAGAACCCTCCTACACTCCTGGTTGGAATGCAGACTGTTATATCCACTCTGGAAAATAGTACGGGGTTTCCTCAAGAAGTTAAAATAAAGTTACCCTAAAACACAGCACTTGCACTACAGGGCTTTTACCACAAAAATAGAGATGTAGGGGAAAGAACTGGCACCTGCACCCCAGTGTTCATCGCAACAATATCCACTATAGATAAACTATGGAAAGAACCCAGATATCTATGGACAGAGGAATGGATAAAGAAGATGTGGTTCATATATTCAATGGAATATTCCTCAGCCATCAGAAAGGATGAATACTTACCATCACATCAACCTGGATGGGTCTGGAAGATATTATGCTGAGTAAAATATGTCCATGAAAGAAACACAATTATCATAGGGTTTCACTCCTATGTGAAATATCAGAAACAGGGCAGAGAACCGTAGGCAAAGGAAGGGGAAACAGAATGGGAAGTCATCAGAGATGGGGAAAAAACCATGATAGACTCTTAACTATAGCAACCAACTGAGGGTTGCTGGATGGGGTGTGGGGGGGTAACTGGGGTGATGGGCATTAAGGAGGGCACGTGATGCAATACACATCTGATATATTATTTAACACTACATCTGAAAATAATGATGTATGATAAGTTGGCTCATTGAATTCAAATAAAAAATGAAAGAACTCAAATAAACTACCCTAACAATTTGTATGGAATCACAAAAGATACTGAACAACCAGCACAATGTTATGAAGAAAAACAAAGCTGGAGGCGTCACAATTCCATATTTCAAATTATACTACAAAGCTGCATTCATCCTCACAGTATGGGACTGGCAAAAAAAAAAAAAATACACACAGTGACCAAGGAAACGGAATAGAAGCTCAGACATCAGCCCACAATCACGTGCCCAATTAATCTTCTGCAAAACAGGCAAAACTATTAAAAGGGAAAAGGACAGTTTCTACAACAAATGGTGTTGGGAAAACTGAACAGCTATGCACAAAACAATGAAATTAGACTGCTTTCTTACACCATATGGACAAATAAACTCAAAACAGTTTCAAGACCTCAATGTGAGACCTTAAATCATAAAAATCCTACAAGAGGGCACAGACAGTAACTTCTCTGACATGAACCATACATTTAATAGACATGCCTCCTAAGGCAAAGGAAACAAAAGCAAAAATAAACTACTAGAGCTCCATCAATATAAAAACTTACCGCACAGCAGAACAGCAATGAAAATGTAATAAATAGAATACAACGTACTTAAGAGGAGAAGATGTTTGCAAATATCATGTGCAATAAAGGGGTAGTGTCCAAAATATGTAGAACTGATACAACGCAACAACCAAAAAACAAAAAATCCAATTAAAAAATAGACAGAAGACATGAACAGACATTGCTCCAAAGAAGACATACAGATGGCCAACAGTCACGTGAGAAGATGTTCACATCGGCCATCAACAGGAAAATCCAAATGAAAAGGTCCATGAGATATTACCTCATACTATCAGAATGGCTAACAGCACCAGCACAAGAAAACAAATGTTGGGAGGATGTGGGTAAAAGGGAACCCTCTTGCACTGTGGTGGGAATGCTAGCTGCTGCAGTCCTTGTGGAAAACAGTATCACTGTTCCTCAAAACGTTAAATATTAGAACTACCTTATAATCCAGCAATCACACTACCGGGTAATTACCCGACGAATATGAGAACAGTAACTCAAAAGGATACATGTGCCCCTATGTTTCTTGCAACATTAATTACAATATTACAATATGGAAACAATCCAAGTATTTCTTGATAACTTGATAAATGAGATGATAAATGTATACACACACACACACACAGTGCGAAATTACTCAGCCATAAAAAATTTTGCCATTTGCAGACACATGGATGGAGCTAGAGAATACTATCCTAAGTGACATCAGCCAGTCAGAGAAAGACAAAGGCCTTTGGATGTCACTCTTCCATGGAATTTAGGAAACAAACATACATAAATAAAGGAGAAAGAAGATACAAAACAAAAACCGACTCTGTGGTTACCAGAGTGGAAGTGGATGGAGGGATGAGTGATATAGATGACAGGGACTAAGAGTACAATTTTCTTTTTTTTATTTGTTTATTTTCAGCATAACAGTGTTCACTGTTTTTGCACCACACCCAGTGCTCCATGCAGTACGTGCCCTCCCTATTACCCACCACCTGGTTCCCCAACCTCCCAACCCCCGCCCTTCCAAAACACTCAGGTTGTTTTTCAGAGTCCATAGTCTCTCACGGTTCATCTCCCCTTCCAGGTTCCCTCAACTCCCTCTCCTCTCCATCTCCCCATGTCCTCCGTGTTCTTTGTTATGCTCCACAAATAAGGGAGACCATATGATATTTGACTCTCTCTGCTTGACTTATTTCACTCAGCATAATCTCTTCGAGTCCTGTCCATGTTGCTATAAAAGTTGGGTATTCATCCTTTCTGATGGAGCCATAATACTCCATTGTGTATATGGACCACATCTTCCTTATCCATTCATCCGTTGAAGGGCATCTTGGTTCTATCCACAGTTTGGCGACCGTGGCCATTGCTGCAATAAACATTGGGGTACAGATGGCTCTTCTTTTCACTCCATCTGTATCTTTTGGGTAAATACCCATCAGTGTAATTGCAGGGTCATAGGGAAGCTCTATTTTCAATTTCTTGAGTCATCTGCACACTGTTCTCCAAAGTGGCTGCACTAAATGGCAGTCTCACGAACAGTGTAACAGGGTTCCACTTTCTCGACATCCTCTCCAACAAACGTTATTTCCTGTCTTCCTAATTTTGGACATTCTAACTGGTGTCAGGTGGTATCTCAATGTAGTTTTAATTAGAATCTCCCTGATGGCGAGGCAGACGCCTCCCTCTCCACAGATTCTGGGGGTCTCACCTTGGCGGTGGCAGCTGGGGCCGGGCCTGCCACGAAATCCGGGACCAGACCCAGGCCTGCTTGCTCAGCCTTCCATTGCCAGGGGCCTGTACCTAGGGCCTCACCCCGGGAATCCTGAGTCCCGGGCCACAAGTCCACCACAGTCCCAGAGACAAAGGTGCCTTTCGTGGCTGCATCCCAGCCGAGGAGTGAGAGATCAATTCGTTCCCCCACAGAGGCCAGACCCCTCCAAGGGCGCCCTGGGGGCCTACCACGGCGAAGGCGGACAACCGGCCGCAGCCCCTCCATTAACTCTGCTCGGGGAAAACTCCCCGGCGCCGGTACCGCCGACCGCGCCCCATCGTCACGGCTGGTTTTCCGGGTGGCCGTGACATGCCCCAAGAGAGAAAGGGCCCTGGTCCACAAGGAACTGGGCGGTCACAATGGCTGCCGAAAGCCGGCCCAGTCTCACGAGCGTTCTGCCCAAATCGATCCCGATTTGGGCAGAACGCTCGTGAGACTTGGCCGGAAAACGCCCGGCGAACACACTTCGGGCCCACAGGGCCGCAGGGCCGCCCCCCCGGGGTCCTGTCCGGGATCGCGTGTCGTCGCGTTCCCGCACCGCCAGGTTGAGCTCCAGGAGGAGGGCCCGGGGGAGGCCGACGACTCCCGCTCCTCAGCATCCGGGGGTCCCCTTCCTGGCGCCGGCATCTGGGGCCGGGCCAGCCCCGAAATCCGGGCCCGCTTGCTCCGCCGTCCGTTGCCAGGGGCCTGAGCCCGGGGGCCTCCCCATGGGGAACCCTGAGTCCCGCGCCACGAGTCCCCAGACCGTCCCGGCGACAACGGCACCTTTCGCGGCTTCGTCCCAGCCGGGGAGTGAGAGATCAATCCGTTCCCCCACAGAGGCCAGCCCCTCCACGGGCGCCCCGGCCGCCCGCTACGGCGGAGGCAGATGCCCGGCCACGGCGCCTCCATCTACTCTGCTCGGGGAAAACTCCCCGGCGCCGGGGACGCCGGCCGCACCCCATGGTCGCGGCTCGTTTTCCGGGTGGCCGCGACATGCCCCGAACGAGAAAGGGGCCTTCTCCATGCGGAACTGGGCGCTGACCAAGGCTGCACAACGCCGTCCAATTCTCACGAGCGTTCTGCTCAAATCGATCCCGATTTGGGCAGAACGCTCGTGAGAATTGGCCGGAAAACGCCCGGTGAACCCACTTCGGGCACCAAAGGGCAGCAGGGCCGCCCCCCCCGGGGCCCTGTCCGGGATCGCGTGTCGTCGCGGTCCGGCACCGCCAAGAGGAGCTCCTGGAGGCGGGCCCCGGGGAGGCCGAAGCCTCCTGCTACTCAGCATTCGGGGGTCCGCTCCCTGGCGCCGGCAGCTGGGGCCGGGCCAGCCCCGAAAGCCGGGCCCGGGCCCGGGCCTGCTTGCTCAGCCTTCCGTTGCCAGGGGCCTGAGACTGGGGCCCTACCCATGGGAAACCCTGAGTCACGCGCCACGAGTCCCCCGACCGTCCCGGCGACAACGGCACTTTTCGCGGCTTCGTCCCAGCCGTGGAGTGAGAGATCCATCCGTTTCCCCACAGAGGCCAATCCCCTCCACGGGCGCCCCGGCCGCCCGCCACGGCGGAGGCGGACGCCCGGCCACGGCGCATCCATCCATTCTGCTCGGGGAAAACTCCCCGGCGCCGCGGACGCCGGCCGCGCCCCATCGTCGCAGCTCGATTTCCGGGTGGCCGCGACATGCCCCGAGCGAGAAAGGGCCCTGCACCACGCGGAACTGGGCGCAGACCAGGGCTACCCAACGCCGGCCAATTCTCACGAGCGTTCTGCCTAAATCGATCTCGATTTGGGCAGAACGCTCGTGAGAATTGGCCGGAAAACGCCCGGCGAACACACTTCGGGCACCACAGGGCCGCAGGGCTGCCCCCCCGGGGCCCTGTCTGGGATCGCGTGTCGTCCCGTTCCGGCACCGCCAGGAGGAGCTCCGGACGGCGGGTCCCGGGGAGGCCGACGCCTCCCGCTCCTCAGCCCCCGGGGGTCCCCTCACTGGCGCTGGCAGCTGGGGCCTTGCCGGCCCCGAAAGCCGGGCCCGGGCCCGGGCCTGCTTGCTCAGCCTTCCGTTGCCAGGGGCCTGAGCCTTGGGGCCTCCCCAGGGGGAACCCTGAGTCCCGCGCCACGAGTCCCCCGACCGTCACGGCGACAACGGCATCTTTCGCGGCTTCGTCCCAGCCATGGAGTGAGAGATCCATCCGTTCCCCCACGGAGGCCAGCCCCCTCCACGGGCGCCCCGGCCGCCCGCCACGGCGGAGGCGGACGCCCGGCCACGGCGCCTCCATCCACTCTGCTCGGGGGAAACTCCCCGGCGCCGCAGCCCCCGGCCGCGCCCCATCGTCGCGGCTCCTTTTCCGGGTGGCCACGACATGCCCCAAGAGAGAAAGGGCCCTGCTCCCCGCGGAACTGGGCGCTGACCAGGGCTGCCCTACGCCGGCCAATTCTCACGAGAGTTCTGCCCAAATCGATCCCGATTTGGGCAGAACGCTCGTTAGAATTGGCCGGAAAACGCCCGGCGAACACACTTCGGGCACCACAGGGCCGCAGGTCCGCCCCCCCGGGGCCCTGTCCGGGATCGCGTGTCGTCGCGTTCCGGCACCGCCAGGAGGAGCTCCGGGAGGCGGGCCCCGGGGAGCCCGACGCCTCCCGCTCCTCAGCCTCCAGGGGTCCCCTCACTGGCGCCGGCCGCTGGGGCCGGGCCAGCCCAAAACGCCGGGCCCGGGCCCGGGCCTGCTTGCTCAGCCTTCCGTTGCCAGGGGCCTGAGCCTGGGGGCCTCCGCATGGGGAACCCTGAGTCCCGCGCCACGAGTCCCCCCGACCGTCCCGGCGACAACGGCACCTTTCGCGGCTTCGTCCCAGCCGTGGAGTGAGAGATCACTCCGGTCCCCCACAGAGGCCAGCCCCCTCCACGGGAGCCCCGGCCGCCCGCCACGGCGGAGGCGGATGCCCGGACACGGCGCCTCCATCCACTCTGCTCAGGGAAAACTCCCCGGCGCCGGGGCCGCTGGCCGCGCCCCGTCGTCGCGGCTCGTTTTCCGGGTGGCCGCGACATGCCCCGAGGGAGAAAGGGCCCTGTTCCACGCGGCACTGGGCGCTGACCAGGGCTGCCCAACGCCGGCCAATTCTCACGAGCGTCTGCCCAAATCGATCCCGATTTGGGCAGAACGCTCGTGAGAATTGGCCGGAAAACGCCCGGCGAAAACACTTCGGGTACCACAGGGCCGCAGGGCCGCCCCCCCGGGGACCTGTCCGGGATCGCGTGTCGTCGCGTTCCGGCACCGCCAGGAGGAGCTCCGGGAGGCGGGCACCGGGGAGGCCGACGCCTCCCACTCCTCAGCCTCCGGGGGTCCCCTCCCAGGCGCCGGCAGCTGGGGCCGGGCCAGCCCCGAAACCCGGGACCGGGTGCAGGTCTGCTTGCTCACCCTTCCGTTGCCAGGGGCCTGAGCCTGGGGGCCTCCGCATGGGGAACCCTGAGTCCCGCGCCACGAGTCCCCCCGACCGTCCCGGCGACAACGGCACCTTTCGCGGCTTCGTCCAAGCCGTGGAGTGAGAGATCAATCGGTTCCCCCATGGAGGCCAGCCCACCACACGGGCGCCCAAGCCGCCCGCCACGGCGGAGGCGGACGCCCGGCCACGGCGCCTCCATCAATTCTGCTCGGGGAAACCTCCCAGGCGCCGGGGCCGCCGGCCGCGCCCCAACGTCACGGTTCGCTTTCCGGGTGGCCGCGACATGCCCCGAGCGAGAAAGGGCCCTACTCCACGCGGCACTGGGCGCTGACCAGGGCTGCCCAACGCCGTCCAATTCTCACGAGCGTTCTGCCCAAATTGATCCCGATTTGGGCAGAACGCTCATGAGAATTGGCGGGAAAACGCCCGGCGAACACACTTCGGGCACCACAGGGCCGCAGGGCCGCCCCCCCGAGGCCCTGTCGGGGATAGCGTGTCGTCGCGTTCCCGCACCGCCAGGAGGAGCTCCGGGAGGCGGGCCCCGTGGAGGCCGACGCCTCCCGCTCCTCAGCCTCCGGGGGTCCCCTCCCTGGCGCCGGCAGCTGGGGCCGGGTCCGGGCCTGGGCCTGCTTGCTCAGCCTTCCGTTGCCAGGGGCCTGAGCCTGGGGGACTCCCCATGGGGAACCCTGAGTCCCGCGCCACGAGTCCCCCGACCGTCCCGGCGACAACGGCACCTTTCGCGGCTTCGTCACAGCCGTGGCGTGAGAGATCCATCCGATCCCCCACGGAGGCCAGCCCCCTCCACGGGCGCCCCGGCCGCCCACCAGGGCGGAGGCGGACGCCAGGCCACGGCGCCTCCATCCACTCTGCTCGGGGAAAACTCCCCAGCGCCGGGGCCGCCGGCCGCGCCCCATCGTCGCGCCTCGTTTTCCGGGTGGCCGCGACATGCCCCGAGTGAGAAAGGGCCCTGCTCCACGCGGAAGTGGGCGCTGACCAGGACTGCCCAACGCCGGCCAATTCTCACGAGCGTTCTGCCCAAATCGGGATCGATTTGGGCAGAACGCTCGTGAGAATTGGCCGGAAAACGCCCGGCGAACACACTTTGGGCACCACAGGGCCGCAGGGCCACCCCCCCGGGGCCCTTTCCGGGATCGCGTGTCGTCGCGTATCGGCACCGCCAGGAGGACCTTCGGGAGGCGGGCCCGGGGAGGCCGACGCCTCCCACTGCTCAGCCTCCGGGGTTCCCCTCCCTGGCGCCGGCAGATGGGGTCGGGCCAGCCCCGAAAGCCGGGCACGGGCCCGGGCCTGCTTGCTCAGCCTTCCGTTGCCAGGGGCCTGAGCCTGGGGGCCTCCCCATGGGGAACCCTGAGTCCCGCGCCACGAGTCCCACGACCGTCCCGGTGACAATGGCACCTTTCGCGGCTTCGTCCCAGCCGTGGAGTGAGAGATCCATCCGTTCCCCGATGGAGGCCAGCCCCCCACACGGGCGCGCCCGCCACACAAACGGCAGAGGCGGACGCCCGGCCACGGCGCATCCATCCACTCTACTCGGGGAAAACTCCCAGGCGCCGGGGCCGCCGGCCGCGCCCCAACGTCACGGTTCGTTTTCCGGGTGGCCGCGACATGCCCCGAGCGAGAAAGGGCCCTGCTCCACGCGGAACTGTGCGCTGACCAGGGCTGCCCAATGCCGGCGATTTCTCACGAGCGTTCTGCCCAAATTGATCCCGATTTGGGCAGAAAGCTCGTGAGAATTGGCCGGAAAACGCTCGGCGAACACACTTCGGGCAGAACAGGGCCGCAGGGCTGCCCCCCCGGGGCCCTGTCCGGGATCGCGTGTCGTCGCGTTCCGGCACCGCCAGGAGGAGCTCCGGGAGGCCTGCCCCGGGGAGGCAGATGCCTCCCGCTCCTCAGCCTCCGGGGGTCCCCTCCTTGGCGCCGGCAGCTGGGGCCGGGCCAGCCCCGAAAGCCGGGCCCGGGCCCGGGCCTGCTTGCTCATCCTTCCGATGCCAGGTCCTAAGCCTGGGGGCCTCCCCATGGGGAACCCTGAGTCCCACGCCACGAGTCCCCCGACCGTCCCGGCGACAACGGCACCTTTCGCGGCTTCGTCCCAGGCGTGGAGAAAGAGATAAATCCGTTCCCCCACAGAGGCCAGCCCCGTCAACGGGCGCCCCGGCCTTCCGCCACGGCAGAGGCGGACGCCCGGCCTCGGCGCCTTCCTCCACTCTGCTCGGGGAAAACTCCCCGGCGCCGGGGCCGCCGGCCGCGCCCCATCATCGCGGCTCGTTTTCCGGGTGGCCGCGCCATGCCCCGAGCGAGAAAGGGCCCTGCTGCACGCGGAACTGGGCGCTGACCAGCGCTGCCCAACGCCGGCCAATTCTCACGAGCGTTCTGCCCAAATCGATCCCGATTTGGGCAGAACGCTCGTGAGAATTGGCCGGAAAACGCCCGGCGAACACACTTCGGGCACCACAGGGCCGCAGGGCCGCCCCCCCGGGGCCCTGTCCGGGGTCGCGTGTCGTCGCGTTCCAGCAACGCCAGGAGGAGCTCCGGGCGGCGGGCCAAGGGGAGGCCGACGCCTCCCGCTCCTCAGTCTCCGGGGGTCCCCTCCTGGCGCTGGCAGCTGGGGCCGGGCCAGCCCTGAAAGCCGGGCCTGGGCCCGGGCTTGCTTGCTCAGCCTTCCGTTGCCAGGGGCCTGAGCCTGGGGGCCTCCCCATGGGGATCCCTGAGTCCCGCGCCACGAGTCCCCCGAACATCCCGGCGACAACGGCACCTTTTGCGGCTTCGTCCCAGCCGTGGAGAGAGAGATCAATCCGTTCCCCCACAGAGGCCAGCCCCTCCACGGGCGCCCCGGCCGCCCGCCACGGCGGAGGCGGACGCCCGGCCACGGCGCCTCCATCCACTCTGCTCGGGGAAAACTCCCCGGCGACGCGGCCCACGGCCGCACCCCATCGTCGTGGCTCGTTTTCCGGGTGGCCACGACATGCCCTGAGAGAGAAAGGGCCCTGCTCCACGCGGAACTGGGCGCTGACCAGGGCTGCCCAACGCCGGCGATTTCTCACGAGCGTTCTGCCCAAATCGATCCCGATTTGGGCAGAACGCTCGTGAGAATTGGCTGGAAAACGCCCGGCGAACACACTTCGGGCACCACAGGGCCGCAGGGCCGCCCACCCGGGGCCCTGTCCGGGATCGCGTGTCGTCCCGTTCCGGCACCGCCAGGAGAGGCTCCGGGAGGCGTACCACGGGGAGGCAGATGCCGCCCGCTCCTCAGCCTCTGGGGGTCCCCTCCCTGGCGCCGGCACCTGGGGCCGGGCCAGACCTGAAAGCCGGGCACGGGCCCGGGTCTACTTGCTCAGCCTTCCGTTGCCAGGGGCCTGAGCCTGGGGGCATCCCCATGGGGAACCCTGAGTCCCGCGCCACCACTCCCCCGACCGTCCCGGCGACAACCGCAGCTTTCGCGGCTTCGTCCCTGCCGTGGAGTGAGAGATCAATCCGTTTCCCCACAGAGGCCAGCCCCCTCCACGGGCGCCCGGCCGCCCGCCAGGGCGGAGGCGGACGCCCGGTCACGGTGCCTCCATCCACTCTGCTGGGGGAAAACTCCCTTGCGCCGAGACCGCCGGCCGCGCCCCATCGTCGCGGCTCGTTTTCCGGGTTGCCGCGACATGCCCCGAGCAAGAAAGGGCCCTGCTCCACGCGGAACTGGGCGCTGACCAGGGCTGCCCAACGCCGGCCAATTCTCACGAGCGTTCTGCCCAAATCGATCCCGATTTGGGCAGAACGCTCGTGAGAATTGGCCGGAAAACGCCCGGCGAACACACTTCGGGCACCACAGGGCCGCATGGCCGCCCCCGCGGGGCCCTGTCCAGGATCGCGTGTCGTCGCGTTCCGGCACCGCCAGGAGGAGCTCCGGGAGGCGGGCCCCGGGGAGGCCGACGCCTCCCGCTCCTCAGCCTCTGGGGGTCCCCTGCCTGGCGCCGGCAGCTGGAGCCGAGCCGGCCCCGAAAGCCGGGCCTGGGCCCGGGCCTGCTTGCTCAGCCTTCCGTTGCCAGGGGCCTGAGCCTGGGGGCCTCCACATGGGGAACCCTGAGTCCCGCGCCACAAGTCCCACGACCGTCCCGGCGACAACGGCACCTTTCGCGGCTTTGTCCCTGCCGTGGAGTGAGAGATCAATCCGTTCCCCCACAGAGGCAAGCCACCTCCACGGGCGCCCTAGCCGCCCACCACGGCGGTGGTGGACGGCCGGCCACGGCGCCTCCATCAACTCTGCTTGGGGAAAACTCCCCGGCGCCGGGGCCGCCGGCCGCACCCCATCGTCACGGCTCGTTTTCCGGATGGCCGCGACATGCCCAGAGTGAGAAAGGCCCCTGCTCCACGCGGAACTGGGCGCTGACCAGGGCTGCCCAACGCCGGCCAATTCTCACGAGCGTTCTGCCCAAATCGATCCCGATTTGGGCAGAACGCTCGTGAGAATTGTCCGGAAAACGCCCGGCAAACACACTTCGGGCACCACAGGGCCGCAGGGCCGCCTCCCTGGGGCCCTGTCCGCGATCGCGTGTCGTCGCGTACCGGCGCCGCCAGGAGGAGCTCCAGGAGGCAGGCCCCGGGGAGGCCGAGGCCTCCCACTCCTCAGCCTCCGGGGGTCCCCTCCCTGGCGCCGGCAGTGGGGCCGGGACAGCCCCAAAAGCCGGGCCTTGGCCCAGGCCTGCTTGCTCAGCCTTCCGTGACCAGGGGCCTGAGCCTGGGGGCCTCCCCACGGGGAACCCAGAGTCCCACGCCTCGAATCCCACGACCGTCCCCGCGACAACGGCACCTTTCGCGGCTTCGTCCCAGCCGTGGAGTGAGAGATCCATCCGTTCCCCCACAGAGGCCAGCTCCTTCCACGGGCGCCCGGGCCACCCGCAACGCCGCCTCCATCAACTCTGCTCCGGGAAATCTCTCTGGCGCCGGGGCCGCCGGCCACGCCCCATCGTCACGGCTGGTTTTCCGGGTGGCCGCGACTTGCCCCGAGTGAGAAAATGCCCTGCTCCACACGCAACTAGGCGCTGACCAGGGCCGTCCCAACCCTGGCCAATTCTCACGAGCGTTCTGCCCAAATCGATCCCGATTTGGGCAGAACGCTCGTGAGAATTGGCCGGAAAACGCCCAGCGAACAGACTTCGGGCACCACAGGGGCGCAGGGCCACCCCCCCGGGGCCCTGTCCGCGATCACGTGATGTCGCTTTCCGGCGCCACCAGGAGGAGCTCCGGGAAGCAGGCCCCAGGGAGGCCGAGGCCTCCCGCTCCTCAGCCTCCGGGGGTCCCCTCCCTGGCGCCGGCAGCTGGGGCCGGGCCGGCCCCGAAAGCCGGGCCCGGGCCCAGGCCTGCTTGCTCAGCCTGCCGTTGCCAGGGGCCTGAGCCTGGGGGCCATCCCACGGGGAACCATGAGTCCCGCGCCACGAGTCCCCTGACCGTCCCGTCGACAACGGCACCCTTCGCGGCTTCGTCCCAGCCGTGGAGTGAGAGATCAATCGGTTCCCCCACGGAGGCCAGCCCCCTCCATGGACGCCCCGGTCGCCCGCCACGGCAGAGGCGGAAGCCCGGCCACGGCACCTCCATCAACTCTGCTCGGGGAAAACTCCCCGGCGCCGGGGCCGCCGGCCGCGCCACATCGTCACGGCTCGTTTACCGGGTGGCCGCGACATGCCCCGAGCGAGAAAGGGCCCTGCTCCACGCGGAACTGGGCGCTGATCAGGGCTGCCCAAAGCCGGCCAATTCTCACGAGCGTTCTGCCCAAATCGGAATCGATTTGGGCAGAACGCTCGTGAGAATTGGCCGGAAAACGCCCGGCGAACACACTTTGGGCACCACAGGGCCGCAGGGCCGCCGCCCCGGGGCCCTGACAGGGATCGCATGTCGTCGCATTCCGGCACCGCCAGGAGGAGCCCCGGGAGGCGGCCCCGGCGAGACCGACGCCTCCCGCTCCTCAACCTCCGGGGGTCCCCTCCCTGGCGCTGGCAGCAGGGGTCAGGCCTGGCCCGAATCCTGGGCTCGGGCCAAGTCCTGCTTCCTCAGCCTCTGTTTCCATGGGCCTCTGCCCTGTGGACTCCCCCCGGGGAACCCTGAGTCCCGAGCCACGAGTCCCCCAACCGTCCAGGCGCCAATGGCCCCTTTCGTGGCTGCGACACAGCCGTGGAGCGAGAGATCCATTCGTTCCTCCAGAGAGGCCAAGCCCAGCCCGGGCGCACCGGCCGCCCTCCAAGGCAGAGGCCGACGCCCTACCACAGACCCACCATCAACTCTGCTCAGGGAATGCTCCCCTGCGCCGGGGCCCCCGGCCGGGCCCCGTCGTCTCAGCGCGTTTCCGAGTGGCCGCGACATACCCCGAGCGAGAAAGCGCCCTGGGCCACGTGGAACAAGGCGGTCCCCAGGGTGGCCCAACACCGGCCTATTCTCACCAGCGTTCTGCCCAAATCGATCCCGATTTGGGCAGAACGCTGGTGAGAATTGGCCGGAAAACGCCCAGCGAACCCCCTTCGTGCGCCGCAGGGCCACAGGGCCGCCCCCATGTGCCTGGCCGGGATCGCGAGGGGTGGCGACCCGGGACCGCCACTAGGACCTCCATGAGGCAGGCGTGCGCGAGGCCGACGCCTCCCGCTCCTCAGACTCTGGTGGTCCCCTCCCTGGCGCTGGCAGCTGGGGCCGGGCCAGCCCCAAAAGCCGGGCCCGGGACAAGGCCTGCTTGCTCAGCCTTCCATTGCCAGGGGCCTGAGCCTGGGGGCCTCCCATGGGGAACCCTGAGTCCCGCGCCACGAGTCCCCCGACCGTCCCGGCGACAACGGCACCTTTCGCGGCTTCGTCCCAGCCGTGGAGTGAGAGATCACTCCGTTCCCCCACAGAGGCCAGCCCCCTCCACGGGCGCCCTGGCCGCCCTCTATGGCGGAGGCGGACGCCCGGCCACAGCGCCTCCATCAACTCTGCTCGGGAAAACTCCCCGGCACCCGGGCCGCCAGCCGCGCCCCATCGTCACGGCTCGTTTTCTGGGTGGCCGCGACATGCGCCGAGCGAGAATGGGCCCTGTTCCATGTGGAACTGGGCGGTCACCAGGGCTGCCCAACGCCGGGCAATTACACGAGCGTTCTGCCCAAATCAATCCCGATTTGGGCAGAACGCTCGTGAGAATTGGCCAGAAAACCCTGGGCGAACACACTTTGGGCACAACAGGGCCGTAGGGCCATCCCCCTGGGCCGTGCCTGGCATCGCGTGTCGTCGCGTTCCGGCACCGTCAGGAGGAGCTCTGGGAGGCAGGCCCTGGGGAGGCCGACACCTCCCGTTCCTCAGCCTCCGGGGGTCCCCTCCCTGGTGCCGGCAGCAGGGCTCGGGCCTGGCCCGAAACCTGGGCTTGGGCCCAGGCCTGCTTCCTCAGCCTTCCGTTTCCAGGGGCCTCTGCCTGGTGGAATCCCCCGGGGGAACCCTGAGTCCCGAGAAACGAGTCCCCCGACCTTCCCGTCGCCAAAGGCCCCTTTCGTGGCTGCGACACAGCCATGGAGTGAGAGATAAATTCATTCCCCCACAGAGGCCAGACTCCTACAAGGGAGCCCCGGCCGCCCGCCACGGCGGAAGCGGACGCCCTGCCACAGCCCCTCCATCAACTCTGCTCGGGGAAAACTCCCTCGAGCCGGCCGCCGGTCGCGCCCCATCGTCACGGCTCGTTTTCCGGGTGGCCGCGACATGCCCCGAGCGAGAATGGTCCCTGGTCCACGCTGAACTGGGCGGTCAGCAGGGCTACCCAACGCCGGCCAAATCTCACGATTTGGGTGCCCAACGCCGGCCAATTCTCACGAGCGTTCTGCCCAAATCGGGATCGATTTGGGCAGAACGCTCATGAGATTTGGCCGGAAAACGCCTGGCGAACCCTCTTCGTGCGCTGCAGGGCCACAGGGACGCCCCCCTTGGCCTGGCCGGGATCGCGAGAGGTCGCGTCCCGGCAATGCCAGGAGGAGCTCTGTGAGCCACGCGCCGGCGGCCGACGACTCCCACTCCTCAGTCTCTGGGGATCGCCTCCGTAGCACCGGAAGCGTGGGCCGGGCCCGGCCGGAAACCAGGGCCCTGACCCAGGAATGCTTGCTCAGCCTTCCGTTGCCAGGGGCCTGTTCCTGGGGGCCTCCCCCCTTGAACCCTGAGTCCCGCACCACGAGTCCCCCGACCGTCCGGCCACAACGACGCCTTTCGTGGCTGCGTCCCACCCGTGGAGTGAGAGATCCATTCGTTCCCCCACAGAGGCCAGCGCCCTCCCCTTGCGCCCCGGCCGCCCGCCAAGGGGGCGGCGGACGCCCGGCCCTTGCCACTCCATCAGCTCTTCTCGGGGAAATCTCCCAGGCGCTGGGGCCCCCGGCCGGGCCCCATCGTCACAGCGCATTTTCCAGGTGGCCACGACATGCCTTGAGCGAGAAAGGCACCGGGACACGTGGAACAGGGTTTTCCCCAGGGCTGCCCAACGCCGGCCAATTCTCATGAGCATTCTTCCCAAATCGATTCCGATTAGATATAGACCCTCAACTCTATTGTGAAATAATCTTCGACAAATCAGGAAAAAATATTCAATGTAAAAAAAGACATTCTCTTCAACCAATGGTGCTGGAAAAACTGGACAGCGATATGAGGAAGAATGAAACGCGAACATTCTCTTACACCATACACAAAGATAAACTCGAACTCAATAAAGGACCTCAACGTGAGACAGGAATCTCTCAGAATCGTAGAGGAGTACATAGGCAGTAACCTCTTCGATATCAGCCACAGCAACTTCTTTCAAGATATGTCTCCAAAGGCCAAGGAAACAAAAGCGAAAATGAACTTTTGGCACTTCATCAAGATCAAAAGCTTCTGCACAGCAAAGGAAACAGATCACAAAGCAAAAAGGCAACCCACGGAATGGGAGAAGATATTTGCAAATGACAGTACAGACAAAAGGTTGATATCCAGGATCTAGAAAGAACTTCTCAAACTCAACACACACAAAACAGATAATTATATCCAAAAATGGGCAGATATATGAACAGACACTTCTCCAACGAAGACAGACAAATGGCTATCAGACACATGAAAAAAATGTTCATCATCACTAGCCATCAGGGAGATTCAAATTAAAACCACATTGAGATACCACCTGACACCAGTTACAAAGGCCAAAATTAGCAAGACAGGAAACAACGTGTGTTGGAGAGGATGTGAAGAAAGGGGGACCCCCTTACACTGTTGGTGGGAATGCAAGTTGGTGCAGCCACTTTGGAGAACAGTGTGGAGATTCCTCAAGAAATTAAGAATAGAGCTTCCCTATGACCCTGCAATTGCACTGCTGGGTATTTACCCCAAAGATACAGATGGAGTGAAAAGAAGGGCCATCTGTACCCCAATGTTTATTGCAGCAATGGCTACGGTCGCCAAACTGTGGAAAGAACCAAGATGCCCTTCAACGGATGAATGGATAAGGAAGATGTGGTCCATATACACAATGGAGAATTATGCCTCCATCAGAAAGGATGAATACCCAACTTTTGTAAAAGCATGGACGGGACTGGAAGAGATTATGCTGAGCAAAATAAATCAAGCAGAGAGAATCAAGTATCATATGGTCTCACTTATTTGTGGAGCATAACAAAAAACAAGGAGGACTTGGGGAGATGGAGAAGAGAGGGAGTTGAGGTAAAGTTGAAGGGGAGATGAACCATGAGAACCTATGGACTCTGAAAAACAACTAGAGGGTTTTGAAGGGGCCGGGGGAGTTGGGAGGTTGAGGAACCAGGTGGTGGGAAACAGGGAGGGCACGTACTGCATGGAGCACTCGGTGTGAGGCCACAACAATGAACAATGTTATGCTGTAAATAAACAGCCAAACAAACAAACAAAACTCCAGAGAGGTAGAGACCTCCATGGCCCCTTGAGACTGCCCCCACAATCCCTGGCCATCATGGACACAAACTCAAGACTGAGTGAGTGCCTGCACCTTGCCCTACCTTCGGATCCTGGGGAGCTTGCCTCTGCATCTACAGATGAGGTATGCCAAGATCTAGACCCTTACCCTCACCCTAGCTTGGGTTTTCAGACTTCCTTCCCCAGATTCCTGCCACAAGCCCCCCAGACTGGGGACTCCAGAACCACACCACAGGACTCTACCTGCGTTCCCGAGGAAACCATGCCCTACGGAGCTGCACAAAACCTGCAGATGAGGAGAAACCTGCGGTATCCCGAGGCCAACCCAATTTCAGAGGATTGCCCTGGACACTAATTTTCATTCTGACCCTCAGCTTGAGCTCAGCTCTGAACTCAGCCCACTGGGTACCTCACCCCAGAGGGACCAGAGTGGGACTGTCATGCCCTATGCCCTAACCATAGGCCCAACGTGGGTTTTCAGACTTCAATGCACAGAATCCTGGCCCAAAAGCCCTCCAGACTGGGGACTCGAGCCACACCACAGGACTCTGCCACCCCTTCAGACGGAAACCGTGCCCTATGAAGAACACAAAACCCATGGAATAGCAGAAACCCGCATGGCCCCCAATGTCACCCCAGTATCAGCGTTCCACCCTGGATGCTAATGCACATTAGATACTCAGTCTGAGACCTGCCCTCCACTCAGAAAACCCTGCTACCTTGCCCCACAGCCACCAGATACGGCCTGCAATCTAGGTCCCAATTCTAAACCTTGGATATTTAGACATCCATCCCCAGAGGCATGGCCTCATATCCCTCCTTAAGGGGGGACCCCTGAGCCACAAAACAGAACTACTCGAATGCTCCAAGAAGGAAACCTTGCCATTTGAGGCTGTGTAAAACCTTCAGTGTAAGAGAAACCTGAATGGTCCATGCATCCACCATGACTTTCAGAGGCTGTCCTGCACACAAACCTGTATCGTGACCCTCAGCTTGAGCCCTGTTTTCAACTCAGCCCCATGGGTAGCTCGCCCCAAAGCTATCAGATCAGGCCTGCCATAACCCTGGGCCATATTCCTAATTCTAAATATGTTTTCACACACCCATACCCAAAGGCCTACTCTCAAATCCCTACATATGGGGAACCCCTGGGCCATAAAACAGCACTCCTCCCATCCCCCAGAATGTAACCTTGCTATTTGGAACTGCACAAAAGCCTCAGAGCTGTAGAAATGTCGATCTCCCTCTGATGCCACATCCACATTCAGCAGCTCCCATGAATACAAACTCCAGCCTGAGGCACAGACTGACACTTCCCTAATTTCATAACCCTGGGAGCTTGCCTCGGTGTCTGCATATCAGGCCAGCCATGCCCTGGGCCCTAACCCGAACCCTAACCCTAGCTTGGGCTTTCAGACTTTCATTCCCAGAGTCCTGACCCACAAGACTTCTGGACTGGGGATTCCAGAACCACACCACAGGACTCTGCCTGCCTTCCCAAGGCCTTCCATGCCCTATGGAGTTGCACAAATCCCACAGATTAAGAAAAACCTGCGGCCGCCTGAGCCCAATCTAAATTCAGAGGCTTGTCCTGGACACTACTATGCATTCTGACCCTCGGCTTGAGCTCAGCTCTAAACTCAGCCTGCTGGGTACCTCACCCCAGAGCCACCAGAGTGGGACTGCCATGCCCTATGCCCTAACTATAGGCGTTGGGCCTAAGTTGGGCCTAAAACCAAGTTAGTTGGGTTTTCAGACTTCAATACACAGAATCCTTGCCCAAAAGCCCTCCAAACTGGCAAATCTGGAGCCAAACCACAGGTCTCTGCCACCCCTTCAGAAGGAAAATGTGCCCTGTGGAGTGCACAAAACCCCACGTATAGCAGAAAACTGCATGGCCCCCAATGCCACCCCCAGTTTCAGAGTTCCACCCTGGACACTAATGTCCATCAGACACTCATCCTGAGCACTTTTTTCAACTCAGCTCGTGGGTAGATCTCCCGAGAGACAGCAGATCGGTCATGCCAATCCCGTAGGCCCTGAGACTGACCCTATATTGGGTTTTCAAGCATCCATACCCATAGGCACGGCCTTGAATCCCTCCATACTGAGGACCCCTGAGCCATAAAACAAGACTCCTCCTGTCCCACAGAAGAAAACATTGCTATTTGGAGCTGTGCAAAAACTCCAGAGAGATAGAGACCTCCATGGAACCTTGAGACTGCCCCCACAATCACTGGCCATCATGGAAACAAACTCAAGACTGAGAGAGTGCCTGAAACTTGCCCTACCTTCAGATCCTGGGGAGCTTGCCTCCGCATCTGCAGATCAGGTATGCCAAGCCATAGGCCCGAACCCTCACCCTAGCTTGGGTTTTCAGACTTCCTTCATCAGATTCCTGGAACATTATTGCTCCAGACTGGGGAGTCCAGAACCACACCACAGGACTCTACCTGCGTTCCCGAGGAAACCATGCCCTACGGAGCTGCACAAAACCCGCAGATAAGGAGAAACCTGCGGTCTCCCGAGGCCAACCCAATTTCAGAGGATTGCCCTGGACACTAATTTGCATTGTGACACTCAGCTTGAGCTCAGCTCTAAACTCAGCCCACTGAATACCTCACTCCGGAGCCACCAGAGTGGGACTGCCATGCCCTGTGCCCTAACCATAGGCCCAAGTTGGGTTTTCAGACTTCAATGCACAGAATCCTGGCCCAAAAGCTCTCCAGACTGGGAACTCTAGAGCCACACCATAGGACTCTGCCACGCCTTCAGAAGGAAACCGTGCCCTAAGAAGAACAAAAAACCTCTGGAATAGCAGAAACCTGCATGGCTCCCAATGTCAACCCAGGTTCAGAGGTCCACCCTGGATTCTAATGCCCATTAGACACTCAGTCTGAGACCTGCCCTCCACTCAGCAAACCCTGGTAACTTGCCCCACAGCCACCAGATACGGCCTGCAATCTAGGTCCCAATTCTAAACCTTGGGTTTTTAGACATCCATTCCCAGAGGCATGGCCTCATATCCCTCCATAAGGGGGGACCCATGGTCCACAAAACAGAACTACTCCAATGTCCCAAGAAGGAAACCTTGCCATTTGGGGCTGTGTAAAACCTTCAGTGTAGGAGAAACCTGAATGGTCCATGTGTCCACCATGACTTTCAGAGGCTGTCCTGCACACAAACCTGCATCGTGACCTCAGCCTGAGCCCTGTTTTCAACTCAGCCCCATGGGTAGCTCGCCCCAAAGCCATCAGATCAGGCCTGTCCTACCCCTTGGCCATATCCCTAACCCTAAATGGGTTTTCAGACATCCATACCCAAAGGCCTACTCTCGAATCCCTACATATGGGGAACCCCTGAGCTATAAAACAGGACTCCTCCTATCTCCCAGAATGAAACCTTGCTATTTGGAACTGCACAAAAGCCTCAGAGCTGGAGAAATGTTGATCTCCCCCTGACGCCACATCCACATTCACCGGCCCCCGTGAACACAAACTCCAGCCTGAGGCACAGACTGACACTTCCCTAATTTCATAACCCTGGGAGCTTGCCTCGGTGTCTGCAGGTCAGGCCAGCCATGCCCTAGGCCCTAACCCTAACCCTAACCCTAGCTTGGGCTTTCAGATGTCCATCCCCAGAGTCCTGTACCACAAGCCCTCTGTATTGGGGACTCCAGAACCACACCACAGGACTCTGCCTGCCTTCCCAAGGAAACCATGCCCTATGGAGTTGCACAAATCCCACAGATTAGGAGAAACCTGCGGCCGCCCGAGCCGAGCCCAAATTCAGAGGCTTGTCCTGGACACTAATATGCATTCTGACCCTCGGCTTGAGCTCAGCTCTAAACTCAGTCCGCTGGGTACCTATCCTAAGAGCCACCAGAGTGGGACTGCCATGCCCTATGCCCTAACGATAGTCCTAACTTGGGTTTTCAGACTTCAATGCACAGAATCCTGGCCCAAAAGCCCTCCAAACTGGCGACTCTGTAGCCACACCACAGGTCTCTGCCACCCCTTCAGAAGGAAACTGTGCCCTATGGAGCGCGCAGATCCCCTGGAATAGCAGAAACCGGCATATCCCCCAATGCCACCCCCAGTTTCAGAGTTCCACCCTGGACACTAATGTCCATCAGACACTCATCCTGAGCCCTTTTTTCAACTCAGCTCCCGGGTAGCTCTCCTGAGAGACAGCAGATCGGGCGTGCCAATCCCACTGGCCCTAAGAGTAACCCTATACTGGGTTTTCAAGCATCCATACCCATAGGCCTGGCCTTGAATCCCTCCATACTGGGGTCCCCGGAGCCATAGAACAAGGCTTTTCCTGTCCCACAGAAGAAAACATTGCTATTTGGAGCTGTGCAAAAACTCCAGAGAGATAGAGACTTCTATGGCCCTTGGAGACTGCCCCCACAATCACTGGCCATCATGGACACAAACTCAAGACTGAGTGAGTGCCTGAACCTTGCCCTACCTTCAGATCCTGGGGAGCTTGCCTCAGCATCTGCAGATCAGCCCAAATATATTCTGATTTGGGCAGAACGCTCATGAGAATTGGCCAGAAAACGCCAGACGGGTTCGCTTCGGGTGCCCCAGTCCACAGGTGGCCCCCTGGGCCTCACCCGGGATCGGGAGTGTTTAGTTCCGAACACCACCAGAAAGACCTCCGTGAGTCACGCACTGGCGATGCCGATGCCTCCTGCTCCTCAGCCTCCAGGGTTTCTCTCCCTGGTGCTGGCAGATGGGGCCGAAAACCAGGCACGGACCCTCGCCTGCTTGCTCAGCCTTCCGTTTCCAGGGTTCTGTCCCTTGGGGCCTCCAACTGGGGAACCCTGAATCCCGCGCCATGAGTCCCCCAACCATCCGGCGCTAATGGTGCCTTTTGCATCTGTGTACCAGCCTTGGAGCGAGAGATATATTCATTCCCCCACAGGGTGATGCCTTCAACTCAGCCACCCGGAGAGTCTGAGTCCACACTTGCACATCAGGCCTGCCATCATCCCAGGAAAATCCCTAACCCTAGGTTGGGCCTTTAGGCTCTGGACCAACAGGCCTGACACCCAATTCCTCCCATGAATGGGAGCATCAAACTGATGGCAGGACTCAGCCTCTCAATGAGGAGATCGTTTCATTTGATGTACTCTAACATCCTCAGAGCCATAGGAAATGGCCATGCTCTCTTGTGGCCATTCCCGCCATCTTTGCCCCTCCAGGCCAAAAACTCAGGCCTTGGATTCCCGGCCTCAACTCAGCCCTTGGAGGAACCGATTGGTGTCCTGGCAGATCCGACATGCCTTCTCCCTAAAACATAACACTAACGCTGTTAGTTAGTTACAGTCTGACTGTAACACTAATACTAACCCTAGCCAAGGTTGTGTGTTCAGGCATCCCTCCTCCATAGCCTGGTCCCCCAAACCTCCTGATGGAGACCCCTGAGCTGGATCCCATAATTGCACCTGATCACAGGAGGAAACCCTGCTGTTTGGAAATGTGTTGAACCAGCAGAGCAGGAGAAACCTGCATGCCTCCCTGAGGCCACCCCACTTCCAGCACCCCCAAGGACCAAGAACCAGGAGTCTCAGGATCCTGCAGACATGCGCCCTCAACTCAGGCATCAGGATGTGTCACTACAGCGCCAGCATATCGGGGTTGCCATGCGCCTACCACCTAACCCTACACCTAAGTTGGGTGTCAGGATTCCATCCCCAGAGGCCTGGCTCCCTAACCCTCCAGACTGGGATCCCTGTATTCCCACGCAGGACTCTGGATGCCACCCACAAGGAAACTGGACCACGTGGCCCTGTGCAGAACCCTCCTAGGGGAAGAAACCTCCATGCTCCCTAAAGTCACCCACACCTTCCGAGGACCCCCACACCCAAATCCCGGAGCCTGATGGGCCGCAGGAGCAATGCCCTTAACTCAGTCCTCCAGAGAGCCTAAGTTCGCATTGTCACATAGGCCTGCCATTCTCCCAGGACCAAACCCTAACCCTAGGTTGTGTGTTCTGGCAGTGGACCCCAGAGGCCTGACACCCAATTCCTCCCATGGGTGGGAGCATCAGACTGACTACAGAACTCAGCCTTTCAGACAGGAAGAGACTGTTTCTTTGGTGTTCTCTCACACCCTCAGAGCCCTAGGAACTGGCCATGCTCCCCTGAGGCCATTCCCACAATCTTTGCCCCTCCAGGCCAAAAACCCTGGGCGTAACTAGCCTCCAGAGCCCCGCTCTCAACTCAGCCCTTAGGTGAGCAGAGACCTGTGCTGACTGATTGGACATGCCTTGTCCCTAAGATACAATATTAAGCTAAGGCTAACCCTAACCTAATACCAACCCTAGCCCAGGTTGTGTGTTCAGGCATCCATCCTCTGATGTCTGGTGACCAAAACCGTCAGATGGAGGACCCCTGAGCTGCACCCCATAATTGTGCCTGAACCCAGGAGGAAATCCTGCCATTTAGAAATGTGCTGAATGGAGAGGGACCAGATGGCAGGAAGTAGGAGGCGCCGTCTCAACCTGTATACTGAAGTGAGCTGATTACCTACCAAAGAACTCCGATCACCCATGAAATCAGCCTGAGATCAGAATTATACACGTCTGGATCTCTACGGGGGCAGAAGACGCCAGTGGGCAGGTAAAGTGGAGTGGGAATGTTGGGCTGATATCGGAAGATAAACAAAAGGGGAAGGGGGACACCAGAGGTGAACCGATTAGAAAGTAATACCCCAATACGAGAGTGCCCTGCGACTGGGGACCAGCATTAACTTGGAGTCTGGTTGAAAGCACTCAAAAAAAGCAAAAGATCGTGGGGGGGAAATTGTGGGAATTGGGGTGGTTAGGGACAGGGGCTTAAGTCCCCAGACCAGGACAGCCTCCTCTGGCACTGAGCCAGAGAGAGTGCGGCAGAGAAACCAGGTCTTGGTCCCTGAGCCGCCTGTGCTTGAGAACGTGTGGGGTCCAGCTCCCGTGAGGGGCTGGGAGCCTCGCCAGATGGCAGAATGCCGTGCCGCACTTTCAGAGCCTGAGACGCGTGTGCCTCACACCCTCCCCTGGGAGAGGTGCCTGCCACTCTGCACTCTCCACCTGGAAAGACCAGGCACTCCAAGCCCAGGCCAGCAGGAAAATCTCAGTGTGCAATCACTGCTTGGAACCTCTCTGGTGATCTGGACCTGTCCAGACAGCCGCCACCTCCGTGGTTTTGGGTACAAGAGGAGATCCTGCATCCCTAGGGACCGCGACTCAGAACCTACTCTGCCAGCACCTCTGCAACACCCACAGGGGAGCATTCTGAGGCTTCTCTCTGAGAGGGAGGTTGGGGTGGAGTTTGCTTTCCTCTAAATCTCTAAATCTCTAAAAACCATCAAAAGCTGTCAAGGCGAGAGAAAAAAAAAAAACAAAACGAACAAACAAACATAAAAACCTCCAGAGAACAAAAGACTGAAAAACCGGTTCCCTCAGAGCCCACCCCCTTGAGGGGGGCAGGAGGACTTAACTCAGAGAACATCATTTTCTGAAAACCCACGTGGCAGGTCCCTCCCCCCAGAGAACCAACCTGGAAAGGAAAAAAAAAGACGACAAGAGAACAACCACCACTACTTCATAGATACAACTTTTATTTTTAACTCGTTCCCACTATTCTGGTTCATTTTTTATATATATAGATAATTTTTAACTCATTTTCCATCACACTGAGATGTCCAGTACATCAAATTCCATAATAACCTTCTGACCTGAAATTTTTGATACACACACCAGTGTTTTGCTTTTGCTTTTCTATTTTTTTAAATTTTAGTTTAGTTTATTCTAGTTTATTCTTTTTAATTTTTATTTTCTAATATTCATATGGAGTTAAATTCAAGGTAACCCCCTTTGCCCAATGAATGCTACCCCTATAGGTAAACCAATTTTTAATCCCCCTTTATCATAGGAAAGTTGAGTACTTTAACAAAGATATCAAGATACATCCAGGAAGAATGAAAATAACCTTTCTCTCTCACACTGAGAATTTATAACCACTCTCCAAACTTTTTCTTCTGCCAGTGTTTCTGTGTATTTGTGTTTGCCCTGATAGTATATAAATCTTATACTTGGGGTTCATTTTGACGAGGTTCTTCCTTTTTTTGATTTATATATAAATATATATACTTCTCTCTTGTTATATACTTTATCAGTCTTTTTGTTTGTCTGTTTTTGTTTGTATACTTCATAAATCTTACCTTGGGGCCCATTTTGGCTGAGCCTTCTCTTTTATCTTCCCTTTTTCTCCTGTCTCTCTCTCTCTCACTCTCTCTCTCTTTTTCTTTTTTTCTTTTCTTTTTTCTCTCATTTGGGTGGGGAATCCTGATTGCTCAGAAGCGTTCCAGGGTACACCTTGACTGCACCACAATCGATACATCCAGCTACATCTGTTCAGTCATCTCTCACCAAAATGACTAGGAGGAGGAATGCCCAACAGAAGAAAAACACAGAGGATGGGTCTTCTACAACAGAGCTAATGGCTATCAACATAGACAAGATGTCGGAAAAGGAACTCAGGCTAACAATTATCCAGGCAATAGCTAGGTTGGAGAAAGCCATGGATGACCAAACGGAATTGATTAGGGCAGAACTGAAAGCCACCAGGGATGATGTTCACAAAGCTCTCAATGAGTTCCAATCGAATCTAAATTCTCTAAAAGCTAGGGTAACTGAGACAGAAGATAGAATTAGTGATCTGGAGGACAAACAGATAGAGAGAAAGGATCAGGAGGAAGCCTGGAACAAACAGTATGAAAGCCATGAAAACAGAATCAGGGAAATAAATGATGCCATGAAACATTCCAACGTCAGACGTATTGGAATCCCTGAAGGGGAGGAGAAAGAAAGAAGTCTAGAAGATACAGTGGAACAAGTTCTACATGGAAATTTTCCCAATCTCGCGAATGGAACCAGCATTCATATACTAGAGACAGAACGGTCTACCCCCAAGATTATAGATTCTAAAAAAACAACAAGGCACCTGATAGCAAAACTGAGAAATCATAATTGTAGATACAATCTCTTGAAAGCCGCTAGGACAAAGAGGCTCCTTACCTACAGAGGAAAGTCCATCAGAATAACGTCAGACCTGTCCACAGAGACCCGGAAAGCCAGAAAGGTTTGGCAAGGTATATTCAGGGTACCAAATGAGAAGAACATGCAGCCAAGAATACTTTATCCAGCAAGACTGACATTCAAAATGGATGGAGAAATAAAGAGTTTCCAAGACCGGCAAGGCTTAAAAGATTATGTAAACACCAAGCCTACACTGCAAGAAATATTAAGGGGGGGGTCTATAAAAGAGAACAAATACTAAAAATGTCATTGAACAGAAATATAGAGACAATCTACAGAAAGAAAGACTTCAACGGTAACATGATGTCAATAAAAACGTATCTGTCAATAATCACTCTCAATGGGAATGGCCTAAATGCACCCATAAAATGACACGGGATTGCAGATTGGATAAAACGACAGGAGCCATCCATATGTTGTCTACAAGAGACCCATTTTGAACCTAAAGATACACCCAGACTGAAAGTGAAGGGATGGAGAAGCATCTTTCATGCCAATGGGATTCAAAAGAAGGCCGGGGTAGCGATTCTCATATCAGATAAATTAGATTTTATTTATTTTTTTTTATTTTTTTTTCAGGTAAATTAGATTTTAGACTAAAGACTGTAGTCAGAAATGCAGAAGGACACTACATAATTCTTAAAGGGACTATCCCCAAGTTGATCTAACAATTGTAAATATCTACACCCCCAATATGGGAGCACCCAATTCCATAAGAAAACTATTAATCAAGATAAAGAGTCATATTGATATGAATACATTAATAGTAGGAGATCTTAACACACCTCTCTCAGTAATAGACAGATCATCAAAGCAGAAAATCAATTGAATGACACATTGGACCAGATGGACCTCATAGATATATACAGAACATTCCACTCTAAAACAACAGAATACTCATTCTTCTCAAGTGCACATGGAACCTTCTCCAGAATAGACCACATACTCGGTCACAAATCAGGACTCAACTGAAACCAAAAGACTAAGATTATTCCCTGCATATTCTCAGATCACAATGCTTTGAAACTGGAGCTCAATCACAAGGAAAAGTTCAGAAGGGACTCAAACACCTGGAAGCTAAAGACCACCTTGCTTAAGAATGCTTGGATCAACCAGGAGATCAAAGAAGAACTTAAACAATTCATGGAAACCAACGAGTACTAAGACACTAGTCTAAAACCTATGGGATAGAGCAAAGGCAGTCCTAAGGGGGAAATACAGAGCCATACAAGCCTCCCTCAAAAAAATTGAAAAATCCAGGAGGCGGAGCCAAGATGGTGGAGAAGTAGCAGGCTGAGACTACATCAGGTAGCAGGAGATCAGCTCTATATCTTATCTAAACATTGCAAACACCTACAAATCCAAAGAAGAGAAGAAGAACAGCAATTCTAGAAACAAAAAATCAACCACTTTCTGAAAGGTAGAACTGGCAGAAAAGTGAATCTAAAACGATGGAAAGATAGACCGCGGGGGAGGGGCCGGCTCGCGGCAAGCGGCAGAGCAACGGAGCACTAAATCAGGACTTTTAAAAGTCTGTTCCACTGAGGGACATTGATCCAGAGGCTAAGCCGGGGTGAAGCCCACGCGGGGTCTGCGTGGCCCCAGGTCCCGCAGGGTCACAGAAGGATCGGGGTTGTCGGAGTGTTGCTGAGCTCGCAGGTATTAGAATGGAGAAGCCGGCTACAGAGCAGAGCCCAGGACTGAACTCTCAGCTCGGGATTACCTTGAACTGGTCGCGGGCTGGGTGAGCTCGGAGCGCGGCTAGAGGCTGGGGATATGGGAGTGATTGGGTGCTGTCCTCTGGGAGCGCACTGAGGAGTGGGGCCCTGGGCTCTCGACTCCTCCGGGCCGGAGACTAGGAGGCTGCCATTTTCATTCCCGTCCTCCGGAACTCTATGGAACGCGTTCAGGGAACAGAAGCTCCCAAAAGCGAACCCGAGCAGATTACGTAATCTGGTGCCCGGTAAGGCGGTGCAATTCCGCCTCGGGCAAAGACACTTGAGAGTCACTACAACAGGCCCATCCCCCAGAAGATCAACAAAATATCCAGCCAGGACGAAGTTCATCTATCATGGAAAGCAGGTTCAATTCCTAAGACAGCCGCGGAATTCCAGAGGAGGAGAAAGCAAAGCACAGAACTCGTGGTTTTCTCCCCATGATTCCTTAGTCTTGTGGTTAATTCAATTTTTTTTCTTTTTTCAATTTTTTTTCTTTCTTTTTTCTTCCTCTGCTAAATTTTTTAAAACTTTTACCCTTTTCTTTTTTAACGTTTTTGACTAGTTTATCTAAATATATATATTTTTTCTTTCTTTTTTATATTTTTTCTTTATTTGTTTTATCTTTTAAATTTTTTTCTTTTTCTTTCTGAACCTCTTTTTTCCCCTTTCTCCCCCCCCCCACAATTTGGGGTCTCTTCTGACTTGGTTACAGCGCATTTTTCTGGGGTCTTTGCCACCCTTTTAGCATTTTATTTGATCGTTCATATCCTCTTATCTGGACAAAATGACAAGGCAGAAAAAATCACCACAAACAAAAGAACAAGAGGCAGTACCGAAGGCTAGGGACCTAATCAACACAGACATTGGTAATATGTCAGATCAAGAGTTCAGAATGATGATTCTGAACATTCTAGCCAGGCTCGAAAAAGGCATGGAAGATACTAGAGAAACCCTCTCTGGAGATATAAAAGCCCTTTCTGGAGAAATGAAAGAACTAAAATCTAACCAAGTTGAAATCAAAAAAGCTATTAATGAGGTGCAATAAAAAATGGAGGCTCTCACTGCTAGGATCAATGAGGCAGAAGAAAGAATTAGTGATATAGAAGACCAAATGACAGAGAATAAAGAAGCCGAGCAAAAGAGGGACAAACAGCTACTGGACCACGAGGGGAGAATTTGAGAGATAAGTGACACCATAAGATGAAATAACATTAGAATAATTGGGATTCCAGAAGAAGAAGAAACAGAGAGGGGAGCAGAAGGTCTATTGGAGAGAATCATTGGAGAGAATTTCCCTAATATGGCAAAGGGAGCAAGCATCAAAATCCAGGAGATGCAGAGAACCCCCCTCAAAGTCAACAAGAATAGGTCCACACCCCGTCACCTAATAATAAAATTTACAAGTCTTAGTGACAAAGAGAAAATCCTGAAAGCATCCCTGGAAAAGAAGTCTGTAACATACCATGGTAAAAATATTAGATTGGCAGCAGACTTATCCACAGAGACCTGGCAGGCCAGGAAGAGCTGGCATGATATATTCAGAGCCCTAAACGAGAAAAACATGCAGCCAAGAATACTCTATCCAGCTAGGCTATTACTGAAAATAGAAGGAGAGATAAAAAGCTTCCAGGACAAACAAAAACTGAGAGAATTTGCAAACACCAAACCAGCTCTACAGGAAATATTGAAAGGGGTCCTCTAAGCAAAGAGAGAGCCTAAAAGTAGTAGATCAGAAAGGTACAGAGACAATATACAGTCACAGTCACCTTACAGACTAATAATGGCACTAAATTCATATCTCTCAATAGTTACCCTGAATGTTAATGGGCTAAATGCCCCAATCAAAAGACACAGGGTTTCAGAATGGATTAAAAAAACAAAATCCATCAGTATGTTGCCTACAAGAAAATCATTTTAGGCTCGAAGACACCTTCAGATTTAAAGTGAGGGGGTGGAAAACAATTTACCATGCTACTGGACATCAGAAGAAAGCTGGGGTGGCAATCCTCATATCAGATCAATTAGATTTTAAGCCAAAGACTATAATAAGAGATGAGGAAGGACACTATATCCTACTCAAAGAGTCTGTCCAACAAGAAGATCTAACAATTTTATATATCTATGCCCCTAACGTGGGAGCAGCCAACTATATCAACCAAGTAATAACAAAATCAAAGAAACACATCAATAATAATACAATAATAGTAGGGGACTTTAACACTCTCCTCACTGAAATGGACATATCACCCAAGCAAAAGATCAACAAGGAAATCAAGGCCTTAAATGACACACTTCACCAGATGGATATCACAGATATATTCAGAACATTTCATCTCAAACAACAGAATACACATTCTTCTCTAGTGCACATGGAACATTCTCCAGAATAGATCACATCCTGGGTCACAAATCAGGTCTCAACCGGTATCAAAAGATTAGGATCATTCCCTGCATCTTTTCAGACCACAATGCTCTGAAGCTAGAACTCAATCACAAGAGGAAAGCTGGAAAGAACCCAAATACATGGAGACTAAACAGCATCCTTCTAAAGAATGAATGGGTCAACCAGGAAATTAAAGAAGAATTGAAAAAATTCATGGAAACAAATGATAATGAAAACACAACGATTCAAAATTTGTGGGACACAGCAAAGGCAGTCCTGAGAGGAAAATATATAGCGGTACAAGCCTTTCTCAAGAAACAAGAAAGGTCTCAAGTACACAACCTAACCCTACACATAAAGGAGCTGGAGAAAGAACAAGAAAGAAACCCTAAACCCAGAAGGAGAAGAGAAATCATAAAGATCAGAGCAGAAATCAATGAAATAGAAAACAAAACAAAACAAAAAAAGAACAAATCAATGAAACTAGGAGCTGGTTCTTTGAAAGAATCAATAAGATTGATAAACCCCTGGCCAGACTCATCAAAAAGAAAAGAGAAAGGACACAAATAAATAAAATCATGAATGAAAGAGGAGAGATCACAACTACCACCAAAGAAATACAGACAATTATAAGAACATACTATGAACAACTCTATGCCAACAAATTTGACAATCTGGAAGAAATGGATGCATTCCTAGAGACATATAAACTACCACAACTGAACCAGGAAGAAATAGAAAACCTGAACAGGCCCATAACCAGTAAGGAGATTGAAACAGTCATCCAAAGTCTCCAAACAAACAAAAGCCCAGGGCCAGATGGCTTCCTAGGGGAATTCTACCAAACATTTAAAGAAGAACTAATTCCTATTCTCCTGAAACTGTTCCAAAAAATAGAAATGGAAGGAAAACTTCCAAACTCAGTTTATGAGGCCAGCATCACCTTGATCCCAAAACCAGACAAGGATCCCACCAAAAAAGAGAACTACAGACCAATATCCTTGATGAACACAGATGCAAAAATTCTCACCAAAATACTAGCCAATAGGATTCAACAGTACATTAAAAGGATTATTCACCACGACCAAGTTGGATTTATTCCAGGGCTGCAAGGTTGGTTCAACATCCGCAAATCAATCAATGTGATACAACACATTAATAAAAGAAAGAACAAGAACCATATGCTACTCTCAATAGATGCTGAAAAAGCATTTGACAAAGTACTGCATCCCTTCCTGATCAAAACTCTTCAAAGTGTAGGGATAGAGGGCACATACCTTAATATTATCAAAGCCATCTATGATAAACCCACCGCAATTATCATTCTCAATGGAGAAAACTAAAAGCTTTTCCGCTAAGGTCAGGAACATGGCAGGGATGTCCACTATCACCACTGCTATTCAACATAGTACTAGAAGTCCTAGCCTCAGCAATCAGACAACAAAAAGAAATCAAAGGCATCCAAATCGGCAAAGAAGAAGTAAAACTATCACTCTTCGCAGATGATATGATACTATATGTGGAAAACCCAAAAGACTCCACTCCAAAACTGCTAGAACTTGTACAGGAATTCAGTAATGTGTCAGGATATAAAATCAATGCACAAAAATCAGTTACATTTCTGTACACCAACAACAAGACAGAAAAAATGAGAAATTAAAGGGGTCAATCCCATTTACAATTGTAATCAAAACTATAAGATACCTAGGAATAAACCTAACCAAAGAGGCTAAGAATCTATATGCAGAAAACTCTAAAGTACTCATGAAAGAAATTGAGGAAGACACAAAGAAATGGGAAAAAGTTCCATGCTCCTGGATTGGAAGAATAAATATTGTGAATATGTCTATGCTACCTAAAGCAATCTACACATTTAACGCAATCCCTATCAAAATTCCATCCATTTTTTTCAAAGAAATGTAGCAAATAATCCTAAAATTTATATGGAACCAGAAAAGACCTCGAATAGCCAAAGGAATATTGAAAAACAAAGCCAAAGTTGGTGGCATCACAATTCCGGACGTCAAGCTCTATTACAAAGCTGTCATCATCAGGACAGCATGCTACTGGCACAAAAACAGACACATAGATCAATGGAACAGAATAGAGAGCCCAGAAATAGACCCTCAACTCTATGGTCAACTCATCTTCGACAAAGCAGGAAAGAATGTCCAATGGAAAAAAGACAGCCTCTTCAATAAATGGTGCTGGGGAAATTGGACAGCCACATGCAGAAAAATGAATTTGGACCCCTTTCTTACACCACACACGATAATAGACTTCAAATGGATGAAGGAACTCAATGTGAGAAAGGAATCCATCAAAATCCTTGAGGAGAACACAGGCAGCAACCTCTTTGACCTCAGCCGCAGCAACATATTCCTAGGAACATCGGCAAAGGCAAGGGAAGCAAAGGGCAAAGATGAACTATTGGGATTTCGTCAAGATCAAAAGCTTTTGCACAGCAAAGGAAACAGTTAACAAAACCAAAAGACAACTGACAGAATGGGAGAAGATATTTGCAAATGACATATCAGATAAAGGGCTAGTATCCAAAATCTGTAAGGAACTTAGCAAACTCAACACCCAAAGAACAAACAATCGAATCAAGAAATGCACAGAGGACATGAACAGACATTTCTGCAAAGAAGACATCCAGATGGCCAACAGACACATGAAAAAGTGCTCCACGTCACTCGGCATCAGGGAAATACATATCAAAACCACAATGAGATATCACCTCACACCAGTCAGAATGGCTAAAATTAACAAGTCAGGACATGACGGATGCTGGCGAGGATGCGGAGAAAGGGGAACCCTCCTTCACTGTTGGTGGGAATGCAAGCTGGTGCAACCACTCTGGAAAACAGCATGGAGGTTCCTCAAAATGTTGAAAATAGAACTACCCTATGACCCAGCAATTGCACTACTGGGTATTTACCCTAAAGATACAAATGCAGTGATCCAAAGGGGCACGTGTACCCGAATTTTTATAGCAGCAACGTCTACAATAGCCAAACTATGGAATGAACCTAGATGTCCATCAACAGATGAATGGATAAAGAAGATGTGGTATATATACACAATGGAATACTATGCAGCCATCCAAAGAAATGAAATCTTGCCATTTGCAACAACGTGGATGGAACTAGAGGGTATCATGCTTAGTGAAATAAGTCAATCGGAGAAATACAACTATCATATGATCTCCCTGATATGAGGACATGGAGATGCAACATGGGGGGTTAGGCGGATAGGAGAAGAATAAATGAAACAAGATGGGATTGGGAGGGAGACAAACCATAAATGACTCTTAATATCACAAAACAAACTGGGGGTTTCTGGGGGGAGGTGGGGTTGGGAGAAGGGGAGGGGGTTATGGACATTGGGGAGGGCTACGTGAGTGCTGTGAAGTATGTAAACCTGGCGATTCACAGACCTGTACCCCTGGGGATAAAAATACATTATATGTTTATAAAAAAAAATTGGAAGGGGAGGCGAACCATAAGAGACTATGGACTCTGAAAAACAACCTGAGGGTTTTGAAGGGGTGGGGGTGGGAGGTTTGGGGAACCAGGTAGTGAGTAATAGGGAGGGCACATATTGCATGGAGCACTGGGTGTTGTGCAAAAACAATGAATACTGTTACGCTGAAAAAAAAAATAAGTTTATTTAAAAAAAATTGAAAAATCCAGAGTACACCAGCTATCTCTACACCTTAAAGAGCTGAAGAAGCAACAACAAATAAAACCAACTCCACACATAAGAAGGGAAATAATCAAGATGAGAGCAGAGATCAATGAGGTAGAAACCAAAGACACAGTAGAACATATCAATGAAACTAGAAGCTGGTTTTTTGAAAGAATCAATAAGATCAATAAACAATTAGCCACACCAATCCAAAAGAAACGAGAGAAAGCCCATATTAATAAAATTATGAATGAAAAGGGAGAGATCACAACTGACACCGGGAAGTAGAAACAATCATCAGAAGTTATTATCAACAGTTATATGCCAATAAGCTAAGCAAACTAGATGAAATGGGTGCATTTTTGGAAAACTATAAACTCCCAAAATTGAACCAGGAAGAAATTGACAACCTGAATAGATCAAAGTTGTCATCAAAAACCTCCCAAAAAACAAGAGCCCAGGATCTGACGAATTCCCTGGGGAATTCTATCAAACTTTCAAAGAAGAAATAACACCTATTCTCCTGAAACTGTTTCAAAAAATTAAAGCAGGAAGAAAATTTCCAGACTCATTTTATGAAGCCAGCATTACCCTGATCCCCAACCAGGCAAAGACCCTACCAAAAAGGAGAATTTCAGACCAATACCACTGATGAATATGGATGCTAAGATTCTCAACAAGATCCTAGCAAACAAAATCCAAAAGTACATTAGAAAGATTATCCACCATGACCAGGTGGGATTCATCCCTGGGTTGCAAGGATGGTTCAACATTCACAAATCAATCGATGTGATAGAACACATCAATAAGAGAAGAGAGAAGAACCACATGGTCCTCTCAATTGAGGCAGAAAAAGCATTTGACAAAATCCAGCATCCGTTTCTGATGAAAACGCTTCAAAGTATAGGGATAGAGGGAACATTCCTGAACTTCATAAAATCTCTCTATGAAAGACCCACAGCAAATATCGTCCTCAATGGGAAAAAGCTTGTAGCCTTCCTGTTGAGATCAGGAACACAACAAGGATGCCCACTGTCACCACTCTTGTTCAACATAGTATTAGAAGTCCTAGCAATGGCAATCAGACAACAAAGAGAAATAAAAGGTATCTAAATTGGCAAGGAAGAAGTCAAACTCTCTCTCTTCACAGATGACATGATTCTTTATTTGGAAAACCCCAAATATTCCACCACCAAACTGCTAGAACTCATACAGCAATTCAGTAACGTGGCAGGATACAAAGTCAATGTACAGAAATCAGTGGCTTTCTTATACAGTAACAATGAAAATACAGAAAGGGAAATTAGAAAATCGATTCCATTTACTATAGCACAAAGAACCATCAGATACCTGGGAATAAACCTAACCAAAGAAGTAAAGCATCTGTACTCGCAGAACTACAGAACACTCATGAAAGAAATTGAAGAAGACACAAAAAGATGGAAGACAATTCCATGCTCTTGGATCAGAAGAATAACATTGATAAAGTGTCTATCTTGTTTAGGGCAATCTATACTTTTAATGTCATTCTGATCAATATTTCTACCGTATTTTTCAAAGAGCGGGAGCAAATAATCCAAAAATTGTATGGAATCAGAAGAGACCCCGAATTGCTAAGGAAATGTTGAGAAACAAGCAAACAAACAAACAAACAAAAAACCTGGCAGCATCACATTACCTGATTTCAAGCTTTACTACAAAGCTGTGATCACTAAGACAGCATGGTCCTGGCATAAAAACAGACACATAGACCAGTGGAACAGAGTGGAGAGCCCAGATATCGACCCTCAACCCTATGGTCAAATAATATTCAACAAAACAGGAAAAAATATACAGTGGAAAAAAGACAGTCTCTTCAATAAATGGTGCTGGGAAAACAGGACAGCTATATGTAGAATAATGAAACTCAACCATTCTCTTACACTTGAAATGGATAAAAGACCTCATCATGAGACAGGAATCCATCAGAATCCTAGAGGAGAACATAGGCAGTAACCTCTTCGATATCAGCCACAGCAACTTCTTTCAAGATATGTCTCCAAAACCCAAGGAAACAAAAGCGAAAATGAACTTTTGGCACTTCATCAAGATCAAAAGCTTCTGCACAGCAAAGGAAACAGATCACAAAGCAAAAAGGCAACCCACGGAATGGGAGAAGATATTTGCAAATGACAGTACAGACAAAAGGTTGATATCCAGGATCTAGAAAGAACTTCTCAAACTCAACACACACAAAACAGATAATTATATCCAAAAATGGGCAGAAGATATGAACAGACACTTCTCCAACGAAGACATACAAATGGCTATCAGACACATGAAAAAATGTTCATCATCACTAGCCATCAGGGAGATTCAAATTAAAACCATATTGAGATACCACCTGACACCAGTTAGAAAGGCCAAAATTAGCAAGATAGGAAACAACGTGTGTTGGAGAGGATGTGGAGAAAGGGGAACCCTCTTACACTGTTGGTGGGAATGCAAGTTGGTGCAGCCACTTTGGAGAACAGTGTGGAGATTCCTGAAGAAATTAAGAATAGATCTTCCCTATGACCCTGCAATTGCACTGCTGGGTATTTACCCCAAAGATACAGATGGAGTGAAAAGAAGGGCCATCTGTACCCCAATGTTTATAGCAGAAAAGGCCTCGGTCGCCAAACTGTGGAAAGAACCAAGATGCCCTTCAACGGACAAATGGATAAGGAAGATGTGGTCCATATACAAGATGGAGTATTATGCCTCCATCAGAAAGGATGAATACCCAACATTTGTAGCAATATGGACGGGACTGGAAGAGATTATGCTGAGTGAAATAAGTCAGGCAGAGAGAGTCAATTATCATATGGTTTCACTTATTTGTGGAGCATAACAAAGAACAAGGAGGACATGGGGAGATGGAGAGGAGAAGGAAGTTGTGGGAAATTGGAAGGGGAGGTGAACCATGAGAGACTATGGACTCTGAAAAAGAACCTGAGGGTCTTGAATGGGTGGGGAGTGGGAGGTTGGGGGAACAAGGTGGTGGGTATTAGGGAGGGCACGTGTTGCATGGAGCACTGGGTGTGGTGCAAAAATAAGGAATACTGTTACGCTGAAAAGAAATAATATAGATAGATAGATAGATAGATAGATAGATATTGAAAGTGAAAAAAAAAAGAAATGTGCTGAACCTACAGAGCAGAAGAAACCAGAATGCCTCCCTGACACCACCCCCAATACCGGCGCCCCTGAGGAGCAGGAACGAGGAGTCTCACGGTCCTGCAGACTCACGCCCTCAACTCAGGCATTGGGATTGGTCATCATTGTGCCGGCAGATCCGGGCCGCCATGCCCCTATGACCTAAACCTAACCCTCGGTTGGGTGTTCAGGCTTCAGTCCCCAGAGGACTGGCTCCCTAGCCCTCCAGACTGGGGACCCCATATTCCCAACGTAGGACTCTGGCTGCCACCCATGATGAAACTTGACCACATGGACCTTTGCAGAACGCTCCTTGCCGGAGAAACCTCCATGACCCCTAAAGCCAACCACACCTTCTGAGCACCCCCACACCACAATTCCTTAGCCTTACAGGCCGCCAGAACAATGCCCTCAGCCCAGCCCTCCAGAGAGCCTGAGTCCGTGCTGGCACATCAGGCCTGCCATTCTCCCAGGACCAAACCCTAAGCCTAGGTTGGGTGTTCAGGTTCTAGAACCCTGACACCCACTTCCACCCATGGGTGGGAGCATCAAACTGATGGCATGACTCAGCTTCTCAACCAGCAGGAGATTACATTTGGTGCTCTCCAACACCCTCAGAGCCCTAGGAACCAGCCATGCTGCCCTGAAGCCATTCCAGCCATCTTTGCACCTCCAGGCCAAAAACCCAGGGCCTGAGAAGCCTCCGGAGCCCTGCCCTCAACTCAGCCCTTGAGTGAGCCAATATCTGTGCTGGCAGACCCCACATGCCTTCTCCCTAAGACATAACCTTAACGCTAAGCCTAACCCTAATACTAACTCTAGCCCAGGTTGTGTGTTCAGGCATCCCTCCTCCATAGCCTGGTCCCCCAAACGGCCAGATGGGGGACCCCTGAGCTGCACCCCATAATTGCGCCTGATCCCAGGAGGAAACCCTGCCCTTTAGAAATGTGTTGAACCCGCAGAGCGGGAGAAACCTGCATGCCTCCCAGAGGCCACTGCCACTTCTGGCACACCCAAGGACCAGGAACCAGGACTCTCACAGTGCTACAGACTCGTGCCCTCAACTCAGGCATTGGGAAGCATCACCACAGCGCCATCAGATCGGGGCTGCCATGCCCTTACAACCCTACCCTAACCCTAGGTTGGGTGTCAGGCTTCTGTCCCCTGAGGACTGGACCCCTAGCCCTCCAGACTGGGGACCCTGTATTCCCAATGCAGGACTCTGGCTGCCACCCACGATGAAACTGGATCATATGGCCCTGTGCAGTATGCTCCTGGCCACAGAAACCTCCATGCCCCCTAAAGCCAGTCACGCCTTCCAAGAAATGCCACACCACAAACCCAGAGACTGACAGGCCACCAGAGCAACGCCCTCAACTCAGCCCTCTGGAGAGCCTGAGCTGCACTGGCAGGCCTGCTATTCTCCCAGGACAAAACCCTAACACTAGGTTGGGTGTTCAGGCATTGGACCCAGAGGCCTGACACCCAATTCCTCCCATGGGTTGAGCATCAGACTGTCGGCAGGACTCAGTTCTCAGCCAGGAGGAGACCTTTTCATTTGGTGTTCTCTCACACCCTCAGAGCAGTAGCAACCAGCCATTCTCCCTTGAGGCCATTGCCACCAGCTTTGCTCCTCCAGGCCAAGAACCCAGGGCCTGAGGAGCCTCCTGAGTCCTGCCCTCAACTCAGCCCTTGGGTGAGCCCATATCTGTGCTAGCAGATCCGACATGCCCTGCCCCTAAGCCTAACACTAACCATAATACTAAACCTAGCCCAGGTTGTGTGTTCAGGCGTCCATACTCTGACTCCTGGTCCCCAAGGCCCCAGATGGGGGACCCGTGAGCGATACCCCATCATTGAACCTGACACCAGGAGGAAACCATGCTGTTTAGAATTATGCTGAACCCACAGAGCGGGATAAATTTGAATGTCTCCCTGAGGCCACCCCACTTCCAGCGCCCCCAAGGACCAAGAACCAGGAGTCTCATGGTCCTGCAGACACACACTCTGAACTCAGGCATTGGGATGGGTCACCACAGCGCCAGCAGATTGGGGCTGCAATGCCCCTACAACCTAACCCTCTCGGCAGGACTCACCCTCTCAGCCAGAAGGTGAACTTTCATTTCGTGCTATCTAATGCCCTGAGAATTGTAGAAACTGGCATGCTCCCCTGAGGCGATTTCCAACATCTTTGCCCGTACAGCCCAAAACCCCAGTGCCCGAGGAGCCTCCTGAGTCCTGCCATCAACTCAGCCCTTGGGCGAGCTGATATCTGTGCTTGCATATCCGACATGCCTTGTCCCTAAGACATAACCCTAACCCTAATCCTAATACTAACCCTAGCCCAGGTTCGTGCTCAGGCATCATCCTCCCACAACTGGTCGGTCCTCAAAACCCCAGATAGGGGACCCCTGAGTTGCACCCCATAATTGCACATGATCCCAGCATGAACCGTGCCGTTTAGAAATGGGCTGAAGTCACAGAGCAGGAGAAGCCTGCAAGTCTCCCTGAGGCCAAAGCACTCTGGACCCTCCCAAGGACCGGGAACCAGGAGTCTCAAGGTCCTGCAGACATAGCCTCAACTCAGGAATCAGGATGGGTCACCACAGCACTAACAGATCGGGGTTACCATGCCCCAAAGACTTAACCATAATTCTAGGATGGGTGTCTATGCTTCGATCCACAGAGGCCTGGCTCCCTAGCCGTCCAGACTGGGGACCCTGTATTTGCAATGCTGGACTCTGGCTGCCACCCACAAGGAAAATGGCCCACATGGCCCTGTGCAGTATGCTCCTGGCCGGAGAAACCTCCATGCCCCCTAAAGACACCCACACCTTCCGAGGACCCACACACCACCACCCGGTGCCTGATGGGCCACCAGAGCAATACCCTCAACTCAGCCCTCCGGAGAGCCTGAGTCCGCACTGGCACCTCAGGCCTGCCATGCTCCCAGGACCAAACCCTAATACCCTAGCTCAGGTGGTCAGGCTCTGGACCCCAGAGGCCTGATACCCTATTCCATCCCAGTGGATAGGATCATCAGACTGATGGCAGGACTCAGCCTCTCAGCCAGGAGAATAAATAAAATAAACCATTTCATTTAGTGCTATCTAACACTCTCAGAGCCCTAGAAACCAGCACACTCCCCTGAGGCCATTCCCACCATCTTTACCCTCTAGGAAAAAAACCCAGGGCCTGAGGAGCCTCCTGAGTCTCGCCTTCAACTCAGCCCTTGGGTGAGCCCATATAAGTGTTACCAGATCCAACATGCCTTGTCCCTAAGACATAACCCTAATCCTAAACTTTTTTTTTAAGATTTTATTCATTTCTTTGACAGAGACAGATCAGAAGTAGGCAGAGAGAGGAGGAAGCAGGCTCCCCGTTGAGCAGAGAACCTGATGCAGGGCTCGATCCCAGGACCCTGAGATCATGACTTGAGCTGAAGGCAGACGCTTTAACCAACTGAGCCACCCAGGCGCCCCACCCTAACACTAATCTTAACACTATCCCTAACCACAAAACCTAACTCTAACCCTTAAACCTAACATAACAACCTCGGAGCAGTAGAAACCATCATGCTCCCCAGAGGCGATTCCCACCATCTTTGCTCCTCCAGTCCAAAAATCCAGGGCCTGAAGAGACTCCTGAGTCCCGCCCTCAACACAGCCCTTGGGTGAGTCCATATCTGTGCTGGCAGATCTGACATGCCTTGTCCCTAAGACATACGCCCAACCCTAAGCCTAACCCTAAACCTTACCTCTAACCCTATCCCCTAACTCCTAACCCTAACCCTAACCCTAACCCCTAACAACTAACGCTAACCCTCTCCCTAACCTCTATCCCTAACCCTAACCCTCCAGACTGGGGATTCCAAAGTCACAACACAGGACTCTGCCTGCCCTCCAGAAAGAAAGGTGCATGAGCACCTAAACACACCCGCCATTGGAAATGCCCCAGACATAATGCCAGATTCTGCCACAACGCCAGATGCATGTCATCCACTAAGCCCTGAGGGAGCCCGCCTCAACACAGCATATCAACAGCATATCAGAGCTGCCATGCCCCTAGGCCTTAACCCTAACCCTAGGTTGGGTGTACAGGCTTCCGTACCCAGAGACCTAGCTCCCAAACCCGCCAGATTGTGGATGCCTGAGACTCATTCTGGCAGTCTGGAGGCTGCCTGTGCTGTTACAGTGCCATTTGGAGCTACTCAGACCTCAGAGCAAAAGATAACTTCATGCCCCCCAAGGCAAGCCCCAGCATCTGAGCCCCTCCTGAACACAAACCCAGATTCACACTAGCCACCTATCACCGACCCTCAACTCAGGCCACCGGGGAGTCCGCCTCAGCACTGGCAGATTGGGCCTGTCGCGCCCCAAGACCTTAACCTTAGTTTGAGTTTCCAGGCTTCCATCCCAAGAGGCCTAGCCTCCAGGCTCCCTGGATTAAGGACCCCTGAGTGACATTGCAGGACTCCAACAGCCACGCAGGATGAAACCTTGCAGTTTGGAGTTGCTGAATACTCAGAGGGTGAGAAACCTTCAAGCCCCCATAAAGCTATCCGCACAATTTGCGGCACCCCAGGCCAGAAAGCTGTTTTCTATGAAGCTACCGGACACATGCCCTCAACTCAGCCCTGAGGGGAGCCCATCTCAGCGCCAGCAGATTGGGCCTGCCATGACCCTAGACCCTAACCCTAACCCTAGGTGGGGTATACAGCCTTCCGTGCCCAGAGGCCTGTACCCCAAGCCCATCAGACTGGGGATGACTGAGACTCCCGCCAGCACTCCTCCAGCCTCCTAGGGCAAAATGGTGCCATTTGGAACTGTGCAGGAACCTCAGAGAAGGAGAAAGCTGCATGCCCCCCGAGGACACCACTAGCTTCTTTGCCCCCACAAACACAAACACAGACCTCAAGTCCTGCCTGATTCCCACCCTCCATTCGGCCTATCCAGGAGACCACCTCAATTGCAGCAGATCGGGCCTGCCATGTCCCTAAGCCTTAACCCTAACCCTAGTTTGGATTTTCAGGCTTCCATCCCAAGAGGCCTGGCCCCCACGCCCCCCAGATTAAGGACTTTTGAGCAACACCACAGGACACAGCCTGTCACACAAGTGGAAACCTTGTGGTTTGGAGCTGCAATGAACCCTCAGATGGGGAGAAACCTTCATGCCACCCTAAAGCCACCCCAACAATCAACAGCCACTCTGGCCATAGAGCTGGATTCCATCCCGCCACCAAATGCATACCCTCAACTCAGCCCATACGGGATCCCGCCTCAGCACTGGCAGATCCGGCCTGCCATTGCCCCTAGGCCCTAACCCTAACACAAGTTTGGGTGTTCAGTCTTCCATTCTGAGGGTCCAGGCAACAAAATCCCCTGGATTAAGGAACCTTGACATACACCTCAGGACTCTGCTTGCCACACAGTAGGAACCTGTGCCTTGGAGTTGTGCTGAACCCTCAGAGGGGGAGAAACCTGCCCCTCTAATGCACTCCCATCATCTGAACCCGTCCCCCCGGCCATAAACCAGATTCTGCTGAGCTGCCGGACGCATGCCATAAATTCAGACCCCAGGGCACCCCACCTCAACATCAGCAGATCGGGCCACCATGCCCCTAGGCCCTTACCAGAACCCCGCTTTAGGTTTTCAGGCTTCCATCCCAGGGGGCCTGCCTCCCATGTCCCCCCAGATTAAGGTCTACTGAGCAACACCATGGGACTCCACCTGGCACTCACGAGGAAAACTTGTGGTTTAGAGCTGCACTGAACACTCAGACGGGGAGAAACCTGCAAACCCCCCTAATGCCACCCCACCATGAGTCACCCCCATGGCCATAAAACCAGATTCTCCTGCGATGCCAGATCTATGCCCTCAACTCGACCCTTAGGGGAGCCCGCATCAGCACCGGCACATTGGACCTGCCATGCCCTTCGGGCCTAACCACAAACCTAGGTGGGGTGTACAGGCTTTCATACCCAGAGGCCTGTCCCCCAAGCCCGCCAGATTGGGCACCTCCGAGACTCATGCCAGTAGAGATTAAGGATTCCTCAGTGACACCCCAGGACTGCGTCTGCCACACGGGAGGAAACCATGCCATTTGGAGCTCTGCAGAACCCTCAGGGTAGGAGAAACCTGCATGCAACCCTGAGGTCACGCCCCGCTTCTGTGGCATCCCTGGACACAAACTCTGAGTCTGACATGCCACCTGATACCCACCCTGAAGTCAGCCCACCAGGGAGCCCACCTCAGCAGTAGCAGATTGAGCATGCCATGCCCCTATGCCCTTACCGTAGCTCTAGTTTCTGATTTCGGGCTTCCATCCCAAGAGGCCTGGCCTGCAAACTCCCCAGATTCAGGACCCCTCTGTAACAAGCCAGAAACCTGAATGCCATGCAGGGGGAAGCCATGACATTTGGAGCTCCAAAGTTTCCTCAGAGAGGGAGAAACCAGCATGCCCCTCTAAAGCCACCCCCACGATCAGCCTTTCCTCTGGCCAGAAACCCTGACTCTTCTGCATTGCAGGATGCATTTCCTCAACTCAATTCTGAGGGTATCCCACCTCTGTTTCGGCTGATCAGGCCTGTCCTGCCCAGCCCATTACCCTTAACCCTATGTTGCATTTTCAGGCTTCCTTCCCCAGGGGCCTATCCACCAAGCCCTCTAGATTGGTAAACTTGGAGCCACACTGTAGGAGTCCCCCTGCCACCCAGCAGGAAACTTGTCCCTTTGGAGCTGTGCAGAACCCTCAGAGCCAGAGAAACCTGCATGACCCCATGAGGACTCCCCCACATTCTGCAGCCCCCTGGCCACAAACCCAGAGCCTGATTCACCACCTGACCCCCATTCTCAACTCAGCTCCTTGGGGAACTCACCTCAACACCAGAAGTTCGGACCTGTCACGCCACTAGCTCAGCTCTGCTCATCGACACCACCAGCTCTAGGCAGACCTAGAACTCCCCTGTCTGCGGCAAAGATCTGGGATCCCCCCTCCTTCTTCCCAATTTACACTGGCCCAGGCATTCATGAGAAAGGGGAAGGCTACCTCTTGAATGCTTAATACCTCCTTTCCTCTTCAGCCCTATTTCTCTCCACTTACCTTTGCACCTGGGCAAACTGAAAGTAACATATCAATGGAACATGTACATGCTCTGAGATCTAAATCTTTCATGGCAACTTTCTGAGGGCTCCTTATGCAATAGGAAACTAGTGTATCCTGCCACAGAGTGTTTCAAAATGATCAGCTACAGAACAGGAGAGCAAAATCATTCCAGTTTTACCTCAGTCTTCATGAAGTAGAACATGGTCTTCTTTTCTTCATTGACTTCAATTCCAATTTGTTTCCATGCAGTGTTCATTCCTCTCCTTCAGGGGTAGGATTTTGTGATTCCTCACCTGCATAGAACACCCAGAGCTCATCACAACAAGTACTCTCCCTAATAGCTGTCACCCACTTAACCCTTCGCCCCACACCCCTGCCCCCTAGCAACCCTCGATTTTGCTCTAGGTTAGAGTCTGTTTCCTCATTGGCCTTTCTCCCCTCACTATGTTCATCTGTTTTTTTTTCTGAAATCCCATAGAGGTCAAGATATAGGCTATTGGTCTTTCCTTTGATTTCACTGATTTTACTTAGCTAAATCCACTGTAGATCCATCCACATCCTTGCAGATGGTAAGATTTCATCCTTTTTGAACCTGGATCCTATTCCATTAAGAAGATGTGGGAGAATGAATACACACACACACACACACACACACATATGATATATACGAGTGATATATATATATCACTCATCAGTGAATGGACATTTGGTCTCCCTCCATTGTTTTACAATGGTTGATAATGCTGCTGTAAATATCACGGTGCTTATACCCCACTGAATGTGCATTTTTGAGCCCTTTAGGGAAATAACTAGGAGGGCAATTGCTGGATCCTACTGTTTTTCAGTTCTTAGCTTTTGGAGGACACACTGTATTCTTTTCCAGAGTGGCTGCAACAACACGCATGCCCACCAACAATGTAGGAGGGTTCCGGTTTGGGTTTTTTTTTTGTTTTTTTTTTAGATTTTATTTATTTATTTGACAGAGGTCACAAGTAGGCAGAGAGGCAGGCAGAGAGAGAGGATGAAGCAGACTCCCCGCTGAACAGAGAGCCCAATGCGGGGCTCGATCTCAGGACCCTGAGACCATGACCTGAGCCGAAGGCAGTGGCTTAACCCACTGAGCCACACAGGTGCCCCCGAGGGTTCCACTTTAAGCAGAACATTCCCTGCCAGCAATTTCCTAAGGAGGAAATGTAAAACCTGTGGGAAAAACTGACTCACTGAGCATCAGGGAAGCAGCCACAGAAATTCAGCCCAGGGTTCCTGACACCAAGTCCCTTGAAGCTACCAGAGTGCCTTTATCCAGGGAAATTCCCAAAGACTCTCCTTCTGACTTCACTACCCATGAAACTGCAGAGAAAATACAGCATGTCCAACCATATATAGCCGTTTGAGTGAACCTAGGAAGACAAGCATCCCTTTTAAATTGTCCAAGACTCCTTGGAATCATTTTGAATTTTCCCTCTGCCCTCATTGGAACTCTTTGGATTCAAAGACGAATCCATTAGGATACATCACCTTGGACAAAGAAGAAGCCATCATCCAAGTCTCTATCTGACCACAAACAGCCACCTCACTCTAGATGCCAGCCGTTCCACCAGAGCCTAGGCCCAGTGGAGTAAACACTGTTCGATGAAGGAATACTTTCTATGTTCAAAAGGCACACCAAGTCAATCTCACCTTCCCTTTCGAATCCAAGGGATTTCCTAGGAAAGAGATGTTCCAAATACCTTTGTAAGCCAGAAATAAACAGAGAAAATGAGATCCCTGCCAGGTGCTCCCTGCAGAGAAGCTCAGGAGCTCTGGCACCCGCACGAGATTGCTTACAGCTGGTTCAGTGTGCCATTTGTGAGCTCCACTGGAGACAAGAGAAAAGCCCAGGAAATTTGGGGTGAAAGGGAACTTTTACCTGCCATCCTGGCATGGATGTGACATTGTGGCCCACGGGCCTGCTGTTTTCTCTGAACACTGACATCATGGGACAAGCTGCATTACTGACTCAGACGCTGACTTCCAAACTTCAGGTCTCATGGAGCCAGAGTGAAGAAGGGTTGTCAGGTGCAGATAAGCAGGCGTCTCCCACCTAAAGCCTGCACACCTGCTCTGATTCCTGGGAGAAGGAGAGACACAGGCTTGTTTCTTAACTGGTCATTCACTTCCCTCTCAAGCCGGCCAATGCCCTTGTCCTTTTTGGAGAAACAAACATACTTTTCCAAACAAACACTCAGCTCCTCGGTTCCAAATGCACCATGAGTCAGGTTTGGTTCCCCTGGCTCCAGAGCCCAACTGGGAGGACCCTCCTGAACCATCCTGACAGCACATTACCAGCAAACCTGGGGAAAGGGGGACAATGCTGAGTGGGGGACAGGCTCCATCAATTCTTACCACCACTCTTGAGCCTGGAGAAACAGAGACTATACAGCTGACCACTCCGTCCTGTAAAAACAAGCTGTAGTGCCTCACGTTTCATGGTCGCTCACCCGGCACCTCCCCACTGCCTTCAGAGCCAGCACGCTGCATGGACTCCTCTTCAGGTGTGTTTCCCATGGCAGCTCGCCACTGCCTCCAGTGGTGGCAAGCAGCATCGCCATGCCTTCCAGGGTCTCTCGCACCACAGCTTACCACTCCCTCCAGTGGCGTGAACTGGCACTGCCGGGCCTTCCATAGACTCCTTTTGTTTGTTTGTTTATTTACAGCATAACAGTGTTCATTGTTTTGGCATCACACCCAGTGCTAAATGCAGTACGTGCCCTCGCTATTACCCACCACCTGGTTCCTCAACCTCCCAACCCCCCGCCACTTCAAAACACTCTGGTTGTTTTTCAGAGTCCGGCCGGGCCCCATCGTCTCAGCGCGTTTCAGGGTAGCCGCGACATATCCCGAGCGAGAAAGTGCCCTGGGCCACGCGGAACAAGGCGGTCCCCAGGGTTGCCCAACGCCGGCCAATTCTCACTAGCGTTTTGCCCAAATCGGTGGGCAGAACGCTCGTGAGAATTGGCCGGAAAACGCCCGGCGAAACCCCTTCGTGCGCCGCAGGGTCGCAGGGCCGCCCCCCTGGGCCTGGCCAGGATTGCGAGGGGTCGCATTCCGGCACCGCCAGGAGGAGTTCCATGAAGCAGGCGCTGGCGAGGCTGATGCATCCCGCTCCTCAGACTCCGGGGGTCCCCTACCTGGCGCTTGCTGCTTGGGCTGGGCCCGGCCCAAAACTTAGGCCTGGGCCCAGGCCTGCTTACTCAGCCTTCGGTTGCCAGGGACCTGAGCCTAACGGACTCCCCCGGGGAACCCTGAGTCCCGCGCCATGGGTCCCTCGACCGTCCCGGCACCAATGGCACCTTTCGCGGCCGCATCCCAGCCGTGGAGTGAGAGATCCATTCATTCCACCCACAGAGGCCAGTCCCCTCCAAGGGCGCATTGGCCAATCGCCAAGGCGGAGGCGGAAGCCCAGCCACAGCCCCTCCATCAACTCGGATAGGGGAAAGCTCCTCGGGGCCGGGACCCCGGCTGGGCCCCATCGTTTTGGCATGTTTTCCGGGTGGCCGCGACATGCCCCGAGCGAGAAAGTGCCCTGGGCTGCCCCACGCCGGCCAGTTCTCACGAGCGTTCTGCCCAAATTGATCCCGATTTGGGCAGAAAGCTCGTGAGAATTGGCCGGAAAACGCCCGGCGAAACCCCTTTGGGTGCGGCAGGGCCGCAGGGCCGACCGCCTGGGCTTTGCACGGGATCGCGAGGGGTCGTGTCCCGGCACCGCCACAAGGACCTCCGTGAGGCAGGTGTGGGCGAGGCCGACGCCTCCCGCTCCTCAGCCTCCGGGGGTCCCCTCCCTGGCGCCAGCAGCTGGGGCCGGGCCAGCCCTGAAAGCCAGGCTCGGGCCCAGGCCTGCTTGCTCAGTCTTCCGTTGCCAGGGGCCTGAGACTGGGCGCCTCCCCATGGGGAACCCTGTGTCCCGCGCCACGAGTCCCCCGACCGTCCCGGCGACAACGGCACCTTTCGCGGCTTCGTCCCAGCCATGGAGTGAGAGATAAATTCGTTCCCCCACAGAGGCCTGCCCCCTCCACGGGTGCCCCGGCCGCCCGCCAAGGCGGAAGTGGATGCCCGGCTACAGCCCCTCCATCAACTCTGCTCGGGGAAATCTCCCCGGCGCCGGGGCCGCCGGCCGCGCCCCATCATCACGGCTCGTTTTCCGGGTGGCCGTGACATGCCCCGAGCGAGAAAGGGCCCTGGTCCACGCGGAACTGGGCGGTCACCAGGGCTGCCCAACGCCGGCCAATTCTCACGAGCGTTCTGCCCAAATCGATCCCGATTTGGGCAGAACGCTCGTGAGAATTGGCTGGAAAACGCCCGGCGAACACACTTCGGGCACTACAGGGTCGCAGGGCCGCTCCCCTGTGCCCTGCCTGGGATCGCGTGTCGTCGCGTTCCGGCACCGCCACGAGGAGCTCCGGGAGGCAGGCCCCGGGAAGGCTGACGCCTCCTGCTCCTCAGACTCCAGGGGTCCCCTACCTGGCTCTTGCCGCTTGGGCCGGGCCCGGCCCAAAACTTAGGCCCGGGCCCAGGCCTGCTTACTCAGCCTTCGGTTGCCAGGGACCTGAGCCTAACGGACTCTCCCAGGGAACCCTGAGTCCCGCGCTATGGGTCCCTCGACCATCCCGGCGCCAACGGCACCTTTCGTGGCCGCATCCCAGCTGTGGAGCGAGAGATGCATTCGTTCCCCCACAGAGGCCAGCCCCCTCCAAGGGCGCCCTGGCCGTCCGCCAAGGCGGAGGCGGAAGCCCGGCCACAGCCCCTCCATCAACTCTGATAGGGGAAAGCTCCCCGGGGCCGGGGCCCCCAGCCGGGCCCTGTCGTCTCAGAGCGTTTCCGGGTTGCCACGACATACCCCGAGGGAGAAAGTGCCCTGGGCCACGCAGAAAAAGGCGGTCCCCAGGGTTGCCCAACGCCGGCTAATTCTCACGAGCGTTCTGCCCAAATCGATCCCGATTTGGGCAGGACGCTCGTGAGAATTGGCCGGAAAATGTCCGTGAACCCCTTTCGGGCGAGGCAGGCCCGCAGGGCCGCCCCCCTTGGCCTGTCCTAATGTTGCAAGGGGTCGCGTCCTGGCACCACCAGGAGGAGCTCCGTGAGGCAGGAGCCCACGAGGAAAATGCCTCCTGCTCCGCAGCCTCCAGGAGGTCCCATCCCAGCACTGACGGCCGGGGCCAGGCCTGGGCCCAGGGCTGCTTTCTCAGCCACCCCTTGCCAGGGGCCAGTGCCTGGGGGCCTCCCGCCATAGAACACTGAGCCCCGTGCCACGAGTGCTCCGACCGTCCCGACGCCAACGGTGCCTTTCCCGGAAGCGTCCCAGCTCTGGAGCTGAAATCCATTCATTCCCCCACAGAGGCCAGCCCCCTCCCAGGACGCCCGGGCTGCCTGCCAAGGGGGAGTCGGATTCCTGGCCAAGCCCCTCCATCAACTCTGTTTGAGGAAAGCTCCCCAGCGCTGGGGCCCCCAGCCAGGACCCGTCATCATGGCACGTTTCTGGGTGTCTGCGACATGCCCCGAGCGAGAAAGGGCCTTGGGCCACGGAGAACAGGGGGGTCTCCAGGGCTGCCCAATGCCAGACAATTCTCACAAGCGTTCTGCCAAAATCGATCCCTATTTGGGCAGAACACTCATGAGAATTGGCCGGAAAATGCATGCCGAACCTCTTTCGGGGCGGGGAGGGCCGCAGGGCCACCCCCCAGGCCTGGCCCAGGGTCGCATCCATACAGATAGACCCGGACTTGAATCCCTACATACTGGGGACCCCTGTGCCATAAAATAAGACGCCTCTAGTCCCACAGAAGAAAACATTGCTATTTGGAGCTGTGCAAAAACTCCAGAGAGGTAGAGACCTCCATGGCCCCTTGAGACTGCCCCCACAATCACTGGCAATCATGGACAGAAACTCAAGACTGAGTGAGTGCCTGAACCTTGCCCTACCTTCAAATCCTGGGGTGCTTGCTTCCGCATCTGCAGATCAGGTATGCAAAGCCCTAGACCCTAACTCTCAACCTAGCTTGGGCTTTCAGACTTCCTTCCCCAGATTCCTGGCCCAAAAGCCCTCCAGACTAGGGACTCCAGAACCACACCATAGGACTCTACCTGTGTGCCCGAGGAAATCATGCCCTATGGAGCAGGACTCAACCCGCAGATTAGGAGAAACCTGTGGTCTCCCGAGGCCAACCCAATTTCAGAGGATTGCCCTGGACACTAATTTGCATTCTGACCCTCAGCTTGAGCTCATATCTAAACTTAGCCCACTGGGTACCTCAACCCAGAGCCACCAGAGTGGGACTGCAATGCCCTATGCCGTAACCATAGGCCCAAATTGGGTTTTTCAGACTTCAATGCACAGAAACTTGGCCACAAAGCCCCCCAGACTGGGACTCTGAAGCCACACCACAGGACTCTACCACCCCTTAAGAAGGAAAGCGTGCCCTAAGAAGAACACCAAAACCTGGAAAAGAAGAAACCTGCATGGCCACATGCCACCCCCAGTTTCAGAGTTCCACCCTGGACACTAATGTCCATCAGACACTCATCCTGAGCCCCTTTTTCAACTCAGCTCCCGGGTAGCTCTCCTGAGAGACAGCAGATCGGGCCTGCCAATCCTGTAGGCCCTGAGACTAACCCTATATTGGGTTTTCAAGCATCCACACCCATAAGCCCGGCCTTGAATCCCTCCATACTGGGGAGCCCAGAGCGATAAAACAAGACTCCTCCTGTCCCACAGAAGAAAACATTGCTATTTGGAGCTGTGCAAAAACTCCAGAGAGGTAGAGACCTCCATGGCCCCTTGAGACTGCCCCCACAAACCCTAGCCGTCATGGACACAAACTCAAGAGTGAGTGCGTGCCTGAAACTTGTCCTACCTTCAGATCCTGGTGAGCTTGACTCCGCATCTGCAGATCAGGTATGCCAAGCCCTAGGCCCTAACCCTCACCCTAGCTTGGGTTGTCAGACTTCCTTCCCCAGATTCCTGGCCCACAAGCCCTCCAGAGTGGGGACTCCAGAACCACAACACAGGACTCTACCTGCATTCCCCAGGAAACCATGCCCTACGGAGCAGCACAAAACCCGCAGATTAGGAGAAACCTGCGGTCTCCCGAAGCCAACCCAATTTCAGAGGATTGGCCTGGACACTAATTAGCATTCTGACCCTCAGCTTGAGCACAGCTAAACTAAGACGACTGGGTACCTCACCCCAGAGCCACCAGAGTGGGACTGACATGCCCTATGCCCTAACTACAGGCCTAATTTGGGTTTTCAGACTTCAAAGCACAGAATCCTGGCCCAAAAGCCCTCCACACTGGGGACTCTGGAGCCACACCACAGGACTCTGCTACCCCTTCAGAAGGAAACCGTGCCATATGAAGAACACAAAAGCCCTGGAACAGCAGAATCCTGCATAGCCCCCAAGGGCACCCCAGTTTCAGACTTCAACCCTGGATACTAATGCCCATTAGACACTCATTCTGAGACCTGCCCTCCACTCAGCAAACCCTGGTACCTTGCCCCACAGCCACCATATACGGCCTGCAATCTAGGTGCCAATTCTATACCTTGCGTTTATAGACATCCATCCCCAGAGGCATGGCCTCATATCCCTCCTAAGGGGGGACCCCTTAGCCACAAAACAGAACTACTCCAATGCCCCAAGAAGGAAACCTTGCCATTTCGGGCTGTGTAAAACCTTCAATGTAGGAGAAACCTGAATGGTCCATACATACACCATGACATTCAGAGGCTGTCCTGCAAACAAACCTGCATTGTAACCCACAGGCTGTGCCCTGTTTTCAACTCAGCCCCATGGGTAGCTCGCCCCAAAGCCATCAGATCAGGCCTTCCCTACCCCTGGACCATAAACCTAACCATAAATGGGTTTTCAGACAACCATACCCAAAGGCCTTCTCTCGAATCCCTACACAGGGGAACCCCTGAGCCATAAAACAGGACTCCTCCCATCCCCCAGATGGAAACCTTGCTATCTGGACCTGCACTAAAGCCTCAGAGCTGTAGACATGTCGATCTCCCCCTGACACCACATCTACATTCAGCGGCCCCCATGAAGACAAACTCCAACCTGAGGCACAGACTGACACTTCCCTAATTTCATAACCCTGGGAGCTTGCCTCGGTGCCTGCAGATCAGGCCAGCCATGCCCTAGGCCCTCACCCTAACCCTAACCCTAGCTTGGGCTTTCAGACTTCCATTCCCAGAGTCCTGACCCACAAGCCCTCTGGACTGGGGACTCCAGAACCACACCACAGGACTCTGCCTGCCGTCCCAAGTAAACCATGCCATATGGAGTTGCACAAATCCCGCAGATTAGGAGAAACCTGTGGCCTCCCGAGCCCAGCCCAAATTCAGAGTCTTGTCCTGAACACTAATATGCATTCTGACCCTCGGCTTGAGCTCAGCTCTAAACTTAACCCCCTGGGTACCTCACCCCAGAGCCACCAGTGTGACTGCCATGCCCTATGCCCTAACTATAAACCTAACTTGGGTTTTCAGACTTCAATGCACAGAATCCTGGCCCAAAAGCCCTCCAAACTGGCGACTCTGGAGCAACACCACAGGTCTCTGCCACCCCGACAGAAGGAAACTCTGCCCTACGGAGTGCACAAAACCCCTGGAATAGCAGAAACCTGCATGGCCCCCAATGCCACCCCCAGTTTCAGAGTTCCACCCTGGACACTAATCTCCATCAGACACTCATCCTGAGCCCTTTTTTCAACTCAGCTCCCGGGTAGCTCTACCGATAGAAAGCAGATCGGGCATGCCAATCGCGTAGGCCCTGAGACTAACCTTATATTGGGTTTTCAAGCATCCATACCCATATGCCCGGCCTTGAATCCATCCATACTGGGGACCGCTAAGCCATAAAACAAGACTCCTCCTGTCCCACAAAAAAACATTGCTATTTGGAGCTGTGCAAAAACCCCAGAGATGTAGAGACCTCCAAGGCCCCTTGAGACAGCCCCCACAATACCTGGCCATCGTGGACACAAATTCAAGACCGAGGGAGTGTCTGAAACTTGCCCTACATTCAGATCCTGGGGAGCTTGCCTCTGCATCTGAAGATAAGTTATGCCAACCCCTAGGCCCAAACCCTCACCCTGGCTTGGGTTTTCAGTCTTCATTCCCCATATACCTGGCCTACAGCCCTTCAGACTGGGGACTCCATAACCACACCACAGGACTCTACCTGAGATCCTGAGGGAGCCATGCTCTATGGAGCTGCACAAATCCCACAGATTAGGAGAAACCTGCGGACTTGCGAGGCCAACCCAATTTTAGAGGATTGCCCTGGACACTAATTTGCATTCTGACCCTCAGCTTGAGCTCAGCTCTAACTCATCCCTCTGGGTACCTCACCCCAGAGCCACCAGAGTGGGACTGCCATGCCCTATGCCCTACCCATTGGCCCAACTTGGCTTTTCAGACTTCAATGCACAGAATCCTGGCCCAAAAGCCCTCCAGACTGGGGATTCTGGAGACACACCACAGGACTCTGCCTCCCCTTCAGAGAGAAACCATGCCCTAGGAAGAACACAAAAACCCTGGAACGCAGAAACCTGCATGGACTCCAATGTCACCCCAGTTTCAGACGTCCACCCTGGATACAAATGCCTTTTAGACACTCAGTCTGAGACCTGCCCTCTACTCAGAAAACCCTGGTACCTTGCCACACAGCCACCAGATAGGGCCTGCAATCTAGGTCCCAGTTCTATACCTTAGGTTTTTAGACTTCCATCCCCAGAGTCATAGCCACATATCCTTCCATAAGGGGGGGACCAGTGAGCTACAAAACAGAACTACTCCAATGCCCCAAGAAGGAAAGCTTGTCATTTGGAGCTGTGTAAAACCTTCAGTGTAGGAGAAACTTAAATGGTCCATGCATCCACCATGACTTTCAGAGGCTGTCCTGCACACAAACCTGCATTGTGACCCTCAGCCTGAGACCTGTTTTAAACTCACCCCATGGGTAGCTCGCCCCAAAGCCAACAGATCAGGCCTGCCCTACCGTGGGCCATATTCCTAACCCTAAATGCGTTTTCAGACATCCATACCCAAAGGCCTACTCTCGAATCCCTACATATGGGGAACCCCTGAGCCATAAAACAGGACTCCTCCCATCCACCAGAATGAAACCTTGCTATCTGGAAGTGCACAAAAGCCTCAGAGCTGTAGACATGTCGAGCTCCCCCTGATGCCACATCCACATTCCGCGGCTCCCATGAACACAAACTCCAGCCTGAGGCACAAATTGACACTTCCCTAATTTCATAACCCTGGGAACTTGCCTCCGTGTCTGCAGATCAGGCCAGCAATGCCCTAGGCCCTAACCCTAACCCAAATCCTAGCTTGGGCTTTCAGACTTCCATTCCCAGGATCCTGACCCACAAGCCCTCTGGATTGGGGACCTCAGAACCATACCACAGGACTCTGCCTGCCTTCCCAAGGAAACCATGTCCCATGGAGTTGCACAAATCCCGCAGATTATGAGAAACCTGCGGCCTCCTGAGCCCAACCCAAATTCAGAGGCTTGTCCTGGACAGTAATATGATTCTGACCCTCGGCGTGAGCTGAGCTCTAAACTCAGCCCGTTAGGTACCTCACCCCAGAGCCACCAGAGTGGGACTTCCATGCCCCGTGCCCTAACGATAGGCCTAACTTGGGTTTTCAGACTTCAATGCACAGAATCCTGACCCAAAATCCCTCCAAACAGGCGACTCTGGAGCCACACCTCAGGCCTCTGCCACTCCTTCAGAAGTAAACTGCGCTATGGTGCGCACAAAACCCCTGGAATAGCAGAAACCTGCATGGGCCCAATGCCACACCCAGTTTCAGTGTTCCACCCTGGACATTAATGTCAATTAGACAATCATCCTGAGCCCCTTATTCAACTCAGCTCCCGGGTAGCTCTCCCGAGAGACAGCAGATCGGGCATGCCAATCCCGTAGGTCCCGAGACTAACACTATACTGGGTTTTCAATCATCCTTACCCATAGGCCCGGCCTTGAATCCCTCCATACTGGGGACCCAGGCCTTTAAACAAGACTCCTCCTGTCCCACAGAAGAAAACATTGCTATTTGGAGCTGTGAAAAAACTCCAGAGAGGTAGAGACCTCCATGGCACCTTGAGACTCTCCCCACAATCACTGGCCATCATGGACACAAACTCAAGACTGAGTGAGTGCCTGAACCTTGCCCTACCTTCAGATCCTGCGGAGCTTGCCTCAGCATCAGCAGATCAGGTATGCCAAGCCCTAGGCCCTAACCCTTACCCTAGCTTGGCTTTTCAGTCTTCCTTCCCCAGATTCCTGGCCCACAAGCCCTCCAGACTGGGGACTCCAGAACCACATGACAGGACTCTCCCTGCATTCCCGAGGATAACATGCCCTATGGAGCGGCACAAAACCCGCAGATTAGGAGAAACTTCCGGTCTCCCCAGGCCAACCCAATTTCAGAGGATTGCCCTGGACACTAGTTTGCATTCTGACCCTCAGCTGGAGCTCAGCTCTAAACTCAGCCCCCTGGGTACCCAACCCCAAAGACGCCAGAGTGGGACTGCCATGCCCTATGCCCTAACCATAGGCCCAACTTCGGTTTTCCGACTTCAATGCACAGAGTCCTGGCCCAAAAGTCCTCCAGTCGGGGGACTCTTGAGCCACACCACAGGACTCAGCCACCCCTTCAGAAGGAACCCGTGCCCTATGAAGAACACCAAACCCCTGGAACAGCAGAAACCTGCATGGCCCATTTGTCACCCCAGATTCAGAGTTCCACCATGGATACTAATGCCCATTAGACACTCAGTCTGAGACCTGCCCTCCACTCAGCAAACCCTGGTACCTTGCCCCACAGCGACCATATACGGACTGCAATCTAGGTCCTAGTTCTAAACCTTGGGTTTTTGACATCCATCCCCAGAGGCTTTGCCTAATATCCCTCCTTAAAGGTCGATCCCTGAGCCACAAAACAGAACGTCTCCAATGCCCCAAAAAGGAAACCTTGCCATTTGGGGCTGTGTAAAACCTTCAGTGTAGAAGAAACCTGATTGGTCCGTGAGTCCACCATGACTTTCAAAGCTGTCCTGCACACAAACATGCATTGTGACCCTAAGCCTGAGCATTGTTTTCAACTCAGCCCCATGGGTAACTCGCCCCAAAGCCATCAGATCAGGCCTGCCTTATGCCTGGGTCATATTCCTAACCCTAAATGGGTTTTCAGACATCCATACCCAAAGGCCTACTTTCGAAACCCTATGTATGGGAAACCCCTGAGCCATAAACAGGACTCCTCCCATCCCCCAGAATGAAACCTCGCTATCTGGAAAAGCACAAAAGCCTCAAGCTGTAGAAATGTCGATCTCCAGCTGATGCCACATCCACATTCAGCAGCCCCCATGAACACAAACTCCAGCCTGAGGCACAGACAGACACTTCCCTAATTGCATAACCCTGGGAGCTTGCCTCGGTGTCTGCAGATCAGGCCAGCCATGCCTAGGCCCTAACCCTAACCCTAACCTTAGCTTGGGCTTTCAGACTTCCATTCCCAGAGTCCTGACCTGCAAACCCTCTGAACTTTGGACTCCAGTCCACACCACAGGACTCTGCCTGCCTTCCCAAGGAAACCATGCCCTATGGAGTTGCACAAATCCCGCAGATTAGGAGAAAACTGCAGCCTCCGAGCCCAGCCCAAATTCAGAGGCTTGTCCTGGACACTAATATACATTCTGACCCCCGGCTTGAGCTCAGCTCTAAACTCAGCCCGCTGGGTACATTCCCAGAGCACCCCCTGAGTACCCCCCAGAGCACCAGAGTGGGACTGCCATGCCCTATGCCCTAACCATAGGCCTAACTTGGGTTTTCAGACTTCAGTACACAGAATCCTGGCACAAAAGCCCTCCAAACTGGAGACTCTGGAGCCACACCACATGTCTCTGCCACCCGTTCAGAAGGAAACTGTGCCCTATGGAGCGCACAAAACCCCTGGAATAGCAGAAACCTGCATGGCCCCCATGCCACACCCATTTTCAGAGTTCCACCGTGGACACTAATTTCCAACAGACACTCATCTTGAGCCCCTTTTTCAACTCAGCTCCAGGGTAGCTCTCCTGAGAGACAGCAGATCGGGCATGCCAATCCCGAGGGCCCCGAGACTAACTCTATATTGGGATTTCAAGCATCCATACCCATAGGCCTGCCCTTGAATCACTCAATATTGGGGACCTGGGAGCCATAAAACAAGACTCCTCCTGTCTCACAGAAGAAACATTGCTATTTGGAGCTGTGCAAAAACTCCAGAGAGGTAGCGAACTCCATGGCACCTTGAGACTGTCCCCACAATCACTGGCCATCATGGACACAAACTCAAGACTGAGTGAGTGCCTGAACCTTGCCCTACCTTCAGATCCTGCGGAACTTGCCTCCCCATCTGCAGATCAGGTATGCCAAGCCCTAGGCCCTAACCCTCACCCTAGCTTGGGTTTTCAGACTTCCTACCCCAGATTCCTGGCCCACATGTCATAAAGACTGGCGACCCCAGAACCACACCACAGGACTCTACCTGCATTCCCGAGAATAACATGCCCTACGGAGCTGCAAAAAAACCACAGATTAGGAGAAACCTGCGGTCTCCCCAGGCCAACCCAATTTCAGAGGATTGCCCTGGACACTAATTTGCATTCTGACCCTCAGCTTGAGCTCAGCTCTAAACTCAGCCCACTGGGTACCTTACCCCAGAACCACCAGATTTGGACTGCCATGCCCTTGGCCCTAACTACAGGCCTAACTTCGGTTTTCAGACTTCAATGCACAGAATCCTGGCCCAAAGACCTCCAGACTGGGGACTGTGGAGCCACACCACAGGACTCTGCCACCCCTTTAGAAGGAAACAGTGCCCTATGAAGGACACAAAAGCGCTGAAACAGCAGAAATCTGACTGGCCCCCAATGTCACCCCAGTTTCAGAGTTCCACCCTGGATACTAATGCCCATTAGACACTCAGTCTGAGACCTGCCCTCCACTCAGCAAACCCTGGTACCTTGCCCCACAGCGTCCAGATACAGCCTTCATTCTAGGTCCAATTTCTAAAAATTGGGTCTTTAGACATCCATCCCCAAAGGCATGGCCTCATATTCCTCCAAAAGGGGGGACCCCTGAGCCACAAATCAGAACTACTCCAATGCCCCAAGAAGGAAACCTTGCCGTTTAGGGCTGTGTAAAACCCTCAGTGTAGGAGAAACCTGAATGGTCCATGCGTCCACCATGACTTTCAGAGGCTGTCCTGCACACAAACCTGCATTGTGACGCCCAGCCTGAGCCCTGTTTCAAGTCAGCCCCATGGGTAGCTCGCCCCAAAACCATCAGATCAGGCCTGCCCTACTCCTCGGCCATATTCTGAACCCTAAATGGGTTTTCACACATCCATCCCAAAGGCCTACTCCCCAATCCTTCGTATGGGGAACCCCTGAGAAATAAATCATGACACCTCCCATCCCCCAGAATGAAACCTTGCTCTCTGGAACTGCACAAAAGCCTCAGAGCTGCAGACATGTCGATCTCCCTCTGATGCCACATCCACATTCAGTGGCCCCCATGAACACAAACTCCAGCCTGAGGCACAGACTGACACTTCCCTGATTTCATAACTCTGGAAGCTTGCCTCGGTGTCTGCAGATCAGGCCAGCCATGCACTAGGCCCTAACCCTAAACCTAACCCGAGCTTGGGCTTTCAGACTTCCTACCCCAGAATCCTGGCCCACATGCCATCCAGACTGGCAACTCGAGAACCACACCACAGGACTCTACTTACGTTCCCAAGGAAACCATGCCCTACGGAGCTGCACAAAACCCGCACATTAGGAGAACCCTGTGGGCTCCCAAGGCCAACCCAATTTCAGAGGATTGTCCTGGACACTAATTTGCATTCTGACCCTCAGCTTGAGCTCATCTCTAACTCAGCCCACTGGGTACCTTACCCCAGAGCCACCAGAGTTGGACTGCGATGCCCTTTGCCATAACTACAGGCCTAACTTGGGTTTTCAGACTTCAATGCACAGAATCCTGGACCAAAAGCCCTCCAGACTGGGGACTCTGGAGCACACCACAGGACTCTGCCACCCCTTCAGAAGGAAACAGTGCTCTAGAAAGAACACAAAAGCCCTGAAACAGCAGAAACCAGCCTGGCCCCCAATGTCACCCCAGTTTCAGAGTTCCACCCTGGATACTAATGCCCATTAGACACTCATTCTGAGACCTGCCCTCCACTCAGCAAAACCTGGTATCTTGCCCCAAAGCCCCCAGATACAGCCTTCATTCTAGGTCCCAATTTAAACCTTGCATTTTTAGACATCCTTCCCCAGAGGCATGGCCTCAAATCCCTCCCTAAGGGGCGACCCCTGAGCCACAAAACAGAATGTCTCCAATGCCCCAAGAAGGAAACCTTGCCATTTGGGGCTGTGTAAACCCTTCAGTGTAGGAGAAACCTGAATGGTCCATGCGTCCACCATGACTTTCAGAGGCTGTCCTGCACACAAACTGGCATTGTGACCCTCAGCCTGATGTCTGTTTCAAGTCAGCCCCATGGGTAGCTCGCCCCAAAGCCATCAGATCAGGCCTGCCCTATCCCTGGGCCATATTCCTTACCCTAAATGGGTTTTCAGACATCCATACAAAATGGCCTACTCTCGAATCCCTACATATGGGGAACCCCTGAGCCATAAAACAGGACTCCTCCCATTCCCCAGAATGAAAGCTTGCTACTGGAACTGCACAAAAGCCTCAGAGCTGTAACATGTCAATCTCCCCCTGACGACACATCCAAATTCAGCGGCCCGCATGAACACAAACTCCAGCCTGAGGCACAGACTGAAACTTCCCTAATTTCATTACCCTGGGAGCTTGCCTCGGTGTCTGCAGATCAGGCCAGCCATGCCCTAGGCTCGAACCATAACCCTAACCCTAGCTTGGGATTTCAGACTTCCATTCCTAGAGTCCTGACCCACAAGCATTCTGGACTGGGGACTCCAGAACCACACCACAGGACTCTGCCTGCCTTCCCAAGGAAACCATGCCCTATGGAGTTGCACAAATCCCGCAAATTAGGAGAAACCTGCGGCCTCCCGAGCCCAACTCAAATTCAGAGGCTTGTCGTGGACACTAATATGCATTCTGTCCCTTGGCTTCAGCTCAGCTCTAAACTCAGCCTGCTGGGTACCTCAAACCAGAGCCACCAGAGTGGGACTGCCATGACCTATGCCCTAACTATAGGCCTAACTTGGGTTTTCAGACTTCCAGGCACAGAATCCTGGCCCCAAAGCCCTCCAAACTGGTGACTCTGGAGCCACACCACAGGTCTCTACCACCCCTTCAGAAAGAAAATGTGCCCTATGGAGCACACAAAAGCACTGGAACAGCAGAAATCTGTATGGCTCCCAATGTCACCCCAGTTACAGAATTCCACACTGGATACTAATGTCCATTAGACACTCATTCTGAGACCTGCCCTCCACTCAGCAAAACCTGGTACCTTGCCCCACAGCCACCACATACGGCCTTCATCCTAGGTCCCAAATCTAAACCTTGGGGTTTCAGACATCCATCCCCAGAGGCATGGAATCATATCCCTCTCTAAGGGGGGGACCCCTGAGCCACAAAAAAGAACTACTCCAATGCCCCAAGAAGAAAAACTTGCCATTTGGGGCTTTGTAAAACCTTCAGTGTAGGAGAAACCGTAATGGTCCTTGCGTCCACCATGATTTTCAGAGGCTGTCCTGCACACAAACCTGCATTGTGACCCTCAGCCTGAGCACTGTTTTCAACTCAGCCCCATGTGTAGCTCTCCCCAAAGCCATCAGATAAGGCCAGCCCTACCCCTGGACCATATTCCTTACCCTAAATGGGTTTCAGACATCCATACAAAATGGCCTACTCTCGAATCCCTACATATGGGGAGCCCATGAGCCATAAAACAAGACTCTTCCTGTCCCACAGAAGAAAACATTGCATTTTGGAGCTGTGCAAAAACTCCAGAGAGGTAGAGACCTCCATGCCCCCATGAGACTGCCCCCACAATCACTGGCCATCATGGTCACAATTTCATGACTTAGTGAGTGCCTGAACCTTGACCTAACTTCAGATCCTGGGGAGCTTGCCTCTGCATCTGCAGATCAGGTATGCCAAGCCCTAGACCCTAACCCTCACCCTAGCTTGGGTTTTCAGACTTCCTTCCCCAGATTCCTGGCCCACAAGCCCTCCAGATTGGGGACCCCAGAACCACACTATAGGACTCTACCTGCGTTCCCGAGGAAACCATGCTCTACCGAGCCTAACAAAACCCGCAGATTAGGAGAAACCTGCGGTATCCCGAGGCCAACCCAATGAGAGGATTGCCCTGGACCCGAATTTGCATTCTGACCCTCGGCTCGAGCTCAGCTCTAAGCTCAGCCCACTGGGTACCTCACCCCAGAGCCACCAGAGTGGGACTGCCATGCCCTGTCCTAACTACAGGCCTAATTTGGGTTTTCAGACTTCAATGCACAGAATCCTGGCCCAAAATCCCTACAGACTGGGGACTCTTTAGCCACACATCAGGACTCCGCCACCCCTTCAGAAAGAAACCATGCCCTATGATGAACACAAAATCCCAGGAACAGCAGAAACCTGCATGGCCCCCAAAGTCACCCCAGTTTCAGAATTCCACCCTGGATACTAATGCCCATTAGACACTCACTCTGAGACCTGCCCTCCTCTCAGCAAACCCTGGTACCTTGCCGCACAGCCACCAGATACGGCCTGCAATCTAGGTCCTAATTCTAAACCTTGGGTCTTAAGACATGCATCCCCAGAGGCATGGCCTCATATCCCTCCCTAAGGGGGGCCCCTGAGTCACAAAACAGAACTACTCCAAAGCCCCAAGAAGGAAAACTTGCCATCTGGGGCTGTGTCAAACCTTCAGTGTAGGAGAAACCTGAATGGTCCATGCGTCCACCATGACTTTCAGAGGATGTCCTGCACACAAACCTGCATTGTGACCCTCAGCATGAGCCCTGTTTTCAACTCAGCCCCATGGGTAGCTCGCCCCAAAGCCATCAGATCAGGCCTGCCCTACCCCTGGGCCATATTCCTAACCCTAAATCGGTTTTCAGACATCCATACCGAAAGTCCTACTCTCGAATCCCTATATATGGGGAGACCATGAGCCATAAAAATGGACTCCTCCCATCCCCCAGAATGAAACCTTGCTATCTGGAACTGCACAAAAGCCTCAGAGCTGTAGACATATCGATCTCAACTTGACGCCACATTCAGCGACCCCCATGAACACAAACTCCACCCTGAGGCACAGACTGACACTTCCCTAATTTCATTACCCTGGAGCTTGACTCGGTGTCTGCAGATCAGGCCAGCCATGCCCTATGCCCTAACCCTAACCCTAACCCATGCTTGGGCTTTCAGACTTCCATTCCCAGAGTCCTGACCCACAAGCCCTCTGGATTGGGGACTTCAGAACCACACCACAGGACTCTGTCTGCATTCCCAAGGAAACCATACCCTATGGAGTTGCACAAATCCCGCAGATTAGGAGAAACCTGCCGCCTCCCGAGCCCAGCCCAAATTCAGAGTCTTGTCCTGGACACTAATATGCATTCTGACCCTCGGCTTGAGCTCAGTTCTAAACTCAGCCCGCTGGGAAACGCACCCCAGAGCCACCAGAGTGGGACTGCCATGCCCTATGCACTAACTACAGGCCTAACTTGGGTTTTCAGAATTCAATGCGCAGAATCCTGGACCAAAATCCCTCCAGACTGGGGACTCCGGAGCCACACCACAGGACCCTGCCACCCCTTCAGAAGGAAACAGTGCTCTATGAAGAACACAAATCCCCTTGAAGAGCAGAAAGCTGCATGGCCCCCAATGTCACCCCAGTTTCAGAGTTCCACCCTGGACACTACTGTCCATCAGACACTCTTCCTGAGCCCCCTTTTCAACTCAGCTCCCGGGTAGCTCTCCTGAGAGAAAGCAGATGGGGCAAGCCAATCCCGTAGGCCCTGAGACTAACGCTATATTGGGTTTTCAAGCATCCATACCAATAGGTCCGGCCTTGAATCCCTCCATACTTCGGACCCCTGAGACATAAAACAAGACTCCTCCTGTCCCACAGAAGAAAACATTGCTATTTGGAGCTGTGCAAAAACTCCAGAGAGGTAGAGATCTCCATGGCACCTTGAGACTGCCCCCGCAATCCCTGGCCATCATGGACACAAACTCAAGACTGAGTGAGTGCCTGAACCTTGCCCTACCTTCAGATCCTGGGGAGCTTGCCTCCGCATCTGCAGATCAGGTATGCCAAGCCCTAGGCCCTAACCCTCACCCTAGCTTGGCTTTTCAGACTTCCTTCCCCAGATTCCTGGACCACAAGCCCTCCAGACCGGGGGCTCCAGTACCACAGGACAGGACTCTCCCTGTGTTCCCAAGGAAATCATGCCCTACGGAGCTGCACAAAACCCTTAGATTAGGAGAAACCTGTGGTCTCCCGAGGCCAACCCAATTTCAGAGGATTGCCCTGGACCCTAATTTACATTCTGACCCTCGGCTTGAGCTCAGCTCTAAACTCAGCCCACTGGGTACCTCACCCCAGAGCCGCCAGAGTGGGACTGCCATGCCCTCTGCCCTCACCATAGGCCCGACTTGGGTTTTCCTACTTCAATGCACAGAACCCTGGCCCAAAAGCCCTCCAGACTGGGGACTCTGGAGCCATACAACAGGACTCTGCCACCCCTTCAGAAGGAAACCATGCCCTATGAAGAACACCAAACCCCTGGAACAGCAGAAAACTGCATGGCCCCCACTGTCACCCCAGTTTCAGAGTTCCACCCTGGATACTAATGCCCATTAGACACTCAGTCTGAGACCTGCCCTCCACTCAGCAAACCCTGATACCTTGCCCCACAGACACCAGATACGGCCTGCAATCTAGGTCCCAATTCTAAACCTTGGGTTTGTAGACATCCATCCCCAGAGGCATGGCCTCATATCCATCCCTAAGGGGGGACCCCTGAGCCACAAAACAGAACGTCTCCAATGCCCAAAGAAGGAAACTTTGCCATTTGGGGCTGTGTAAAACCTTCAGTGTAGGAGAAAAATGAATGGTCCAAGCGTCCACCATGACTTTCAGAGGCTGTCCTGCACACAAACCTGCATTGTAACCCTCAGCCTGAGCCCTCTTTTCAAATCAGTCCCAGGGGTAGCTCGCCCCGAAGCCATCAGATCAGGCCTGCCCTACCCCTGGGCCATATTCCTAACCCTAAATGGGTTTTCAGACATGCATACCCAAAGGCCTACTCTCAAATCCCTACTTATAAGGAACCCCTGAGCCATAAATCACGACTCCTCCCATCCCCCAGAATGAAACCTTGCTATCTGGAAATGCAAAAAAGCCTCAGAGCTGTAGAAATGTCGATCTCCCTCTGACGCCACATCCACATTCAGTGGCCCCAATGAACATAAACCCCAGCCTGAGGCACAGACTGATAATTCCCTAATATCATAACCCTGGGAGCTTGCCTCGGTGTCTGCAGATCAGGCCAGCCATGCCCTATGCCCTAACCCTAACCCTAACCCAAGCTTGGGCTTTCAGACTTCCATTCCCAGAGTCCTGACCCACAAGCCCTCTGGATTGGGGACTCCAGAACCACACCACGGGACTCTGCCTGCCTTCCCAAGGAAACCATGCCCTATTAGTTGGACAAATCCCAAAGATTAGGAGAAACCTGCGGCCTCCCGAGCCCAACCCAAATACAGAGGCTGGTCCTGGACACTAATATGCATTCTGACTCTCGGCTTCAGCTCAGCTCTAAACTCAGTCCGCTGGGTACCTCACCCCAGAGCCACCAGAGTGGGACTGCCTGGCCCTATGGCCTAACAATAGGCCTAAGTTGGGTTTTCAGACTTCAATGCACAGAACCCTGGCCCAAAAGCCCTCCAAACTGACAACACTGGAGCCACACCACAGGTCTCTGCCACCCCTTCAGAACGAAACTGTGCCCTGGAGCGTAGAAAACCCCTGGAATAGCAGAAACCTGCATGGCCCCCAACGCCACCCCCAGGTTCAGAGTTCCACCCTGGACACTAATATACATCAGACACTTATCCTGAGCCCTTTTTTCAACTCAGCTCCCAGGTTGTTCTCCCGAGAGACAGCAGATCGGGCATGCCAATCCCGTAGGCCCTGAGACTAACCCTGTATTGGGTTTTCAAGCATCCATACCCATAGGCCCGGCCTTGAATCCCTCCATACTGGGGACCCCTGAGCCGTTAAACCAGACTCCTCCTGTCCCACAGAAGAAAACATAGCTATTTGGAGCTGTGCAAAAACTCCAGAGAGATAGAGACCTCCATGGAACCTTGTTACTGCCCCCACAATCACTGGCCATCATGGACACAAACTCAAGACTGAGTGTTTCCCTGAAACTTGCCCTACCTTCAGATCCTGGGGAGCTTGCCTCCGCATCTGCAGATCAGGTATGCCAAGCCCTAGGCCCTAACATTCACCCTAGCTTGGGTTTTCAGACTTCCTTCCCCAAATTACTGGCCCACAAGCCCTCCAGACTCGGGACTCCAGAACCACACCACAGGACTCTACATGGGTGCCCGAGGAAACCATGCCCTACGGAGCTGCACAAAACCCGCAGATTAGGAGAAACCTGCGGTCTCCCGAGGCCAACCCAATTTCAGAGGATTGCCCTGGACACTAATTTGCATTCTGACCCTCAGCTTGAGCTCAACTCTAAACTCAGCCCGCTGGGTACCTCACCCCAGAGCCACCAGAGTGGGACTGCCATGCCCTATGCCCTAACCATAGGCCCAAGTTGGGTTTTCAGACTTCAATGCACAGAATCCTGGCCCAAAGACCCTCCAGACTGGCGACTCTCGAGCAACACCACAGGTCTCTGCCACCCCTTCAGAAGGAAACTGTGCCCTATGGATCACACAAAACCCCTGGAATAGCAGAAGCCTGCATGCCCCCCAATGCCACCCCCAGTTTCAGAGATAAAACCTGGACACTGATGTCCATCAGACACTCAACCTGAGCACCTTTTCCAACTCAGCTCCCGGGTAGCTCTCCTGAGAGACAGCAGATTGGGCATGCCAATCCCGTAGGCCCTGAGACAAACCCTATATTGGGGTTTCAAGCATCCATACCCATAGGCCCGGTGTTGAATCCCTCCATACTGGGAACCCCTGAGCCGTAAACAAGACTCCTCCTATCTCACCAAAGAAAAAATTGCTATTTGGAGCTGTGCAAAAACTCCAGAGACGTAGAGACCTCCATGGCCCCTTGAGACTGACCCCACACTCACTGGCCCTCATGGACACAAACTCAAGCCTGAATGCATGCCTGAAGCTTGCCCTACCTTCAGATCCTGGGGAGCTTGCCTCCGCATCTGCAGATCAGGCATGCTAAGCCCTAAACCCTAAACCTCACCCTAGCTTGGGCTTTCAGACTTCCTTCCCCAGATTCCTGGCCCACAAGCCCTCCAGACTGGGCAATCCAGAACCACAGGACAGGACTCTACCTGCATTCCTGAGGAAACCATGCCGTACGGAGCTGCATAAAACCTGCAGATTAGGAGAAACCTGCGGTCTCCCGAGGCCAACCCAATTTCAGAGGATTGCCCTGGACACTAATTTGCATTCTGACCCTCAGGTTGAGCTCAGCTCTAAACTCAGCCAACTGGGTAACTCACCCCAGAGCCACCAGAGTGGAATGCCATGGCCTATGCCCTATCCATAGGCCCAACTTGGGTTTTCAAACTTCAATGCACAGAATCCTGGAACAAAAGCCCTCCAGACGAAGGAATCTGGAGCCACACCACAGGTCTCTGCCACCCCTTCAGAAGGAAACTGAGCCGTATGAAGAACACAAAACCCCTGGAATAGCAGAAACATGCATGGTCCCCAATGTCACCCCAGTTTCAGAGTTCCACCCTGGATACTAATGCCCATTAGACACTCAGTCTGAGACCTGCCCTCCACTCAGCAAACCCTGGTAACTTGCCCCACAGCCACCAGATACCGGCCTGCAATCTAGGTCCCAATTCTAAACCTTGGGATTTTAGATACCCATCCCCAGAGGCATGGCCTCATAACACTCCCTAAGGGGTAACCCTGAGCCACAAAACAGAACTACTCCAATGCCCCAAGAAGGAAACCTTGCCATTTGGGGCTGTGTAAAACCTTCAGTGTAGGAGAAACCTGAATGGTCCATGCAACCACCATGACTTTCATAGGCTGTCCTGCACACAAACCTGCATTGTGACCCTCAGTCTGAGCCCTGTTTTCAACTCAGCCCCTTGGGTAGCTCGCCAAAAAGCCATCAGATCAGGCCTGCCCTACCCCTGGGCCATATTCCTAACCCTAATTTGGTTTTCAGACATCAATACCCAAAGGCTCACTCTGAAATCCCTACGTATGGGGAACCCCTGAGCCATAAAACAGGACTCCTCCCATCCCCCAGAATGAAACCTTGCTATCTTGAACTGCACAAAAGCCTCAGAGCTGAAGAAATGTCGATCTCCCCCTGACGCCACATCCACATTCCGCGGCCCCCATGAACACAAACTCCAGCCTGAGGCACAAACTGACACTTCCCTCATTTCATAACCCTGGGAACTTACCTCGGTGTCTTCATATCAGGCCATCCATGCCCTATGCCCTAACCCTAACCCTAGCTTGGGCTTTCAGACTTCCATTCCCAAGTTCTGACCCACAAGCCCTCTGGATTTGGGACTCCAGAACCACACGACAGGACTCTGCCTGCCTTCCCAAGGAAACCATGCCCTATAGAGTTTCACAAATCCCGCAGATTATGAGAAACCTGTGGCCTCCTGAGCCAAACCCAAATTCAGAGGCTTGTCCTGGACACTAATATGCATTCTGACCCTCGGCTTGAGCTCAGCTCTAAACTCAGCCCGCTGGGTACCTCACCCCAGGGCCACCAGAGTGGTAATGCCATGCCCTATGCCCTAACCATAGGCCCAACTTGGGTTTTCAGACTTCGATGCACAGAATCTTGGCCTAAAAGCCCTCCAAACTGGCGACTCTCCAGCCACACCACAGGTCTCTGCCACCCCATCAGAAGGAAACTGTGCCTTTTGGAGCGCCCAAAGCCCCTGGAATAGCAGAAACCTGCATAGTACCCAATGCCACCCGAGTTTCAGAGTTCCACCCTGAACACTAATGTCCATCAGACACACATCCTGGGCCCCCTTTTCAACAGAGCTCCCGGGTAGCTCTCCCGAGAGACAGCAGAACGGGCATGCCAATCCCGTAGGCCCTGAGGCTAACCCTATATTGGGGTTTCATGCATCCATATCCATAGGCCTGGCCTTGAATCCCTCCATCCTGGGGACCCTGAGCCCTAAATCAAGACTCCTCCTGTCCCACAGAAGAAAACATTGCTATTTGGAGCTGTGCAAAAACTTCAGAGAGGTAGAGACCTCCATGGCCCCTTGAGACTGCCCCCACAATCAATGGCCCTCATGGACACAAACTCAAGCCTGAGTGCGTGCCTGAAGCTTGCCTTACCTTCAGATCCTGGGGAGCTTGCCTCCGCATCTGCAGATCAGGCATGCCAAGCCCTAGGCCCTAACCCTGACATTAGCTTGGGCTTTCAGACTTCCTTCCCCAGGTGCCTGACCCACAAGCCCTCCAGACTGGGGACTCCAACCACACCACAGGACTCTATCTGCATTCCCGAGGAAACCATGCCCTACGGAGCTGCTCGAATCCCACAGATTAGGAGAAACATGAGGTCTCCGGAGGCCTACCCAAATTCAGAGGATTGCCCTGGACACAAATTTGCATTCTGACCCTAAGCTTGAGCTCAGCTCTAAACTCAGCCCACTGGGTACCTCACCCCAGAGCCACCAGAGTGGGACTGCCATGTCCTATGCCCTATCCATAGGCCCAACTTGGGTTTTCAGACTTCAATGCACAGAATCCTGGCCCAAAAGCCCTCCAGACGGGGGAATCTGGAGCCACACCACAGGTCTCTGCCACACCTTCAGAAGGAAACCGAGCCGTATGAAGAACACAAAACCCCTGGAATAGCAGAAACCTGCATGGCCCCCAATGTCACCCCAGTTTCAGCACCTCAGTGCCCATTAGACACTCAGTCTGAGACCTGCCCTCCACTTAGCAAACCCGAGTACCTTGCCGCACATCCACCAGATACAGCCTGCAATCTAGGTCCCAATTCTAAACCTTGGGTTTTTAGACATCCATCCCCAGAGGCATGGCCTCATATCCCTCCGTAAGGGGGGACCCCTGAGCCACAAAACAGAACTACTCCAAGGCCCCAAGAAGGAAACCTTGCCGTTTAGGCCTGTGTAAAACCTTCAGTGTAAGAGAAACCTGAATGGTCCATGCATCCACCATGACTTTCAGAGGCTGTCCTGCACACAAACCTGCATTGTGACCCTCAGCCTGAGCCCTGTTTTCAACTCAGCCCCATGGGTAGCACGCCCCAAAGCCATCAGATCAGGCCTGCCCTACCCTTGGGCCATATTCCTAACCGCTAAATGGGTTTTCTGACATCCATACCCAAAGGCCTCCTCTCGAATCCCTACATATGGGGAACCCCTGAGCCATAAAACAGGACTCCTCCCATCCCCCAGAATGAAACCTTGCTATCTTGAACTGCACAAAATCCTCAGAGCTGTAGAAATGTCGATCTCCCCCAGACGCCACATCCACATTCAGCGGCCCCATGAACACAAACTCCAGCCTGAGGCACAAACTGACACTTCCCTCATTTCATAACCCTGGGAGCTTGCCACGGTTTCTGCAGATCAGGCCAGCCATGCGCTAGCCTAACCCTAACCCTAGCTTGGGCTTTCAGACTTCCATTCCCAGAGTCCTGACCCACAAGCCCTGTGGATTGGGGACTCCAGAACCACACCACAGGACTCTGCCTGCCTTCCCAAGGCCTTCCATGCCCTATGTAGTTGCACAAAACCTGCAGATTAGGAGAAACCTGCGGTCTCCCGAGGCCAACCCAATATCAGCGGATTGCCCTGGACACTAATTTGCATTCTGACCCTCAGCTTGAGCTCAGTTCTAAACTCAGCCCTCTGTACCTCACCCCAGAGGCACCAGAGTGGGACTGCCATGCCCTATGCTCTAACTATAGGCCTAACTTGGGTTTTCACACTTCAATGCACAGAATTCTGGCCTAAAAGCCCTCCAGACGGGGGCCTCTGGAGACACACCGCAGGACTCTGCCACCCCTTCAGAAGGAAACCGTGCCCTATGAAGAACACAAATCCCCTGGAAGAGCAGAAAGCCGCATGGCCCCCAATGTCACCCCAGTTTCAGAGTTCCACCCTGGATACTAATGCCCATTAGACACTCAGTCTGAGACCTGCCCTCCACTCAGCAAACCCTGGTACTTTACCCCACAGCCAACAGATGCGGACTGCAATCTAGGTCCCAATTCTAATCCTTGGGTTTTTAGACATCCAACCACAGAGGCATAGCCTCATAACCCTCCCTAAGTGGGGACCCCTTAGCCACAAAACAGAACTACTCCAATGCCCCAAGAAGGAAACCTTGTCATTTGGGGCTGTGTAAAACCTTCAGTGTAGGAGAATCCTGAATGGTCCATGCGTTCCACCATGACATTCAGGGGCTGTCCTGCACACAAACCTGCACTGTGACCCTCAGCCTGAACCCGGTTTTCAACTCAGCCCCATGGGTATCTCGCCCCAAAGCCATCAGATCAGGCCTGCCCTATCCCTGGGCCATATTCCTAACCCTAATTGAGTTTTCAGACATCCATACCCAAAGGCCTCCTCTCGAATCCCTACATATGGGGAACGCCTGAGTCCTAAAACAGGACTCCTCCCATCCCCCAGAATGAAACCTTGCTATCTAGAACTGCACAAAAGCCTCAGAGCTGGAGAAATGTCGATCTCCCCCTGACGCCACATCCACATTCTAAGGCCCCCATGAACACAAACTCCAGCCTGAGGCACAGACTGACACTTCCCTCATTTCATAACCCTGGGAGCATGTCTCAGTGTCTGCAGATCAGGCCAAGCATGCCCTCGGCCCCAACCCTAACCCTAACCATAGCTTTGGCTTTCAGATTTCCATTCCCAGTGTCCTGACCCACAAGCCCTGTGGATTGGGCACTCCAGAACCAAACCACAGGACTCTGCCTGCCTTCTCAAAGCCTTCCATGCCCTATGGAGTTGCACATAACCCGCAGATTAGGAGATACCTGCGGCCTCCGGAGCCCAACCCAAATTCAGAGGCTTGTCCTGGACACTAATATGCATTCTGACCCTCGGCTTGAGCTCAGCTCTAAACTCAGCCCTCTGGGTACCTCACCCAAGAGCCACCAGAGTGCGACTGCCATGCCCTATGCCCTAACTATAGGCCCAAGTTGGGTTTTAAGACACCAATGCACAGAATCCTGGCCCAAAAGCCCTCCAGACAGGGGACTCTGGAGCCACACAACAGGACTCTGCCACCCCTTCAGAAGGAAACCATGCACTATGAAGAACACAAATCCCCTGGAACAGCGGAAACCTGCATGGCCCCCAAAGCCACCCCAGTTTCAGAGTTCCACCCTGGATACTAATGCCCATTAGACACTCAGTAAGGGACCTGCAATCCACTCAAGAAACCCTGGTATCTTGCACCACAGCCACCAGATAAGGGCCTGCAATCTAGGTCCCAATTCTAAACCTTGGGTTTTTAGACATCCATCCTCAGGGGCATGGCCTCATATCCCTCCCTAAGAGGGGACCACAGAGCCACAAAACAAAACTACTCCAATGCCCCAAGAAGGAAAGCTTGCCATTTGGGGCTGTGTAAAACCTTCAGTGTAGGAGAAACCTGAATGGTCCATGCATCAACCATGATTTTCAGAGGCAGTCCTCCACACAAACCTGCATTGTGACCCTCAGCTTGAGCCCTGTTTTCACCTCAGCCCCATGGGTAGCTTGCCACAAAGCCATCAGATCAGGCCTGCCCTATCCCTGGGCCATATTCTAACCCCAAATGGGTTTTCAGACATCCATACCCAAAGGACTCCTCTAGAATCCCTACAGATGGGGAACGCCTGAGCCATAAAACAGGACTCCTCCCATCCCCCAGAATGAAACCTTGCTATCTGGAACTGCACAAAAGCCTCAGAGCTGGAGAAATGTCGATCTCCCCTTGACGCCACATCCACATTCAGCGGCCCCCATGAACACAAACTCCAGCCTGAGGCACAGACTGACACTTCCCTCATTTCATAACCCTGGGAGTTTACCTCGGTTTCTGCAGATCAGGCCAGCCATGCCCTGGGCCCTAACCCGAGCCCTAACCCTAGCTTGGGCTTTCAGACTTCCATTCCCAGAGTCCTGACCCATAAGCCCTGTGGATTGGGGACTCCAGAACCACACCACAGGACTCTGCCTGCCTTCCCAAGGCCTTCCATGCCCTATGGAGTTGCACAAATCCCGCAGATTAGGAGAAACCTGCGGTCTCCCGAGGCCAACCCAATATCAGCGGATTGCCCTGGACACTAATTTGCATTCTGACCCTCAGCTTGAGCTCAGCTCTAAACCCAGCCCACTGGGTACATCACCACAGAGCCACCAGAGTGGTAATGCCATGCCCTATGCCCTAACCATAGGCCCAACTTGGGTTTTCAGACTTCAATGCACAGAATCCTGGCCCAAAAACCCTCCAGTAGGGGGACTCTGGAGATACACCACAGGACTCTCCCACCCCTTCAGAAGGAAACTGTTCCCTATGGTGCGCAAAAAACCCCTGGAACAGCAGAAACCTGCATTGACCCCAATGCCACCCCCAGTTTCAGAGATAAACCATGGACACTGATGTCCATCAGACACTCATCCTGAGCTCCTTTTCTAACTCAGCTCCCGGGTACCACTCCCGAGAGACAGGAGAACAGGCATGCCAATCCTGTAGGCCCTGAGACTAACCCTATATTGGGTTTTCAAGCATCCATACCCATAGGCCCGGCCTTGAATCCCTCCATACCGGGGACCCTGAGCCCTAAAATAGGACTCCTCCTGTCCCACAGAAGAAAACATTGCTATTTGGAGCTGTGCAAAAACTCCAGAGAGGTAGAGACCTCCATGGCCCCTTGAGACTGCCCCCACACTCAATGGCCCTCATGGACACAAACTCAAGCCTGAGTGCGTGCCTGAAGTTGCCCTACCTTCAGATCCTGGGGAGCTTACCTCCGCATCTGCAGATCAGGCATGCCAAGCCCGAGGCCCTAACCCTCACCCTAGCTTGGGCTTTCAGACTTCCTTCCCCAGATTCCTGGCCCACAAGCCCGCCAGACTGGGGACTCCAGAACCACACCACATGACTCTACCTGCGTTCCAGAGGAAACCATGCCGTACAGAGCTGCACAAAACCCGCAGATTAGGAGAAACCTGCGGTCTCCCGAGGCCAACCCAATTTCAGAGGATTGCCCTGGACACTAATTTGCATTGTGACCCTCAGCTTGAGCTCAGCTCTAAACTCAGCCCACTGGGTACATCACCGCAGAGCCACCAGAGTGGGACTGCCATGCCCTGTGCCCTAACCATAGGCCCAACTTGGGTTTTCAGACTTCAATGCACATAATCCTGGCCCAAAAGCCCTAGAGACGGGGGACTCTGGAGCCACACCACAGGACTCTGCCACCCCTTCAGAAGGAAACTGTGCCCTAAGAAAAACACAAATCCCCTGGAATAGCAGAAAGCCGCATGGCCAACAATGTCACCCCAGTTTCAGAGTTCCACCCTGGATACTAATGTCCATTAGACATTCATTCAGAGACCTGACCTCCACTCAGCAAACCCTGGTAAATTGCCCCACAGCCACGAGATACGGCCTGCAATCTAGGTCCCAATTCTAAACCTTGGGTTTTTAGACATCCAACCACAGAGGCATGACCTCATATCCTTCCCTAACGGGGGACCCCTGAGCCACAAAACAGAACTACTCCTATGCCCTTAGAAGGAAACCTTGCCATTTGGCACTGTGTAAAACCTTCAGTGTAGGAGAAACCTGAATAGTCCATGCATCCACCATGACTTTCAGAGGCTGTCCTGCACACAAACCTGCATTGTGACCCTCAGCCTGAGTCCTGTTTTCAAATTAGCCCCATTTGTAGCTCGCCCCAAAGCCATCAGATCAGGCCTGCCCTATCCCTGGGCCATATTCCTAACCCTAAATGGGTTTTCAGACATCCCTACCCAAAGGCCTCCTCTCTAATCCCTACATATGGGGAACCCTGAGCCATAAAACAGGAATCCTCCCATCGCCCAGAATGAAACCTTGCTATCTGGAACTGCACAAAAGCCTCAGAGCTGTAACATGTCAATCTCCCCCTGACGACACATCCAAATTCAGCGGCCAGCATGAACACAAACTCCACCCTGAGGCACAGACTGACACTTCCCTAATTTCATAACCCTGAGAGCTTGCCTCGGTGTCTGCAGGTCAGGCCAGCCATGCCCTAGGCCCTAACTCTAACCCTAAACCTCGCTTGGGCTTTCAGACTTCCCTTCCCCGAGTCCTGACTCACAAGCCCTCTGGATTGGCGACTCTAGAACCACACCACAGGACTCTGCCTGCCTTCCCAAGGAAACCATGCCCTATGGAGTTGCACAAATCCCGCAGATTAGGAGAAACACGTGGCCTCCCCTGCCCTACCCAAAATCAGAGGCTTGTCCTGGACACTAATATGCATTCTGACCCTCGGCTTGAGCTCAGCTCTAAACTCAGTCCACTGGGTACCTCACCCCAAGGCCACCAGAGTGGGATTGCCATGCACTATGCCCTAACTATAGGCCTAACTTGGATTTTCAGACTTCAATGCACAGAATCCTGGCCCAAAAGCCCTCCAAACTGACGACTCTCGAGCCACACCACAGGTCTCTGTCACCCCTTCAGAAGAAAACTGTGCCCTATGGAGCGCACCAAACCCCTGGAATAGCAGAAACCTGCATGGCCCCCAATGTCACCCCCAGTTTCAGAATTCCACCCTGGACACTAATGTCCATCAGACACTCATCCTGAGCCCCATTTTCAACTCAGCTCCTGGGTAGTTCCCCCGAGAGACAGCAGATCGGGCATGCCCATCCCGTAGGCCCTGAGACTAACCCTATATTGGGGTTTCAAGCATACATATCCATAGGCCCGGCCTTGAATCCCTCCATACTGGGGACCCCTGAGCCCTAAAAGAAGACTCTTCCTGTCCCAAGAAGAAAACATTGCTATTTGGAGCTGTGCAAAAACTCCAGAGAGGTAGAGTCCTTCATGGCTCCAATTGACACATTGGACCAGATGGACCTCATAGATATATACAGAACATTCCACTCTAAAACAACAGAATACTCATTCTTCTCAAGTGCACATGGAACCTTCTCCAGAATAGACCACATACTCGGTCACAAATCAGGACTCAACTGATACCAAAAGACTGACATTATTCCCTGCATATTCTCAGATCACAATGCTTTGAAACTGGAGCTCAATCACAAGGAAAAATTCGGAAGGAACTCAAACACCTGGAAGCTAAAGACCACCCTGCTTAAGAATGCTTGGATACCAGGAGATCAAAGAAGAACTTAAACAATTCATGGAAACCAACGAGACCTAAGACACTTCAGTCTAAACCTATGGGATACAGCAAAGGCAGTCCTAAGGGGGAAATACATAGCCATACAAGCCTCCCTCAAAAACATTGAAAAATCCAGGAGGCAGAGTCAAGATGGCAGAGAAGTAGCAGGCTGAGACTACATCAGGTAGCAGGAGATCAGCTCGATAGCTTATCTAAGCATTGCAAACACCTACAAATCCAACAGGAGATCGAAGAGAAGAAGAACAGCAATTCTAGAAACAAAAAATCAACCACTTTCTGAAAGGTTGGACTGGCGGAGAAGTGAATCAAAAACAACGGGAAGATAGACCGCGGGGGAGGGGCCGGCTCCTGGCAAGCGGCAGAGCAACGGAGCACAAAATCAGGACTTTTAAAAGTCTGTTCCACTGAGGGACATTGATCCAGAGGCTAAGCCGGGGTGAAGCCCACGCGGGGTCAGCATGGCCCCAGGTCCCGCAGGGTCACAGAAGGATCGGGTGTGTACGAGTGTCACAGAGCTCGCAGGTATTAGAATGGAGAAGCTGGCTACAGAGCAGAGCCCAGGACTGAACTCTCAGCTCGGGGTTACCTTGAACTGGTCGCGGGCTGGGTGAGCTCAGAGCACAGCTAGAGGCTGTGGATACGGGAGTGATTGGGTGTTGTCCTCTGGGAGCGCACTGAGGAGTGGGGCCCCAGGCTCTTGGCTCCTCCAGGCCGGAGACTAGGAGGCCGCCATTTTCATTCCCGTCCTCCGGGATCTCTATGGAAAGCGTTCAGGGAACAGAAGGTCCCAAAAGCGAACCCGAGCAGATTACTTAATCCGGCGCCCCGTAACGCGGTGCAATTCCGCCTCGGGCAAAGACACTTGAGAGTCACTACAACAGGCCCCTCCCCCAGAAGAGCAACAAAATATCCAGCCAGGACGAAGTTCATCTATCAAGGAAAGCAGGTTCAATTCCTAAGACAGCCGCCGATTTCCAGAGGAGGAGAAAGAAAAGCACGGAGCTCATGGTTTTCTCCCCATGATTCTTTAGTCTTGCAGTTAATTCAATTTTTTTCTTTTTTCAATTTTTTTTCTTTCTTTCTTCTTCCTCTGCTAAATTTTTTAAAACTTTTACCCTTTTCTTTTTTAACGTTTTTTGACTAGTTTATCTAAATATATATATTTTTTCTTTCTTTTTTATATTTTTTCTTTATTGTTTTATTTTTTAAATTTTTCTTTTTCTTTCTGAACCTCTTTTTATCCCCTTTCTCCCCCCCACAATTTGGGGTCTCTTCTGACTTGGTTACAGCGCATTTTTCTGGGGTCTTTGTCACCCTTTTAGTATTTTATTTGATCCTTTATATCCTCTTATCTGGACAAAATGACAAGGCGGATAAAATCACCACAAACAAAAGAACAAGAGGCAGTACCGAAAGCTAGGGACCTAATCAACACAGACATTGGTAATATGTCAGATCAAGAGTTCAGAATGATGATTCTGAACATTCTAGCCGGGCTCAAAAAGGCCTGGAAGATATTAGAGAAACCCTCTCTGGAAATATAAAAGCGCTTTCTGGAGAAATTAAAGAGCTAAAATCTAACCAAGTTGAAATAAAAAAAAGGTATTAATGAGGTGCAATAAAAAATGGAGGCTCTCGCTGCTAGGATCAATGAGGCAGAAGAAAGAATTAGTGATATAGGAGACCAAATGACAGAGAATAAAGAAGCCGAGCAAAAGAGGGACAAACAGCTACTGGGCCACGAGGGGAGAATTCAAGAGATAAGTGACACCATAAGAAGAAACAACATTAGAATAATTGGGATTCCAGAAGAAGAAGAAACAGAGAGGGGAGCAGAAGGTCTATTGGAGAGAATTATTGGAGAGAATTTCCCTAATATGGCAAAGGGAGCAAGCATCAAAATCCAGGAGATGCAGAGAACCCCCCTCAACGTCAACAAGAATAGGTCCACACCCCGTCACCTAATAGTAAAATTGACAAGTCTTAGTGACAAAGAGAAAATCCTGAAAGCAGCCCTGGAAAAGAAGTCTGTAACATACCATGGTAAAAATATTAGATTGGCAGCAGACTTATCCACAGAGACCTGGCAGGCCAGAAAGAGCTGGCATGATATATTCAGAGCACTCAACGAGAAAAACATGCAGCCAAGAATACTCTATCCAGCTAGGCTATCATTGAAAATAGGAGAGATAAAAAGATTCCAGGACAAACAAAAACTGAGAGAATTTTCAAACACCAAACGAGCTCTACAGGAAATATTGAAAGGGGCCTCTAAGCAAAGAGAGAGCCTAAAAGTAGTAGATCAGAAAGGAACAGAGACAATATACAGTAACAGTCACCTTACAGGCTAATAATGGCACTAAATTCATATCTCTCAATAGTTACCCTGAATGTTAATGGGCTAAATGCCCCAATCAAAAGACACAGTGTATCAGAATGGATAAAAAAACAAAACCCATCAGTATGTTGCCTACAAGAAACTCATTTTAGACGGGAAGACACCTCCAGATTTAAAGTGAGGGGGTGGAAAACAATTTACCATGCTAATGGGCATCAGAAGAAAGCTGGGGTGGCAATCCTTATATCAGATCAATTAGATTTGAAGCCAAAGACTATAATAAGAGATGAGGAAGGACACTATATCCTACTCAAAGGGTCTGTCCAACAAGATGATCTAACAATTTTCAATATCTATGCCCCTAACGGGGGAGCAGCCAACTATATAAACCAATTAATAACAAAATCAAAGAAACACATCAATAATAATACAATAATAGTAGGGGACTTTAACACTCCCCTCACTAAAATGGACTGATCACCCAAGCAAAAGATCAACAAGGAAATAAAGGCCTTAAATGACACACTGGACCAGATGGACATCACAGATATATTCAGAACATTTCATCTCAAAGCAACATAATACATATTCTTCTCTAGTGCACACGGAATATTCTCCAGAAGAGATCGCATCCTGGGTCACAATTCAGGTCTCAACCGGTATCAAAAGATTAGGATCATTCCCTGCATATTTTCAGACCACAATGCGCTAAAGCTAGAACTCAATCACAAGAGGAAATTTGGAAAGAACCCAAATACATGGAGACTAAAGAGCATCCTTCTAAAGAATGAATGGGTCAACCAGGAAATTAAAGAAGAATTAAAAAAAATCATGGAAACAAATGATAATGAAAACACAACGATTCAAAATTTGTGGGACACAGCAAAGGCAGTCCTGAGAGGAAAATATATAGCGGTACAAGCCTTTCTCAAGAAACAAGAAAGGTCTCAAGTACACAACGTAACCCTACACCTAAAGGAGCTGGAGAAAGAACAAGAAAGAAACCCTAAACCCAGAAGGAGAAGAGAAATCATAAAGATCAGAGAAGAAATCAATGAAATAGAAACCAAAAAAACAAAATCCAGAGTACACCAGCTGTCTCTACACCTTAAAGAGCTGGAGAACCAACAACAAATAAAACCAACTCTACACATAAGAAGAGAAATAATCAAGATTAGAGCAGAGATCAATGAGGTAGAAAGCAGAGATACAGTAGAACATATCAATGAAACTAGAAGCTGGTTTATTGAAAGAATCAATAAGATCAATAAACAATTGGCCACACTAATCCAAAAGAAATGAGAGAAAGCCCATATTAATAAAATTATGAATGAAAAGGGAGAGATCACAACTAACACCGGGAAGTAGAAACAATCATCAGAAGTTATTATCAACAGTTATATGCCAATAAGCTAAGCAAACTAGATGAAATGGGTGCATTCTTGGAAAACTACAAACTCCCAAAACTGAACTAGGAAGAAATTGACAACCTGAATAGATGGATATCTAGTAACAAGATCGAAGCTGTCATCAAAAACCTCCCAAAAAACAAGAGCCCAGGACCTGACAGATTCTCTGGGGAATTCTATCAAACTTTCAAAGAAGAAATAACTCCTATTCTCCTGAAACTGTTTCAAAAAATTGAAGCAGGAAGAAAACTTCCAGACTCATTTTACGAAGCCGGCATTACCCACTCTTCCCCAAACCACGCAAAGACCCTACCAAAAAGGAGAATTTCAGACCAATATCAGTGATGAATATGGATGCTAAGATTCTCAACAAGATCCTAGCAAACAAAATCCAAAAATACATTAGAAAGATTATCCACCATGACTGGGTGGGATTCATCCCTGGGTTGCAAGGATGCTTCAACATTTGCAAATCAATCGATGTGATAGAACAAATCAATAAGGGAAGAGAGAAGAACCACATGGTCCTTTCAATTGATGCAGAAAAAACATTTGAAAAAATCCAGCATCCGTTCCTGATGGAAACACTTCAAAGTATAGGGATGGAGAGAACATTCCTGAACTTCCTAAAATCTATCTATGAAAGACACACAGAAAATATCATCCTCAATGGGAAAAGCTTGTAGCCTTCCCGTTGAGATCAGAAACACGGCAAGGATGCCCACTGTCACCACTCTTGCTCAACATAGTATTAGAAGTCCTAGCAATGGCAATCAGACAACAAAGAGAAATAAAAGGTATCCAAATTGGCAAGGAAGAAGTCAAACTCTCTCTCTTCACAGATGACATGATTCTTTATATGGAAATCCCCAAATATTCCACCCCCAAACTGCTAGATCTCATACAGCAATTCAGTAACATGGTAGGATACAAAGTCAATGTACAGAAATCAGTGGCTTTCTTATACAGTAACAATGAAAGTACAGAAAGGGAAATTAGAGAATCGATTCCATTTACTATAGCACCAAGAACCCTAAGATACCTAGGAATAAACCTAACCAAAGAAGTAAAGCATCATGAAAGAAAATGAAGAAGACACAAAAAGATGGAAGACCATTCCATGCTCTTGGATCAGAAGAATAACATTGTTATTCTATTCTATACTGCCTAGAGCAATCTATAGATAGATATACTATCTATACTTTTAATGCCATTCCGATCAAAATTCCACCGGTATTTTTCAAAGAGCTGGAACAAATAATCCAAAAATTGTATGGAATCAGAAGAGACCCCGAATTGCTAAGGAAATGTTGAAAAAGAAGCAAACAAACAAACAAACAAAAAAAACCTGGCAGCATCACATTACCTGATTTGAAGCTTTACTACAAAGCTGTGATCACCAAGACAGCGTGATACTGGCATAAAAACAGACACATAGACCAGTGGAGCAGGGTAGAGAGCTCAGATACGGACCCTCAACTCTATGGTCAAATAATATTTGACAAAACAGGAAAAAATATACAGTGGAAAAAAGACAGTCTCTTCAATAAATGGTGCTGGGAAAACGGGACAGCTATATGTAGAATAATGAAACTCAACCATTCTCTTCCACTCGAAATGGATAAAAGACCTCATCATGAGACAGGAATCCATCAGAATCTTAGACGAGAACATAGGCAGTAAGTAACGTCTTCGATATCAGCCACAACAAATTCTTTCAAGATACGTCTCCAAAGGCCAAGGAAACAAAAGCGAAAATGAAATTTTGGGACGTCATCAAGATCAAAAGCTTCTGCACAGCAAAGGAAACAGATCACAAAGCAAAAAGGCAACCCACGGAATGGGAGAAGATATTTGCAAATGACAGTACAGACAAAAGGTTGATATCCAGGATCTATAAAGAACTTCTCAAACTCAACACACACAAAACAGATAATCATATCCAAAAATGGGCAGAAGATATGAACAGACACTTCTCCAACGAAGACATACAAATGGCTATCAGACACATGAAAAAATATTCATCATCACTAGCCATCAGGGAGATTCAAATTAAAACCACATTGAGATACCACCCGACACCAGTTAGAATGGCCAAAATTAGCATAGACAGGAAACAATGTGTGTTGGAGAGGATGTGGAGAAAGGGGAACCCTCTTACACTGTTGGTGGGAATGCAAGTTAGTGCAGCCACTTTGGAGAACAGTGTGGAGATTCCTGAAGAAATTAAAAATAGAGCTTCCGTATGACCCTGCAATTGCACTGTTGGGTATTTACCCCAAAGATACAGATGGAGTGAAAAGAAGGGCCATCTGTATCCCAATGTTTATAGGAGCAAAGGCCTTGGTCGCCAAACTGTGGAAAGAACCAAGATGCCCTTCAATGGACGAATGGATAAGGAAGATATGGCCCATATACAAGATGGAGTATTATGCCTACATCCGAAAGGATGAATACCCAACTTTTGTAGCAATATGGACGGGACTGGAAGAGATTATGCTGAGTGAAATAAGTCAAGCAGAGAGAGTCAATTATCATATGGTTTCACTTATTTGTGGAGCATAACAAATAACACGGAGGACATGGGGAGATGGAGAGGAGAAGGAAGTTGTGGGAAATTGGAAGGGGAGTTGAACCATGAGAGACTATGGACTCTGAAAAAGAATCTGAGGGTCTTGAAGGGGTGGGGAGTGGGAGGTTGGGGGAACAAGGTGGTGCGTATTAGGGAGGGCACGTGTTGCATGGAGCACTGGGTGTGGTGCAAAAATAAGGAATACTGTTATGCTGAAAAGAAATAATATATATAGATAGATGATAGATAGATAGATAGATAGATAGATAGATAGATAGATAGATGATAGATAGATATTGAAAGTGAAAAAAAAGAAAGAAATGTGCTGAACCTGCAGAGCAGAAGAAACCTGAATGCCTCCCTGATGCCACCCCCAATACCAGTGCCTCTGAGGAGCAGGAACGAGGAGTCTCCCGGTCCTGCAGACTCGCGCCCTCAACTCAGGTATCGGGATGGGTCACCACTGTGCCGGCAGATCGGGGCCGCCATGCCCCTATGACCTAAACCTAACCCTCAGTTGGGTGTTCAGGCTTCAGTCCCCAGAGGACTGGCTCCCTAGTGCTCCAGACTGGGGACCCCATATTCCCAACGTAGGACTCTGGCTGCCACCCATGATGAAACTTGACCACATGGACCTTTGCAGAATGCTCCTGGCCAGAGAAACCTCCATGACCCCTAAAGCCAACCACACTTTCTGAGCACCCCCACACCACAATCCCATAGCCTTACACGCCGCCAGAACAATGCCCTCAGCCCAGCCCTCCAGAGAGCCTGAGTCCGTGCTGGCATATCAGGCCTGCTATTCTCCCAGGACCAAACCCTAACCCTAGGTTGGGTGTTCAGGTTCTAGAACCCAGAGGCCTGACACCCAATTTCACCCATGTGTGGGAGCATCAAACTGATGGCATGACTCAGCTTCTCAACCAGCAGGAGATTCCATTTGGTGCTCTCCAACACCCTCAGAGCCCTAGGAACCGGCCATGCTGCCCTGAGGCCATTCCTGCCATCTTTGCACCTCCAGGCCAAACATCCAGGGCCTGAGAAGCCTCCGGAGCCCTGCCCTCAACTCAGCCCTTGAGTGGGCCAATATCTGTGCTGGCAGATCCCACATGCCTTCTCCCTAAGACATAACCTTAACGCTAAGCCTAACCCTAACTAATACTAACTCTAGCCCAGGTTGTGTGTTCAGGCATCCCTCCTCCATAGCCTGGTCCCCCAAACGGCCAGATGGGGGACCCCTGAGCTGCACCCCATAATTGCGCCTGATCCCAGGAGGAAACCCTGCCCTTTAGAAATGTGTTGAACCCGCAGAGCGGGAGAAACCTGCATGCCTCCCAGAGGCCACTGCCACTTCTGGCACACCCAAGGACCAGGAACCAGGACTCCCACAGTGCTACAGACTCACACCCTCAACTCAGGCATTGGGAAGCATCACCACAGCGCCATCAGATCGGGGCTGCCATGCCCTTACAACCCTACCCTAACCCTAGGTTGGGTGTCAGGCTTCTGTCCCCTGAGGACTGGACCCCTAGCCCTCCAGACTGGGGACCCTGTATTCCCAATGCAGGACTCTGGCTGCCACCCACGATGAAACTGGACCATATGGCCCTGTGCAGTATGCTCCTGGCCACAGAAACCTCCATGCCCCCTAAAGCCAGCCACGCCTTCCAAGAAATGCCACACCACAAACTCAGAGCCTGACAGGCCACCGGAACAATGCCCTCAACTCAGCACTCCAGAGAGCCTGAGCTGCACTGGCAGGCCTGCCATTCTCCCAGGATGAAACCCTAACACTAGGTTGGGTGTTCAGGCATTGGACCCAGAGGCCCGACACCCAATTCCTCCAATGGGTTGAGCATCAGACTGTCGGCAGGACTCAGTTCTCAGCCAGGAGGAGACCTTTTCATTTGGTGTTCTCTCACACCCTCAGAGCAGTAGCAACCAGCCATTCTCCCTTGAGGCCATTCCCACCAGCTTTGCTCCTCCGGGCCAAGAACCCAGGGCCTGAGGAGCCTCCTGAGTCCTGCCCTCAACTCAGCCCTTGGGTGAGCCCGTATCTGTGCTAGCAGATCCGACATGCCCTGTCCCTAAGCCTAACACTAACCATAATACTAAACCTAGCCCAGGTTGTGTGTTCAGGCGTCCATACTCTGACTCCTGGTCCCCAAGGCCCCAGATGGGGGACCCGTGAGCGATACCCCATCATTGAACCTGACACCAGGAGGAAACCATGCTGTTTAGAATTGTGCTGAACCCACAGAGCGGGATAAATTTGAATGTCTCCCTGAGGCCACCCCACTTCCAGCGCCCCCAAGGACCAAGAACCAGGAGTCTCATGGTTCTGCAGACACACGCTCTGAACTCAGGCATTGGGATGGGTCACCACAGCGCCAGCAGATTGGGGCTGCAATGCCCCTACAACCTAACCCACTCAGCAGGACTCACCCTCTCAGCCAGAAGGTGACTTTCATTTCGTGCTATCTAATGCCCTGAGAATTGTTAGAAACTGGCATGCTTCCCTGAGGCGATTTCCAACATCTTTGCCCGTACAGCCCAAAACTCCAGTGCCTGAGGAGCCTCCTGAGTCTGGCCCTCAACTCAGCCCTTGGGCGAGCTGATATCTGTGCTTGCATATCCGACATGCCTTGTCCCTAAGACATAACCCTAACCCTAATCCTAATACTCACCCTAGCCCAGGTTCGTGCTCAGGCATCATCCTCCCACAACTGGTCCTCAAAACCCCAGATAGGGGACCACTGAGTTGCACCCCATAATTGCACATGATCCCAGGATGAACCGTGCTGTTTAGAAATGGGCTGAACCCGCAGAGCAGAAGCCTGCAAGCCTCCCTGAGGCCAAAGCACTTCTGGACCCTCCCAAGGACCAGGAACCAGGAGTCTCAAGGTCCTGGAGACATAGCCTCAACTCAGGAATCAGGATGGGTCACCACAGCACTGGCAGATCGGGGTTACCATGCCCCAAAGACTTAACCATAATGCTAGGATAGGTGTTTATGCTTCGATCCACAGAGGTCTGGCTCTCTAGCCGTCCAGACTGGGGACCCCGTATTCGCAATGCTGGTCTCTGGCTGCCACCCACAAGGAAAATGGCCCACATGGCCCTGTGCAGTACGGTCCTGGCCGGAGAAACCTCCATGCCCCCTAAAGACACCCACACCTTCCGAGGACCCACGCACCACCGCCCGGTGCCTGATGGGCCACCAGAAAAATACCCTCAACTCAGCCCTCTGGAGAGCCTGAGTCCGCACTGGCACCTCAGGCCTGCCATGCTCCCAGGATCAAACCCTAATATCCTAGCTCAGGTGGTCAGGCTCTGGACCCCAGAGGCCTGATACCCAATTCCATCCCAATGGATAGGATCATCAGACTGATGGCAGGACTCAGCCTCTCAGCCAGTAGGAGACCATTTCATTTAATGCTATCTAACACTCTCAGAGCCCTAGAAACCAGAATGCTGCCCTGAGGCTATTCCCACCATCTATACACACTAGGAAAAAAAAACCCAGGGCCTAAGGAGCCTCCTGAGTCCCGCCTTCAACTCAGCCCTTGGGTGAGCCCATATAAATGTTGCCAGATCCAACATGCCTTGTCCCTAAGACATAACCCTAACCCTCATCTTTTCTTTTAATATTTTATTCATTTCTTTGACAGAGACAGATCAGAAGTAGGCAGAGAGAGGAGGAAGCAGGCTCCCTGCTGAGCAGAGAGCCTGATGCGGGGCTCGATCCCAGGACCCAGAGACCATGACCTGAGCTGAAGGCAGAGGCTTTATCCAACTGAGCCACCCAGGTGCCCCACCCTAACCCTAATCTTAAACCTAACCCTAACCCTAACCCCTAAACCTAACATAACAACCTTGGAGGAGTAGAAACCATCATGCTCCCCAGAGGCGATTCCCACCATCTTTGCCCCTCCAGTCCAAAAATCCAGGGCCTGAGGAGACTCCTGAGTGCCGCCCTCAACACAGCCCTTGGGTGAGTCCATATCTGTGCTGGCAGATCTGACATGACTTGTCCTTAAGACATAGGCCTAACCCTAAGCCTATCCCTAAACCTTACCTCTAACCCTATCCCCTAACTCCTAACCCTAACCCCTAACAACTAACCCTAACCCTCTCCCTATCCTCTATCCCTAACCCTAACACTCCAGACTGGGGATTCCAAAGTCACAACACAGGACTCTGCCTGACCTCCAGAAAGAAAGGTGCATGAGCACCTAAACACACCCGCCATTGAAAATGCCCCAAACATAATGCCAGATTCTGCCACAACGCCAGATGCATGTCATCCACTCAGCCCTGAGGGAGCCCGCCTCAACACAGCATATCAACAGCATATCAGAGCTGCCATGCCCCTAGGCCTTAACCCTAACCCTAGGTTGGGTGTACAGGCTTCCGTACCCAGAGGCCTAGCCCCCAAACCCGCCAGACTGGGGATGCATGAGACTCATTCTGGCAGTCTAGCGGCTGCCTATGCTGTTACAGTGCCATTTGGAGCTACTCAGACCTCAGAGAAAAAGATAACCTCATGCCCCCCAAGGCAAGCCCCAGTATCTGAACCGCTCCTGAACACAAACCCAGATTCACACAAGCCACCTATCACTGACCCTCAACTCAGGCCACTGGGGAGCCCGCCTCAGCACTGGCAGATTGGGCCTGTCGTGCCCCAAGACCTTAATTAGTTTGAGTTCCCAGGGTTCCATCCCAAGAGGCCTAGCCTCCAGGCTCCCTGGATTAAGGACCCCTGAGTGACATTGCAGGACTCCAACAGCCACGCAGGATGAAACCTTGCAGTTTGGAGCTGCTGAATACTCAGAGGGTGAGAAACCTTCAAGCCCCCGTAAAGCTATCCCCACAATTGGCAGCACCCCAGGCCAGAAAGCTGGTTTCTATGAAGCTACCAGACACATGCCCTCAACTCAGCCCTGAGGGGAGCCCATCTCAGCGCCGGCAGATTGGGCCTGCCATGACCCTAGACCCTAACCCTAATCCTAGGTGGGGTATACAGCCTTCCGTGCCCAGAAGCCTGTACCCCAAGCCCATTAGACTGGGGATGACTGAGACTCCCGCCAGCACTCCTCCAGCCTCCTAGGGCAAAATGGTGCCATTTGGAACTGTGCAGGAACCTCAGAGCAGGAGAAAGCTGCATGCCCCCCGAGGACACCACTAGCTTCTTTGCCCCCACAAACACAAACACAGACCTCAAGTCCTGCCTGATTCCCACCCTCCATTCGGCCTATCCAGGAGACCACCTCAATTGTAGCAGATCGGGCCTGCCATGTCCCTAAGCCTTAACCCTAACCCTAGTTTGGATTTTCAGGCTTCCATCCCAAGAGGCCTGGCCCCCACGCCCCCCAGATTAAGGACTTCTGAGCAACACCACAGGACACAGTCTGTCACACAAGTGGAATCCTTGTGGTTTGGAGCTGCAATGAACCCTCAGATGGGGAGAAACCTTCATGCCACCCTAAAGCCACCCAACAATCAACAGCCACTCTGGCCATAGAGCTGGATTCCATCCCGCCACCAAATGCATACCCTCAACTCAGCCCATAGGGGATCCCGCCTCATCACTGGCAGATCCAGCCTGCCATTGCCCCTAGGCCCTAACCCTAACACAAGTTTGGGTGTTCAGTCTTCCATTCTGAGGGTCCAGGCAACAAAACCCCCTGGATTAAGGAACCTTGACATACACCTCAGGACTCCACTCGCCGCACAGTAGGAACCTGTGTTTGGAGTTGTGCTGAACCCTCAGAGGGGGAGAAACCTGCCCCTCTAAAGGCACTCCCATCATCTGCACCCGCCCCTCCCCCCGGCCATAAACCGGATTCTGCTGAGCTGATGGACACATGCCATAAATTCAGACCCTAGGGCACCCCACCTCAACATCAGCAGATCGGGCCACCATGCCCCTAGGCCCTTACCAGAACCCCTCTTTAGGTTTTCAGGCTTCCATCCCAGGGGGCCTGGCTCCCATGTCCCCCCAGATTAAGGTCTACTGAGCACCACCACGGGACTCCACCTGGCACTCATGAGGAAAACTTGTGGTTTAGAGCTGCACTGAACACTCAGACGGGGAGAAACCTGCAAACCCCCCTAATGCCACCCCACCATGAGTCACCCCCATGGCCATAAAACCAGATTCTCCTGCGATGCCAGATCTATGCCCTCAACTCGACCCTTAGGGGAGCCCGCATCAGCACCGGCACATCGGACCTGCCATGCCCTTCGGCCCTAACCATAAACCTAGGTGGGGTATACAGGCTTTCATGAACAGAGGCCTGTCCCCCAAGCCCGCCAGATTGGGCACCTCCGATACTCATGCCGGTAGAGATTAAGGATTCCTCAGTGACACCCCAGGACTGCGTCTGCCACACGGGAGGAAACCATGCCATTTGGAGCTCTGCAGAACCCTCAGGGTAGGAGAAACCTGCATGCAACCCTGAGGTCACGCCCAGCTTCTGTGGCATCCCTGGACACAAACTCTGAATCTGACATGCCACCTGATACCCACCCTGAAGTCAGCCCACCAGGGAGCCCACCTCAGCAGTAGCAGATTGAGCATGCCATGCCCCTACGCCTTTACCGTAGCTCTAGTTTCTGATTTCGGGCTTCCATCCCAAGAGGCCTGGCCCCCAAACTCCCCAGATTCAGGACCCCTCTGTAACAAGCCAGAAACCTGAATGCCATGCAGGGGGAAGCCATGATATTTGGAGCTCCAAAGTTTCCTCAGAGAGGGAGAAACCAGCATGCCCCTCTAAAGCCACCCCCACGATCAGCCGTCCCTCTGGCCAGAAACCCTGACTCATCTGCATTGCAGGATGCATTTCCTCAACTCAATTCTGAGAGTATCCCACCTCTGTGTCGGCTGCTCAGGCCTGTCCTGCCCAGCCCATTACCCTTAACCCTATGTTGCATTTTCAGGCTTCCTTCCCAGGGGCCTATCCACCAAGCCCTCTACATTGGTAAACTTGGAGCCACACTGTAGGAGTCCCCCTGCCACCCAGCAGGAAACTTGTCCCTTTGGAGCTGTGCAGAACCCTCAGAGCCAGAGAAACCTGCATGACCCCATGAGGACACCCCCACATTCTGCAGCCCCCTGGCCACAAACCCAGAGCCTGATTCACCACCTGACCGCCATTCTCAACTCAACTCAGCTCCTTGGGGAACTCGCCTCAGCACCAGCAGTTCGGGCCTGCCACGCCACTAGCTCAGCTCTGCTCATGGACCCCACCAGCTCTAGGCAGACCTAGAACTCCCCTGTCTGTGGCAAAGCTCTGGGATCCCCCCTCCTTCTTCCCAATTTACACTGGCCCAGGCATTCATGAGAAAGGGGAAGGCTACCTCTTGAATGCTTAATACCTCCTTTCCTCTTCAGCCCTATTTCTCTCCACTTACCTTTGTACCTGGGCAAACTGAAAGTAACATATCAATGGAACATGTACATGCTCTGAGATCTAAATCTTTCATGGCAACTTTCTGAGGGCTCCTTATGCAATAGGAAACTAGTGTATCCTGCCACAGAGTGTTTCAAAATGATCAGCTACAGAACAGGAGAGCAAAATCATTCCAGTTTTACCTCAGTCTTCATGAAGTAGAACATGGTCTTCTTCTTTTCTTCATTGACTTCAATTCCAATTTGTTTCCATGCAGTGTTCATTCCTCTCCTTCAGGGGTAGGATTTTGTGATTCCTCACCTGCATAGAACACCCAGAGCTCATCACAACAAGTACTCTCCCTAATAGCTGTCACCCACTTAACCCTTCGCCCCACACCCCTGCCCCCTAGCAACCCTCGATTTTGCTCTAGGTTAGAGTCTGTTTCCTCATTGGCCTTTCTCCCCTCACTATGTTCATCTGTTTTCTTTCTGAAATTCCATAGAGGTCAAGATATAGGCTATTGGTCTTTTCTTACTGATTTTACTTAGCTAAATCCACTGTAGATTCCTCCACATCCTTGCAGATGGTAAAATTTCATCCTTTTTGAACCTGGCTCCTATTCCATTAAGAAGATGTAGGAGAGAGGCGGAGAAGTAGCAGCCTGAGACTACATCAGGTAGCAGGAGATCAGCTCGATAGCTTATCTAAACATTGCAAACACCTACAAATCCAACGGGAGAGCGAAGAGAAGAAGAACAGCAACTCTAGAAACAGAAAATCAACCACTTTCTGAAAGGTAGGACTGGCGGAAAAGTGAATCTAAAACAACGGGAAGATAGACCGCGGGGGGAGGGCCGGCTCCCGGCAAGCGGCGGAGGAACGGAGCACAAAATCAGGACTTTTAAAAGTCTGTTCCACTGAGGGACATTGCTCCAGGGGCTAAACCGGGGTGAAGCCCACGCGGGGCCAGCGTGGCCCCAGGCCCCGCAGGGTCACAGAAGGATCGGGGGTGTCGGAGTGTCAGAGAGCTCGCAGGTATTAGAACGGAGAAGCCGGCTGCAGAGACAGAGCCGAGGACTGAACTCTCAGCTCGGGGTTACCTTGAACTGGTCGCGGGCTGGGTGAGCTCGGAGCGCGGCTAGAGGCTGGGGATACGGGAGTGATTGGGTGCTGTCCTCTGGGGGCGCACTGAGGAGTGGGGCCCCAAGCTCTCGGCTCCTCCGGGCCGGAGACTGGGAGGCCGCCATTTTCATTCCCGTCCTCCGGAACTCTACGGAAAGCGTTCAGGGAACAGAAGCTCCCAAAAGCGAACCCAAGCCGATTACTTAGTCCGGCCGCTGGTAAGGGCGGTGCAATCCCGCCTCGGGCAAAGACACTTGAGAGTCACTACAACAGGCCCCTCCCCCAGAAGATCAACAAAATATCCAGCCAGGACGAAGTTCATCTATCAAGGAGAAAGCAGATTCAATTCCTAAGACAGCAGAGCAATTCCAGAGGAGGAGAAAACAAAGCATGGAACTCATAGCTTTCTCCCCATGATTCTTTAGTCTTGCAGCTACTTCAATTTTTTTTTCATCTTTTTTCAATTTTTTTTCTTTTTTCAATTGTTTTTTCTTTTTTCTTTTTTCTTCTTCTGCTAAATTTTTTAAAACTTGTACCCTTTTCTTTTTTAACATTTTTTGACTAGTTCATCTAAATATATATTTTTTTTCTTTCTTTTTTATATTTTTTTATTTGTTTTATTTTTTAAATTTTTTTCTTTCTTTTTTTTTCTTTTTTTTTCAGAAGCTGTTTTTATCCCCTTTCTCCCCCCCACAATTTGGGGTCTCTTCTGATTTGGTTACAGCGCATTTTTCCGGGGTCTTTGCCACCCTTTTAGTAGTTTATTTGCTCCTTCATATCCTCTTATCTGGACAAAATGACAAGGCGGAAAAAAATCACCACAAAGAAAAGAACAAGAGACAGTACTGAAGGCTAAGGACCTAATCAACACAGACATGGGTAATATGTCAGATCAAGAGTTCAGAATGACGATTCTGAACATTCTAGCTGGGCTCGAAAAAGGCATGGAAGATATTAGAGAAACCCTCTCTGGAGATATTAAAGCCCTTTCTGGAGAAATTAAAGAACTAAAATCTAACCAAGTTGAAATCAAAAAAGCTATTAATGAGGTGCAATCAAAAATGGAGGCTCTCACTGCTAGGATAAGTGAGGCAGAAGAAAGAATTAGTGATATAGAAGACCAAATGACAGAGAATAAGGAAGCCAAGCAAAAGAGGGACAAACAGCTACTGGACCATGAGGGGAGAATTCGAGAGATAAGTGACACCATAAGACGAAACAACATTAGAATAATTGGGATTCCAGAAGAAGAAGAAACAGAGAGGGGAGCAGAAGGTCTATTGGAGAGAATCATTGGAGAGAATTTCCCTAATATGGCAAAGGGAACAAGCATCAAAATCCAGGAGATGCAGAGAACCCCCCTCAACGTCAACAAGAATAGGTCCACACCCCGTCACCTAATAGTAAAATTTACAAGTCTTAGTGACAAAGAGAAAATCCTGAAAGCAGCCCGAGAAAAGAAGTCTGTAACATACAATGGTAAAAATATTAGATTGGCGGCAGACTTATCCACAGAGACCTGGCAGGCCAGAAAGAGCTGGCATGATATATTCAGAGCACTCAACGAGAAAAACATGCAGCCAAGAATACTCTATCCAGCTAGGCTATCATTGAAAATAGAAGGAGAGATAAAAAGCTTCCAGGACAAACAAAAACTGAAAGAATTTGCAAACACCAAACCAGCTCTACAGGAAATACTGAAAGGGGTCCTCTAAGCAAAGAGAGAGCCTAAAAGTAGTAGATCAGAAAGGTACAGAGACAATATACAGTAACAGTCACCTTACAGGCTAATAATGGCACTAAATTCATATCTCTCAATAGTTACCCTGAATGTTAATGGGCTAAATGCCCCAATCAAAAGACACAGGGTATCAGAATGGATAAAAAAACAAAACCCATCAGTATGTTGCCTACAAGAAACTCATTTTAGACGCGAAGACACCTCCAGATTTAAAGTGAGGGGGTGGAAAACAATTTACCATGCTAATGGGCATCAGAAGAAAGCTAGGGTGGCAATCCTTATATCAGATCAATTAGATTTTAAGCCAAAGACTATAACAAGAGATGAGGAAGGACACTATATCCTACTCAAAGGGTCTGTCCAACAAGAAGACCTAACCATTTTAAATATCTATGCCCCTAACGTGGGAGCAGCCAACTATATCAACCAATTAATAACAAAATCAAAGAAACACATCAATAATAATACAATAATAGTAGGGGACTTTAACACTCCCCTCACTGAAATGGACAGATCATCCAAGCAAAAGATCAACAAGGAAATAAAGGCCTTAAATGACACACTGGACCAGATGGACATCACAGATATATTCAGAACATTTCATCCCAAAGCAACAGAATACACATTCTTCTCTAGTGCACATGGAACCTTCTCCAGAATAGATCACATCCTGGGTCACAAATCAGGTCTCAACCGGTATCAAAAGATTAGGATCATTCCCTGCATATTTTCAGACCACAATGCTCTGAAGCTAGAACTCAATCACAAGAGGAAAGCTGGAAAGAACCCAAATACATGGAGACTAAACAGCATCCTTCTAAAGAATGAATGGGTTAACCAGGAAATTAAAGAAGAATTGAAAAAATTCATGGAAACAAATGATAATGAAAACACAACAGTTCAAAATCTGTGGGGCACAGCAAAGGCAGTCCTGAGAGGAAAATATATAGCGGTACAAGCCTTTCTCAAGAAACAAGAAAGGTCTCAAGTACACAACCTAACCCTACACGTAAAGGAGCTGGAGAAAGAACAAGAAAGAAACCCTAAACCCAGCAGGAGAAGAGAAATCATAAAGATCAGAGCAGAAATCAATGAAATAGAAACCAAAAAAACAATAGAAAAAATCAATGAAACTAGGAGCTGGTTCTTTGAAAGAATCAATAAGATTGATAAACCCCTGGCCAGACTCATCAAAAAGAAAAGAGAAAGGACACAAATAAATAAAATCATGAATGAAAGAGGAGAGATCACAACTAACACCAAAGAAATACAGACAATTATAAGAACATACTATGAGCAACTCTACGCCAACAAATTGGACAATCTGGAAGAAATGGATGCATTCCTAGAGACATATAAACTACCACAACTGAACCAGGAAGAAATAGAAAACCTGAACAGGCCCATTACCAGTAAGGAGATTGAAACAGTCATCCAAAATCTCCAAACAAACAAAAGCCCAGGGCCAGACGGCTTCCCAGGGGAATTCTACCAAACATTTAAAAGAAGAACTAATTCCTATTCTCCTGAAACTGTTCCAAAAAATAGAAATGGAAGGAAAACTTCCAAACTCATTTTATGAGGCCAGCATCACCTTGATCCCCAAACCAGACAAGGATCCCTCCAAAAAAGAGAACTACAGACCAATATCCTTGATGAACACAGACGCAAAAATTCTCGCCAAAATACTAGCCAATAGGATTCAACAGTACATTAAAAGGATTATTCACCACGATCAAGTGGGATTTATTCCAGGGCTGCAGGGTTGGTTCAACATCCGCAAATCAATCAATGTGATAGAACACATTAATAAAAGAAAGAACAAGAACCATATGATACTCTCAATAGATGCTGAAAAAGCATTTGACAAAGTACAGCATCCCTTCCTGATCAAAACTCTTCAAAGTGTAGGGATAGAGGGCACATACCTCAATATTATCAAAGCCAGCTATGAAAAACCCACCGCAAATATCATTCTCAATGGAGAAAAACTGAAAGCTTTTCCGTTAAGGTCAGGAACACGGCAGGGATGTCCATTATCACCACTGCTATTCAACATAGTACTAGAAGTCCTAGCCTCAGCAATCAGACAACAAAAAGAAATTAAAGGCATCCAAATTGGTAAAGAAGAAGTCAAACTATCACTCTTCGCAGATGATATGATACTATATGTGGAAAACCCAAAAGACTCCACTCCAAAACTGCTAGAACTTGTACAGGAATTCAGTAAAGTGTCAGGATATAAAATCAATGCACAGACATCAGGTGCATTTCTGTACACCAACAACAAGACTGAAGAAAGAGAAATTAAGGAGTCAATCCCATTTACAATTGTACCCAAAACTATAAGATACCTAGGAATAAACCTAACCAAAGAGACTAAGAATCTATACACAGAAAATTATAAAGTACTCATGAAAGAAATTGAGGAAGACACAAAGAAATGGGAAAAAGTTCCATGCTCCTGGATTGGAAGAATAAATATTGTGAAAATGTCTATGCTACCTAAAGCAATCTACACATTTAATGCAATCCCTATCAAAATACCATCCATTTTTTTCAAAGAAATGGAACAAATAATCCTGAAATTTATATGGAACCAGAAAAGACCTCGAATAGCCAAAGGAATATTGAAAAAGAAAGCCAAAGTTGGTGGCATCACAATTCCGGACTTCAAGCTCTATTACAAAGCTGTCATCATCAAGACAGCATGGTACTGGCACAAAAACAGACACATAGATCAGTGGAACAGAATAGAGAGCCCAGAAATCGACCCTCAACTCTATGGTCAACTAATCTTCGACAAAGCAGGAAAGAATGTCCAATGGAAAAAAAGACAGCCTCTTCAATAAATGGTGCTGGGAAAATTGGACAGCCACATGCAGAAAAATGAAATTGGACCACTTCCTTACACCACACACGAAAATAGACTCCAAATGGATGAAGGACCTCAATGTGAGAAAGGAATCCATCAAAATCCTTGAGGAGAATGCAGTCAGCAACCTCTTCGACCTCAGCCGCAGCAACATCTTCCTAGGAACAACGGCAAAGGCAAGGGAAGCAAGGGCAAAAATGAACTATTGGGATTTCATCAAGATCAAAAGCTTTTGCACAGCAAAGGAAACAGTTAACAAAACCAAAAGACAACTGACAGAATGGGAGAAGATATTTGCAAACGACATATCAGATAAAGGGCTAGTATCCAAAATCTATAAGGAACTTAGCAAACTCAACACCCAAAGAACAAACAATCCAATCAAGAAATGGGCAGAGGACATGAACAGACATTTCTGCAAAGAAGACATCCAGATGGCCAACAGACACATGAAAAAGTGCTCCACGTCACTCGGCATCAGGGAAATACAAATCAAAACCACAATGAGATATCACCTCACACCAGTCAGAATGGCTAAAATTAACAAGTCAGGAAATGACAGATGCTGGTGAGGATGTGGAGAAAGGGGAACCCTCCTTCACTGTTGGTGGGAATGCAAGCTGGTGCAACCACTCTGGAAAACAGCATGGAGGTTCCTCAAAATGTTGAAAATAGAACTACCCTATGACCCAGCAATTGCACTACTGGGTATTTACCCTAAGGATACAAACATAGTGATCCGAAGGGGCACGTGTACCCGAATGTTTATAGCAGCAATGTCTACAATAGCCAGACTATGGAAAGAACCTAGATGTCCATCAACAGATGAATGGATAAAGAAGAGGTGGTATATATACACAATGGAATACTATGCAGCCATCCAAAGAAATGAAATCTTGCCATTTGCGACGACGTGGATGGAACTAGAGCGTATCATGCTTAGTGAAATCAGTCAATTGGAGAAAGACAACTATCATATGATCTCCCTGATATGAGGACATTGAGAAGCAACATGGGGGGGTAGGGGGATAGGAGAAGAATCAATGAAACAAGATGGGATTGGGAGGGAGACAAACCATAAATGACTCTTAATCTCACAAAACAAACTGGGGGTTGCTGGGGGGAGGTGGGATTGGGAGAGGGGGAGCGGGCTATGGACATTGGGGAGGGGAGGCGAACCATAAGAGACTATGGACTCTGAAAAACAACCTGAGGGTTTTGAAGGGTCAGGGGTGGGAGGTTGGGGCAACCTGAGGGTTTTGAAGGGTCAGGGGTGGGAGGTTGGGGGAACAGGTGGTGGGTAATGGGGAGGGCACGTTTTGCATGGAGCACTGGGTGTTGTACAAAAAAGAATGAATACTGTTACACTGAAAAAATAAATAAAATGGAAAAAAAATACAGATTCTTAACAATAGAGAACAAACGGATGGTTACCAATGGGGAGGTGGCTGGAGGGATGGGTGAAACAGATGAAGGGCACTGAAACTACACTTTGATTGATGAGCACTGGGTGATATAGAGAATTACTGACTCATGCTATTGTACACCTGAAACTCATATAGCATTGTATGTCAACTCAACTGGAATTACCTATGACCCTGCAATTGCACTGCTGGGTTTTTACCCCAAAGATACAGATGTAGTGAAAAGAAGAGCCATCTGTACCCTAATGTTTATAGCAGCAATGGCCACGGTCGCCAAACTGTGGAAAGAACCAAGATGCCCTTCAATGGACGAATGGATAAGGAAGATGTGGTCCACATACATGATGGAGTATTATGCCTCCATCACAAAGGATGAATACCCAACTGTTGTAGCAACATGGATGGGACTGAAAGAGATTATGCTGAGCGAAATAAGTCAAGCAGAGAGAGTCAAGTATCATATGGTTTCACTTATTTGTGGAACATAACAAAGAACCTGGAGGACATGGGGAGATGGAGAGGAGAAGGGACTTGAGGGAAATTGGAAGGGGAGATGAACCATGAGAGACTATGGACTCAAAAAAACAACCTGAGCATTTTGAACGGGCGGGGGATGGGAGGTTGGGGGAGCCAGGTGGTGGGTATTAAGTAGGGCACGTATTGCATGGAGCACTGGGTGTGGTGCAAAAACAATGAATACTTTTACGCTGAAAATAAATTAATTAATTAAAAAATAAACAATAGGGGGAGCCAAGATGGCGGGGAAGTAGGAGGAGGCACCGTTTCAACCTGTACCCTAAAGTGAGCTGATTACCTACCAAGAACTCCGACCACCCATGAAATCAGTCTGAGATCAGAATTATACACGTCTGGATCTCTACTGGAGCAGAAGACGCCAGTGGCAGGTAAAGCAGACTGGGAGCGTTGGACTGATATCGGAAGATAAACAAAAGGGGGAGGGAGCCACCAGAGGTGAACGATTGGAAAGTAATACCCCAACACGAGAGTGCTCTGCGTCTGGGGACCAGCATTAACTTGGAGTCTGGTTGAAAGCACTCAAAAAAAACAAAGAGCAAAGGATCGTGGTGGGTAATAGTGGGAACCTGGGTGGTTAGGGTCAGGGACCTAAGTCCCCGGACCCAGGACAGCCTCCCCTGGCACTGAGCCAGAGAGAGTGTGGCGGAGAAATCAGGTCTCCATCCCTGAGCCACCAGTGCGCCTGAACGCCAGTGCACCCAAAGTGGGGTCTGGCTCCCATGAGGGGCTGGGAGCCTGGCCAAACGGCAATCCTGAAACACGCGTGTCCCACACCCTCCCTTGGGATAGGTGCTCATAGGCGCTAGCCTGGAGCTCTGGCATCCGGAAAAACCAGACATTCCCAGACCAGGACAGCAGGAAAATCTCAGTGTGCGATCTCTGCTCGGAACCTCTCTGGTGGTCTGGAGCTGCCTAGACAGCCACCGCTGCCCTGGTTTTGGGTACAACGAGGAGCTCCTGCATCCCCAGGGACAGTGAATCAGAACCTGCTGACTCTGCCAGCAGCTTTTGCAAAACAGTCTGAGGCTTCTCTCTGAGAGGGAGGTCAGGGTGCAGTTTGCTCTCCTCTAAACCTCCAAAAACCATCAAAAGCTGTCAAGGTGAGAGAAAGCAGATGAAAGAACATAAAAACCCCCAGAGAACAAAAGCCTGAAAAAAAACAGTTTCCTTAGAGCTCACCCCCTTGAGGGGAGCGGGAGGACCTAACTCAGGGAACATCATTGTCTGAAAACCCACGTGGCAGGCCCCTCCCCCGGAAAACCTACCAGGAATGAAGAAAAAAAAAAAGACTACAACAGAATAACCACCACTACTTCATAAATACAACTTTTATTTTTAACTCTTTACCAATATTATGGTTCTTTTTTTTATACATACAGATAATTTTTTAACCTATTTACCATCACACTGAGATGTCCAGTACATCAAATTCTTTAATAACCTTCTAACCTGAACTTTTTGATACATACACCCGTGTTTTTCTTTTGCTTTTCTATTTTTTTAACTCTTTTTAAATTTTAACTTAGTTTAGTCTAGTTTATTATTTTTTAATTTTTATTTTCTACGGTACATATAGAGTTAAATTTCAAGGTAATCCCCTTTCCCCAATCAATGCTACCCCTATAGCCAAACCAGTTTCTAATCCACCTGTAACTTAGGAAAGTTGAGTCCCTTAACAAAAACATCAAGATACCTTCAGGAAGAATCAAAATAAACTTCCTCACTCACACTGAGAATTTATAACCACTCTCCCAATTTTTCCTTCTGTCAGTGTTTCTGTGAATTTGTGTTTGTCCTGATAATATATAAATCTTATACTTGGGGTTCTTTCTGATGAGGTTCTTCCCTTTTTTTTGCTTATATATACATATTTTTTTCTCTTGTCATATACTTTTATCACTCTTTTTGTTTGTCTGTTTTTGTTTGTATACTTCACAAAACTTACCTTGTGGCCCATTTGGGCTGAGCCTTCTCTTTTATCTTCCATTTTTTTCCCTCTCTCTCTCTCTCTCTCTTTTTTTTCCCTTTTTTCTTTCCCCTTTTTTTTCTTTCTTCTTCTCTATTTCTTTTTCTTTTCTTTTTTCTCTCATTTGGGTGGGGAATCCCGATTGCACAGAAGTGTTCCAGGGTGCACCTTGACTGCACCACAATTGATAAGTCCAGCTGCATCTGTTCAGTCATCTCTTACCAAAATGACTAGGAGGAGGAATACCCAACAGAAGAAAAATACAGAGGATGGGCCTTCTGCAACAGAGCTAATGGCTATCGACATAGACAATATGTCAGAAAAGGAATTCAGACTAACAATTACCCAGGCAATAGCTAGGTTGGAGAAAGCCATGGATGACCAAACAGAATTGATTAGGGCAGAACTGAAAGCCACCAGGGATGATGTTCACAATGTTAGGGCAGAACTGAAAGCCACCAGGGATGATGTTCAAAATACTCTCAATGAGTTCCAATCCAATCTAAATTCTCTAAAAGCTAGGGTAACTGAGACAGAAGATAGAATTAGTGATCTGGAGGACAAACAGATAGAGAGAAAGGATCAGGAGGAAGCCTGGAACAAACAGATCAGAAGCCACGAAAACAGAATCAGGGAAATAAACGATGCCATGAAACGTTCCAACGTCAGAATTAATGGAATCCCTGAAGGGGAGGAGAAAGAAAGAAGTCTAGAAGATATAGTGGAAGAAGTTGTCTATGAAAATTTTCCCAATCTCACGAATGGAAACAACGTTCATGTACTAGAGGCAGAAAGATTTCCTCCCAAGATTTTAGATTCTCGAAAGTCCTCACAACACCTTATAGTTAGAATGAGGAATTATGTTTCAAGAGAGACCCACTTAAAAGCAGCTAGGACAAAGAGGCTCCTTACATACAGAGGAAAGCCCATTAGAATAACATCAGACCTTTCCACAGAGACCTGGAAAGCCAGGAAGGGCTGGCAAAATATATTCAGAGTACTAAATGAGAAGAACATGCAACCAAGAATACTCTATCCAGCAAGACTGACATTTAAAATGGATGGAGAGATAAAGAGTTTCCAAGACCGGCAAGGCTTAAAAGACTATGCAACCACCAACCCGACACTCAGGAAATATTAAGGGGGGTCCTATAAAAGAGAAAAAATCCTAAGAATATCATTGAACAGAAATATAGAAACAATCTACAGACAGAAAGACTTCAAAGCCAACACTATGTCAATAAAAACCTATCTCTCAATAATCACTCTCAATGTGAATGGCCTAAATGCGCCCATAAAACGACACAGGGTTGCAGATTGGATAAAACGACAGGACCCATCCATATGTTGTCTACAAGAGACCCATTTTGAACCTAAGGATACACCCAGACTGAAAGTGAAGGGATGGAGAAGCATCTTCCATGCCAATGGGCCTCAAAAGAAGGCCGGGGTAGCGATTCTCATATCAGATAAATTAGATTTTAAACTAAACACTGTAGCCAGAGATACAGAAGGACACTACATAATTCTTAAAGGGACTATCTGCCAAGATGTTCTAACAATTGTGAATATCTATGCCCCCAATATGGGAGCACCCAATTACATAAGAAAACTATTAATCAAGATAAAGAGTCATATTGATCTGAATACAATAATAGTAGGAGATCTTAATACGCCTCTCTCAGAAATAGACAGATCATCGAAGCAGAAAATTAATAAAGAAATAAGAGCATTGAATGAAACATTGGACCAGATGGACCTCATAGACATACACAGAACATTCCACCCTGAAACAACAGAATACTCATTCTTCTCAAGTGCACATGGAACCTTCTCCAGAGTAGACCACATACTGGGTCACAAAGCAGGACTCAACCGACACCAAAAGACTGACATTACTCCCTGCATATTCTCCGATCACAATGCTTTGAAACTGGAGCTCAATCACAAGGAAAAGTTCCGAAGGAACTCAAACACCTGGAAGCTAAAAACCACCTTGCTTAAGAATGCTTGGATCAACCAGGAGATCAAAGATGAACTTAAACAATTCATGGAATCCAATGAGAATGAAGACACTTTGGTCCAAAACCTATGGGATACAGCAAAGGCGGTTCTAAGGGGGAAATACATAGCCATCCAAGCCTCCCTCAAAAACATTGAAAAATCCAGAATACACCAGCTGTCTCTACACCTTAAAGAACTGGAGAATCAACAACAAATCAAACCAACTCCACATGCAAGAAGGGAAATAATCAAGATTAGAGCAGAGATCAATGAGGTAGAGAGGAGAGATACAGTAGAACGTATCAATGAAACTAGAAGCTGGTTTTTTGAAAAAATCAATAAGATCGATAAACCATTGGCCACACTAATCCAAAAGAAAAGAGAGAAAGCCCAAATTAATAAAATTATGAATGAAAAGGGAGAGATCACAACGAACACCAAGGAAATAGAAACAATCATCAGAAATTATTACCAACAGTTATATGCCAATAACCTAAGCAACCTAGATGAAATGGATGCATTCCTGGAAAGCTACAAACTCCCAAAATTGAACCAGGAAGAAATTGACAACCTGAATAGACCTATATCTAGTAATGAGATTGAAGCAGTGATCAAAAACCTCCCAAAAAACAAGAGCCCAGGACCTGACAGATTCCCTGGGGAATTCTACCACACTTTCAAAGAAGAAATAACACCAATTCTCCTGAAGCTGTTCCAAAAAATTGAAGCAGAAGGAAAACTTCCAGACTCTTTTTATGAAGCCAGCATTACCCTGATCCCCAAACCAGGCAAAGACCCTACCAAAAAGGAGAATTTCAGACCAATATTACTGATGAATATGGATGCAAAGATTCTCAACAAGATCCTAGCAAATAGGATCCAGCAGCACATTGAAAAGATTATCCACCATGACCAGGTGGGATTCATCCCTGGATTGCAAGGTTGGTTCAACATTCGCAAATCAATCAATGTGATAGAACAAATCAATAAGAGAAGAGAGAAGAACCACATGGTCCTCTCAATTGATGCAGAAAAAGCATGTGACAAAATCCAGCATCCGTTCCTGATGAAAACTCTTCAAAGTATAGGGATGGAGGGAACATTCCTGAACGTCATAAAATCTATCTATGAAAGATCCACAGCAAATATCATCCTCAGTGGGAAAAAGCTTGCAGCCTGCCCGTTGAGATCAGGAACACGACAAGGATGTCCACTCTCACCACTCTTGTTCAACATAGTATTAGAAGTTCTAGCATCGGCAATCAGACAACAAGGAGGAATAAAAGGTATCCAAATTGGCAAAGAAGAAGTCAAACTCTCTCTCTTCGCAGATGACATGATTCTTTTTTTTTTCCCTATGGAAATCCAAGTTTTTATTACTCAGACACAGATCTGATACTTCGGGGTTTGTGGAAATATTATTCAGAACAGAGGCATAAGTACTTGGGATTCAGAGACTAAACCTCATCTTTCCTTTTTCTGTTTCTTCTTCCTTCCTTCTTTAATTTTTAAAATTTTACTTGCCATTTCTCTTTATGAAGGTATGATTTACATACCAAAAAATTCACCCACTATACACGTACAGTTTAATGATTTTTTAGTAAATTTATACAGTTAAGCAGTCATCCCCCAAATCCAGTTTTAGAGCACTTCCACTGTAGCAATAATTTCCTTCATGCCTGCTCAATTCATTTTATTTATTTATTTATTTATTTATTTATTTATTTTTAGAGCTGTACCACTTCATGTCCTTTATTCTTTTTTTTATTTTTTATTTATTTATTTTTTATTTGTTTATTTACAGCATAACAGTGTTCATTGTTTTGGCATCACAAACAGTGCTCCATGCAGTACGTGCCCTCCCTACATGATTCTTTATATGGAAAACCCCAAAGACTCCACCCCCAAACTACTAGAACTCATACAGCAATTCAGTAACGTGGCAGGATACAAAGTCAATGTACAGAAATCAGTGGATTTCTTATACACCAACAATGAAAATACAGAAAGGCCAATTAGGGAATCGATACCATTTACTATAGCACCAAGAACCATAAGATACCTGGGAATAAACCTAACCAAAGAGGTAAAGGACCTGTATTTGAGGAACTACAGAACACTCATGAAAGAAATTGAAGAAGACACAAAATTGGAAGACCGTTCCATGCTCTTGGATTGGAAGAATAAACATTGTTAAAATGTCTATACTGCCTAGAGCAATCTACACTTTTTTTTTTCCTTATTTACAGCATAACAGTGTTCATTGTTTTGGCATCACACCCAGTGCTCCATGCAGTACGTGCCCTCCCTATTACCCACCACCTGGTTTCTCAACCTCCCACCCCACCCCCCCCACCCCCCCGGGGCGGGTAATCTACACTTTTAATGCCATTCCGATCAAAATTCCACTGATATTTTTCAAAGAGCTGGAGCAAATGATACTAAAATTTGTATGGAATCAGAAGAGACCCCGAATTGCTAAGGAAATGTTGAAAAACAAAAACAAAACTGGCGGCATCACGTTACCCGATTTCAAGCTTTACTACAAAGCTGTGATCACCAAGACAGCGTGGTACTGGCATAAAAACAGACACATAGACCAGTGGAACAGAGTGGAGAGCCCAGATATGGACCCTCAACTCTATGGTGAAATAAACTTTGACAAAACAGGAAAAAATATTCAATGGAAAAAAGACAGTCTCTTCAATAAATGGTGCTGGGAAAACTGGACAGCGATATGTAGAAGAATGAAACTCGACCATTCTCTTACACCGTACACAAAGATAAACTCGAAATGGATAAAAGACCTCAACGTGAGACAGGAATCTATCAGAATCCTAGAGGAGAACATAGGCAGTAACCTCTTCGATATCAGCCACAGCAACTTCTTTCAAGATATGTCTCCAAAGGCCAAGGAAACAAAAGCAAAAATGAACTTTTGGGACTTCATCAAGATCAAAAGCTTCTGCACAGCAAAGGATACAGTCAACAAAACAAAAAGGCAACCCACGGAATGGGAGAAGATATTTGCAAATGACAGTACAGACAAAAGGTTGATATCCAGGATCTACAAAGAACTTCTCAAACTCAACACACACAAAACAGATAATCATATCAAAAAATGGGCAGAAGATATGAACAGACACTTCTCCAATGAACACATACAAATGGCTATCAGACACATGAAAAAATGTTCATCATCACTAGCCATCAGGGAGATTCAAATTAAAACCACATTGAGATAACACCTGACACCAGTTAGAATGGCCAAAATTAGCAAGACAGGAAACAATGCGTTTGGAGAGGATGTGGAGAAAGGGGAACCCTCTTCCACTGTTGGTGGGAATGCAAGTTAGTGCAGCCACTTTGGAGAACAGTGTGGAGATTCCTGAAGAAATTAAAAATAGAGCTTCCCTATGACCCTCCAATTGCACTGCTGGGTATTTACCCCAAAGATACAGATGGAGTGAAAAGAAGGGCCATCTGTACCCCAATGTTTATTGCAGCAATGGCTATGGTCGCCAAACTGTGGAAAGAACCAAGATGCCCTTCAACGGATGAATGGATAAGGAAGATGTGGTCATATACACGATGGAGTATTATGCCTCCATCAGAAAGGATGAATACCCAACTTTTGTAGCAACATGGATGGGACTGGAAGAGATTATGCTGAGCGAAATAAATCAAGCAGAGAGAGTCAATTATCATATGGTTTCACTTATTTGTGGAGCATAACAAAGAACACAGAGGACATGGGGAGATGGAGAGGAGAGGGAGTTGAGGGAAACTGGAAGGGGAGATGAACCATGAGAGACTATGGACTCTGTAAAACAACCAGAGGGTTTTGAAGGGGCGGGGGGGTGGGAGGTTGAGGAACCAGGTGGTAGGTAATAGGGAGGGCACGTACTGCATGGAGCACTGTGTGTGATGCCAAAACAATGTACACTGTTATGCTGTAAATAAATAAATTAAAAAAAAAGAACATAGGGATGCGATTGTGGCCCAATTACCTACTGCCAAATCCACCCCTACTCTGTCTTTAAAAACTCTGACTGTAATCTTGTCGGGGTCCAAGTCCCTACTCTGCTGTGTCAGATATACTTGGGCCCAAGCTTAAGCTTGTCAAATAAACCCTTGTGTGATTGCATCAGTGCTTGGCTCCTTGGTGGTCTCTCAGACACGAAAACTCAGGCATAACAACTTCACCACAAAAGAAACTACAGAGAAAATATGGCCCCTCAAAATATCTAGAAGATACATTTAGTCAAACTAGAAAGTCAAGCTTCACTTTTAAATGATAAAAGGCTGCTTTGAATCATTTTGTATTTTCCCTCTGCCCTCATTGTAACTCTTTGGATGAAAAGACTAATCAATGATGAGACATTGCCTTTGACAAAGGAAAAGACATCATCCAAGTCTGTATCTGACCACAAAAAGTCACCTAACTCTGGATGCTGGTCACTCCACCACAACCTGGGTCCAATGGAATAAACACTGTTAGATGAAGGAACAAATTATATGTTAAAAACGCAGAGTAACTCTCATCTTCCCTTTCTAATAAAAGTGTTTGCCTAGAAAAGAGATGTTCTAAATACCTTCATAAGCAGAAATTAGTAGAGAAAATGGGATCCCCTGCCATGTTCTACCTGAAGGGAAACTAAGGAACTCTTGCACACTCTAGATTTCTGTCAACTACTTCAGTTTTACTTCATGGCTCAACTAGAGGAATGAGAAAAGCCCAGGGATTGAGGTTAAAGAGAATTTTTACCTCCAGTCCTGACATGGATGTGACATTGCATACAATGTACCTGCTGCTTTCTCTAAGTGCTGATGTCCTGTGACAAGCTGCATGACTGACTCAGATGCTGATTTCAAAACTTCAGGTCTCATGGAGCCAGAGTGGAGAAGTGTTGTCAGGTGGGGACAAGGCCCCTCTGACCTAAGGCCAACGCACCTGCTTTGGTTCCTGGGAGAAGGGGAAACACATACTTGTTTCTTAAGCAGTAATTATCTTAATTCTAATTTAGACCAATAACTTTGACTTTTTTGGAAAAGTGAATTCACTCCTCCAAATGAACACCTAAACCCATGTGTTCCTCATGCAACTCGAATGGGATCTGGTTTGCTCCAGCTTCCAGGCACCCACCTGGAGGACCCTCTAGCATGATACTGACAGTCCATTACCGCCATCCCCTGGGGGGACATAGAGAACAATGCTGAAGTTGGGGGATGGTTCTGGGGCTTGTTACCACCACACCTGCGCCTGGGGTAACAGGGACCTTGAAGACACTTCTGCACGATCCTGACAGTCCATTGCCACCCCTTCTCCCTACCCAGGTTCATATGTTGAAACTCTAACTCCCAATGGGATAGTATTAGGAGGTGTGGCCCTTGGGAGGTAATTAGCTTTAGAGATCTATACAAAATTCCTCACCCCTCCCTCTTGGGAGTTTGCAGTGTGGACGCACAGTGAGCACAAATTAATTGTGCTGTGAGCTGCTGAGTACCCAGCAGGAAAGAAGAAACAGACAAGGAAGTGGTTTTCAAAAATAAAGAAATATTAGAGTTCAAGATCGGTGCTCAGGTGACACGTCTCTGACTCATCCACAAAGCATTTTCTGAAACACCTCTTGTGTGCCCAGCTCTTGGATTCTTGCATTTATTCACTTAACAGAAAACTGACTCAAGAAAAGAATAAAAATATAAGCTATGTGCCAGAAGAAAATATCTGTAAATCATATGTCCTGATAAGACTCACGTCTATGATACATAAAGAACACTTCATTCTCAACAGTTTAAAAAAGCACAAACAGGGGGAGAGAGTCAAGATGGCAGAGAAGGAGCAGGCTGAGATGACATAGGTCACAGGAGATCAGCTAGATCGCTCATCAAACCATCCCGAACACCTACAAATCCAACAGGAGATCGAAGAGAAGAAGAGCAGCAATTCTAGAAACAGGAAATTGACCACATTCTGAAAGCTAGGACCGGCAGAGAAGTGAATCCAAAGCAATGGAAAGATAGACCACAGCGGGAGGGGCCAGCTCCCAGCAAGTAGTGGAGCAATGGAGCACAAAATCTGAAATTTTAAAAGTCTGCTCCACTGAGGGACATCACTCCAGAGTCTAAACTGGGGTGAAGCCCACACAAGGACAGCGTGGTCTCAGGTCCTGTGGGGTCACAGAAGGATCAGGAGTGTCTGAGAGTGGCAGAGCACAAAGGTATTAGAGCAGGGAAGCCAGCTACAGAGACGGAGCCAAGGAGTGAGCTCTCAACTCGGAGTTATCTTTGTCATGATCTGTGGCACAGGTCACTGCTCTGTGAGCAGGGGAGACCCCTTGGAAGAGTGCAGGGATCTGCAGGGTTCCGAGACTCCAGGCGGGGCTGTGTGCCAGAGACAGAGATGATTGGTCACAGGCTGGGTGAGCTCAGAGTGCAGCCAGAGACCAGAGAGACAGGAGTGATTGAGTGCTTTCCTCCAAGCTCACTCCTCCACTGAGTGGGGCCCTGATCTCTAGGCTCCTCCAGGTCAGATATTTGGAGGCTGCCATTTTCATTCCCGTCCTCCAAAACTCTATGGAAAATGTTCAGAGAACAAAAGCTCCCAAAAGTGAACCTGAGCGGATTACTTAGCCTGGCCCCTGGCAAGGGCGGTGCAATTTCACCTTAGGCAAAGACACTTGAGAATCCCTACAACAGGCCCCTCCCCAAGAAGATCAGCAAGAAATCCAGCCAAGACCAAGTACCAAGGAGAACAGCGGAATTCCAGAGGAGGAGAAAGCAAAGCATGGAATTCATGGCTTTCTCTCCATGATTCTTTAGTCTTGCAAAGTTAATCAATTTTTTTTATATTATTTTTTCTTCCGCTAAATTTTTAAAACATTTACCCTTTCCTCTTTTAATATTCTTAACTAGTTTATCTTAAGAATACCTTTTAAAAAAATCTTTTTTTGAACCTTCATTATTATAGTCATATTTTATCCTTCATTGTATCTACCTTTATTTTTTATATAAACATAGGGTTTTTTCTTCTAAAAAATTTTGGGACACAACTTCTTCTAATAGATCAAAGTATACTGTAAGTCTAGCAGAGGGCTTTGTTCTAGTCTCCAGCCTGAGCAAATTCTCTCCACTTTCTTTTCCTTTATTCTCCCAACCAACTTATCAACTCCTCCTACTTCCCCGCCATCTTGCTCCATCCCTTTTTTAGAAATTAAAAAAAATTTTAATCTTTATAGTCATATTGCATCCCTTCATTGAGTTTACCCTTATATATGTTTTTCATTCTTTAAAATATGGGGAGATAGTTTCTTCTAAGGGGCCAAAATATCCCTAAATTAAGTCGGTGACCCTGTTCTACTCACCAGTCTAATATATACATATTTTTTATATATTTTTTCATTTTTTCTTTTTTTAAATTTTTTTTCTGAACTTCTTTATACTCCCTTCTTCACCCCTCTTCTGATTTGGTCAAAGCACATTTTAATATTTGATTTTAATATTTCAGTATTTTATTTTAGTATTTTATTCACACCTTCATATATTCTTTTTTTTGTATTTTTTTTATTTGTTTATTTACAGCATAACAGTGTTCATTGTTTTGGCATCACACCCAGTGCTCCATGCAGTACGTGCCCTCCCCATTACCCACCACCTGGTTCCTCAACCTCCCACCCCACCACCCCTCCCACCGCCCCTTCATAACCCTCTGGTTGTTTTTCAGAGTCCATAGTCTCTCATGGTTCATCTCCCCTTCCAGTTTCCCTCAACTCCATCTCCTCTCCATCTCCCCATGTCCTCCATGTTATTTGTTATGCTCCACAAATAAGTGAAACCATATGATACTTGACTCTCTCTGCTTGACTTATTTCGCTCAGCATAATCTCTTCCAGTCCCGGCCATGTTGCTACAAAAGTTGGGTATTCATCCTTTCTGATGGAGGCATAATACTCCATTGCGTATATGGACCACATCATCCTTGTCCATTCATCCGTTGAAGGGCATCTTGGTTCTTTCCACAGTTTGGTGAGCATAGCCATTGCTACAATAAACATTGGGGTACAGATGGCCCTTCTTTTCACTACATCTGTATCTTTGGGGTAAATACCCAGCAGTGCAATTATAGGGAAGCTCTATTCTTAATTTCTTCAGGAATCTCCACACTGTTCTCCAAAGTGGCTGCACTAACTTGCTGTCCCACCAACAGTGTAAGAGGGTTCCCCTTTCTCCACATCCTCTCCAACACACATTGTTTCCTGTCTTTCTAATTTTGGCATTTTGTCTATACTGTCATTTGCAAATATCTTCTCCCATTCCGTGGGTTGCCTCTTTGTTTTGTTGACCGTTTCCATTGCTGTGCAGAAGCTTTTGACCTTGATGAAGTCCCAAAAGTTCATTTTTGCTTTTGTTTCCTTGGCCTTTGGAGACATATCTTGAAAGAAGTTGCTGTGGCTGATATCGAAGAGGTTACTGCCTATGTTCTCCTCTAGGATTCTGATAGATTCCTGTCTCACGTTGAGGTCTTTTATCCATTTTGAGTTTATCTTTGTGTACGGTTTAAGAGAATGGTCGAGTTTCATTCTTCTACATATTGCTGTCCAGTTTTCCCAGCACCATTTATTGAAGAGACTGTCTTTTTTCCATTGGATATTTTTTCCTGTTTTGTCGAAGATTATTTGACCATAGAGTTGAGGGTCCATATCTGGGCTCTCCACTCTGTTCCACTGGTCTATGTGTCTGTTTTTATGCCAGTACCACGCTGTCTTGGTGATCACAGCTTTGTAGTAAAGCTTGAAATCGGGTAACGTGATGCCGCCAGTTTTGTTTTTGTTTTTCAACATTTCCTTAGCAATTCGGGGTCTCTTCTGACTCCATACAAATTTTAGGATTATTTGCTGCAGCTCTTTGAAAAATATCAGTGGAATTTTGATCGGAATGGCATTAAAAGTATAGATTGCTCTAGGCAGTATAGACATTTTAACAATGTTTATTCTTCCAATCCAAGAGCATGGAACAGTCTTCCATCTTTTTGTGTCTTCTTCAATTTCTTTCATGAGTGTTCTGTAGTTCCTCGAGTACAGGTCCTTTACTTCTTTGGTTAGGTTTATGCCCAGGTATCTTATGGTTCTTGGTGCTATAGTAAATGGAATCGATTCTCTAATTTCCCTTTCTGTATTTTCATTGTTAGTGTATAAGAAAGCCACTGATTTCTGTACATTGACTTTGTATCCTGCCACGTTACTGAATTGCTGTATGAGTTCTAGTAGTTTGGGGGTGGAGTCTTTGGGGTTTTCCATATAAAGAATCATGTCATCAGTGAAGAGAGAGAGTTTGACTTCTTCCTTGCCCATTTGGATACCTTTTATTTCTCTTTGTTGTCTGATTGCCGTTGCTAGAACTTCTAATACTATGTTGAACAAGAGTGGTGAGAGTGGGCATCCTTGTCGTGCTCCTGATCTCAACGGGAAGGCTGCAAGCTTTTTCCCATTGAGGATGATATTTGCTGTGGGTCTTTCATAGATAGATTTTATGAAGTTCAGGAATGTTCCCTCTATCCCTATACTTTGAAGCGTTTTCATCAGGAACGGATGCTGGATTTTGTCAAATGCTTTTTCTGCATCAATTGAGAGGACCATGTGGTTCTTCTCTCTTCTCTTATTGATGTGTTCTATCACACTGATTGATTTGCGAATGTTGAACCAACCTTGCAACCCAGGGATGAATCCCACCTAGTCATGGTGGATAATCTTCTTAATGTGCTGCTGGATCCGTTTGCTAGGAACTTGTTGAGAATCTTTGCATCCATATTCATCAGTGATATTGGTCTGAAATTCTCCTTTTTGGTAGGGTCTTTGCCTGGTTTGGGGATCAGGGTAATGCTGGCTTCATAAAAAGAGTCTGGAAGTTTTCCTTCTGCTTCAATTTTTTGGAACAGCTTCAGGAGAATTGGTGTTATTTCTTCTTTGAAAGTTTGGTAGAATTCCCCAGGGAATCCGTCAGGTCCTGGGCTCTTGTTTTTTGGGAGGTTTTTGATCACTGCTTCAATCTCGTTACTAGATATCGGTCTATTCAGGTTGTTAATTTCTTCCTGGTTCAATTTTGGGAGTTTGTAGCTTTCCAGGAATGCATCCATTTCATCTAGGTTGCTTAGCTTATTGGCATATAACTGTTGGTAATAATCTCTGATGATTGTTTCTATTTCCTTGGTGTTCGTTGTGATCTCTCCCTTTTCATTCATCATTTTATTAATTTGGGCTTTCTCTTCTTTTGGATTTTGAGGTCAATGGTTTATCGATCTTATTGATTCTTTCAAAAAACCAGCTTCTAGTTTCATTGATACGTTCTACTGTATCTCTCGTCTCTACCTCATTGATCTCTGCTCTAATCTTGATTATTTCCCTTCTTGCATGTGGAGTTGGTTTGATTTGTTGTTGATTCTCCAATTCTTTAAGGTGTAGAGAGAGCTGGTGTATTCTGGATTTTTCAATGTTTTTGAGGGAGGCTTGGATGGCTATGTATTTCCCCTTAGAACCGCCTTTGCTGTATCCCATAGGTTTTGGACCGAGGTGTCTTCATTCTCATTGGTTTCCATGAATTGTTTAAGTTCGTCTTTGATCTCCTGGTTGATCCAAGCATTCTTAAGCAAGGTGGTCTTTAGCTTCCAGGTGTTTGAGTTCCTTCTGAACTTTTCCTCGTGATTGAGCTCCAGTTTCAAAGCATTGTGATCGGAGAATATGCAGGGAATAATGTCAGCCTTTTGGTATCGGTTGAGTCCTGCTTTGTGACCCAGTATGTGGTCTATTCTGGAGAAGGTTCCATGTGCACTTGAGAAGAATGTGTATTCTGTTGTTTTAGGGTGGAATGTTCTGTATATGTCTATGAGGTCCATCTGGTCCAATGTTTCATTCAATGCTCTTATTTATTAATTTTCTGCTTCGATGATCTGTCTATTTCTGAGAGAGGCGTATTAAGATCTCCTACTATTATTGTATTCAGATCAATATGACTCTTTATCTTGATTAATAGTTTTCTTATGTAATTGGGTGCTCCCATATTGGGGGCAGAGATATTCACAATTGTTAGATCGTCTTGGCAGATAGTCCCTTTAAGAATTATGTAGTGTCCTTCTGTATCTCTGACTACAGTCTTTAGTTTAAAATCCAATTTATCTGATATGAGAATCGCTACTCCGGCCTTCTTTTGAGGCCCATTGGCATGAAAGATGCTTCTCCATCCCAACACTTTCAGTCTGGGTGTATCCTTAGGTTCAAAATGGGTCTCTTGTAGACAACATATGGATGGGTCCTGTCGTTTTATCCAATCTGCAACCCTGTGTCGTTTTATGGGCGCATTTAGGCCATTCACTTTGAGAGTGATTATTGAGAGATAGGTTTTTATTGAAATCGTGTTGCCTTTGAAGTCTTTCTGTCTATAGATTGTTTCTATATTTCTGTTCAACGATATTCTTAGGATTTTTTCTCTTTTAATATTTTAATATTTAATATTTAATATTTATTAATAATTATTAATATTTAATATTTTAATATTAAGAGACCCCCCCCTTAATATTTCCTGCAGTGTCGGCTTGGTGGTTGCATAGTCTTTTTTTTTTTTAATTTATTTATTTTTATTTCCTTATTTACAGCATAACAGTGTTCATTGTTTTGGCATCACACCCAGTGCTCCATGCAGTACGTGCCCTCCCTATTACCCACCACCTGGTTCCTCAACCTCCCACCCCACCCCACCCCCTCCCGCCGCCCCTTCATAACCCTCTGGTTGTTTTTCAGAGTCCATAGTCTCTCATGGTTCATCTCCCCTTCCAGTTTCCCTCAACTCCCTCTCCTCTCCATCTCCCCATGTCCTCCATGTTATTTGTTATGCTCCACAAATAAGTGAGACCATATGATACTTGACTCTCTCTGCTTGACTTATTTCGCTCAGCATAATTTCTTCCAGTCCTGTCCATGTTGCTACAAAAGTTGGGTATTTGTCCTTTCTGATGGAGGCATAATACTCCATTGTGTATATGGACCACATCTTCCTTATCCATTCATCCGTTGAAGGGCATCTTGGTTCTATCCACAGTTTGGCGACCGTAGCCATTGCTGCAATAAACATTGGGGTACAAATGGCCCTTCTTTTCACTACATCTGTATCTTTGGGGTAAATACCCAGCAGTGCAATTGCAGGGTCATAGGGAAGCTCTATTTTTAATTTCTTCAGGAATCTCCACACTGTTCTCCAAAGTGGCTGCACTAACTTGCATTCCCACCAACAGTGGAAGAGGGTTCCCCTTTCTCCACATCCTCTCCAGCACACGTTGTTTCCTGTCTTGCTAATTTTGGCCATTCTAACTGGTGTTAGGTGGTATCTCAATGTTGTTTTAATTTGAATCTCCCTGATGGCTAGTGATGATGAACATTTTTTCATGTGTCTGATAGCCATTTGTATGTCTTCGTTGGAGAAGTGTCTGTTCATATCTTCTGCCCATTTTTTGATATGATTATCTGTTTTGTGTGTGTTGAGTTTGAGAAGTTCTTTGTAGATCCTGGATATCAACCTTTTGTCTGTACTGTCATTTACAAATATCTTCTCCCATTAAGTGGGTTGCCTTTTTGTTTTGTTGACTTTTTCCTTTGCTGTGCAGAAGCTTTTGATCTTGATGAAGTCCCAAAAGTTCATTTTTGCTTTTGTTTCCTTGGCCTTTGGAGACTTATCTTGAAAGAAGTTGCTGTGGCTGATATCGAAGAGGTTACTGCCTATGTTCTCCTCTAGGATTCTGATAGATTCCTGTCTCACGTTGAGGTCTTTTATCCATTTTGAGTTTATCTTTGTGAACGGTGTAAGAGAATGGTCGAGTTTCATTCTTCTACATATCGCTGTCCAGTTTTCCCAGCACCATTTATTGAAGAGACTGTCTTTTTTCCATTGAATATTATTTCCTGTTTTGTCAAAGATTATTTGACCATAGAGTTGAGGGTCCATATCTGGGCTCTCCACTCTGTTCCACTGGTCTATGTGTCTGTTTTTATGCCAGTACCACGCTGTCTTGGTGATCACAGCTTTGTAGTAAAGCTTGAAATCGGGTAACGTGATGCCGCCAGTTTTCTTTTTGTTTTTCAACATTTCCTTAGCAATTCGGGGTCGGCTTGGTGGTTGCATAGTCTTTTAAGCCTTGCCGGTCTTGGAAACTCTTTATCTCTCCATCCATTTTAAATGTCAGTCTTGCTGGATAGAGTATTCTTGGTTGCATGTTCTTCTCATTTAGTACTCTGAATATATTTTGCCAGCCCTTCCTGGCTTTCCAGGTCTCTGTGGAAAGGTCTGACGTTATTCTAATGGGCTTTCCTCTGTATGTAAGAAGCTTCTTTGTCCTAGCTGCTTTTAAGTGGGTCTCTCTTGAAACATAATTCCCCATTCTAACTATAAGGTGCCGTGAGGACTTTCGAGAATCTAAAATCTTGGGAGGAAATCTTTCTGCCTCTAGTACATGAACGTTGTTTCCATTCGTGAGATTGGGAAAATTTTCATAGACAACTTCTTCCACTATATCTTCTAGACTTCCTTCTTTTTCTTCAGGGATTCCAATAATTCTGACGTTGGAACGTTTCATGGCATCGTTTATTTCCCTGTTTCTGTTTTCGTGGCTTCTGAGCTGTTTGTTCCAGGCTTCCTCCTGATCCTTTCTCTCTATCTGTTTGTCCTCCAGATCACTAATTCTATCTTCTGTCTCAGTTACCCTAGCTTTTAGAGAATTTAGATTGGATTGGAACTCATTGAGAGTATTTTGAACATCATCCCTGGTGGCTTTCAGTTCTGCCCTAACATTGTGAACATCATCCCTGGTGGCTTTCAGTTCTGCCCTAATCAATTCTGTTTGGTCATCCATGGCTTTCTCCAACCTAGCTATTGCCTGGGTAATTGTTAGTCTGAATTCCTTTTCTGACATCTTGTCTATGTCGATAGCCATTAGCTCTGTTGCAGAAGGCCCATCCTCTGTATTTTTCTTCTGTTGGGTATTCCTCCTCCTAGTCATTTTGGTAAGAGATGACTGAAGAGATGCAGCTGGACTTATCGATTGTGGTGCCGTCAATGTGCACCCTGGAACGCTTCTGTGCAATCAGGATTCCCCACCAAATGAGAGAAAAAAGAAAAGAAAAAGAAATAGAGAAGAAGAAAGAAAAAAAGGGGGAAAGAAAAAAGGGGAAAAAAAAGAGAGAGAGAGAGATATGAAAAAAAGGGAAGATAAAAGAGAAGGCTCAGCCCAAATGGCCCACAAGGTAAGATTTGTGGAGTATACAAACAAAAACAGACAGACAAAAAGAGTGATAAAAGTATATGACAAGAGAAAAAAATATGTATATATAAGCAAAAAAAAAAAAGGGAAAATCTCATCAGAAAGAACCCCAAGTATAAGATTTATATATTATCAGGACAAACACAAATTCACAGAAACACTGACAGAAGGAAAAATTGGGAGAATGGTTATAGATTCTCAGTGTGGGTGAGGAAGGTTATTTTGATTCTTCCTGAAGGTATCTTGATGTTTTTGTTAAGGGACTCAACTTTCCTAAGTTACAGGGGGATTAGAAACTGGTTTGCCTATAGGGGTAGCATTGATTGGGGAAAGGGGATTACCTTGAAGTTTAACTCTATATGTACAGTAGAAAATAAAAATTAAAAAAGAATAAACTAGACTAAACTAAGTTAAAATTAAAAAAGAATTAAAAAAATAGAAAAACAAAAGAAAAACACGGTTGTATGTATCAAAAAGTTCAGGTTAGAAGGTTATTAAAGAATTTGATGTACTGGACATCTCAGTGTGATGGTAAATAGGTTAAAAATTATCTGTATGTATAAAAAAAAGAACCAGAATATTGGTAAAGAGTTAAAAATAAAAGTTGTATTTATGAAGTAGTGGTGGTTGTTCTCTTGTCATCTTCTTTTTTTTTTTTTTTCTTCCTTCCTGGTTGGTTTTCTGGGGGAGGGGCCTGCCACGTGGGTTTTCAGACAATGATGTTCCCTGAGTTAGGTCCTCCCGCTCCCCTCAAGGGGGTGAGCTCTTTTTTTTTCAGGAAACTGTTTTTTTCAACCTTTTGTTCTCTGGGGGTTTTTATGTTCTTTCATCTGCTTTCTCTCGCCTTGACAGCTTTTGATGGTTTTTGGAGGTTTAGAGGAGAGCAAACAGCACCCCAACCTCCCTCTCAGAGAGAAGCCTCAAACTGTTTTGCAAAAGCTGCTGGCAGAGTTGGTTCTAAGTCACTGTCCCTGGGGATGCAGGAGCTCCTCGTTGTACCCAAAACCAGGGTAGCGGTGGCTGTCTAGGCAGCTCCAGACCACCAGAGAGGTTCCGAGCAGAGATCGCACACTGAGATTTTCCCGCTGTCCCGGGCTGGGAATGTCTGGTTTTTCCCGCTGCCAGAGCTCCAGGCTAGCGCCTGTGAGCACCTATCCCAAGGGAGGGTGTGGGACGCATGCGTTTCAGGATTGCCGTCTGGCCAGGCTCCCAGCCCCTCACGGGAGCCAGACCCCACTCGTTCTGGGGCGCGCTGGCATTCAGGTGCACTGGCGGCTCAGGATGGAGACCTGATTTCTCCGCCGCACTCTCTCTGGCTCCGGGCCAGGGGAGGCTGTCCTGGGTCCGGGGACTTAGGTCCCTGACCCTAACTGCCCAGGTTCCCACTATTACCCCCCGCGATCCTTTGCTGTTTGTTTTTTGAGTGCTTTCAACCAGACTCCAAGTTAATGCTGGTCCCCAGACGCAGAGCACTCTCGTGTTGGGGTGTTACTTTCCAATCGGTCACCTCTGGTGGCTCCCTCCCCCTTTTGTTTATCTTCCGATATCAGTCCGATGCTCCCAGTCTGCTTTACCTGCCACTGGCGTCTTCTGCTCCAGTAGAGATCCAGACGTGTATAATTCTGATCTCAGGCTGATTTCATGGGTGGTCGGAGTTCTTTGGTAGGTAATCAGCTCACTTTAGGGTACAGGTTGAAATGGTGCCTCCTCCTACTTCCCCGCCATCTTGACTCCCCACACCTTCATATATTCTTATCTGGATAAAATGACAAGGCAGGAAAACTCTTCTTTAGAATTTTTATTTTATTTTAGTATTTTAGTATTCTATTCACTCCTTTATATATTCTTATCTGGATAAAATGACAAGTCAGAAAAACGCACTACCAAAAAAAAAAAAAAGAGAGACAGTACCGAAGGCCAGGGACTTAATCAATGTGGACATTGGTAATATGTCAAATGTAGAGTTCTAGAATGATGATTCTCAAACTGTTAGCTGGGCTCAAAAAAGGCATGGAAGATATTAGAGAAAACTGTCTGGAGAAATAAAAGCCCTTTCTGGGGAAATAATAGAAGTAAAATCTAACAAAGTTTAAATAAAAAAGGTATTAATGAGGTGCAATCAAAAATGGAGTCTCTTACTGTGAGGACAAATGAGGCAGAAGAGAGAATTAGTGATATAGAAGACCAAATGACAGAGAATAAAGAAGCTGAGCAAAAGAGACAAACAACTGCTGGACCACAAGGGAGAATTCAAGATATAAGTGATACCATAAGATGAAACAACATTAGAATAATTGGGATTCCAGAAGAAGAAGAAAGAGAACGGGGAGCAGAAGGTATATTGGAGAGAATGATTGTAGAGAATTTACCTAATATGGCAAAGGGAACAAGCATCAAAATCCAGGAGGCCCAGAGAACCCCCTTCAAAATCAATAAGAATAGGTCCACACCCCATCACCTAATAGTAAAATTTACAAGTTTTAGCAACAAAGAGAAAATCCTGAAAGCAGCCTGGACAAGAAGTCTGTAACATACAATGGTAAAAATATTAGATTGGCAGTGGACATATCCACAGAGACTTGACAGGCCAGAAATAACTGGCATGTTATATTCAAGCACAAAATGAGAAAACCATGCAGCCAAGAATATTATATCCAGCTAGGCTATCATGAAAATAAGAGAGATAAAAAGCTTCCAGGACAAACAAAAACTAAAAGAATTTATAAACACCAAACGAGCCCTACAGGAAATATTGAAGGGGTCCTCCAAGCAAAGAGAGAGGCTAAAAGTAGTAGATCAGAAAGGAATAGAGACAATATACAGTAACAGTCACCTTACAGGCAATACAATGGCACTAAACTCATATATCTCAGTAGTTACCCTGAATGTAAATGAGCTAAATGCCCCAATCAAAAGACACAGTGTATCAGAAAGGATAAGAACACTGAAACCCATCAATATTCTGTCTATAAGAAACTCATTTTAGACCCAAAGACACCTTCAGATTTAAAGTGAGGGGGTGGAAAACAATTTACCATGCTAATGGACATCAAAAGAAAGCTGTGGTAGCAATCCTTATATCAGATCGACTAGATTTTAAGCTAAAGACTATAATAAGAGATGAGGAAGGACACTATATCATACTCAAAGGGTCTGTCCAACAAGAAGATCTAACAGTTTTAAATATCTATGCCCCTAACGTGGGAGCAGCCAACTATATAAACCAATTAATAACAAAATCAAAGAAACACATCAATAATAATAAAATAATAGTAGGGGACTTTAACACTCCCCTCACCGAAATGGACAGATCATCCAAGCAAAAGATCAACAAGGAAATAAAGGCCTTAAATGACACACTGGACCAAATGGACATCACAGATATATTCAGAACGTTTCATCCCAAAGCAACAGAATACGCATTCTTCTCTAGTGCACATGGAACCTTCTCCAGAATAGATCACATCCTGGGTCCTAAATCAGGTCTCAACTGGAATCAAAAGATTGAGATCATTCCCTGCATATTTTCAGACCAGCTCTGAAGCTAGAACTCAATCACAAGAGGAAATTTGGAAAGAACCCAAATACATGGAGACTAAACAGAATCCTTCTAAAGAATGAATGGGTCAACCAGGAAATTAAAGAAGAATTGAAAAAATTCATGGAAACAAATGATAATGAAAACACAACAGTTCAAAATCTGTGGGACACAGCAAAGGCAGTCCCTAAGAGAAAAATATATAGCGGTACAAGCCTTTCTCAAGAAACAACGGTCTCAAGTACACAATCTAACCCTAGATCTAAAGGGGCTGGAGAAAGAACAAGAAAGAAGCCCTAAACCCAGCAGGAGAAGAGAAATCATAAAGATCAGAGCAGAAATCAATGAAATAGAAACAAAAAAAACAACAACAACAATACAACAAATCAACGAAACTAGGAGCTGGTTCTTTGAAAGAATAAATAAGATTGATAAAACTCTGGCCAGACTTATCACACAGAAAAGAGAAAGGACCCAAATTAATAAAATCATGAATGAAAGAGGAGCGATCACAACTAACACCAAAGAAATACAATTATAAGAACATAGTATGAGCAACTCTACACCAAAAAATTTGACAATCTGGAAGAAATGGCTGCATTCCTACAGACATATAAACTACCACAACTGAACCAGGCAGAAATAGAAAATCTGAACAGGCCCATAACCAGTAAGGAGATTGAAACAGTCATCAAATATCTCCAAACAAACAAAAGCCTAGGGTCAGATGGCTTCCCAGGGGAATTCTACCAAACATTTTTTTAAATATTTTTATTTACTTATTTGACACGTAGAGAGAGAGAGATCACAAATAGAGCAGCAGGCAGAGAGAGGGGGAAGCAGGCTCCCTGCGGAGCAGAGAGCCCGATGTGGGGCTCAATCCCAGGACCCTGAGACCATGACCTGAGCCGAAGGCAGCAGCTTAACCCACTGAGCCACCCAGGCACCCCTCTACCAAACATTTAAAGAAGAACTAATTCCTAGCTCCTGAAACTGTTCCAAAAAATAGAAATGGAAGGAAAACTTCCAAACTCATTTTATGAGGCCAGCATCACCTTGATCCCAAAACCAGACAAGGATCCCACCAAAAAAGAGAACTACAGACCAATATCCTTGATGAACACAGATGCAAAAATTCTCACCAAAATACTAGCCAATAGGATTCAACAGTACATTAAAAGGATTATTCACCACGACCAAGTGGGATTTATTCCAGGGCTGCAAGGTTGGTTCAACATCCGCAAATCAATCAATGTGATAGAACACATTAATAAAAGAAAGAACAAGAACCATATGATACTCTCAATAGATGCTGAAAATGCATTTGACACAGTACAGCATCCCTTCCTGATCAAAACTCTTCATAGTGTAGGGATAGAGGGCACATACCTCAATATTATCAAAGCCACCTATGAAAAACCCACCACAAATATCATTCTCAATGGAGAAAAACTGAGAGCTTTTCCGTTAAGGTCAGGAACACAGCAGGGATGTCCATTATCACCACTGCTATTCAACATAGTACTAGAAGTCCTAGCCTCAGCAATCAGACAACAAAAGGAAATTAAAGGCATCCAAATTGGCAAAGAAGAAGTCAAACTATCACTCTTTGCAGATGATATGATACTATATGTGGAAAACCCAAAAGACTCCACTCCAAAACTGCTAGAACTTGTACAGGAATTCAGTAAAATGTCAGGATATAAAATCAATGCACAGGGGCACCTGGGTGGCTTGGTGGGTTGAGCCACTGCCTTCAGCTCAGGTCATGATCTCAGGGTCCTGGGATCAAGTCCCACATAGGGCTCTCTGCTCAGCGGGGAGCCTGCTTCCCTCTCTCTCTCTCTCTCTCTCTCTCTCTCTCTCTGCCTGCCTCTCTGCCTACTTGTGGTCTCTCTCTGTCAAATAAATACATAAAATCTTTAAAAAAAAAATCAATGCACAGAAATCAGTTGCATTTCTGTACACCAACAACAATACAGAAGAAAGAGAAATTAAGGAGTCAATCCCATTTACAATTGCACCCAAAACTATAAGATACCTAGGAATAAACCTAACCAAAGAGGCTAAGCATCTATCGGCAGAAAACTATAAAGTACTCATGAAAGAAATTGAGGAAGACACAAAGAAATGGAAAAATGTCCCATGCTCCTGGATTGGAAGAATAAATATTGTGAAAATGTCTATGCTACCTAAAGCAATCTACACATTTAATGCAATCCCTATCAAAATACCATCCATTTTTTTCAAAGAAATGGAACAAATAATCCTGAAATTTATATGGAACCAGAAAAGACCTCGAAAATCCAAAGGAATATTGAAAAAGAAAGCCAAAGTTGGTGGCATCACAATTCCGGACTTCAAGCTCTATTACAAAGCTGTCATCATCAAGACAGCATGGTACTGGCACAAAAAATGACACATAGATCAATGGAACAGAATAGAGAGCCCAGAAAGAGACCCTCAACTCTATGGTCAACTAATCTTCGACAAAGCAGGAAAGAATGTCCAATGGAAAAAAAAAAAAAAAACAGGCTCTTCAATAAATGGTGCTGGGAAAATTGGACAGCCACATGCAGAAAAATGAAATTGGACCACTTCCTTACACCACACACGAAAATAGACTCAAAATTCTCACAATTCTCAATGTGAGAAAGGAATCCATCAAAATACTTGAGGAGAACACAGGCAGCAACCTCTTCGACCTCAGCCGCAGCAACATCTTCCTAGGAACATTGGCAAAGGCAAGGGAAGCAAGGGCAAAGATGAACTATTGGGATTTCATCAAGATCAAAAGCTTTTGCACAGCAAAGGAAACGGTTAACAAAACCAAAAGACAACTGACAGAATGGGAGAAGATATTTGCAAACGACATATCAGATAAAGGGTTAGTGTCCAAAATCTATAAGGAACTTAGCAAAATCAACCCCCAAAGAACAAACAATCCAATCAAGAAATGGGCAGAGGACATGAACAGATATTTCTGCAAAGAAGACATCCAGATGGCCAACAGACACATGAAAAAGTGCTCCACATCACTCGGCATCAGGGAAATACAAATCAAAACCACAATGAGATATCACCTCACACCAGTCAGAATGGCTAAAATTAACAAGTCAGGAAGTGACAGATGCTGGCGAGGATGCGGAGAAAGGGGAACCCTCCTTCACTGTTGGTGGGAATGCAAGCTGGTGCAACCACTCTGGAAAACAGCATGGAGGGTCCTCAAAATGTTGAAAATAGATCTGACCTATGACCCAGCAATTGCACTACTGGGGATTTACCCTAAAGACACAAACGTAGTGATCCAAATTGGCACGTGCACCTGAATGTTTATAGCTGCAATGTCCACAATTGCCAAACTATGGAAAGAACCTAGATGTCCATTAACAGATGAATGGATAAAGAAGATGTGGTATATATACACAATGGAATACTATGCAGCCATCCAAAGAAATGAAATCTTGCCATTTGCGACGACGTGGATGGAACTAGAGCGTATCATGCTTAGTGAAATAAGTCAATCGGAGAAAGACAACTATCATATGATCTCCCTGATATGAGGACATGGAGAAGCAACATGGGGGGTTAGGGGGATAGGAGAAGAATAAATGAAACAAGATGGGATTGGGAGGGAGACAAACCATAAATGATTCTTAATCTCACAAAACAAACTGGGGGTTGCTGGGGGGAGGTGGGATTGGGAGAGGGGGAGGGGGCTATGGACATTGGGGAGGGTATGTGCTGTGGTGAGTGCTGTGAAGTGTGTAAACCTGGCGATTCACAGACCTGTACCCCTGGGGATAAAAATACATTATATGTTTATAAAAAAAATAAAAATAAATAAAAATTTTTAAAAAAAATTATTGGCATATAATTGTTTATAAACTTTCATAATTTGAAAAAAAAATAAAAGTAGAGCTTCCCTATGACCCTGCAATTGCACAACTGGGTCTTTACCCCAAAGATACAGATGGAGTGAAAAGAAGGGCCATCTGTTCCCCAATGTTTATAGCAGCAATGACCACGGTCGTCAAAGTGTGGGAAGAACTAAGATGCCCTTCAACAGACGAATGGATAAGGAAGATGTGGTCCACATACATGATGGAGTATTATGCCTCCATCAGAAAGGATGAATACCCAACTTTTGTAGCAACATGGATGGAACTGTAAGAGATTATGCTGAGTGAAATAAGTCAAGCAGAGAGAGTCAAGTATCATATGGTTTCACTTATTTGTGGAGTATAGCAAATAACATGGAAGACATGGGGAGATGGTGAGGAGAAGGGAGTTGAGGGAAATTGGAAGGGGAGATGAACTATGAGAGACTATGGACTCTGGAAAAGAACCTGAGGGTTTCGAAGGGGTGGGGATGGGAGGTTGGGGAACCAGGTGGTGGGTAATAGGGAGGACATGTATTGCACGGAGCACTGGATGTGATGCAAAAAGAATGAATACTGTTGCGCTGAAAATAAATTAATAAAATAAAGAAGCTGAGCAAAAGAGAGACAAACAAATACTGGACCATGAGGAGAGAATTCGTGAGATAAGTGACACCATAAGATGACACAACATTAAAATAATTGGGATTCCAGAAGAAGAAGAAGAAAGAGAAAGGGGAGAGGAAGATATGTTGGAGAGAATTATTGTAGAGAATTTCCCTAATATGGCAAAGGGAACAAATATCAGAATCCAGGAGGTGCAAGGAATGCCCCTCAAAATCAATAAAAATAGGTCCACACCCCATCACGTGATAATAAAATTTACAAGTCTTAGCAAAAAAGAGAAAATCCTGAAAGCAGCATGGGAAAAGAAGTCTGTAACATACAATGGTAAAAATATTAGATTGGCAGCAGACTTATCCACAGAGACCTGGCAGGCCAGAAAGAACTGGCATGATATAGTCAGAGCACTAGATGAGAAAATCATGCAGCCAAGAATACTATATCCAGCTAGGCTATCGTTGAAAATAGAAGGAGAGATAAAAATCTTCCAGGACAAACAAAAATTAAAAGAATTTGTAAACACCAAACCAGCTCTACAGGAAATATTGAAGGGGTGGTCTAAGCAAAGAGAGACCCTAAATGTACTAGAGCAGAAAGGAACAGAGACAATATACAGTAGCAGTTACCTTACAGCAATACAATTGCACTAAATTCATATCTCTCAATAGTTACCCTGAATGTAGATGGGCTAAATGTCCCAATCAAAAGACACAGCGGATCAGAATGGATAAGAAAACAAAACCCATCAATATGCTGTCTACAAGAAACTCATTTTAGACCCAACGACACCTCCAGATTTAAAATGAGGGGTTGGAAAACAATTTACCATGCTAATAGACATCAAAAGAAAGTGGGGGTGGCAATCCTTATATATGATCAATTAGATTTTAAGCCAAAGACTATAATAAGAGATGAGGAATGACACTATATCATACTCAAAGGGTCTGTCCAACAAGAAGATCTAACAATTTTAAATATCTATGCCCCTAACAGGGAGCAGCCAACTATATAAACCAATTAATAACAAAATCAAAGAAGCACATCAACAATAATACAATAATAGTAGGGGACTTTAACACTCCCCTCACCAAAATGGACAGATCATCCAAGCAAAAGATCAACAGGGAATATATGCCTTAAATGACATACTGGACTAGATGGACATCACAGATATATACAGATCATTCCATCCCAAAGCAACAGAATACGCATTCTTCTCTAGGGCACATGGAACATTCTCCAGAATAGATCACATCCTGGGTCACAAATCAGGTCTCAACCAGAATCAAAAGATTGGGATCATTCCTGCTTATTTTCAGACCACAATGCTCTGAAGCTAGAACTCAATCACAAGAGGAAATTTGGAAAGAATCCAAATACATGGAAATTAAGGAGCTTCCTTCTAAAGAATGAATGGGTCAATGTGAAATTAAAGAAGAATTGAAAAATTCATGAAAACAAATGATAATGAAAACACAACGATTCAAAATTTGTGGGACACAGCAAAGGCGGTCCTGAGAGGAAAATATATAGCGGTACAAGCCTTTCTCAAGAAACAAGAAAGGTCTCAAGTACACAATCTTACCCTGAACCTAAAGGCATTGGAGAAATAACAATGAAGAAAGTCTAAACACAGCAAAAGAAGAGAAATAATAGAGATCAGAGCAGAAATCAATGAAATAGAAACAAACGACAATAAAAAAAAAACCAATATAACAAATCATTGAAACTAGGAGCTGGTTCTTTGAAAGAATTAATAAGATTGATAAACCCCTGGCCAGACTTATCAAACAGAAAAGAGAAAGGACTCAAATTAATAAAATCATGAATGAAAGAGGAGAGATCACAACCAACACCAAAGAAATACAAACAATTATAAGAACATATTATGGGCAACTATACGCCAGAAAATTTGACAATCTGGAGGATATGAATGCATTCCTAAAGACATATAAACTACCACAACTGAACCAGGAAGAAATAGAAAACCTTAACAGACCCATAACCAGTAAGGAAATTGAAGCAATCATCAAAAATCTCCCAACAAACAAGAGCCCAAGGCCAGATGGCTTCCCAGGGGAATTCTACCAAACATTTAAAGAAGAATTAATTCCTATGCTCCAGAAACTGTTCCAAAAAATAGAAATGGAAGGAAAACTTTCAAACTCATTTTATGAGGCCAGCATTACCTTGATCAAACCCAGACAAGGATCCCATCAAAAAAGAGAATTACAGACCAATATCCTTGATGAAAACAGATGCTAAATTCTCACCAGAATTCTAGCAAATAGAATCCCACAGCACACTAAAAGGATTATTCACCAGAACAAAGTGGGATTTATTCCTAGGCTACAAGGTTGGTTCAACATCTGCAAATCAATCAATGTGATAGAACACATTAATAAAAGAAAGAACAAGAACCATATGATACTCTCAATAGATGCTGAAAAAAGCATTTGACAAAGTACAGCATCCCTTCCTGATCAAAACTCTTCAAAGTGTAGGGATAGAGGGCACATACCTCAATATCATCAAAGTCATTCATGAAAAACCCACCACAAATATCATTCTCAATGGAGAAAAACTGAGAGGTTTTCCACTATGGTCAGGAACACGACAGGGATGTCCATTATCACCACTGCTATTCAACATAGTACTGGAAGTTCTAGCCTCAGCAATTAGACAACAAAAAGAAATTAAAGGCATCTAAATTGGCAGAGAAGTCAAACTTTCACTCTTTGTAGATGATATGATACTATATGTGGAAAACCCAAAAGACTACACTTCAAATTGGCTAGAACTCATACAGGAATTTAGTAAAGTGCACATACATCAGTTGCATTTCTCTACACCAACAACAAGACAGAAGAAAGAGAAATTAAGGAGTAAAACCCATTTACAATTGGACCCAAAACTCTAAGATACCTAGGAATAAACCTAATCAAAGAGGCAAAGAATCTATACTCAGAAAACTATAAAGTACTCATGAGAGAAATTGAGAAAGACACAAAGAAATGGAAAGATGTTTTTATCATTCCATTTAACTGACTAAATTCTGTAAGAGTTATTTATCTATATTAAAGTATTCCTTTTGATTAATGTCCATTAAAAGCATTTATTATTTGCAAAGCCACATTTACAAAACAATAACATGTTGTAAGTATGTCTAAGCAGGCTCTAGGATTGAAGCCAATAAGGATTTTGATAATATTCTATAAATCAATGGCTACTGTGAGTGTAGGGAAAACAAGGTCAATATTTTCAAATTTTAAAAATTACAAATATTTTCAAGTATCTTATATGAACAGGTAAAAACTTTATATTCAATATAAAGAAAAAAATTCTATAAATTCTCTGCAGTTACATTAAGGACAGCTGGTGTTTTAATGAGCTTTGGGTGTTATATGCAAACATTGGACCATGGAACAGTACATCAGAAACTAATGAGGTACTGTATGGTGACTAACATGACACAATAAAAAAAATTCTAGGTAGGGAGGAGTCAAGATGGTGGGAAAGTAGGAGGAGGTGCCATTTCAACCTGAACCCTGAACCCTAAAGTGAGCTGATTACCTACCAAAGAACTCCAATCACCCATGAAATCAGCCTGAAATCAGAATTATACTCTACAGGATATCTCTCTCTCTCTCTCTATCTATCTATCTATCTATCTATCTATATATATATATATATATACAGAATATATCTCTACAGGAGCAGAAGACGCCAGAGGCAGGTAAAGCAGCGTAGGAACATTGGACTGATATCGGAAGATAAACAAAAAGGGGAGGGAGCCACCAGAGGTGACTGATTGGAAAGTAATACCCCAATATGAGAGTGCCGTGCGTCTGGGGACCAGCATTAGCTTGGAGTCTGGTTGAAAGCACGCAAAGAAAAAAAAAAAAGAGAGAGAGAGAGAGAGAAAAGGATCATGGGGGGAAATTGTGGGAATCTGGGCAGTTAGGGACAGGGGCTTAAGTCCCTGGACCCAGGACAACCTCCCCAGGTGCTGAGCCAGAGAGAGTGCGGTGGAGAAACCAGGTCTTGGTCTCTGAACTGCCAGTGCACCTGAGCCACCAGCGCACCTGAGCTGCCAGCATGCCCGAGAACGCATAGGGTCCAACTCCTGTGAGGGGCTGGGAGCCTGCCCAGACGGCATTCCTGAAACGTGCGCATCCCACACCCTCCCCTGGGAGAGGTGCTCACAGGTGCTACCCTGGGGCTCTGGCATCCAGATAAACCAGGCATTCCCAGCCTGGGACAGCAGGAAAATCTCAGTGTATGATCCCTGTTTGGAACCTCTCTGGAGGTCTAGAGCTGCCCAGACAGACACCGCTGCCATGGTATTGGGTACAAGGAGGAGATCCTGAATCCCCAGGTACCATGACGCAGAACCTACTCTGCCAGCAGCTCTGCAGAGCATTCTGAGGCTTCTCTCTGAGAGGGAGTTCTGGGTGCAGTTTGCTCTCCTCTAAACCTCCAAAAACCTTCAAAAGTTGTCAAGGCAAGAGAAAACAGATGAAAGAATATAAAAACCTCCAGAGAAAAAAAGACTGGAAAAAACGGTTTCCTCAGAACCCATTCCCTTGAGGGGGGCGGGAGGACATAACTCAGAGAACATCATTGTCTGAAAACCCACGTGGCAGGCCCCTCCCCCAGAAAACCAACCTGGAAGGAAGAAAAAAAACAAGAAGATGACAAGAGAACAACCACCACTACTTCATAAATACAATTTTTATTTTTAACTCTTTACCACTATTCTGGTTCTCTTTTTTTAAACATATAGATAATTTTTAACCTATTTACCATCACAGTGAGATGTCCAGTACATCAAATTCCTTAATAACCTTCTAAACTGAACTTTTTCATTGTGGTTTTGATTTGTATTTCCCTGATGCCGAGTGACGTGGAGCACTTTTTCATGTGTCTTTGGCCATCTGGATGTCTTCTTTGCAGAAATGTCTGTTCATGTCCTCTGCCCATTTCTTGATTGGATTGTTTGTTCTTTGGGTGTTGAGTTTGCTAAGTTCCTTATAGATTTTGGATACTAGCCCTTTATCTGATATGTCGTTTGCAAATATCTTCTCCCATTCTCTCAGTTGTCTTTTGGTTTTGTTAACTGTTTCCTTTGCTGTGCAAAAGCTTTTGATCTTGATGAAATCCCAATAGTTCATTTTTGCCCTTGCTTCCCTTGCCTTTGCCGTTGTTCCTAGGAAGATGTTGCTACGGCTGAGGTCGAAGAGGTTGCTGCCTGCATTCTCCTCAAGGATTTGGATGGATTCCTTTCTCACATTGAGGTCCTTCATCCATTTGGAGTCTATTTTCGTGTGTGGTGTAAGGAAGTGGTCCAATTTCATTTTTCTGCATGTGGTTGTCCAATTTTCCCAGCTCACACCAGTCAGAATGGCTAAAATTAACAAGTCAGGAAATGACAGATGCTGGAGAGGATGTGGAGAAAGGGGAACCCTCCTCCACTGTTGGTGGGAATGCAAGCTGGTGCAACCATTCTGGAAAACAGCATGGAGGTTCCTCAAAATGTTGAAAATAGAACTATCCTATGACCCAGCAATTGCACTACTGGGTATTTATCCTAAAGATACAAACATAGTGATCCGAAGGGGCACGTGTACCCGAATGTTTATAGCAGCAATGTCTACAATAGCCAGACTATGGAAAGAACCTAGATGTCCATCAACAGATGAATGGATAAAGAAGATGTGGTATATATACACAATGGAATACTATGCAGCCATCAAAAGAAATGAAATCTTGCCATTTGCGACGACGTGGATGGAACTAGAGGGTATCATGCTTAGTGAAATAAGTCAATCGGAGAAAGACAACTATCATATGATCTCCCTGATATGAGGACATGGAGAAGTGACATGGGGGGTTAGGGGGATAGGAGAAGAATAAATGAAACAAGATGGGATTGGGAGGGAGACAAACCATAAATGACTCTTAATCTCACAAAACAAACAGGGGGTTGCTGGGGGGAGGTGGGATTGGGAGAGGGGGAGCGGGCTATGGACATTGGGGAGGGGAGGCGAACCATAAGAGACTATGGACTCTGAAAAACAACCTGAGGGTTTTGAAGGGTCAGGGGTGGGAGGTTGGGGCAACCTGAGGGTTTTGAAGGGTCAGGGGTGGGAGGTTGGGGGAACAGGTGGTGGGTAATGGGGAGGGCACGTTTTGCATGGAGCACTGGGTGTTGTGCAAAAAGAATGAATACTGTTACGCTGAAAAAATAAATAAAATGGAAAAAAAATTAAAATAAAAAAAAATAAACTGAACTTTTTCATACATACAGCTATGTTTTTCTTTTGCTTTTCTATTTTTTAATTTGTTTTAATTTTAATTTAGTTTAGTCTATTTATTCTTTTTCTAAATTTTATTTTCTAATATACATATAGAGTTAAACTACAAGGTAATCGCCTGTCCCCAATCAATGCTACCCCTAAAGGCAAACCGAATTTTAATCCTCCTTTATCTTAGGAAAGTAGAGTCCTTTAAAAAAAACATCAAGATATATCCAGGAAGAATCAAAATAACGTTCCTCGTCCACACGGAGAATTTATAACCACTCTCCCATCTTTTCCTTCCGCCAATGTTTCTGTGTATCTGTGTTCGTCCTGATAGCATATAAATCTTATACTTGGGGTTCTTTCTGATGAGGTACTTCCTTTTTTTTTTTGCTTTTATATCTATATATTTTTTTCTCTTGTCATACACTTTTATCAGTCTTTTTGTTTGTCTGTTTTTGTATACTTCATAAATCTTACCTTGCAGCCCATTGGGGGGGAGCCTTCTCTTTCGTCTTCCCTTTTTTTCCTATCTCTCTCTCTCTCTTTCTTTTTTCTTTTCTTTCTTTTTTCTTCTCTATTTCTTTTTCCTTTCTTTTTTCCCTCATTTGGGTGGGGAATCATGATTGCATGGAAGCAATCCAGGGGGCACCTTGACTGCACCACAATGGATACATCCAGTTGCATCTGTTCAGTCATGTCTCACCAAAATGACTAGGAGGAGGAATGCCCAACAGAAGAAAAATACAGAAGATGAACCTTCTGCAACAGAGCTAATGGCTATAGACATAGAAAATATGTTGGAAAAGGAATTCAGACTAACAATTATCCAGGAAATAGCTAGGTTGGAGAAAGCCGTGGATGACCAAACAGAATTGATTAGGGCAGAACTGAAAGCCACCAGGGATGAAGTTCACAATGTTAGGGCAGAACTGAAAGCCACGAGGGATGATGTTCACAATGCTCTCAAAGAGTTCCAATCTAATCTAAATTCTCTAAAAGCTACGGTAACTGGGACAGAAGATAGAATTAGTGATCTGGAGGACAAACAGAGAGAAAGGAACAGGAGGAAGCCTCGAACAAACAGCTCAGAATCCACAAAAAAAGAATCAGGGAAATAAATGATGCCATGAAACGTTCCAACATCAGAATTATTGGAATCCCTGAAGGGGAGGAGAAAGAAAGAAGTCTAGAAGATACAGTGGAACAAGATGTCTATGAAAATTTTCCCAATCTCACAAATGGAAACAACGTTCATGTACTAGAGGCAGAGAGATTTCCTCCCAAGATTTTAGATTCTCAAAAGTCCTCACGACACCTTATAGTTAAAATGAGGAATTACGTTTCAAGACAGACCCTCTTAAAAGCAGCTAGGCCAAAGAAGCTCCTTACATACAGAAGAAAGCCCATTAGAATAATGTCAGACCTTTCCACAGAGAATTGGCAAGCCTGGAAGGGCTGGCAAAATATATTCAGAGTACTAAATGAGAAGATCATGCAACCAAGAATACTCTATCCAGCAAGACTGACATTTAAAATGGATGGAGAGATAAACAGTTTCCAAGAATGGCAAGGCTTAAAAGACTATGCAACCACCAAGCTGACATTGCAGGAAATATTAAGGGGGGTCCTATAAAAGAGAAAAAATCCTAAGAATATCATTGAACAGAAATATAGAAACAATCTACAGACAGAAAGACTTCAAAGGCAACATGATGTCAATAAAAACCTATCTCTCAATAATCACTCTCAATGTGAATGGCCTAAATGCGCCCATAAAACGACACAGGGTTGCAGATTGGATAAAACGACAGGACCCATCCATATGTTGTCTACAAGAGACCCATTTTGAACCTAAGGATACACCCAGACTGAAAGTGAAGGGATGGAGAAGCATCTTTCATGACAATGGGCCTCAAAAGAAGGCCGGAGTAGCGATTCTCATATCAGATAAATTAGATTTTAAACTAAAGACTGTAGTCAGAGATACAGAAGGACACTACATAATTCTTAAAGGGACTATCTGCCAAGACGATCTAACAATTGTAAATATCTATGCCCCCAATATGGGAGCACCCAATTACATAAAAAAACTATTAATCAAGATAAAGAGTCATATTGATACGAATACAATAATAGTAGGAGATCTTAATACGCCTCTCTCAGAAATAGACAGATCATCGAAGCAGAAAATTAATAAAGAAATAAGAGCATTGAATGAAACATTGGACCAGATGGACCTCATCGACGTATACAGAACATTCCACCCTAAAACAACAGAATATTCATTCTTCTCAAGTGCACATGGAACCTTCTCCAGAATAGACCACATACTGGGTCACAAAGCAGGACTCAACCGATACCAAAAGACTGACATTATTCCCTGCATATTCTCCGATCACAATGCTTTGAAACTGGAGCTCAATCACAAGGAAAAGTTCCGAAGGAACTCAAACACCTGGAAGCTAAAGACCACCTTGCTTAAGAATGCTTGGATCAACCAGGAGATCATGATGAACTTAAACAATTCATGGAAACCAATGAGAATGAAGACACCTCGGTCCAAAACCTATGGGATACAGCAAAGGCGGTTCTAAGGGGGAAATACATAGCCATCCAAGCCGCCCTCAAAAACATTGAAAAATCCAGAATACACCAGCTGTCTCTACACCTTAAAGAACTGGAGAATCAACAACAAATCAAACCAACTCCACATTCAAGAAGGGAAATAATCAAGATTAGAGCAGAGATCAATGAGGTAGAAACGAGAGATACAGTAGAACGTATCAATGAAACTAGAAGCTGGTTTTTTGAAAGAATCAATAAGATCGATAAACCATTGGCCACACTAATCCAAAAGAAAAGAGAGAAAGCCCAAATTAATAAAATGATGAATGAAAAGGGAGAGATCACAACTAACACCAAGGAAATAGAAACAATCATCAGAAATTATTACCAACAGTTATATGCCAATAAGCTAAGCAACCTAGATGAAATGGATGCATTCCTGGAAAGCTACAAACTCCCAAAATTGAACCAGGAAGAAATTGACAACCTGAATAGACCGATATCTAGTAATGAGATTGAAGCAGTGATCAAAAACCTCCCAAAAAACAAGAGCCCAGGACCTAACGGATTCCCTGGGGAATTCTACCAAACTTTCAAAGAAGAAATAACACCAATTCTCCTGAAGCTGTTCCAAAAAATTGAAGCAGAAGGAAAACTTCCAGACTCTTTTTATGAAGCCAGCATTACTCTGATCCCCAAACCAGGCAAAGACCCTACCAAAAAGGAGAATTTCAGACCAATATCACTGATGAATATGGATGCAAAGATTCTCAACAAGATCCTAGCAAACGGATCCAGCAGCACATTCAAAAGATTATCCACCATGACCAGGTGGGATTCATCCCTGGGTTGCAAGGTTGGTTCAACATTCGCAAATCAATCAGTGTGATAGAACACATCAATAAGAGAAGAGAGAAGAACCACATGGTCCTCTCAATTGATGCAGAAAAAGCATTTGACAAAATCCAGCATCCGTTCCTGATGAAAACGCTTCAAAGTATAGGGATAGAGGGAACATTCCTGAACTTCATAAAATCTATCTATGAAAGAACCACAGCAAATATCATCCTCAATGGGAAAAAGCTTGCAGCCTTCCCGTTGAGATAAGGAACACGACAAGGATGCCCACTCTCACCACTCTTGTTCAACATAGTATTAGAAGTTCTAGCAACGGCAATCAGACAACAAAGAGAAATAAAAGGTATCCAAATGGGCAAGGAAGAAGTCAAACTCTCTCTCTTCGCAGATGACATGATTCTTTATATGGAAATCCCCAAAGACTCCACCCCCAAACTACTAGAACTCATACAGCAATTCAGTAACGTGGCAGGATACAAAGTCAATGTACAGAAATCAGTGGCTTTCTTATACACCAACAATGAAAATACAGAAAGGGAAATTAGAGAATCGATTCCATTTACTATAGCACCAAGAACAATAAGATACCTGGGCATAAACCTAACCAAAGAAGTAAAGGACCTGTACTCGAGGAACTACAGAACACTCATGAAAGAAATTGAAGAAGACACAAAAAGATGGAAGATTGTTCCATGCTCTTGGATTGGAAGAATAAACATTGTTAAAATGTCTATACTGCCTAGAGCAATCTATACTTTTAATGCCATTCCGATCAAAATTCCACTGATATTTTTCAAAGAGCTGGAGCAAATAATCCTAAAATTTGTATGGAGCCAGAAGAGACCCCGAATTGCTAAGGAAATGTTGAAAAACAAAAACAAAACTGGCGGCATCACGTTACCCGATTTCAAGCTTTACTACAAAGCTGTGATCACCAAGACAGCATGGTACTGGCATAAAAACAGACACATAGACCAGTGGAACAGAGTGGAGAGCCCAGATATGGACCCTCAACTCTATGGTGAAATAATCTTCGACAAAACAGGAAAAAATATACAATGGAAAAAAGACAGTCTCTTCAATAAATGGTGCTGGGAAAACTGGACAGCGATATGTAGAAGAATGAAACTCGACCATTCTCTTACACTGTTCACAAAGATAAACTCGAAATGGATAAAAGACCTCAACGTGAGACAGGAATCTATCAGAATCCTAGAGGAGAACATAGGCAGTAACCTCTTCGATATCAGCCACAGCAACTTCTTTCAAGATATGTCTCCAAAGGCCAAGGAAACAAAAGCAAAAATGAACTTTTGGGACTTCATCAAGATCAAAAGCTTCTGCACAGCAAAGGAAACGGTCAACAAAACAAAGAGGCAACCGACGGAATGGGAGAAGATATTTGTAAATGACAGTACAGACAAAAGGTTGATATCCAGGATCTATAAAGAACTTCTCAAACTCAACACACACAAAACAGAGAATCATATCAAAAAATGGGCAGAAGATATGAACAGACACTTCTCCAACGAAGACATACAAATGGCTATCAGACACATGAAAAAATGTTCATCATCACTAGCCATCAGGGAGATTCAAATTAAAACAACATTGAGATACCACCTAACACCAGTTAGAATGGCCAAAATTAGCAAGACAGGAAACAACGTGTGTTGGAGAGGATGTGGAGAATGGGGAACCCTCTTCCACTGTTGGTGGGAATGCAAGTTAGTGCAGCCACTTTGGAGAACAGTGTGGAGATTCCTGAAGAAATTACGAATAGATCTTCCCTATGACCCTGCAATTGCACTGCTGGGTATTTACCCCAAAGATACAGATGTAGTGAAAAGAAGGGCCATTTGTACCCCAATGTTTATTGAGCAATGTCTACGGTCGCCAAACTGTGGAAAGAACCAAGATGCCCTTCAACGGATGAATGGATAAGGAAGATGTGGTCCATAAACACAATGGAGTATTATGCCTCCATCAGAAAGGACGAATACCCAAATTTGTAGCAACATGGACAGGACTGGAAGAAATTATGCTGAGAGAAATAAGTCAAGCAGAGAGAGTCAAGTATCATATGGTCTCACTTATTAGTGGAGCATAACAAATAACATGGAGGACATGGGGAGATGGAGAGGAGAGGGAGTGAGGGAAACTGGAAGGGGAGATGAACTATGGGGAGATGAGACTATGGACTCTGAAAAACAACCAGAGGGTTATGAAGGGGTGGCGGGGGTGGGGGGGGGGAGGTTGAGGAACCAGGTGGTGGGTAATAGGGAGGGCACGTACTGCATGGAGCACTGGGTGTGATGACAAAACAATGAACACTGTTATGGTGTAAATAAGCAAATAAAAATAAAAAAATAAATAAATAAAAAAGAATATTACTCAGCCACAAAAAGAATGAAATCTTGCTATTTTCAATGACATGGATGGAGCTAGAGAGCATTATGTTAAGTGAACTAAGTCAGTTAGAGAAAGACAAATACCATAATGACTTCACCATATGTGCAATCTGAGATGCAAAAGAGTAGAGGGGGGAGAAAGAGAGAAAGATAAAGCAAGAAACAGATTCTTAACTCTAGAGAGTAATCTGATGGTTACCAGAGGGGAGGTGGGTAGGGAAATGGGTGAACTTGGTGATAGGGATTAAGGAATGCACTTGTGATGAACACTGGGTGATGTATGGAAGTGTCGAATCACTATATTGCATACATGAAACTAATATAACACTATGTTAACCAACTGGATTTAAAATAAAAACTTAAAAAATAAAAAAAAAATAAAAAAAAGAATGTTTGGATCAACCAGGAGATCAAAGATGAACTTAAACAATTCATGGAAACCAATAAAAATGAAGACACTTCGGTCCAAAACCTATGGGATACAGCAAAGGCGGTTCTAAGTGGGAAATACATAGCCATCCAAGCCTCCCACAAAAAAATTGGAAAATCCAGAATACACCAGCTCTCTCTACACCTTAAAGAACTGGAGAATCAACAACAAATCAAACCAACTCCACATGCAAGAAGGGAAATAATCAAGACTAGAGCAGAGATCAATGAGGTAGAAACCAGAGATACAGTAGAACGTATCAATGAAACTAGAAGCTGGTTTTTTGAAAGAATCAATAAGATCAATAAACCATTGACCTCAAAATCCAAAAGAAAAGAGAGAAAGCCCAAATTAATAAAATTATGAATGAAAAGGGAGAGATCACAACGAACACCAAGGAAATAGAAACAATCATCAGAAATTATTACCAACAGTTATATGCCAGTAGGCTAAGCAACTTAGATGAAATGGATGCATTCCTGGAAAACTATAAACTCCCAAAATTGAACCAGGAAAAAATTGACAACCTGAATAGACCGATATCTAGTAATGAGATTGAAGCAGTGATCAAAAACATCCCAAAAAACAAGAGCCCAGGACCTGACAGATTCCCTGGGGAATTCTACCAAACTTTCAAAGAAGAAATAACACCAATTCTCCTGAAGCTGTTCCAAAAAATTGAAGCAGAAGGAAAACTTCCAGACTCTTTTTATGAAGCCAGCATTACCCTGATCCCCAAACCAGGCAAAGACCCTACCAAAAAGGAGAATTTCAGACCAATATCACTGATGAATATGTATGCAAAGATTCTCAACAAGATCCTAGCACACAGGATCCAGCAGCACATTCAAAAGATTATCCACCATGACCAGGTGGGATTCATCCCTGGGTTGCAAGGTTGGTTCAACATTCGCAAATCAATCAATGTGATAGAACAAATCAATAAGAGAAGAGAGAAGAACCACATGGTCCTCTCAATTGATGCAGAAAAAGCATTTGACAAAATCCAGCATCCGTTCCTGATGAAAACGCTTCAAAGTACAGGGATAGAGGGAACATTCCTGAACTTCATAAAATCTATCTATGAAAGACCCACAGCAAATATCATCCTCAGTGGGAAAACGCTTGCAGCCGGCCCATTGAGATCAGAAACACGACAAGGATGCCCACTCTCACCACTCTTGTTCAACATAGTATTAGAAGTTCTAGCAACGGCAATCAGACAACAAAGAGAAATAAAAGGTATCCAAATTGGCAAGGAAGAAGTCAAACTCTCTCTCTTCGCAGATGACATGATTCTTTATATGGAAAACCCCAAAGACTCCACCCCCAAACTACTCGAACTCATACAGCAATTCAGTAATGTGGCAGGATACAAAGTCAATGTACAGCAATAAGTGGATTTCTTATACACCAACAATGAAAATACAGAAAGGGAAATTAGAGAATCGATTCCATTTACTATAGCACCAAGAACCATAAGATACCTGGGAATAAACCTAACCAAAGAGGTAAAGGACCTGTACTCAAGGAACTACAGAACACTCATGAAAGAAATTGAAGAAGACACAAAAAGATGGAAGACCATTCCATGCTGTTGGATTGGAAGAATAAACTTTGATAAATGTCTATACTGCCTAGATCAATCTATACTTTTAACGCCATTCCGATCAAAATTCCACCGGAATTTCTCAAAGAGCTGGAGCAAATAATCCTAAAATTTGTATGGAGTCAGAAGAGACCCCGAATTGCTAAGGAAATGTTGAAAAACAAAAACAAAACTGGCGGCATCACGTTACCTGATTTCAAGATTTACTACAAAGCTGTGATCACCAAGAAAGCATGGTACTGGCATAAAAACAGACACATAGACCAGTGGAACAGAGTGGAGAGCCCAGATATGGACCCTCAACTCTATGGTGAAATAATCTTCGACAAAACAGGAAAAAATATACAATGGAAAAAAGACAGTCTCTTCAATAAATGGTGCTGGGAAAACTGGACAATGATATGTAGAAGAATGAAACTCTACCATTCTCTTACACCGTACACAAAGATAAACTCAAAATGGATAAAAGACCTCAACGTGAGACGGGAATCCATCAGAATCCTAGAGGAGAACATAGGCAGTAACCTCTTCGATATCAGCCACAGCAAATTCTTCCAAGATATGTCTCCAAAGGCCAAGGAAACAAAAGCAAAAATGAACTTTTGGGACTTCATCAAGATCAAAAGCTTCTGCACAGCAAAGGAAACAGTCAAAAAACAAAAAGGCAACCCACGGAATGGGAGAAGATATTTGCAAATGACAGTACAGACAAAAGGTTGATATCCAGGATCTATAAAGAACTTCTCAAACTCAACACACACAAAACAGAGAATCATATCCAAAAATGGGCAGAAGATATGAACAGACACTTCTCCAACGAAGACATACAAATGGCTATCAGACACATGAAAAAATGTTCATCATCACTAGCCATCAGGGAGATTCAAATTAAAACCACATTGAGATAACTCCTGACACCAGTTAGAATAGCCAAAATTAGCAAGACAGGAAACAATGTGTGTTGGAGAGGATGTGGAGAAAGGGGAACCCTCTTACACCATTGGTGGGAATGCAAGTTAGTGCAGCCACTTTGGAGAACAGTGTGGAGATTCCTGAAGAAATTAAGAATAGAGCTTCCCTATGAGCCTGCAATTGCACTGCTGGGTATTTACCCCAAAGTGACAGATCGAGTAATAAGAAGAGCCATCTGTACCCCAATGTTTATTGCAGCAATGGCCACAGTTGCCAAACTGTGGAAAGAACCAAGATGCCCTTCAACGGATGAATGGATAAGATGTGGTCCATATACACAATGGAGTATTATGCCTCCATCAGAAAGGATGAATACCCAACTTATGTAGCAACATGGACGGAACTGGAAGAGATTATGCTGAGCGAAATAAGTCAAGCAGAGAGAGTCAAATATCATATGGTCTCATTTATTTTTGGAGCATAACAAAGAACACGGTGGACATGGGGAGATGGAGAGGAGAGGGAGTTGAGGGAAACTGGAAGCGGAGTTGCACCATGAGAGCCTATGGACCCTGAAAAACAACCAGAGGGTTTTGAAGGGGCGGGGGTGTGGGAGGTTGAGGAACCAGGTTGTGGGTAATAGGGAGGGCACATACTGCATGGAGCACTGGGTGTTGTGCATAAACAATGAACACTGTTACGCTGAAAATAAACAAATATAAATAAATAAAAAAGACAAAAAAAAATAAAAGGCGAGAGGAGGACTTGTAAAAAAAAAAAAAAAAAGAGGAGCCATCTGGACCCCAATGTTTATATCAGCAATGGCCACGGTCGCCAAACTGTGGAAAGAACCAAGATGCTCTTCAATGGACGAATGGATAAGGAAGATGTGGTCCATATACACGATGGAGTATTATGCCTCCACCAGAAAGGATGAATACCCAACTTTTGTAGCAACGTGGACGGGACTGGAAGAGATGATGCTGAGCGAAATAAGTCAAGAAGAGAGAGTCAAGTATCATATGGTCTCACTTATTTGTGGAGCGTAACAAAGAACATGGAGGACATGGAGAGATGGAGAGGAGAAGGGAGTTGAGGGAAATTGGAAGGGGAGATGAACCATGAGAGACTATGGACTCTGCAAAACAACCTGAGGGTTTTGAAGGGGCGGGGGGTGGGAGGTTGGGGAACCTGGTGGTGGGTAATAGGGAGGGCACTTATTGCATGGAGCACTGGTAATGATGCAAAAACAATGAATACTGTTACGCTGAAAATAAACAAATAAAAAAAGGGAAAAAAAGAATGATGTAGTGTCCTTCTGTATCTCTGACTACAGTCTTTAGTTTAAAATCTCATTTATCTGATATGAGAATCACTACCCCGGCCTTCTTTTATGGCCCATTGGCATGAAAGATGCTTCTCCATCCCTTCACTTTCACTCTGGCTGTATCCTCAGTTTCAAATGGGTCTCTTGTAGACAACATAAGGATGGGTCCTGTCGTTTTATCCAATCGGCAAACATGTGTCATTTTATGGGTGCTTAGGCCATTCACATTGAGAGTGATTATTGATAGATACGTTTTTATTGACATCGTGTTACCTTTGAAGTATTTCTGTCTGTAGATTGTCTCTACATTTCTGTTCAATGATATTCTTAGGATTTTTTCTCTTTTAAAGGACCCCCCCCACTTAAATTTCCTGCAGTGTCAGCTTGGTGGTTTCATAGTCTTTTAAGCATTGCCAGTCTTGGAAACTCATGTCCTCCATGTTTTTTGTTATGCTCCACAAATATGTGAAACCAAATGATACTTGACTCTCTCTGCTTGACTTATTTCGCTCAGCATAATCTTTTCCAGTCCTGTCCATGTTGCTACAAAAGTTGGGTATTCATCCTTTCTGATGGAGGCAGAATACTCCATCGTGTATATGGACCACATCTTCCTTATCCATTCATCCATTGAAGAGCATCTTGGTTCTTTCCACAGTTTGGCGACCGTGGCCATTGCTGCAATAAACATTGGGGTACAGAAGGCTCTTCTTTTCACTCCATCTGTATTTTGGGGGTAAATACCCAGCAGTGCAATTGCAGGGTCATAGGGAAGCTCTATTTTTAATTTCTTGAGGAATCTCCACACTGTTCTCCAAAGTGGCTGCACCAACTTGCATTCCCACCAATGGTGTAAGAGGGTTCCCCTTTCTCCACAATCTCTCCAACACACGTTGTTTCCTGTCTTGCTAATTTGGGCCATTCTAACTGGTATAAGTTAGTATTTAAGTGTAGTTTTAATTTGAATCTCCCTGATGGCTAGTGATGATGAACATTTTTTCATGAGTCTGATAGCCATTTGTATGTCTTCGTTGGAGAAGTGTCTGTTCATATCTTCTGCCCATTTTTTGATATGATTATCAGTTTTGTGTGTGTTGAGTTTGAGAAGTTCTTTATAGATCCTGGATATCACCCTTTTGTCTGTACTGTCATTTGCAAATATCTTCTCCCATTCCGTGGGTTGCCTCTTTGTTTTATTGACTGTTTCCTTTGCTGTGCAGAAGCTTTTGATCTTGATGAAGTCCCAAAAGTTCATTTTTACTTTTGTTTCCTTGGCCTTTGGAGACATATCTTGGAAGAAGTTACTGTGGCTGATATCAAAGAGGCTACTGCCTATGTTCTCCTCTAGCATTTTGATGGATTTCTGTCTCACGTTGAGGTCTTTTATCCATTTCGAGTTTATCTTTGTGTACGGTGTAAGAATGGTAGAGTTTCATTCTTCTACATATCACTGTCCAGTTTTCCCAGCACCATTTATTGAAGAGACTGTCTTTTTTCCATTGTATATTTTTTCCTGTTTTGTCAAAGATTATTTGACCATAGAGTTGAGGGTCCATATCTGGGCTCTCCACTCTGTTCCATCTCATGGAGATGAACCATGAGAGACTATGGACTCTGAGAAACAATCTGAGGTTTTGAAGGGGCGGGGGGTAGGAGGTTGAGGGAGCCAGGTCGTGGGTATTATAGAGGGCACGTATTGCATGGAGCACTGGTTGTGGTGCAAAAGGAATGAATACTGTTACGCTGAAAGGAAATTAAAAAAAAAAGTAACAGTAGGTACTTTATCAATCTCATGTGTAGCTAAAAGATTATTATTATTTATTAAATGATTATTATGACTTATTACTTGAGACTTTTATAATAATATGTATAAATAATAATTGCATCAATATAATCGATGTAAAAGTTACTGATGTGCAGAAATGTCTGTTCATGTCCTCTGCCCATTTCTTGATTGGATTGTTTGTTCTTTGGGTGTTGAGTTTGCTAAGTTCCTTATAGATTTTGGATACTAGCCCTTTATCTGATATGTCGTTTGCAAATATCTTCTCCCATTCTGTCAGTTGTCTTTTGGTTTTGTTAACTGTTTCCTTTGCTGTGCAAAAGCTTTTGATCTTGATGAAATCCCAATAGTTCATTTTTGCCCTTGCTTCCCTTGCCTTTGCCGTTGTTCCTAGGAAGATGTTGCTGCGGCTGAGGTCGAAGAGGTTGCTGCCTGAATTCTCCTCAAGGATTTTGATGGATTCCTTTCTCACATTGAGGTCCTTCATCCATTTGGAGTCTATTTTCGTGTGTGGTGTAAGGAAGTGGTCCAATTTCATTTTTCTGCATGTGGCTGTCCAATTTTCCCAGCACCATTTATTGAAGAGGCTGTCTTTTTTCCATTGGACATTCTTTCCTGCTTTGTCGAAGATTAGTTGACCATAGAGTTGAGGGTCGATTTCTGGGCTCTCTATTCTGTTCCACTGATCTATGTGTCTGTTTTTGTGCCAGTACCATGCTGTCTTGATGATGACAGCTTTGTAATAGAGCTTGAAGTCCGGAATTGTGATGCCACCAACTTTGGCTTTCTTTTTCAATATTCCTTTGGCTATTCGAGGTCTTTTCTGGTTCCATATAAATTTCAGGATTATTTGTTCCATTTCTTTGAAAAAAAATGGATGGTATTTTGATAGGGATTGCATTAAATGTGTAGATTGCTTTAGGTAGCATAGACATTTTCACAATATTTATTCTTCCAATCCAGGAGCATGGAACATTTTTCCATTTTTTTGTGTCTTCCTCAATTTCTTTCATGAGTACTTTATAATTTTCTGTGTATAGATTCTTAGTCTCTTTGGTTAGGTTTATTCCTAGGTATCTTATAGTTTTGGGTACAATTGTAAATGGGATTGACTCCTTAATTTCTCTTTCTTCAGTCTTGTTGTTGGTGTACAGAAATGCACCTGATGTCTGTGCATTGATTTTATATCCTGACACTTTACTGAATTCCTGTACAAGTTCTAGCAGTTTTGGAGTGGAGTCTCTTGGGTTTTCCACATATAGTATCCTATCATCTGCGAAGAGTGATAGTTTGACTTCTTCTTTACCAATTTGGATGCCTTTAATTTCTTTTTGTTGTCTGATTGCTGAGGCTAGGACTTCTAGTACTATGTTGAATAGCAGTGGTGATAATGGACATCCCTGCCGTGTTCCTGACCTTAACGGAAAAGCTTTCAGTTTTTCTCCATTGAGAATGATATTTGCGGTGGGTTTTTCATAGCTGGCTTTGATAATATTGAGGTATGTGCCCTCTATCCCTACACTTTGAAGAGTTTTGATCAGGAAGGGATGCTGTACTTTGTCAAATGCTTTTTCAGCATCTATTGAGAGTATCATATGGTTCTTGTTCTTTCTTTTATTAATGTGTTCTATCACATTGATTGATTTGCGGATGTTGAACCAACCCTGCAGCCCTGGAATAAATCCCACTTGATCGTGGTGAATAATCCTTTTAATGTACTGTTGAATCCTATTGGCTAGAAGACATCCAGATGGCCAACAGACATTTGAAAAAGTGCTCCACGTCACTCGGCATCAGGGAAATACAAATCAAAACCACAATGAGATATCACCTCACACCAGTCAGAATGGCTAAAATTAACAAGTCAGGAAATGACAGATGCTGGCGAGGATGCGGAGAAAGGGGAACCCTCCTTCACTGTTGGTGGGAATGCAAGCTGGTGCAACCACTCTGGAAAACAGCATGGAGGTTCCTCAAAATGTTGAAAATAGAACTACCCTATGACCCAGCAATTGCACTACTGGGTATTTACCCTAAAGATTCAAACATAGTGATCTGAAGGGGCACGTGTACCCGAATGTTTATAGCAGCAATGTCTACAATAGCCAGACTATGGAAAGAACCTAGATGTCCATCAACAGATGAATGGATAAAGAACATGTGGTATATATACACAATGGAATACTATGCAGCCATCAAAAGAAATGAAATCTTGCCATTTGCGACGACGTGGATGGAACTAGAGGGTATCATGCTTAGTGAAATAAGTCAATCGGAGAAAGACAACTATCATATGATCTCCCTGATATGAGGACATGGAGAAGCAACATGGGGGGGGGGGTAGGGGGATAGGAGAAGAATCAATGAAACAAGATGGGATTGGGAGGGAGACAAACCATAAATGACTCTTAATCTCACAAAACAAACTGGGGGTTGCTGGGGGGAGGTGGGATTGGGAGAGGGGGAGCGGGCTATGGACATTGGGGAGGGGAGGCGAACCATAAGAGACTATGGACTCTGAAAAACAACCTGAGGGTTTTGAAGGGTCAGGGGTGGGAGTTTGGGGCAACCTAAGGGTTTTGAAGGGTCAGGGGTGGGAGGTTGGGGGAACAGGTGGTGGGTAATGGGGAGGGCACGTTTTGCATGGAGCACTGGGTGTTGTGCAAAAAGAATGAATACTGTTACGCTGAAAAAATAAATAAAATGGAAAAAATTAAAAAAAATGAAAAAAACCTTAATAAAAAAAAAGCAAAGAAAAAGAAGAAAACAATATAAAAGCCAAAAAAAAAAAGTTACTGATGTGCTTTTCATAACTGTATGTCTTGATACGATTCATAAATTATGCAATAAATTTCCTTTGTTTAATCAGACAACAAATTTAAAATCTGAAGTTTTCATATTAATAGAGTCAACAAAGGTTTGGTTGCAACTATGCATTTTATTGTATTGATACCATCCTATGTACAAAGACTGTAATATCAGTTATCTGTAATATTAGCTACTCATTATATTTAACTATTGTGTTTTCAGTCCTTTACATTTACTTCTATTGCCCTAAATGTTAGCATTCACCAACAGAGAAAGACCTGCCCATGACAATTCCTAAGAGACAGAGTCAAACTTCCTGACACTCTCCAGTGAGAAGTAAATGTGCCTCCTGGGGGAGGGGGAAAGGGAGGGTACAGATCCAGAACAAGAAGAATTAAAATATAACATGTTCATACTCCACTGTTAGTTAAGAAGGAGGAGGGCTCAACTATATCATCCTGTGATTGGCCCAGCCTTCCACGCTTTTTGTGGGGGGAGTGGGGAGATTTGTGAGTATGGCTTGAGGGATGTGATGCTCTCCCATGAGACATACAGGCTTTCTGAGACCAGATGTGGCCCTGACTACCACAAAAGCTCCTGGGTACACAGTCTTAGAGGACTGGCGGACTTCCATCATCTGGAGTGGGAGAGGCTGTAAGGTAGGGGGAGGGTGCAGAGAAAATCAGGGAGTGGCTCATCAGAAGCAACAACCATCTAGTTTTTCCCTCAAATGTTATGATTACAGGTATGTGGCACAGTGGCTGTCTTAAGAAATGAGGGCTGTAGAAGACAGTGGATTACAATGGGGACATGAATAGCCAAACCCAAAGCATTCTTCACTGCTGACCACAACTTTAATCAGTGGTTTTCTTCCTACTCTGAAGAGTATAACTTACTCAGTTTACCAGTATTCCTATCATAAGATTCCTGTGAGTTGTTCTAAATTAGTTATTTCAAACGAAATATCTGTTACTGTTGGGGAAGGAAATATCTGGATTCTCTAGCATACCTGAGTCTGATCAAATGATAAAATAGTTTCTGCTGTGCCATGTTAAGGCATCACCTTGTTATCAGGTCCTTGGTGCAGCGACTGCAAGGAAATTGTGGAAAGCAATGGGTAAACATCTCTATAATCCATAATGAGCCATTTACATAAATGCTGTCTCCTATTAAGGATTCAGAAATGGAGGTGCCTGGGTGGCTCAGTGGGTTAAAGTCTCTGCCTTCAGCTCAGGTCATGATCCCTAGGTCCTGGGATCGAGCCCCACATCAGACTCTCTGCTCTGCAGGGAGCCTGCTTCCTCCTCTCTCTCTGCCTGCCTCTCTGCCTGCTTGTGATCTCTGTCTGTCAAATAAATAAATAAATAAAAGAGATTCAGAAATGAAAATTTGGTAATAATGAGGATTAATATTTACTAAATGTCTCTTTTACCCCAGACACTCTTCTAAGTGTTTCAGATACAATATCTAGTAATGTAGAACATGTTTTCCTTTGGTTGATAGGAAGAATAGAAACATTTTGTTATGAAAACAGAGATTCAGAAGAGGCTGAGTCAGTGAAGGAATATTTCTAACTATGTGGAGATGACCCAAAATGAATCAAGCACTTATGCTGGGTTATTTCCAAACCAGAATGGCATATTGAGAGCTTGTCTTGCCTCTGAGGGCTGGGCAAGGCAGCACGTGAAGCTGAGCCAGTAAAATTGCCTTATTTCCCTCCCAATTCTTTCATATATGCAACTGACACTCAAAGTGCACCTCGATACTTAAACCTTCAGAATATCACCGGTATATAGGGTCACTTAATCTTTATTACATTGGAATAGGAATCTACAAATAAAATTTCTCAACGGGCATGCAACTCCTCTATCTTCAGATTATATGACAGTACCATTTGCTAAGTCATGAACTCTTGATAGGACATTTCTTTTTTTATTTTATTTTTTCAGTGTCCCATATTCATTGTTTATGCACCACACCCAGTGTCCCATGCAATATGTGCCCTCCCTAATATGCACCACTAGGCTCAACTAACCCCCACCCCCCTACCCTCCAAAACCCTCAGTGTGCTCATCACAACATGTGCCCTTCTTAATGCCCATTACCTGGCTACCACTTTGCCCCACCCACCGCCCCTTTGAAGCCCTCAGTTTGTTTCCGAGTCCACAGTCTCTCATGGTTTTTCTCTCTCTCTGAATCCCCCCAACTCCAGTTTTTTCTCCTTTCGCCTATGGTCCTCTGTGCTATTGCTTATGTCCCACGGATGAATGAGACCATATAACATGATGTTTTTAAAAAACAAGAAGTTTTGACGCTGATAAATTGCATTTTAACACCATTTCTTACTTTTTTATTCATGGTTTGCCTCTACAGTGTTTGCATTTTTAACTCAAAACAACACAGCAGGAAAAATAGGAAGGGCTTTGTCATCCTTTGCATGGAAATGATGAATCAGAAATATTAAGTCAAGAAACTGTCAGGGGAGAGACAGAAGCAATATTCAAACCCAGTGTTTCTACTGGCTTGATGTTCTTTCTGCAGACACCTGGTACCTGCTTTGAGTATCTCGCTCTTCCCATAGCAGTGATTACAATAAAATATTCTTGCTATGTACATGAAGCTGGACTCTACTATGTAGACCTCAGGGTCCCAAGACTAAGGTCCATGAAGAGTAACTCCTGAAAGCAATAGGAAGTATGATTTTTAAAAACTGGGTTTTACCTGTTTCAGTATCAAGCCAAGTGACAAGGGGGAGAAGAGATCTGACTATTGAAGAGTCAGAATGTTTAAGAAATTCTTGTGAGTCAAAAAAAAAAAAAGATAAGTCACTATTGTCTGTTTTCTTTGCTTCAGCCTTAACTGATATACATTACTTCATGGGAACTATACATATTAATTAATTACAGTGCAAGTAGAATGCTTACAAATGCTTTAATATACATGTAAATACATTACAATAGACTACATGATGTGTGAGCAAATTTTCAATAGTCACATGCATTGGGACTCTGTCATTTTGCAGAGTTGCTATTTCATATTTCCCAGGTTTGAATTGGTCCATTTGTTCCCATTCTTAACTTGGGGCAATTTTGCAAGCAGTAGATTAAAATGATCCATAATGCAAGGGTTTTATCTCAAGACATAATGTTCAGGTGGCATTTTCATGTGTCTATGTCTGTCTGTATATATTTTCTGCTGCTCTTCTCTCCATCATGGCAGGTGCAAAGCAAAACATGAGAAGGGAATGAAAATAATGAATCAGGAGAGATGATTAAAGATTGGGATAAAAAATTCCCCAAGAGGTATTATATGAAGGAAATCTATGGTAGCATAAACATGGACACAGGCATGATGATGACCAATACTGCATACTGAGTCACTTTTCTAAGTGCTTTTGTGGGAATTAACTCACTTAATCCTCATAGCAACACCGTTAGGGACTTACCACTATCACCTCCTTTTATAAGTGGGAAAACTGAAGAAACAGGTAGTTTAAGTAAAGTTAACTTTGACCCAGCATTAGATAGCTGTATTTGGATTTGAACCCAGATAGAATATCTCCAAAATACTCTTAATCCCTATGCTACTCAATATGGAATTGAATGTGTGTGTTTCTGTGTGGAGGTACAGATGTATCTGCATATGCAATTTTTTTTGTATATATGTTTTTCTGAATACACCTAATATACTTGTCTGCTCATAGTAACTTGGAACCTCAAAAAGATACTTTTGTGTTTTTTTAAGATTTTATTTATTTATTTGACAGACGGAGATCACAAGTAGGCAGAGAAGCAGGCAGAGAGAGGGGAGGAAGCAGGCTCCCTACTGAGCAGAGAGCCTGATGTGGGGCTCGATCCCAGGACCCTGGGATCATGATCTGAGCCGAAGGCAGAGACTTTAACCCACTGAGCCACCCAGGCACCCCATACTTTTGTGTTTTATATATACTGGCATCAAATGTTACTGTGGAATAAACAGTGATGTGTTCTGAGCAAATGTAGGATAAACATGGTCTCCAGTTATGCTAATAAACAAATGGCATCCAGAGCAATGGACACCCAACCTCCTCCTTATTCTGCCCTTTTCATGGCAAACATTGTGAGATTCTTGCTAGATGACAGTCCAAAAGAATAAGCCAAATGGCAGTACACCCACAAAAAGAACAAGTAATGCTTTTTCAGGAATGTATTAGGTTGAAAGACAAATAACTCTCACATTTGAGACATCTGACAGAGATGAGCTTTATCACACTTAACTTCAGAAAATAACCTCTGTACCCCTGGTCAGGTGTTCCAGCAGCCAGAGTAAAGCTTAGCATTTCAGCATTTCCTTGTTACAAGAGAACTTACTCACTGGTAATGGTGGTAGGTATAATGGTAAGAAAAGGTAAAAAATACAATTCTGATCTCTGTGTCTGCGTTTGAGGCTATGCTCAGGAAGAAATGAGCAATTAATTGTCCTTGAGAGGAGTGAGTGTGCTCATGAAGTTACCAAATTGTGGGAACACACTGAGGGCATGCCCACACATAGTATGGGGACAAGACAGAGCAGGCATGGGGAAGACGTTTCCAGGGAGGAGAAGATGCCATCCTGCAATCTGAGTGCACTGGACAGGTGACTGAGTGGACAATCAGGGAGTCATGTGTCAAATCCCTGCAAGAAAAAGAGCACAAAGAGAAGGAAATCTGTGCAAGCATGACACACTCTGGAGGCTGCTAGTGTGTGTGTAGTTGGAAATATTGTAACATGAAGTCCTTTATTAAGGGGTAAGATCAAAGTTTCATCAATAATCAGTGAGTCAATCTATGGATTCTCATGAATTACATGAATACATTTGAATTTGAACTTGAAGACAATGGTAATTTCCATTTAGCAAAGAACCCCATGATGGAGAAAGGCTGGCATATGAGAAGTATTAAAGGTAAAGAAGCTTGTCATCTTGAGCAGTGAAATCAGCATGCAGTGTAGACATGGTGTGAGTGGGTGTGGGGATCCTCACACCTGGGCTCCTGCTTCTCCGTGCTCCAAGCCCCCTTCCAACACCCAGTCCCAGCACACACCTGGCTTTAATACTTTGCATTAGAGCCATTCTTTATTCATTGAATACCCATTTAATTTCTGCTTTCTTTCACTAAATAAGTTTCATTTGGGGAGAAACAGTGTGTTTTTGTGGGTTTTTGTTGTTATTGCTGTTGTGAAATCTCAGGATCCACAGCAGTAAATGCAGAATACTATGTGCTTAATAAGTGCCTGCTGAGTGAATTCAGTGACAACAGCAACAGGAAGAAAAGGACAGGTGTGAGAGGACCTTCGTCTGGCAATATTTGATGATTGATTAAAGGAAGAAATGAAGACAGAATTGAGCTGATGTTATTTTTTTTTTCAATTTTATGCTTGGTAACTAGGTGTATTTTTTATTGGATCCCCTGACTTTGTGAACACAGAACAGGATTTGGTTGGTAAAGGCATGAGGACATATGTTTTGAATTTTAAAATTGCAGGTAAGAAGTGTATCTCTCTGACTTACTAGAGCTCATTAAAAGCAATATAGAGATCTGCATCTATAGCTGAATGGCATTTTCCTTGCTGTCCTCTTCCCCAGGTCATGAACCTCAGCTGCTCTTTGTGGCAGGACAACAGCCTGTCTGTCAAGTACTTCGTGTTTGCCAAGTTCTCTGAGGTCAGAGAACAGTGTTTCCTTTTATTCACCCTCATCCTCCTCATGTTTTTATCCTCCCTCACAGGAAATGCCCTCATAGCCCTTGCCATCTGGACCAACTCAGTCCTCCACACACCCATGTACTTCTTCCTGGCCAACCTGTCTCTCTTAGAGATTGGCTACACGTGCTCAGTCATACCCAAGATGCTGCAGAGCCTCGTGACTGAGGCCCGGGGGATCTCCCGAGAGGGGTGTGCTACACAGATGTTTTTCTTCACATTATTTGCTATCAGTGAGTGCTGTCTTTTGGCAGCCATGGCTTTTGATCGCTACATGGCCATATGCTCCCCACTCCACTATGCAACACGAATGAGCCGTGGGGTGTGTGCCCAGTTGGCAGTCGTTTCCTGGGGAGTGGGTTGCATGGTAGGCTTGGGCCAGACCAACTACATTTTCTCCTTGAACTTCTGTGGCCCCTGTGAAATAGACCACTTCTTCTGTGACCTTCCCCCTATACTGGCTCTTGCCTGTGGTGATACATCCCATAATGAGGCCGCAGTTTTTGTTGTGGCCATTCTTTGTATTTCCAGTCCATTTTTACTAATCATTGCTTCCTATGGCAGAATCCTAGCCGCTGTGTTGATCATGCCTTCCCCTGAGGGCCGCCGTAAAGCTCTTTCCACCTGTTCTTCCCACCTGCTTGTAGTGACACTCTTCTATGGCTCTGGGTCTGTCACCTACTTGAGACCCAAGGCCAGCCATTCACCAGGAATAGATAAACTCCTAGCTCTGTTCTACACAGTGGTGACATCCATGCTCAATCCCATCATCTACAGTTTACGGAACAAGGAGGTCAAGGCAGCTCTCCAGAGAACCCTGGGTAAGAAGAAAGTTTTGACTCATGGGTAGATCCCGGAGGACCATGCAAATCTGCTTTTTGAAAAGATGCACACACAACCCAGGAGTAAAGAAAGAAAACAAAACTGATCTCTGCAGTATACTCTCTGCAACCTATTTTGTGTGGACCTTCTTTAATAATAGTAGCTATAATTTTGGAGACACCTCTATAGTCACAGTCAAACTGCTGATTGCCAAATTCTGGAAGGAAGTTGGCTACCAAAGAATTTTGATAGGTGAGTCCAATACTAGACAGGTTTTCCAAAATATGTCAGTCTAGGCTTGCTGTATACATTGCTAGATTATATCTTAGAAGTCTGGCAAATTCTCATTCTTTATTCTTAGGCATTTTCTAGCTCCTGAGTGTCTCCTGTGAAACTGCCCTGGTCTCTGGAGGAAGTGTTCCCACATATGTCTCTCCCACATGACTCTCAATTCCCTAATAACTCCACGGAGCACATTATTTCTTTCCACAAAAAAAAATGTTTTAAACACTTCTACCTTAATTATCATTACAATGATACAGAATTAATTCTTTCTGTGAGTTGCATGTACTATAAAAATATTTAAATATGAAAAAAAGCAAACACATTCCAGAGGCATTTGTTACAGAAAATTAAAAGAAAAAAGTGGGAAATTTTTATCAAAAGTCTCCATGGTGAAAATCTTTTTAAAGAGAAAATCATATTTAAATTCAAGAAGGAGAAAAATGAACCAAAAATAATGAGGACATGGGGAGATGAAGAGGAGAAGGGAGTTGAGGGAAATTGGAAGAGGAGGTGAACCATGAGAGACTAAAGACTCTGAAAAATAATCTGAGGATTTTGAAGGGGCAGGGGGCAGGAGGTTGGGGAACCAGGTGGTGGGTAATAGAGAGGGCACGTATCGCATGGAGCATTGGGTGTTGTGCAAAAACAATGAATACTGTTACACTGAAAAGAAATTTTAAAAAAAGAAGAAGAAATGAAAGGAGGAAAGAGGACTGAAATATAGATGGGGCAAATAGAAAGCATATAAGAAAATGGCAGGCGTTAATCTAACCATATCAGTAATCACAAAATATAAGTACAGTTGACCCTTGAACAGCATAGATTTGAACTGTACTGGACCACTTATTTTAAAAAATGATGACTACAATAAAAAAAAAGAAGGAGAAAAGTGAACCAAAAACAATTAACATGTATAATTAAAAGATTTTTATGTAATTTACAAAATTTGCATATATGTAAATGAAATCTGGCTCCATATGTTTGGAAATCATCCATACACTTGCTCTGAAGGGAAATGAGCTATAAGCATCTAGAGAGCCATTGCCTGGAATGTGAGCACCTAGTTCTCAGGGAGGTGCTGTGGGTTGTGAGGAGTTGGTAACTGCTCATGTAGTAGCTGTAATGGGACAGAGCAGAGGTCTATGACTTAATCACTGTGTACAATGGACAGTTCTGAGTGTAATGGACAGCCTGGTCCCCTAGTTACCAATGCTGTATGTACTCTTGATGTGTGCTGAGAGAGTAGATCTTAAGTGTTCTCACCACACACATAATCTCTGTGAGGCAAGGGGTGTGTTAATATAATCACTTCACAACACATGTGAGTATCAAATCATGTTGTACACTGTAAAGACATGCAGTTTTGTTTGAGATCTAAATATCAATTAGCAGGAAAAGATCAAAAGATGTGATGATTCTATTAGGGGATAATGGTGATATTAACTAATGGCCACGATGTGCATTTTGCCAGATATCACTATTTTACCCAGAACTACCCAATCCATTCAAACACATAATTTATGTATAATATAAATGTTAAAATATTTGTGGACATTTCTATTAAAACAAATATAATATAACACATGCTCTTCAGAGCAAATGTATAAAACATATAAAAATGTACAAATTAAACTTCAATTCATTTATATTCCTTCCATGCAAGAATAACCAATGTAAATATTTCATTTATTTAATTTAGCCTTTTTCTTTCTGACACCCACACATGCACACACATGCACTGAAGTCCCTTCTCATGACAGATTATGTTGAAAATATAAAAGGTATGAAAAATGCATCTTCTAGAACACTTAATGTTTGTTTTAAATATCTACATTGTCATGAATTAATTTACCCTCCATATTTTCTCTCTTAAATCCTCCTGAATGTTAATAAGGGAGAAATTCTTTGCCAACTTTGATTCTTAAACCCTGTGCCATCTATTTCCAAGAGGCTTGGAGTGCATTCTCCTGAGCACCAGCTCTGACAGCAGCACCAACCATAGGATAACCACCACTTACTGGATTCTGAATACATGAAAGGGCAGCTCAGGCCCCTTCAATGTTTGTCTAATGTTTGACCTTGAAAACCACCCAGGTACTATTGTTCTCATTCTACCCTCGTGGAGCCCAAGGAAGAGAGGCGGAAGCTGCTCACCCCCAGGAGTCAGTAAGGACCAACAAAAGGTCTGATGCAAGATCCATGATTCTTGGCCACAGATTACAGGAGAGTTTATTCCATTTATTCTGACTCCCTGTGTACGCTGTCCCCGGGATAAGTAAGAGTGAAAAGACCATAGAGTGTCTGCTGATAAGGGACAGCCCTGGTGTTCAGGCTTCTTTCTAATTTGTGAGATTTTTTTTGGAGGAATGATATTCTTTTTCTTTTTTGAAAGCCTATCTTTTGGTTTTAATCAGCATATGCACTATAAACAGTAACTTCTGACTTATATTTAACAATAATCCCAAAGAAAACCTAAATATATACACCTACTATCTTGAAAGTACACACATTACTGTTTAGCTCCTGTTTACATGAAAATCCAGTCACAAGCATGTTTTCTTAGAGCAAAATTCTCAAACAAATAGATTTTTAGAATGTGCTAAAAAGTTTATTTGATTCAATAATGGATGAACCAGCAGAAGATCAAAGCCAGGTGGCCCAAGGCCGAACAATAAGGAAATACAGGCTGAGAGAGAGAGTTTGAAAAAGAATGTATTAATTTTATAACTCTTAGAGTTATTTTCTATAGCAAGTTGCAAAATCATAATGTACCATCAGCCCCTCTAGGTCAGCCTGTCTCCTTACAGAATGGCCAGGCTGGGCTTGGTTTGCCAAAGGTCAGCAGAGGGCCAGACCTGACCTGGGGCTTGCTTGTGCAAATAAGGTGTAACTAAAGCCCAACCATCCCTTACTGACAAACTGCCTAGGGGCTGCTTTCCTGCGTTTCCTGCCTTCCTGCCAGCAGAGTGCAGTGCTAGCTGCAGAGATCATAGACACCATGGACCTACCGCTTACAGGATACCTCCACACATAACAAACATACCAACAAAATGCAAGGTGTGGAAATTTGTGGATCCTGATTTGAACAAACCAAAGATAAAAAGACATTTTTAAGACAGATAAGAAAGCAGAAACATGGGCTGATGGATTATAATTAGGAAGTATTGTTCATTTTCATTCTAAATTACTTACATTTGCAATAATATGATGTCTGGGATTTACTTTTAAAAATTGCAGCAAAAAAAAAAAACTATGGGAGGAAATATTTGAAACAAAATTGGTGTGATGTTGATACATGTTCATGTTTACTTGCTGTATTCCTGGGTTTATTTCATGTTATCCTACTTCTGTTTACTATGCCTGAAATGATCACACATGAAGAACAGTCATACTTTGTCCATTATGTGTTACTGATTTTATCTTGATTTCACTTTTCTCAGACAAAATGCTTGTATGCATTTAACTCCAAAACGCGTTCAGACTTGCTTTGTCATTCACTACATGGCCAGCCTATTGTGGAGGATCTGTGTGTGAGTGAGAAATGACAATGTATGCTTTTTAGCTGTGGTGTTCTCTCTGTACTTGTGAGGTGAAGTCTGCTGTGTTGGTCATACTTCCTGCATACTCCCTCACTGCTGTGTGTGTGTCTCTTCTACCAGTGATTCATCCAATTCTGGCTTTCATGGATTTCTCTAGTGCCTTCATTAATTGTCAGCTTTTGCTTTATATTCAAAGCTATGTTACAGGATGTATGTAAGTCCAGGAGTATTTTAATTTCCAGGTGGATTAAATATTTTAGCAGGATGAAACTTCCTCCTTATTCCTGGTAATAGTTCTTCCCTTAAGCTCTCCTATAATCCAGTAGTAGCATGCCTGTACCAGCTTTCTTTTGGCCCAGATCAAGGGCGTGCCTTTTTGTATCCTTTATGCTGCATCCTCAAATGTAGTTTTTATCTTAGTCTCCAAACAAAAAATAAATATGAAAATGTTTATATTTCTTTGGATGGTTTGGGCCATTTACATTTATATAATTTATACACTACAATTTAAATACATAATTTATATAATTTCTGGAGTTGGTAGCCACTATTTTTCTATGTGATTTCTGTTTGATTTATTGCTTGACTTTTCTTCTGTTGTAATTACATTTTTATAATTAATCAAATAGTTTTATGTGACACTTCCTCACCTTCAAGTTTTTAGCAATACGTTAGTATATTATTCTTTTAGTGGCTATCTCAAACATTCCAAGATATATCTTTGGTCTGTGATAGGCTGAAGTAAGTTGGTGTTTTTCCCATGGGTTTTCTCCATGAAATGAGTTTGAGTGATTTCCAATCTATGCTCTTAAATGAATAAAACAAGCCTTCAGATAGATGGGGCAAATCTTTCGGAACTACTGGGTGAAAAATGAAAAAAAAATTATTTTAAAGGACTTTTCTCAGATTATAGTCACTGATCACATAGAGTAAAATAAGAAATCAATAACAATATAATAGGCATAAGAAGATGTCATTCATAAAATCATAGTTAAACATCCCATGAGTTTAGATTCTAAAAATCACATTCCTAATTTCAAGTTACAGAACCAATAGAAATTAAATTTGCAAAGCATTTATAACTAAGCTTCAACAAAAACATATATAAAAATGTGTGGCTTTCCAGGGATGATGTTCACAATGTTAGGGCAGAACTGAAAGCCACCAGGGATGATGTTCAAAATGCTCTCAATGAGTTCCAGTCCAATCTAAATTCTCTAAAAGCTAGGGTAACTGAGACAGAAGATAGAATTAGTGATCTGGAGGACAAACAGATAGAGAGAAAGGATCAGGAGGAAGCCTGGAACAAACAGCTCAGAAGCCACGAAAACAGAATCAGGGAAATAAACGATGCCATGAAACGTTCCAACGTCAGAATTATTGGAATCCCTGAAGGGGAAGAAAAAGAAAGAAGTCTAGAAGATATAGTGGAAGAAGTTGTCTATGAAAATTTTCCCAATCTCACGAATGGAAACAACGTTCATGTACTAGAGGCAGAAAGATTTCCTCCCAAGATTTTAGATTCTCGAAAGTCCTCACGGCACCTTATAGTTAAAATGGGGAATTATGTTTCAAGAGAGACCCTCCTAAAAGCAGCTAGGACAAAGAAGCTTCTTACATACAGAGGAAAGCCCATTAGAATAACGTCAGACCTTTCCACAGAGACCTGGAAAGCCAGGAATGGCTGGCAAAATATATTCAGAGTACTAAATGAGAAGAACGTGCAACCAAGAATACTCTATCCAGCAAGACTGACATTTAAAATGGATGGAGAGATAAAGAGTTTCCAAGACCGGCAAGGCTTAAAAGACTATGCAACCACCAAGCCGACACTGCAGGAAATATTAAGGGGGGGTCCTATAAGAGAGGAAAAATCCTAAGAATATCATTGAACAGAAATACAGAAACAATCTACAGAGAGAAAGACTTCAAAGGCAACACGATGTCAATAAAAACCTATCTCTCAATAATCACTCTCAATGTGAATGGCCTAAATGCGCCCATAAAACGACACAGGGTTGCAGATTGGATAAAACGACAGGACCCATCCATATGTTGTCTACAAGAGACCCATTTTGAACCTAAGGATACACCCAGACTGAAAGTGAAGGGATGGAGAAGCATCTTTCATGCCAATGGGCCTCAAAAGAAGGCCGGAGTAGCAATTCTCATATCAGATAAATTAGATTTTAAACTAAAGACTGTAGTCAGAGATACAGAAGGACACTACATAATTCTTAAAGGGACTATCCGCCAAGACGATCTAACAATTGTGAATATCTATGCCCCCAATATGGGAGCACCCAATTACGCAAGAAAACTATTAATCAAGATAAAGAGCCATATTGATATGAATACAATAATAGTAGGAGATCTTAATACGCCTCTCTCAGAAATAGACAGATCATCGAAGCAGAAAATTAATAAAGAAATAAGAGCATTGAATGAAACATTGGACCAGATGGACCTCATAGACATATACAGAACATTCCACCCTAAAACAACAGAATACTCATTCTTCTCAAGTGCACATGGAACCTTCTCCAGAATAGACCACATACTGGGTCACAAAGCAGGACTCAACAGATACCAAAAGACTGACATTATTCCCTGCATATTCTCCAATCACAATGCTTTGAAACTGGAGCTCAATCACAAGGAAAAGTTCCGAAGGAACTCAAACACCTGGAAGCTAAAGACCACCTTGCTTAAGAATGCTTGGATCAACCAGGAGATCAAAGACGAACTTAAACAATTCATGGAAACCAATGAGAATGAAGACACCTCGGTCCAAAACCTATGGGATACAGCAAAGGCGGTTCTAAGGGGGAAATACATAGCCATCCAAGCCTCCCTCAAAAACATTGAAAAATCCAGAATACACCAGCTGTCTCTACACCTTAAAGAACTGGAGAATCAACAACAAATCAAACCAACTCCACATGCAAGAAGGGAAATAATCAAGATTAGAGCAGAGATCAATGAGGTAGAAATGAGAGATACAGTAGAACGTATCAATGAAACTAGAAGCTGGTTTTTTGAAAGAATCAATAAGATCGATAAACCATTGGCCACACTAATCCAAAAGAAAAGAGAGAAAGCCCAAATTAATAAAATGATGAATGAAAAGGGAGAGATCACAACGAACACCAAGGAAATAGAAACAATCATCAGAAATTATTACCAACAGTTATATGCCAATAAGCTAAGCAAACTAGATGAAATGGATGCATTCCTGGAAAGCTACAAACTCCCAAAATTGAACCAGGAAGAAATTGACAACCTGAATAGACCGATATCTAGTAACGAGATTGAAGCAGTGATCAAAAACCTCCCAAAAAACAACAGCCCAGGACCTGACGGATTCCCTGGGGAATTCTACCAAACTTTCAAAGAAGAAATAACACCAATTCTCCTGAAGCTGTTCCAAAAAAGTGAAGCAGAAGGAAAACTTCCAGACTCTTTTTATGAAGCCAGCATTACCCTGATCCCCAAACCAGGCAAAGACCCTACCAAAAAGGAGAATTTCAGACCAATATCACTGATGAATATGGATGCAAAGATTCTCAACAAGATCCTAGCAAACAGGATCCAGCAGCAAATTAAGAAGATTATCCACCACGACCAGGTAGGATTCATCCCTGGGTTACAAGTTTGGTTCAACATTCGCAAATCAATCAATGTGCTAGAACAAATCATAAAGAGAAGAGAAAAGAACCACATGGTCCTCTCAATTCATGCCGAAAAAGCATTTGACAAAATCCAGCATCCGTTCCTGATGAAAACACTTCAAAGTATAGGGATGGAAGGAACATTCCTGAACTTCAGAAAATCTATCATCCTCAATGGGAAAAAGCTTGCAGCCTTCCCATTGAGTCAGGAACACGACAAGTATGCCCACTCTCACCACTCTTGTTCAACATAGTATTAGAAGTTCTAGCAACGGCAATCAGACAACAAAGAGAAATAAAAGGTATCCAAATTGGCAAGGAAGAAGTCAAACTCTCTCTCTTCGCAGATGACATGATTCTTTATATGGAAAACCCCAAAGACTCCACCCCCAAACTACTAGAACTCATACAGCAATTCAGTAACGTGGCAGGATACAAAGTCAATGTACAGAAATCAGTGGCTTTCTTATACAGTAACAATGAAAATACAGAAAGGGAAATTAGAGAATCGATTCCATTTACTATAGCACCAAGAACCATAAGATACCTGGGCATAAACCTAACCAAAGAAGTAAAGGACCTGTACTCGAGGAACTACAGAACACTCATGAAAGAAATTGAAGAAGACACAAAAAGATGGAAGACTGTTCCATGCTCTTGGATTGGAAGAATAAACATTGTTAAAATGTCTATACTGCCTAGAGCAATCTATACTTTTAATGCCATTCCGATCAAAATTCCACCGATATTTTTCAAAGAGCTGGAGCAAATAATCCTAAAATTTGTATGGAGTCAGAAGAGACCCCGAATTGCTAAGGAAATGTTGAAAAACAAAAACAAAACTGGCGGCATCACGTTACCCCGATTTCAAGCTTTACTACAAAGCTGTGATCACCAAGACAGTGTGGTACTGGCATAAAAACAGACACATAGACCAGTGGAACAGAATGGAGAGCCCAGATATGGACCCTCAACTCTATGGTCAAATAATCTTCGACAAAACAGGAAAAAATATCCAATGGAAAAAAAGACAGTCTCTTCAATAAATGGTGGTGGGAAAACTGGACAGCGATATGTAGAAGAATGAAACTCGACCATTCTCTTACACCGTTCACAAAGATAAACTCGAAATGGATAAAAGACCTCAACGTGAGACAGGAATCTATCAGAATCCTAGAGGAGAACATAGGCAGTAACCTCTTCGATATCAGCCACAGCAACTTCTTTCAAGATAAGTCTCCAAAGGCCAAGGAAACAAAAGCAAAAATGAACTTTTGGGACTTCATCAAGATCAAAAGCTTCTGCACAGCAAAGGAAACAGTCAACAAAACAAAGAGGCAACCCACGGAATGGGAGAAGATATTTCTAAATGACAGTACAGACAAAAGGTTGATATCCAGGATCTATAAAGAACTTCTCAAACTCAACACACACAAAACAGATAATCATATCAAAAAATGGGCAGAAGATATGAATAGACACTTCTCCAACGAAGACATACAAATGGCTATCAGACACATGAAAAAATGTTCATCATCACTAGCCATCAGGGAGATTCAAATTAAAACAACATTGAGATACCACCTAACACCAGTTAGAATGGCCAAAATTAGCAAGACAGGAAACAACGTGTGCTGGAGAGGATGTGGAGAAAGGGGAACCCTCTTCCACTGTTGGTGGGAATGCAAGTTAGTGCAGCCACTTTGGAGAACAGTGTGGAGATTCCTTAGGAAATTAAAAATAGAGCTTCCCTATGACCCTGCAATTGCACTGCTGGGTATTTACCCCAAAGATACAGATGTAGTGAAAAGAAGGGCCATTTGTACCCCAATGTTTATTGCAGCAATGGCTACGGTCGCCAAACTGTGGAAAGAACCAAGATGCCCTTCAACGGATGAATGGATAAGGAAGATGTGGTCCATATACACAATGGAGTATTATGCCTCCATCAGAAAGGACAAATACCCAACTTTTGTAGCAACATGGACAGGACTGGAAGAAATTATGCTGAGCGAAATAAGTCAAGCAGAGAGAGTCAAGTATCATATGGTCTCACTTATTTGTGGAGCATAACAAATAACATGGAGGACATGGGGAGATGGAGAGGAGAGGGAGTTGAGGGAAACTGGAAGGGGAGATGAACCATGAGAGACTATGGACTCTGAAAAACAACCAGAGGGTTATGAAGGGGCGGCGGGAGGGGGTGGGGTGGGGTGGGAGGTTGAGGAACCAGGTGGTGGGTAATAGGGAGGGCACGTACTGCATGGAGCACTGGGTGTGATGCCAAAACAATGAACACTGTTATGCTGTAAATAAGCAAATAAAAATAAATAAACTAATTTAAAAAAAAATGTGTGGCTTTCAACAGTTCTTAAAGGGAGATTATAGATTTAAATGCATTTATCGGGAAAAGAGGCTGGTTGGAGGAACACAGACTAACCATTCAAGTTACAAAGTTCAGGAAAGAGCAAAATAAACCCAAAGAAAATAGAATAAAGAAAATAATAAAGATAAAAGGAGAAATGAGTGAAGTAGAACACTTATACAGCAAATGTAATAGTGTTTCTTAATTTAAAAAACTGAATCTTTGATTAAACTAATAAAATAGTAAACCTCTGGCAGTTTACATGAGTAAATATCTTTGATAGAATGGCACACGTTATGACAGAGATTTAATGTCACAAGACATTATTTCAGGAAGAATGCAAATGACACTACAGACAAAGGGCTGATACCCAAGATCTATAAAGAACTTCTCAAACTCAACACCCAAAAAACAAATAAGTTAAAAACTGGGCAGAAGACACAAACAGACACTTCTCCAAAGAAAACATACAAATGGCTACAGACACATGAAAAACTCTTCATCATCATTAGCCATCAGGGAAATTCAAATCAAAACCACATTGAGATACCAACTTACACTAGTTAGAATGGCAAAAATTTACAAGACAAGACAACAAATTGTTGGAGAGGATGGAGAGAAAGGGGAACCCTCTTATACTGTTAGTTGTTATGCAAGTTGGTGCAGCCACTTTGGAAAATAGTGTGGAGGTTTCTTAAAAAATTAAAAATAGAGCTACCCTATGACCTGGCATTTGCACTACTGGGTGTAGATGTAGTGAAAAGAAAGGCCATATACACCCCAACATTCATAGCAGCAATGTCCACATAGCCAAACTGTGGAAAGAGCCAAGATGGCCTTTTTTTTTTTTTAATGTGGGATTTTTTTTTATATATTTATTTTTATTTGTTTATTTACAGCATAACAGTGTTTATTGTTTTGGCATCACACCCAGTGCTCCATGCAGTACGTGCCCTCCCTATTACCCGCCACCTGGTTCCTCAACCTCCCACACCCCCCCACCACCTGCCGCCCCTTCATAACCCTCTGGTTGTTTTTCAGAGTCCATAGTCTCTCATGGTTCATCTCCCCTTCCAGTTTCCCTCAACTCCCTCTCCTCTCCATCTCCCCATGTCCTCCATGTTATTTGTTATGCTCCACAAATAAGTGAGACCATATGATACTTGACTCTCTCTGCTTGACTTATTTCGCTCAGCATAATTTCTTCCAGTCCCGTCCATGTTGCTACAAAAGTTGGGTATTCGTCCTTTCTGATGGAGGCATAATACTCCATTGTGTATATGGACCACATCTTCCTTATCCATTCATCCATTGAAGGGCATCTTGGTTCTTTCCACAGTTTGGCGACCGTAGCCATTGCTGCAATAAACATTGGGGTACAAATGGCCCTTCTTTTCACTACATCTGTATCTTTGGGGTAAATACCCAGCAGTGCAATTGCAGGGTCATAGGGAAGCTCTATTTTTAATTTCCTAAGGAATCTCCACACTGTTCTCCAAAGTGGCTGCACTAACTTGCATTCCCACCAACAGTGGAAGAGGGTTCCCCTTTCTCCACATCCTCTCCAACACATGTTGTTTCCTGTTTTGCTAATTTTGGCCATTCTAACTGGTGTTAGGTGGTATCTCAATGTTGTTTTAATTTGAATCTCCCTGATGGCTAGTGATGATGAACATTTTTTCATGTGTCTGATAGCCATTTGTATGTCTTCATTGGAGAAGTGTCTGTTCATATCTTCTGCCCATTTTTTGATATGATTATCTGTTTTGTGTGTGTTGAGTTTGAGAAGTTCTTTATAGATCCTGGATATCAACCTTTTGTCTGTACTGTCATTTGCAAATATCTTCTCCCATTCCGTGGGTTGCCTCTTTGTTTTGTTGACTCTTTCCTTTGCTGTGCAGAAGCTTTTGATCTTGATGAAGTCCCAAAAGTTCATTTTTGCTTTTGTTTCCTTGGCCTTTGGAGACATATCTTGAAAGAAGTTGCTGTGGCTGATATCGAAGAGGTTACTGCCTATGGTCTCCTCTAGGATTCTGATAGATTCCTGTCTCACGTTGAGGTCTTTTATCCATTTCGAATTTATCTTTGTGTACGGTGTAAGAGAATGGTCGAGTTTCATTCTTCTACATATCGCTGTCCAGTTTTCCCACCACCATTTATTGAAGAGACTGTCTTTTTTCCATTGGATATTTTTTCCTGTTTTTTCGAAGATTATTTGACCATAGAGTTGAGGGTCCATATCTGGGCTCTCCATTCTGTTCCACTGGTCTATGTGTCTGTTTTTATGCCAGTACCACGCTGTCTTGGTGATCACAGCTTTGTAGTAAAGCTTGAAATCGGGTAACGTGATGCCGCCAGTTTTGTTTTTGTTTTTCAACATTTCCTTAGCAATTCGGGGTCTCTTCTGACTCCATACAAATTTTAGGATTATTTGCTCCAGCTCTTTGAAAAATATCGGTGGAATTTTGATCGGAATGGCATTAAAAGTATAGATTGCTCTAGGCAGTATAGACATTTTAACAATGTTTATTCTTCCGATGCAAGAGCATGGAACGGTCTTCCATCTTTTTGTGTCTTCTTCAATTTCTTTCATGAGTGTTCTGTAGTTCCTCGAGTACAGGTCCTTTACTTCTTTGGTTAGGTTTATGCCCAGGTATCTTATGGTTCTTGGTGCTATAGTAAATGGAATCGATTCTCTAATTTCCCTTTCTGTATTTTCATTGTTACTGTATAAGAAAGCCACTGATTTCTGTACATTGACTTTGTATCCTGCCACGTTACTGAATTGCTGTATGAGTTCTAGTAGTTTGGGGGTGGAGTCTTTGGGGTTTTCCATATAAAGAATCATGTCATCTGCGAAGAGAGAGAGTTTGACTTCTTCCTTGCCAATTTGGATACCTTTTATTTCTCTTTGTTGTCTGATTGCCGTTGCTAGAACTTCTAATACTATGTTGAACAAGAGTGGTGAGAGTGGGCATCCTTGTCGTGTTCCTGATCTCAACGGGAAGGCTGCAAGCTTTTTCCCATTGAAGATGATATTTGCTGTGGGTCTTTCATAGATAGATTTTATGAAGTTCCGGAATGTTCCCTCTATCCCTATACTTTGAAGCGTTTTCATCAGGAACGGATGCTGGATTTTGTCAAATGCTTTTTCTGCATCAATTGAGAGGACCATGTGGTTCTTCTCTCTTCTCTTATTGATGTGTTCTATCACACTGATTGATTTCCGAATGTTGAACCAACCTTGCAACCCAGGGATGAATCCCACCTGGTCATGGTGGATAATCTTCTTAATGTGCTGCTGGATCCGTTTGCTAGGATCTTGTTGAGAATCTTTGCATCCATATTCCTCAGTGATATTGGTCTGAAATTCTCCTTTTTGGTAGGGTCTTTGCCTGGTTTGGGGATCAGGGTAATGCTAGCTTCATAAAAAGAGTCTGGAAGTTTTCCTTCTGCTTCAATTTTTTGGAACAGCTTCAGGAGAATTGGTGTTATTTCTTCTTTGAATGTTTGGTAGAATTCCCCAGGGAATCTGTCAGGTCCTGGGCTCTTGTTTTTTGGGAGGTTTTTGATCACTGCTTCAATCTCATTACTAGATATCGGTCTATTCAGGTTGTCAATTTCTTCCTGGTTCAATTTTGGGAGTTTGTAGCTTTCCAGGAATGCATCCATTTCATCTAGGTTGCTTAGCTTATTGGCATATAACTGTTGGTAATAATTTCTGATGATTGTTTCTATTTCCTTGGTGTTAGTTGTGATCTCTCCCTTTTCATTCATCATTTTATTAATTTGGGCTTTCTCTCCTTTCTTTTGGATTAGTGTGGCCAAAGGTTTATCGATCTTATTGATTCTTTCAAAAAACCAACTTCTAGTTTCATTGATACGTTCTACTGTATCTCTCATTTCTACCTCATTGATCTCTGCTCTAATCTTGATTATTTCCCTTCTTGCATGTGGAGTTGGTTTGATTTGTTGTTGATTCTCCAGTTCTTTTTTTTTTTTTTTTAAGATTTATTTGACAGATAGAGATTACAAGTAGGCAGAGAGAGAGAGAGGAGGAAGCAGGCTCCCAGCCAAGCAGAGAGCCCGATGCGGGGCTCGATCCCAGGACCCTGGGATCATGACCTGAGCTGAAGGCAGAGGCTTTAACCCGCTGAGCCACCCAGGCGCCCCGATTCTCCAGTTCTTTAAGGTGTAGAGACAGCTGGTGTATTCTGGATTTTTCAATGTTTTTGAGGGAGGCTTGGATGGCTATGTATTTCCCCCTTAGAACCGCCTTTGCTGTATCCCATAGGTTTTGGACCGAGGTGTCTTCATTCTCATTGGTTTCCATGAATTGTTTAAGTTCGTCTTTGATCTCCTGGTTGATCCAAGCATTCTTAAGCAAGGTGGTCTTTAGCTTCCAGGTGTTTGAGTTCCTTCGGAACTTTTCCTTGTGATTGAGCTCCAGTTTCAAAGCATTGTGATTGGAGAATATGCAGGGAATAATGTCAGTCTTTTGGTATCTGTTGAGTCCTGCTTTGTGACCCAGTATGTGGTCTATTCTGGAGAAGGTTCCATGTGCACTTGAGAAGAATGAGTATTCTGTTGTTTTAGGGTGGAATGTTCTGTATACGTCGATGAGGTCCATCTGGTCCAATGTTTCATTCAATGCTCTTATTTCTTTATTAATTTTCTGCTTCGATGATCTGTCTATTTCTGAGAGAGGCGTATTAAGATCTCCTACTATTATTGTATTCGTATCAATATGACTCTTTATCTTGATTAATAGTTTTCTTATATAATTGGGTGCTCCCATATTGGGGGCATAGATATTCACAATTGTTAGATCGTCTTGGCGGATAGTCCCTTTAAGAATTATGTAGTGTCCTTCTGTATCTCTGACTACAGTCTTTAGTTTAAAATCTAATTTATCTGATATGAGAATCGCTACTCCGGCCTTCTTTTGAGGCCCATTGGCATGAAAGATGCTTCTCCATCCGTTCACTTTCAGTCTGGGTGTATCCTTAGGTTCAAAATGGGTCTCTTGTAGACAACATATGGATGGGTCCTGTCGTTTTATCCAATCTGCAACCCTGTGTCGTTTTATGGGCGCATTTAGGCCATTCACATTGAGAGTGATTATTGAGAGATAGGTTTTTATTGACATCGTGTTGCCTTTGAAGTCTTTCTCTCTGTAGATTGTTTCTGTATTTCTGTTCAATGATATTCTTAGGATTTTTCCTCTCTTATAGGACCCCCCCTTAATATTTCCTGCAGTGTCGGCTTGGTGGTTGCATAGTCTTTTAAGCCTTGCCGGTCTTGGAAACTCTTTATCTCTCCATCCATTTTAAATGTCAGTCTTGCTGGATAGAGTATTCTTGGTTGCATGTTCTTCTCATTTAGTACTCTGAATATATTTTGCCAGCCCTTCCTGGCTTTCCAGGTCTCTGTGGAAAGGTCTGACGTTATTCTAATGGGCTTTCCTCTGTATGTAAGAAGCTTCTTTGTCCTAGCTGCTTTTAAGGGGGTCTCTCTTGAAACAAAATTCCCCATTCTAACGATAAGGTGCCGTGAGGACTTTCGAGAATCTAAAATCTTGGGAGGAAATCTTTCTGCCTCTAGTACATGAACGTTGTTTCCATTCGTGAGATTGGGAAAATTTTCATAGACAACTTCTTCCACTATATCTTCTAGACTTCTTTCTTTTTCTTCCCCTTCAGGGATTCCAATAATTCTGACATTCCAACGTTTCATGGCATCGTTTATTTCCCTGATTCTGTTTTCGTGGCTTCTGAGCTGTTTGTTCCAGGCTTCCTCCTGATCCTTTCTCTCTATCTGTTTGTCCTCCAGATCACTAATTCTATCTTCTGTCTCAGTTACCCTAGCTTTTAGAGAATTTAGATTGCATTGGAACTCATTGAGAGCATTTTGAACATCATCCCTGGTGGCTTTCAGTTCTGCCCTAACATTGTGAACATCATCCCTGGTGGCTTTCAGTTCTGCCCTAATCAATTCTGTTTGGTCATCCATGGCTTTCTCCAACCTAGCTATTGCCTGGGTAATTGTTAGTCTGAATTCCTTTTCTGACATCTTGTCTATGTTGATAGCCATTAGCTCTGTTGCAGAAGGTCCATCCTCTGTATTTTTCTTCTGTTGGGTATTCCTCCTCCTAGTGATTTTGGAAAGAGATGACTGAACAGATGCAGCTGGACTTATCGATTGTGGTGCCGTCAATGTGCACCCTGGAACACTTCTGTGCAATCAGGATTCCCCACCCAAATGAGAGAAAAAAGAAAAGAAAAAGAAATAGAGAAGAAGAAAGAAAAAAAAGGGGAAAGAAAAAAGGAAAAAAAAAAGAGAGGGAGAGATAGGAAAAAAAGGGAAGATAAAAGAGAAGGCTCAGCCCAAATGGGCCACAAGGTAAGATTTGTGGAGTATACAAACAAAAACAGACAGACAAAAAGAGTGATAAAAGTATATGACAAGAGAAAAAAATATGTATATATAAGCAAAAAAAAAAAAAGGGAAGAACCTCATCAGAAAGAACCCCAAGTATAAGGTTTATATATTATCAGGACAAACACAAATTCACAGAAACAGTGACAGAAGGAAAAATTGGGAGAATGGTTATACATTCTCAGTGTGGGTGAGGAAGGTTATTTTGATTCTTCCTGAAGGTATCTTGATGTTTTTGTTAAGGGACTCAACTTTCCTAAGTTACAGGGGTATTAGAAACTGGTTTGCCTATAGGGGTAGCATTGATTGGGGAAAGGGGATTACCTTGAAGTTTAACTCTATATGTATAGTAGAAAATAAAAATTAAAAAAGAATAAACTAGACTAGACTAAGTTAAAATTAAAAAAGAATTTAAAAAATAGGAAAACAAAAGAAAAACACGGGTGTATGTATCAAAAAGTTCAGGTTAGAAGGTTATTAAAGAATTTGATGTACTGGACATCTCAGTGTGATGGTAAATAGGTTAAAAAATTATCTGTATGTATAAAAAAAAAAGGAACCAGAATATTGGTAGAGAGTTAAAAATAAAAGTTGTATTTATGAAGTAGTGGTGGTTGTTCTCTTGTAGTCTTTTTTTTTTTTTTCTTCCTTCCTGGTTGGTTTTCTGGGGGAGGGGCCTGCCACGTGGGTTTTCAGACAATGATATTCCCTGAGTTAGGTCCTCCCGCTCCCCTCAAGGGGGTGAGCTCTTTTTTTTTTTTTCAGGAAACTGTTTTTTTCAGCCTTTTGTTCTCTGAGGGTTTTTATGTTCTTTCATCTGCTTTCTCTCGCCTTGACAGCTTTTGATGGTTTTTGGAGGTTTAGAGAAGAGCAAACTGCACCCTGACCTCCCTCTCAGAGAGAAGCCTCAGACTGTTTTGCAAAAGCTGCTGGCAGAGTCAGTTCTGAGTCACTGTCCCTGGGGATGCAGGAGCTCCTCGTTGTACCCAAAACCAGGGCAGCGGTGGCTGTCTAGGCAGCTCCAGACCGCCAGAGAGGTTCGGAGCAGAGATCGCACACTGAGATTTTCCCGCTGTCCCGGGCTGGGAATGTCTGGTTTTTCCTGCTGCCAGAGCTCCAGGCTAGCGCCTATGAGCACCTATCCCAAGGGAGGGTGTGGGACGCGCGTGTTTCAGGATTGCCGTCTGGCCAGGCTCCCAGCCCCTCACGGGGGCCAGACCCCACTCGTTCTCGGGCGCGCTGGCCTTCAGGTGCACTGGCTGCTCAGGGATGGAGACCTGATTTCTCCGCCGCACTCTCTCTGGCTCCGGGCCAGGGGAGGCTGTCCTGGGTCCGGGGACTTAGGTCCCTGACCCTAACTGCCCAGGTTCCCACTATTACCCCCTGTGATCCTTTGCTGTTTGTTTTTTGAGTGCTTTCAACCAGACTCCAAGTTAATGCTGGTCCCCAGATGCAGAGCACTCTCGTGTTGGGGTGTTACTTTCCGATCGGTCACCTCTGGTGGCTCCCTCCCCCTTTTGTTTATCTTCCAATATCAGTCGGACGTTCCCAGTCTGCTTTACCTGCCACTGGCGTCTTCTGCTCCTGTAGAGATCGAGACGTGTATAATTCTGATCTCAGGCTGATTTCATGGGTGGTCAGAGTTCTTTGGTAGGTAATCAGCTCACTTTAGGGTACAGGTTGAAATGGTGCCTCCTCCTACTTCCCGGCCATCTTGGCTCCCCCAAGATGGCCTTTAACAGACAAGTGGGTAAGGAAGATGTGGTTCATATATACAATGGAATATTACTCAGCCATCAGAAAGGATGAATACCCAACTTTTGTATCAACATGGCTGGGACTGGAGGGGATTATGGTGAGTGAAATAAGTAAGTCAAGCAGAGAAAGTCAATTATGATATGGTTTTGCTTATTTGTGGAACATAAGGAATAGCATGGAGGATGTTAGGAGAAGGAAGGGAAAAGTGAAGGGGAGAGATCAGAGTGGGAGACAAACCATGAGAGACTGTGGATTCTGAGAAATAAACTGAGGGTTTCAGAAGGGAGGCAGGTTGGGGGATGGGAGAACCCAGTGATGGGTATTAAGGAAGGCACAGATCGCATGGGGCACTGGGTATTATATACAACAATAAATCATGGAACACTACATCAAAAACTAATGATATACTGTGTGGTGTCTAACACAACATAATAAAAATAAAAATTAATAAAAATTTTAAAAAAGGATGGTAAGCCAATAACTTAAAATCCTAAATGCAATGGATAATTTTCTTGGGAAAAATATAAATTATCAAAATTCAACCAAGAAAGAAAAAGCTTGAATAAAACAATATTTTTAAATGACTTCAGAATCAAAACATACAAAAATATACCCCCAGCATCACAAGGCTGGATCTTTTTATGGGACTTCTGAAAACTCAAAGTGAAGAGGAAAATTACCCACAGCAGGCCTCAGCCAGGAGGCCCCAGAAGATGGAAAGTTATGAACAATAAGCTAGAGATAACCAGAAGCCCTACTGGGAGTAAGAGATTACCAGCCACTTCCGCTTCTGTAAACAGGCTTCCAGCCACAGTCTCCCTACAGTACTGTTCCCACTTAATGCAGCCCTCACATCCCCAGTTTAAACCCACCTAACAGCAGTCATCATGGTCCTTGGAACCTGACCGCCAGTAGACCCCTATAAAAGCCCTATAACCCCATTGCCTCAGGCCCAGAACTTTGAGCACAAGCTCATCCGTGTCCCCCAGCATAAAATAAATCCAAGTTCTCCTACCTCTCCGAGTGTCACTTGGATCTCTAGCAGGTCTGATTATTTTTCTACTACAAAAGAACCATTAACTCTAGGCTTATTTAATCTCCTCCAAATTTAGTAGGAAACAGAAAATTACTCATATTATGAGACTAACATAACTTTGACGCATAAAAGAGAACAGATGACATAAGAAGTGATATTACTGTTGTTGGCCAATTCCCATTATAAATCCAAATAGCTTTATGTTTTATATAATTTTACAATAATTCTCAAAAGGTTATATTAAATATCAAAGGAATATCCTAAAAACAATACATGACAAATACAGCTTATTCCAGAAACGTGTTTATAGCAGCAATGGCCACGGTTGCCAAACTGTGGAAAGAACCAAGATGCCCTTCAACGGACGAATGGATAAGGAAGATGTGGTCCATATACACGATGGAGTATTCTGCCTCCATCAGAAAGGATGAATACCCAACTTTTGTAGCAACATGGATGGAACTGGAAGAGATTATGCTGAGCGAAATCAGTCAAGCAGAGAGATTCAAGTATATGGTCTCACTTATTTGTGGAGCATAACAAATAACATGGAGGACATGGGGAGATGGAGAGGAGAGGGAGTTGAGGGAAACTGGAAGGGGAGATGAACCATGAGAGACTATGGACTCTGAAAAACAACCAGAGGGTTATGAAGGGGCGGCGGGAGGGGGTGGGGTGGGGTGGGAGGTTGAGGAACCAGGTGGTGGGTAATAGGGAGGGCACGTACTGCATGGAGCACTGGGTGTGATGCCAAAACAATGAACACTGTTATGCTGTAAATAAACAAATAAAAATAAGTAAAGAAAGAAAGAAAAAAGAAAAAAAAGAGAACAACTACCACTACTTCATAAATACAAATTTTATTTTTAACTCTACCACTATTCTGGTTCTTTTTTTTTATACATATAGATAATTTTTAACCTATTTACCATCACAGTGAGATGTCCAGTACATCAAATTCCTTAATAACCTTCTAACCTGAACTTTTTGATACATACACCCGTGTTTTTCTTTTGCTTTTCTATTATTTAATTTCTTTTAATTTTAATTTAGTTTAGTCTAGTTTATTCTTTTTTTAATTTTTATTTTCTAATATACATGTAGAGTTAAACTACAAGGTAATCACCTGTCCCCAATCAATGCTACCCCTATAAACAAACCAATTATTAATCCCTCTTTATCTTAGGAAAGTTGAGTCCCTGAAAAAGGCATCAAGATATATCCAGGAAGAATCAAAATAATGTTCCTCGTCCACTCGGAGAATTTATAACCACACTTCCATCTTTTCCTTTCACCAGTGTTTCTGTGTATTTGTGTTTGTCCTGATAGTATATAAATTTTATACTTGGAGTTCTTTCTGATGAGGTTTTCCCTTTTTGTGCTTTTATATCTATATATTTTTTTCTCTTGTCATACACTTTTATCAGTCTTTTTGTTTGTGTATTTCATAAGTCTTACCTTGGGGCCCATTTGGGCTGAGCCTTCTCTTTTATCTTCCCATTTTTTTCCTGTCTCTCTCTCTCTCTCTCACTCTTTTTCTTTTTTCGTTTCTTCCTTTCTTCTTCTCTATTTCTTTTTTCCCTCATTTGGGTGGAGAATCCTGATTGCATAGAAGCGTTCCAGGGTGCACTTTGATTGCACCACAATGGATACATCCAGCTGCATCTGTTCAGTCATGTCTCAACAAAATGACTAGGAGGAGGAATGCCCAACAGAAGAAAAATACAGAGGATGGACCTTCTGCAACAGAGCTAATGGCTATCGACATAGACAATATGTCAGAAAAGGAATTCAGACTAACAATTATCCAGGCAATAGCTAGGTTGGAGAAAGCCATGTATGACCAAATGGAACTGATTATGGCAGAACTGAAAGCCACCAGGGATGATGTTCACAATGTTAGGGCAGAACTGAAAGCCACCAGGGATGATGTTCAAAATGCTCTCAATGAGTTCCAGTCCAATCTAAATTCTCTAAAAGCTAGGGTAACTGAGACAGAAGATAGAATTAGTGATCTGGAGGACAAACAGATAGAGAGAAAGGATCAGGAGGAAGCCTGGAACAAACAGCTCAGAAGCCACGAAAACAGAATCAGGGAAATAAATGATGCCATGAAACATTCCAACCTCAGAATTATTGGAATCCCTGAAGGGGAGGAGAAAGAAGCCTAGAAGATATAGTGGAACAAGTTGTCTATGAAAATTTTCCCAATCTCACAAATGGAAACAACGTTGATGTACGAGAGGCAGAGAGGTTTCCCCTCAAGATTTTAGATTCTCAAAAGTCCTTGCGACACTAATAGTTAAAATTAAGAACTATAATTCTAGACAGACCCTCTAAAAGCAGCTAGGACAAAGAAGCTCCTTACATACAGAGGATAGCCCATTAGAATAACGTCAGACTTCTCCACAGAGACCTGGCAAGCCAGGAAGGGCTGGCAAAATATATTCAGAGTACTAAATGAGAAGATCATGCAACCAAGAATACTTTATCCAGCAAGACTGACATTCAAAATGGATGGAGAGATAAAGATTTTCCAGGACCAGCAATGCTTAAAAGACTATGCAACCACCAAGCTGACATTGCAGGAAATATTCAGGGGGGTCATTTAAAGGAGAAAAAATCCTAAGAATATCATTGAACAGAAATATAGAGACAATCTACAGACAGAAAGACTTCAAAGGTAACACGATGTCAATAAAAACTTATCTCTCAATAATTACTCTCAATGTGAATGGCCTAAATGCGCACATAAAATGACACAGGGTTGCAGATTGGATAAAACGACAGGACCCATCCATATGTTGTCTACAAGAGACCCATTTTGAACCTAAGGATACACCCAGACTGAAAGTGAAGGGATGGAGAAGCATCTTTCATGCCAAGGGGCCTCAAAAGAAGGCCGGAGTAGCGATTCTCATATCAGATCAATTAGATTTTACTAAAGACTGTAGTCAGAGATACAGAAGGACACTACATCATTCTTTTTTATTCTTTTTTTATTTGTTTATTTTCAGTGTAACAGTATTCATTGCTTTTGCACCAAGCCCAGTGCTCCATGCAATACATGTCCTCTCTATTACCCACCACCAGATTGCCGAACCCCCCATTCCCCGCCCCTTCAAACCCCTCAGGTTGTTTTCCAGAGTCTATAGTCTCTCATGGTTCATCTCCCCTTCCAATTTCACTAAAGTCCCTTCTCCTCTCCATCTCAACATGTCCTCCATGTTCTTTGTTCTGCTCCACAAATAAGTGAAACCATATGATACTTGACTCTCTCTGCTAGACTGATTTCGCTCAGCATAATCTCTTCCAGTCCCGTCCATGTTGCTACAAAAGTTGGGTATTCATCCTTTCTGATGGAGGCAGAATACTCCATCGTGTATATGGACCACATCTTCCTTATCCATTCGTCCGTTGAAGGGCATCTTGGTTCTTTCCACAGTTTGGCAACCGTGGCCATTGCTGCTATAAACACTGGGGTACAGATGGCTCTTCTTTTCACTCAATCTGTATCTTTGGGGTAAATACCCAGCAGGGCAATTGTAGGGTCATAGGGAAGCTCTATTCTTAATTTCTTCAGGAATCTCCACACTGTTCTCCAAAGTGGCTGCACCAACTTGCATTCCCACCAACAGTGTAAGAGGGTTCCCCTTTCTCCACATCCTCTCCAGCACACGTTGTTTCCTGTCTTGCTAATTTTGGCCATTCTAACTGGTGTCAGGTGATATCTCAATGTAGTTTTGATTTGAATCTCCCTGATGGCTAGTGATGATGAACATTTTTTCATGTGTCTGATAGCCATTTGTATGTCTTCATTGGAGAAGTGTCTGTTCATATCTTCTGTCCATTTTTTGATATGATTATCTGTTTTGTGTGTGTTGAGTTTGAGGAGTTCTTTATAGATCCTGGATATCACCCTTTTGTCTGTACTGTCATTTGCAAATATCTTCTCCCATTCCGTGGGTTGCCTTTTTGTTTTGTTGACTGTTTCCTTTGCTGTGCAAAGGATCTTGATGACGCCCAAAAGTTCATTTTCGCTTTTGTTTCCTTGGCCTTTGGAGACATATCTTGAAAGAAGTTGCTGTGGCTGATATCGAAGAGGTTACTGCCTATGTTCTCCTCTAGGATTCTGATGGATTCCTGCCTCAGGTTGAGTTCTTTTATCCATTTTGAGTTTATCTTTGTGTACAGTGTAAGAGAATGGTCGACTTTCATTTTTCCATATATAGCTGTCCAGTTTTCCCAGCACCATTTATTGAAGAGTCTGTCTTTATTCCATTGTGTATTTTTTCCTGTTTTGTCGAAGACTATTTCACTATAGAGTTCAGGGTCCATATCTGGGCTCTCCACTCTGTTCCACTGGTCTATGTGTCTGTTTTTATGCCAGTACCACGCTGTCTTGGTGATCACAGCTTTGTAGTAAGGCTTAAAATCAGGTAACGTGATGCTGCCGACACTACATCATTCTTGAAGGGATTATCTACCAAGATGATCTAACATTTGTAAATATCTAGCCCCCAATATGGGAGCAGCCAATTACACAAGAAAACTATTAATCAAGATAAAGAGTCATATTTATAAGAATACATTGATAGTACGAAATCTTATTATGCCTCTCTCACTAATAGACAGATCATTGAAGCAGAAAATTAATAAAGAAATAAGAGCATTGAATGAAACATTAGACCAGATGGACCTCATAGACATATACAGAACATTCCACCCTAAAACAACAGAATACTCACTCTTCTCAAGTGCACATGGAACCTTCTCCAGAATAGAGCATATACTGGGTCACAAAGCAGGACTCAACCAATACCAAAAGACCGACATTATTCCCTGCATATTCTCAGATCACAATGCTTTGAAACTGGAGCTCAATCACAAGAAAAAGTTCGGAAAGAACTCAAATACCTGGAAGCTAAAGACCACCTTGCTTAAAGATGCTTGGATCAAACAGGAGATCAAAGATGAACTTAAATAATTCATGCTTCAATTTTGCTTCTGCACAGCAAAGGAAACCAATGAGAAGGAAGACATTTCGGTCCAAAACCTATGGGATACAGCAAAGGCAGTTCTAACAGAGAAATATATAGCCATCCAAGCCTCCCTCAAAAACATTGAAAAATCCAGAAGACACCAGCTGTCTCTACACCTTAAAGAACTGGAGAATCAACAAATCAAACTAACTCCACACGCAAGAAGGGAAATAATCAAGATTAGAGCAGAGATCAATGAGGTAGAAGGATGTCCATTCTCACCACTTGTTCAACATAGTATTAGAAGTCCTAGCAATGGCAATCAGACAACAAAGAGAAATAAACGTATCCAAATTGGCAAGGAAGAAGTCAAACTCTCTCTCTTCGCAGATGACATGATTCTTTATATGGAAAACCCCAAAGACTCCACCCCCAAACTACTAGAACTCATACAGCAATTCAGTAACGTGGCAGGATACAAAGTCAATGTACAGAAATCAGTGGCTTTCTTATACAGTAACAATGAAAATACAGAAAGGGAAATTAGAGAATCGATTCCATTTACTATAGCACCAAGAACCATAATATACCTGGGAATAAACCTAACCAAAGAGGTAAAGGACCTGTACTCGAGGAACTACAGAACACTCATGAAAGAAATTGAAGAAGACACAAAAAGATGGAAGACCGTTCCATGCTCTTGCATCGGAAGAATAAACATTGTTAAAATGTCTATACTGCCTAGAGCAATCTATACTTTTAATGCCATTCCGATCAAAATTCCACCGGTGTTTTTCAAAGAGCTGGAGCAAATAATCCTAAATTTTGTATGGAATCAGAAGAGACCCCGAATTGCTAAGGAAATGTTAAAAACAAAAACAAAACTGGCAGCATCATGTTACCCGATTTCAAGCTTTACTACAAAGCTGTGATCACCAAGACAGCATTGTACTGGCATAAAAACAGACACATAGACCAGTGGAACAGAGTGGAGAGCCCAGATATAGACAATTCTCAATTCTCAATTCTATGGTCAAATATTCTTTGACAAAACAGGAAAAAATACACAATGGAATAAAGACAGACTCTTCAATAAATGGTGCTGTGAATACTCTACAGTTATATGTAGAAAAATGAAACTCGACCATTCTCTTACACCGTTCACAAAGATAAACTCAAAATGGATAAAAGACCTCAACGTGAGACAGGAGTCCATCAGAATCCTAGAGGAGAACATAGGCAGTAACCTCTTTGATATCAGCCACAGCAACTTCTTTCAAGATATGTCTCCAAAGGCCAAGGAAACAAAAGCAAAAATGAACTTTTGGGACGTCATCAAGATCAAAAGCTTCTGCACAGCAAAGGAAACAGTCAACAAAACAAAAAGGCAACCCACGGAATGGGAGAAGATATTTGCAAATGACAGTACAGACAAAAGGGTGATATCCAGGATCTATAAAGAACTCCTCAAACTCAACACACACAAAACAGATAATCATATCAAAAAATGGACAGAAGATATGAACAGACACTTCTCCAATGAAGACATATAAATGGCTATCAGACACATGAAAAAATGTTCATCATCACTAGCCATCAGGGAGATTCAAATCAAAACTACATTGAGATATCAACTGACACCAGTTAGAATGGCCAAAATTAGCAAGACAGGAAACAACGTGTGCTGGAGAGGATGTGGAGAAAGGGGAACCCTCTTACACTGTTGGTGGGAATGCAAGTTGGTGCAGCCACTTTGGAGAACAGTGTGGAGATTCCTGAAGAAATTAAGAATAGAGCTTCCCTATGACCCTACAATTGCCCTGCTGGGTATTTACCCCAAAGATACAGATTGAGTGAAAAGAAGAGCCATCTGTACCCCAGTGTTTATAGCAGCAATGGCCACGGTTGCCAAACTGTGGAAAGAACCAAGATGCCCTTCAACGGACGAATGGATAAGGAAGATGTGGTCCATATACACGATGGAGTATTCTGCCTCCATCAGAAAGGATGAATACCCAACTTTTGTAGCAACATGGACGGGACTGGAAGAGATTATGCTGAGCGAAATCAGTCTAGCAGAGAGAGTCAAGTATCATATGGTTTCACTTATTTGTGGAGCAGAACAAAGAACATGGAGGACATGTTGAGATGGAGAGGAGAAGGGACTTTAGTGAAATTGGAAGGGGAGATGAACCATGAGAGACTATAGACTCTGGAAAACAACCTGAGGGGTTTGAAGGGGCGGGGAATGGGGGGTTCGGCAATCTGGTGGTGGGTAATAGAGAGGACACGTATTGCATGGAGCACTGGGTTTGGTGCAAAAACAATGAATACTGTTACACTGAAAATAAAAAATAATCTTTTACAGAAAAAATTCTATGTAGTTATAATATTAATCAAAGGGAATATTGTCTATGACAAAGACAATCACTTTTATTTATAAATAAATCTGCTTACTTTAATGAGATTTAAATATTCAGGTTTAATGACAATAACTAAAGTGTGTTTGCCTATTTGCCTTAGATTCAGACATAGCACAAAAGGGTCGATCAAAGGTGATTGGGAGCTACTCTCTGATGACAAGAGATGCACACCAGAGAATTCTTGAGTCTTCTGGCCCGTTTTCCTTGGTGGCTTTCTCTGTAGGAGGGAGAGACCAGGAAAATCCCAGAGTGTACTTAACCCGAGATGCTCCTCTGCATGCACCAGAATCAACAACACCCTACCTAAAATAAACTGTCAGGTGGCTGTGGATTTGGGAGCCCTTGCGCTCTGGCAAGCCACAGCTGCAGAGTCATGTCCTCAGGTGGACCCAGCCTGACCCATCTGTGACCAGAGCTCTCCCTCCAGGAGTTGGTACATTTACTTCTATGATGAGACACTAGATTGCCATAATTTTTCAAGTATGGCATTAGCTAATTACTAGAGCAATAACCAAAATTTATGAAAGCATAATTCAGACATGCAGGCACCTGCCTATAAACATTTCTTTATTCATAGAATCTTTACAAAACAGCCAGAAAAAGAGGCATGACATTTTCAGAAAAGAGAATAAGAAGGGTTTAGAATTGTAACTTCAGGATGCCATTGAAAGGAAAATTTATACCTTTTTTTTTTTAATCTGACACAGAGAGATCACAAGTAGGCAGAGAGGCAGGCGGGGGTGGGGGGAAGCTCCCCGTTGAGCAGAGAGTCTGATGCGGGGCTCTATCCCAGGACCCTGGGATCATGACCTGAGCCAAAGGCAGAGGTTTTAACAACTGAGCCACCCAGGTGCCCCTACACCTATTTTATTTAGGAGATTAAGCTGTGAACCTTATATGTGTGATGAAAAGCAATAGTTAGATGATGTTAAAAGTCCTTGATCTCTGGGGGATTGCATGAGTATATTTACATTTCCCCCTGATGGGGGTCTCTCCCCAGCAATTGTCTCAGAGCCCACTTAACCTCTTTGTTTCTCAGGGTGTAAATCAAAGGGTTAAGTGAGGGAGTCACTACAGTGTAGAAGAGGGTGAGGAATTTACTGTGGTTCTGTGTGTACTTGCTCTTGGGTTGGATGTAGACAGAAATGATTGTCCCAAAGAACAAAACCACAACAAGAAGGTGGGACCCACAGGTACCAAATGCTTTCCTCCTGCCTTTGGCAGACTTTATCCTCAGCACACTCCTAGCAATGCAGCTATAAGAGACCAGAATAAGTCCCAGAGGTATAACCACGTAGAGGACAATTGCTATGGAGAGCTCATTTTCCAGGAAGGTGGTGTTCACACAGGCGATTTTAATCAGGGCAGGCTCCTCACACATAAAATCATCTACCCGGTGGTGGCTGCAGAGAGGCAGCTGGAAAACAAGGATGGTCTGAACCGTGGATTCCACAAAACCACTGATCCAGGCCACAGCTGCTAGGCACTGGAGAAGCTTCCAGTGCATGATGACGCCATAGTGCAGCGGTCGGCAGATGGCATTGAAGCGGTCGTAGGCCATCACAGTCAGTAGGATGCACTCCGTGGAGCCCAGCCCCAGTGCAACGTAGAGCTGGATCACACAGCCACTGTAGCTGATGGTCTTCTCAGAGCCCTTGAGATTCCACAGCATCTGTGGAACGATGCTGGTTGTGAAGCAGAGGTCCAGGAAGGAGAGATTGGACAGAAAGAAGTACATGGGCTTGTGGAGCTTGGGATTCAAGTATGAGACCAGTATGATTGCTGTGTTCCCCACCAGGGTCAGAACATATACGACAGAGACAACCAGAAGGAGGATCATCTCCAGCTGGGGCTGGTCAGAAAAGCCCAGCAAGATAAAACCTGTGGGATTGCTAAAATTTGTCCCTTTCATTCCTTCTTAATTATGAATCACCTTTCTTCCTCATTCCTGTTCTATTTCTACAGGAAGAAAATCAGGTATCATAACCAACAGAAAAATAACTGAGTAATATGGGCATTTGAACCCCAGACTTGTAGAGAGAAAGAACAGACAAGGATAAAATTATGCAAAATAAAAATATAGTAAGTTGACTTGTTAGGTAGACAGAAAGACAAAACCCATAGTCATTAAAACATCAAATACATTGAAAGGAAATATACAAACATAGAATAGATGTTACAACTGTACACCAAAACAGATTTTAAATGTATATCAAACTATCTGAAGGTAAAATACATAGACCATCAATGCACATACTGTGAAATTGCAAAGAAATTGAAAAGATGATTGTTTTATATATATAGATACATGATAGACAATGGATGTAACAGATAAATTGACAGATACATCTAGTGAGCAAGAATCTGAGATGGAAAGTATATGGAATGGGAGACACCACAAATATTAGAATTTTCATACAGGAACAGCTAGGCATGATCATCATTAATATTCACTCTCTTCCTATGAAGGAAATAAAGACTGACCTGATAATAGCATTAAGAAGAACTTCTGTGATCTCCCTATTTGAGTCATGGTCTACTGTCTGTAAATATTGAGTTCTAGAAAAATCTAATTCACAGTCCCAAAAAGCAAGCTCTCTCACAGTAACACACATGGCCCAAGTCCTTTAATATGCTTTCATTACAAGAGCACATGAATTCAGCCATCTAATGCAATCCACTGACACTTCATAAAGTCAATTGTGTAAAATTCATCAGTGCCCTTTAAACTATTAGCTTGCACAGATTGGAAAATATAGTTTTGAACATTTGTCCCTCTGAATGGTTGGCTCTGTGGTTTCTGAAATGACAATGGTAGATGGATAACATGTGGCATCAAATCTAAACAACTTTCTTACAAATAAAAATTGCCAATGAAAATTTCTGATTTTCTCTTAAATACCTTGACTAGAAAATAAAAACATATTTCTAAGAGCCCTCGGCCCTTATACCTGGTCTCCAGTAATAATTACGAAATCCAGTTCAAAAGGAATAAAATATTTATTTTCCTTGGCATTCATGGCAATGATCAGTAACATTTCAAACTTTTATTGAGATGAAAGCATTATGTGTTGCCAGTAGAGGACAACCCTTCTTCCAGAATTGTGACAACAGAAGGAAATGGACACTGGCAGTCACATTCTTTAGCATTCTTCTCCCTGACCAAGTACTTTGGTGCTAAAATCAGACCCTGATGCCCCCAGACAGTCTGTGGCTTCAACTGCTGGACTTCCTTACCTGTACAGTAAGGAGCAGAAGTCAGGTCTGCTGTGTGTCTATAAGAAAGACAGCGGATGAGTGGCCTCACTCGGCTTGATACAACTCCCCATCACCATGATGTTTTCCTGGGGTATTTCTGTTCCAAGAATAACCATTATTTTCCAAGGAGACTCCACAGTGAAACTCTGCTTTCACATTTCTGTTAGTCAAGATGCTGATAAGGGGATTTACATCTGCAGAGAAGGAGGCAGTCACTTTCCCATGGCCAAAAATATAATAAATGTTGCATCACATGCACACCTGACTCCGTTTGCTGCTAAAGGGAACCAGCCCTGAATTCTGTCCACTTTAAGATAAATTTCCTTTATTTTTTCCACACATGAGAAAAAAGAAATCCCCACCTTCTCGAAGAATGACCACCAAGCAGCTGTTGGTGGTTGTGATGCAAAGTTCAATCCTGATCCCAGATCTGGGGCAGGCAGTAGAGAAGCCCCTTGTGAGTGGCTTGTCACCTCAGCCTGTCCTGAAGGTGGAGGGAGGCTGGCTTATTCACCCAGCACACATCTCTAGCCCTCCTTCCCAGGCAGCTTCCCATCTATATGAGAGACAGAGGCAGTTCTCTAGAGAGATAAGAGTCTCAGGGGCTTGTGGTGCTGTTTCACAGGAAGACAATTGATTGGATGTCACCTTCTGAACATACACATGGGTACTACATACACACTTTGTTATAAAGGTACCTGTTACCATAATGGCAACCTCTGTCATCAGTGACAGGATGGCAGATGGAAGGGCTGTCACAATGTACTTCAGCTGTACTCATTGTGCACTGTGCAAGGCCAGGAAAGTCAGTCACCTACTTTCTACAACATGGGTTAGTGTCTCCTTGCTGACACCAAGATCACCAGACCTCTGGGATTCAGCAGGATGGGAGATGGGGCTATTTGGCTGTGAACATTTTTTTTCCTCCAGGAAGAGTGACTCTAAAGACATTTGGAAGATCAGCAGGGATGCCCCTCCCACCACAGGCCTGGAGGATGGGGGCAAGGCTGTCTCCTTGGCAGTCTCAAAGTGGGGGACCAGCTCTGTGGTGGACATGGCCTGGGCAGGGGGGTAATACCAGGGAAGATACAGGGGCTGAGCACTGATGCCCCAGCCAGTCTGAAGCCCAGAGCATCAAGACAAAGGCGGCCATTTGAACTTTTAAATTTGAATGGAAATTGTCTCTTGTTTTCTTGGGCACTCAAACACTGAAAATAGGTGGGTGTAAACCATCTTTGAAACCATAAAGAAAGCAATGAAGTTGGAAAACTCTTTCTGCTTCCTTTGCTTGCAATGGTATTCTTCCTGAGCACAGGATTGCATTTATATATGCATTATGGAATGTGTTTATCTACTCATGTCATGATTACATGGACATGATTGCTATTAAAAATAAATCTTAGTGGGGGGCAGGATGGCAGGAGAGTAGGGGACTTCATTTCATCAGGTCCCTTTAACTTGGCTGGATCTCTTTCAAACCATTCCGAACACACGTGAATTCAACCTGAGATGTAAGATTTATCTAAATCTCTACAAGCAGAAAATGACTACTTTTTTCATGATAGGGGTGGGAAACCTTGAATCTTCAGGGGAAACATCAGAAGACAAATGAAGGGGGGGAGGGATCCTCCATAAGCCAGCCACCAGAAAGTGATATAACACCAGAGCAAAAAATCAGGACACTTGGAAATCTGCTCTAGTAAGAGGCACTCCCTTCTGAAAAGGGCACAGGGGATAAATAAGGCAGAATTATCATGTATTATTGTGGTCTCAGGAGTCCAGGAGACTCAGAAAAAATGGGAAAACCTGAACCAATAGTGTGACCAAGCAGTGGAGTGGGGAAACTGGTTATGGTTAGTGAGCCCAGAAGGGACTCTCAGGTCCAGTCACCATAACTGCAATCTGGGCTGGTATGGAGACAGCCCACTGCCTGACCACCCTGAAAAAGACTAAAGGGTGCAGGCTGTTTAACATCTTAGGGGAAATATAAAATGTCTTATGCCCAGCATAGAGCAACAGCTCTCTGGACGGTGTGGCCCATGAAAGGGTTCAGCAACAAGCCATGACCTGGGAGCTGCAGAAGAGGGTGCACACCCATGCCTGATTTCAAGCTTTATTAAAGCTGTGATCACTAAGACAGCATGGTACTGGCACAAAAATAGACACATAGACCAATGGAACAGAGTAGAGACTCCAGATATGGACCCTCAACACTATGGTCAAATAATTTTCAACAAAGCAGGAAAAAAATATCAAATGGAAAAAAGACAGTCTCTTCAATAAAAGGTGCTGGGAAAATTGGACAGCTATATATGGAAGAATGAAACTTGACCATTCTCTTATATCATACACAAAGATAAACTGAAAATGGGTGAAAGACCTCAATGTGAGACAGGAATCCATCCAAATCCTAGAGGAGAATACAGCCAGTAACCATTCAACATCAGACACAGCAACTTCTTTCAAGACATATCTCCAAAGCAAGGGAAACAAAAGCAAAAGTGAACTTTTAGGACTTGATCAAGATTAAAACCTTCTGCACAGCAAAGGAAACAGTCAGCAAAACAGACAACCCATGGAATGGGAGAAGATATTCGCAAATGACACTACAGAGAAAGGGCTAATACCCAAGATCTATAAAGAACTCCTCAAACTCAACACCTAAAAAACAGATAATCAAGTCAAAGAATGGGCAGAAGACATGAGCAGACATTTCTCCAAAGAAGACATACAAATGGCTAACAGACACTTGAAAAAACTGTTCATCATCACTAGCCATCAGTGAAATTCAAATCAAAACCACATTGAGATACCACCTTACACTCATTAGAATGGTAAAAATTGACAAGGCAAGAAACAACGTGTGTTGGAGAGGATGTGGAGAAAGGGTAACCCTCTTACACTTTTGGTGGGAATGCAAGTTGGTGCTGCAACTCTGGACAACAGTGTGGAGGTTCCTCAAAAAATTAAAATAGAGCTACTGCATGACCCAGCAACTGCACTACTGGCTATTTACCCCAAATATACAGATGCAGGGAAAAGAAGGGACATATGCACCCCAATGTTCATAGCAGCAATGTCCACAATAGCTAGACTGTGTAAGGAGTTGAGATGCCCTTCAACAGAAGAATAAATAAAGAAAATGTGGTCCATAAATACAACGGAATATTACTCAGCAATCAGAATGGAAGAACACCCAACTTTTGCATCAATGGATGGGACTGAAGGAGATTATGCTGAGTGAAATAAGTCAAGCAGAAAAAGTCAATTATGATATGGTTTCACTGACTTGTGGAACGTAAGGAATAGCATGGAAGACATTAGGAGAAGGAAGGGGAAAAGGAAGGGGGGAATTGGAGGGGGAGGCAAACTATGAGAGACTGTGGATCCCAGGAACAGAGGGTTTCCAAAGGGAGGGGTTTGGGGAGGTGAGGTAGCTGGGTGATGGGCATATGATGAGTACTGGGTGTTATACACAACAGATAACTCTCTGAACACTACATCTAAAACTAATGATGTACTTTATGTTGACTTATTGAATTTAAGGAGGGCACATATACATGGAGCACTGGTGGTGCATAAACAATGAAACTTGAAACACTGAAAAAATACAATAAAATTTAAAAATAAATAAACAAAAATATTTTTAAAGTTAAAAAAAAATTAACAATTATTAAAAGCTTGTGTAATCTAGTTTCTGATGGGCCTAGGGCAAATTCTGTCTTGTATTCAGTCCTGCTTGATGCTTACTGTGTTCCCCAGTGTCTCTGTGATTGTAAAACACATTGATTCTGGAGCCAGACTACCTTGATTTGAAATTCTGCTCTTCTCACCAGCTTTTTACAGCCCTGTGCTCTTTACCAAGCCTGTACGTTCCTCAGCTCAATCGCTTTGTAAGTTTCTAGTTAAGATCAGATTAACTGATTCATGCCAACTGTTTTAAAAACATGCATGGCACTAGTGAGTGCTGAATAAATCTGAAGGATTATTAAAATACTTTTCAAAAAAATAAAAATAAAAAAATCCTTTTCAAAAGTATTTATACTTTTCAAAATACTTTTTTTAAAAGATTTTATTTATTTATTTGACAGAAAGAAATCACAAGAGAGGCAGGCAGAGAGAGAGGAAGGGAAGCAGGCTCTCCGCTGAGCAGAGAGTCCGATGTGGGACTCGATCCCAGGACCCTGAGATCATGACCTGAGCCGAAGGCAGCGGCTTAACCCACTGAGCCACCCAGGTGCCCCTCAAAATATTTTTCAAAAGCATTCCAAACCTGCAAATGCCTCACACCCTTCCTCCATCCTTCCTGTATGGTCGGTGACCTGGCTGGTAACTGTTTTGTAGTTGGCTTGCAATGCATGTTCTGTGTCACTTTGCAGGTGATCCGTGACCAACACTGCACACCCTTCTTCATCCCACACCCTGCATGGGCATAGCTCCACTCCACATGAGCCAGTATGGACCATGTGCCATGTGCTCTGCAGCATGTGACCATGAGGCTAAACAACCCAGGAGGTACTTGTGCACCCAGGTATTCATGTCAGCATTCTCACCTGCACTGCACTGATGCCTAAGTTACTGGACTTGGTGACAAAGAAATCTACATTTAGCCCAAATCCAGATACACATTAACAGAAGCACAAATAATTAAGTCTCCTTCCAACCACATACATGTTTCCAAATGAAACATGTGAAAACTTGGTGGATTTTACTTACCCATTTCATGATCTTCTCATACCCTTAGTTCCTGTCTAAGACTATACCAGTAGCCTTTGGATACAGCATTCCCATCCTTTCTGATAACTCCCACAACCCAGCATCAGCTCGACAAGTGGTCCCACATTACATTCAGGGCACAGGACTTGCATGTGCACATGAAGACCCTCTCCCTCTGTCCCACTCACATTCCATTGCACTAATTTACATCCTCTCAATTGCTCCTAATAAAGCTGGCACAGGCACAGCCAGGGCTGCCATGGGTGTCTCGGCCCATCTGGTCTGAAGATATGGGTTAATGTAATGCCTGTGGTGACCTCAGCTGTGCAGCAGTGCCTCTGTTTTCCAGCAGGGCTCACCCATCCAAGGGGTTCCCCGCTCACCTTCCAACCTGGGAAGCATTTCCAGTGATGGGCTCTCAGCTGCTAAGTTTTCTAAAATCTCCAAGCTGGTTTTTTCATACCTTATTTTTTTCTCCATGACAAGTTTGATTATTCTGTTAGAATTATTTTCCATCCATGACCCTACTACTCTGACTGAAATGGCTCCAAGTGACTAAGAAATAGTCTAACTAGCATAAAGTTCAGTTTCTCCACCATTTTGTCCTAGTTTATCTTTTCCACAGCATGCTCTTATTCATCCTAGGTTCGGTTAATATTTAAATACCCAGTAGTTTCTGACTGTTTTTTCCCTTTATTAAGCTTATGAACTTGCACCAAATCCACTTCTCAAAATCTAACTTAAATCTTCTCTGGACTGCTCTGTCATCTTTCATGTGCTAATCAATGAATGTGTGAGAATAAAGGCTTTTCCAAGGAATGCAAATACTCCTTGAAAGCTGAGGGAGAGAGGGTAATATGCAATGATGAGAAGTGACCCCAGGAAGATAAAAAGTACCAATCACAAAAGGATTTCTCTGTCCTGCTAGGGAGGTTGAACTTGCTGGTGAACTCCAACACTGCATCCTGTGTTGTGTATTATATCACAGACCACAGAGTCAGACCAACAGTTATAGGATTTTTGTCCCTTTAGTGCCTGGGTTCTTGACCATGGCCCTTCGAAGAATGAAGAGGTAGACCAGTCAGAGAATGGTGGGCAGCAAAGCAAATTTATGGAGCAAGAGTAAGAAGCTCCTGGTGAGGGAGGGGTGCCTAAGTTGGTGGCCCAGAGTTTCTAAGTGCTGGGGTTTTATGAGTTCTTTGGTAGAACTATTTTGAGCAGGGTGTGCTGAGTCATGCTAATCAGGGCTTCGGTCATGTATCTATCTGCCTATTAGGTTAATATCCATGTGCTGATGGTCTTTTTTTTTCTGACATCTGGGGGCTCAGGTTGAAAGAGTGCTCTTTGCATAGCAAAGGAGCAGTTAATTAGTTCCTTTGTTATGTGAAGAGTACCCCTGCCTGCAAAGACCCTTCCCCCAGGGTTGAATTCAATGTAACTGCTCGTTTGCTTTTCTGTAACTGCCTGACTTTTAGGATGTAAATAACCAACTGCTCTTTTGCTTTTCTGTAACCGCTTGGCTCCCTCAATACAGTGTTAGTTGGTAACTTCATAACAGCTGTTTCTTAGCAAGATAGGGCACTCCCTGCAAACAACCTTCTCATGAGATATGGCCTAATACCTGACCACATAGGCAGGGGGCCACATAGTCACATTAGTCACGTAGGCAGGGGGCTGCATAGTCACGTAGACAGGATACTTTTCTGCTGAATCACAAGGCCTAACTTCCCCTCTTTGTTTCCCTTTCCCTCCTTATTCTCTGCGCGCGCAGGTATCCCAAAGCCAATCCGTGAACGCCAAGTATGCCTTTTCTCAAAAGTTCAAACTGTCAGCCAATCAGCCCCGCCTCACCCAAAACTTATTTGTGCCTATCTATAAAAACCCTGCACCACCCCAGCCTGGTGTGCTCAGCTGGCAGGAGCTGCTGACCACCCGCAGGCGCCCGCGTTACAATAAAGATCCTCTTGCTATTTGCATCCTGTGGCAGTGTTGAATTCTTGGGTACGGGGATCCGCGGGTCTTACAAGGTCTTTTTTTTTTTTTGCAGTTCTTTTTTTTTTTAATTTCTTTCCTGCATAACAGTGTTCATTGTTTTTGCACCACACCCAGTGCTCCATGCAACATGTGCCCTCTCTAATACCCACCACCTTGCTCCCCCAACCTCCCATCCCCCACCCATTCTAGACCTTCAGGTTGTTTTTCAGAGTCCATAGTCTCTCATGGCTCACCTCCCCTTCAGTTTCCCTCAACTCCCTTCTCCTCTCCATCTCCCCATGTCCTCGATGTTATTTGTTATGCTCCACAAATAAGTGAGACCATATGATACTTGACTCTCTCTGCTTAAAGTATTTCACTCAGCATAATCTCTTCCTGTCCCGTCCATGTTGATACAAAAGTTGTGTATTCATCTTTTCTGATAGAGGCATAATACTCCATTGTGTATATGGACCACATCTTCTTTATCCATTCGTCCATTGAAGGGCATCTTGGTTCTTTCCATAGTTTGGCGACTGTGGCCATTGCTGCTATAAACATTGGGGTACAGGTCTTAACTGCCCCTTGCCCATGATAATGACAAATGTTTTGTGGTTATTTGTCTAATTTTAGGATGTTCTGCAGAAGTCATTCATGTAAAGGCTGCAGAGCAGAATGTCAGTGCTGTTTGATCCTCACTCTCCTGACTGCACATTTCCTTCTTAGGGTCTCAAGCCCTGACTCCTTAACTGTCCAACTAACTCCTAACCCAACTTGCATTCCAGGTCCTCTATAAGATACACTTCCCACATGTTTCAAGAATGGAACAGCAATTCCAGCTTCACAGAGTGGTAAGCAATAAGCAGAATGATGTTTGTAATGTGCTCAGGGTAGGGGGAGCCTGGTACCCAGAAAAGCTCCATGCACGCTTGCATGCTGATGTGATAACAGTGAGGGGAGTCTTTGGGCACGATGAAGACAGAAGGGCCACAGCTTCATGACCTCATCTATCCTGCCCTGCCACATACTGGCTCTCCCCCTGATCCTGGGCTCCATCTTCAAGATGCCCCCATCATCTTTCAGGCAATTTTCAAGAGGTAAAAATGTCCACACTTAGCAACAAAATATTCCCATATCAGCTACTAAAGTGTGCACTGTCAGGTAGCACTTCGTTTACAGTTAAAGGAGAAGGTAGACAGCAAATTATACTCCATAGCTAAACACTGCTTCATTCAGTATCTCACATTTTTGTATTTGGGTTGAACTGACATTTTGTTGTAAAACTTAAATTGACTTTGCCCCCCTCAGGGATCTTACTAAAACAAGTCCCAGAAACCAGTCCCAGGTAACAAAGTCCATACACAAGGGTGGGTCAGGCCAGGTGGAGGTATTCAGTCAGTAGGGGTGCATACTGTCTCCTAGCTACCAAGGTGGTGGGCTAGTTTCCATGGCTACTGTGGGATGAATTGTAATTCAATTAGCCACCTGTGTGTGGCCAGGCCCAACCACATGGCCTTTGCTCTATAAAAGTTAGTCTGGAAAGCAGGGAGGGGTCGTCCTCTCTGTAAGGGGTGGCCCCAACCTGTCTGTTTGACGGTTGGTTTGATTCTTGATGCTTGGTGCGAAATAAAGCTTTTCTTTACTTTTGCTTTGTATCAGTCTCGCTCCTTTAATCATGGACCCATTATTGGGGTACCCATTTTGGGGGGGACCCAACAAAAAGAGACAGATGGCAGAACCCCTCATTGAATTTAACAGACATATAAGTGAGAAATAAACATTTGTTGTAAGCAGTAGAGATTTTTTTAGGAGTGATCTCTATACCCAACGTAGAGCTCAAACTCATGACTCCAAGATCAAGATTCACATGCTCCAAGAACTCAGCCAGCCAGGCACCCCAAGCTATGGAGATTTTTGCATGTTTTGTACTGATAGTATAACCTAGACCCCCAGATGGAGACACCAAACCAGTGTCAGTCCACCTCCTCGGGGGTTGAGAGCCTCTTTATTCAGGAAGAAGTCCTCGTGGACCACCGTTTCTCTTTGTTGTTTGAGATCTGAACTGACACAGAGAGGAAGACCATTTGACAGTATTTTCTGTTATTATGAGGATATGGTTCAATGCTGCAGGTTAGAGGGTACATGGAAAGAGGGAAGGGTCTGTAGCTGGAGGGGAGAACACCATAACAACTACATATATAAGAGCTGGTGATGTCCTCAACTTCCACTTCTCCACCTTGAGAATATCTGAATCCTTGATCATGAGTTCCCTGACACAAGCCTAGAAGACCTCACACATCATATGATGATGGAGACAAGCAAAGAAAGAGAGGCAAGAAGTTGAGGCTAATTAAGATCGCAGAATTCAGGGCATTTACTGACAGGAAGCAAGAAATCTACAATGAACCTCATGTCTCCTCTGGGAAGCTGCTGGAAGGTTATTTCCTTCACAGAAAGAAAACTCAGCCCTGGGACTTGCAAAGCTTTCACTGTGCCCTCCTTGTGTTCTCCAGCCTCAGCACAAGTGCAATCAGTCCCTCTTTTCAGGTGAGCCTCCAGCTGTGTTCTGGTTTCCACCTGTTCCCACCACCACAAGGACCTACATTCTTGTGTTATTATTACCTTCTCTTTTGTCTTTCAACTTTTGCTGTTTGTGGCTCTTTGGTCTGATAATACTAAAACACTAAGGTCTCTGCAATGTTTGGACACATGTGTACATTTATTCTTTACTTCCCTGTAGTCACTCTTGTGTTTCCCCATTCAATCACAAACTGCTCAAAAGACTACCTTTCTTTCTTTGTATCTACTTCCTCAGGAGAAAGTCATCACCAGAACTCTGTCCCTCCCTCATAAAACTTAGCTACCTAGAGCCAAAAGACTTCTTGCTTCTGCTTCTGATACATTGTTTTCCTCTTTGGGTACTAGAATCAAATTTTCACAGAATTGCAGGTCCTATCTCACAATCCATATTGCAAACTGGCATTAATTACCACAAGGACACTCTCTTCTTTTTGTTATTTTTATTTTTAAAGATTTTATTTATCTGACAGAGAGAGAGCAAGAGAGGGAACACAAGCAGGGGAAGTGGGATGAGGAGAAGCAGGCTTCCTGAAGAGCAGAAGCCTGATTCAGGGTTTGATCCCAGGACCGTGGGATCATGACCTGACCCTAAGGCAGACACTTAGCCCACTGAGCCACCCAGGCACCTCTCTTTTGTTCTTTTTAAACTTTTCATTTCTATCTTTATTTATCACTACATTCTGCCTACAGCCTTCCACTCAGATGGATTTACATCTATCCTTGTGTATGAGTTTTTCCTTGAGAGAAAATACACAAAGTTGCTATTTATTTATTTATTTGTTTTTTGCCCAAACCATAATGACCAAACATTACACGTATATAGGAGAGTTTGCCTATATTTGGTAAATTCAGAAAGTTTGCTCTTGGGGCTACATTAATTAAGGAATTTCATTTTAATCAATTAGTGTACTTTTTTCCCTTTTATTCCTTGCCACCATTTGGTGGTGTCAGTGGTCCAGATTTTGGCCATTCTTTGGTTACTCTTTTAATTTGCATGTCCTTGATGGCACACGATGTTGAGCGTGTTTTCATGTGCTAAGTTTCCATGTGTCTCTCTTCTATGGTCAAATATCTGCCAGGTAATTGGGCCATGTTTTAATCAGGTTGTTCATATTCTCATATTGGTGAGTTTTAAGAGTTCTTTGCATATTTTGTACATCAGTCCCTTATCAGGTGTGTCTTTTGCAAATATTTTTCCCTGTCTGTGGCTTGTCTTTTCATTCTCTCAGAAGTACCTTCTAGAGACAGAGCTTTTAACCTATGTGAAGCTCATTTTATCAATTATTTCTTTCATAGATTGTGCCTTTGGTTCTGTATCTAAAAAGGCATCACCGGGGAGACAAGATGGCGGGGAACTAGGAGGAGGCGCCGTTTCAACCTGTACTCTAAAGTGAACTGATTACCTACCAAGGAACTCTGATCACCCATGAAATCAGCCTGAGATTAGAATTATACACGTCTGGGGGCGCCTGGGTGGCTCAGTGGTTAAAGCCTCTGCCTTCGGCTCAGGTCATGATCCCAGGGTCCTGGGATCGAGCCCCGCATCAGGGCTCTCTGCTCAGCAGGGAGCCTGCCTCCTCCTCTCTCTCTCTGCCTGCCTCTCTGCCTACTTGTGATCTGTCAAATAAATAAAAAAAATATTTAAAAAAAAAGAATTATACACGTCTGGATCTCTATGGGAGCAGAAGACGCCAGTGGGCAGGTAAAGTGGAGTGGGAACATCGGACTGATATTGGAAGATAAACAAAAGGGGGAAGGAGCCACCAGAAGCAACGCATTGGAAAGTAATACCCCAATACAAGAGTGCCCTGAGACGGAGACCAGCACTAACTTGGAGTCTGGTCAAAAGCACTCAAAAAGCACAAAGGATCGTGGGGGGGGGGGGGATTGTGGGAATCAGGGCAGTTGGGGACAGGGGCTTAAGTCCCCGGACCCAGGACAGCCATCCCTGGTGCTGAGATAGAGACTGCAGCAAAGAAACCAAGTCTTCGCCCCTGAGCCTCAAGTGCACCACCTAAGAGCACCAGGGAGCACCTGGAAGTGCCCTGGTGGTGGCTCCTGTGAGGGGCCAGGAGCCTTGCCAGCCAGCAGAACCATAGCCCTTGGCACTATCCACACACACAGGCAGCATGACCAGAGTCTGAGTCACACCCCCACACCGTCCCCTGAGAGAGGTGTGTGCAGGTGCCGGCCCAGTGCTCTTGGACCTGAGAAGTCTGAGCGCTCCCAGCCCAGGGCCAGTGGGAAAATCTCAGTGTGCCATCGCTGCGTGGGGCCTCTCTGGTGGTCTAGAGCTGCCCAGACAGCTGCCGCTGTTGTGGTTTTGGGTACAAACAGAGGTTCCTGCGACCCCAGGGACCGCTACTGGGAATGTGCTCTGCCCGTGGCCAAGGGGGAATTTATGTGCTCTGGAGCACCCAGAGGGGAACAGACTGAGGCTCCTCTCTGAGAGGGAGGTCTGGGTGCAGTTTGCTTTCCTCTAAACCTCCAAAAACCATCCAAAGCTGACAAGGTGAGAGAAAACAAATGAACAAACACACACACACACACACACACACACACACACACACACACACACACACACACACCTCCAGAGAACAAAAGCCTGAAAAACCGGTTTCCTCAGAACCCACCCCCTTGATGGGGGCATGAGGACTTAACTCAGGGAACATCACTGACTGAAAACCCATGCGGCAGGCTCCTCCCCCAGAAAGCCAACCAAAAAGAAAAAAAAAGACAAGAGAACAACAACCACTACTTCATAGATACAACCTTTATTTTTAATTCGTTCCCACTATTCTGATTCATTTTTTTTTTATAGATCTTAGTGTTTCTGTGTATTTGTGTTTGTCCTGGTAGTATATAAATCTTATACTGGGGCTCTTTATGATGAGGTTCTTTTTTTGTTTTGTCTTTATATATATTGTTTTTCTCTTGTCATCTACTTTTATCGTCTTTCCATTCCTCTGTTTTTGTTTGCTTGTATACTTCATAAATCTTACCCTGGGGCCCATTTGGACGGAGAGTTCTCTTTTATTTTATCTTTCTTTTTATTCCTGTCTCTATTTCTCTCTCTATTTTTTTTCTCTCTTTCTCTTTTCTTTCATTTGGGTGGGGACTCTGGGCTGATCAGGAGCATTCCAGGGTGCACCTTGCCTGCACCACGGTCAACACACTCAGCTACTTCCATTCAGCCATCTCTCACCAAAATGACTAGGAGGAGGAATGCCCAACAGCAGAAAATACAGAGGATGGACCTTTGGCAACAGAGCTAATGGCTATCGACATAGACAACATGTCAGAAAAGGAATTCCGGCTAACAATTATCCAGGCAATAGCTAGGCTGGAGAAAGCCATGGATGACAAAATAGAATTGATTAGGGAAGAACTGAAAGCCACAAGGGATGATGTTCACAATGTTAGGGCAGAACTGAAAGCCACCAGGGATGATGGTCACAATGTGAACATGTGTTCTCAATGAGTTCCAATCTAATCTAAATTCTCTAAAAGCTAGGGTAACTGAGACAGAAGATAGAATTAGTGATCTGGAGGACAAACAGATAGAGAGAAAGGATCAGGAGGAAGCCTCAAACAAACAGCTCAGAACCCACAAAAACAGAATCAGGGAAATAAATGATGCCATGAAACGTTCCAACGTCAGAATTATTGGAATCCCTGAAGGGGAGGAAAAAGAAGGAAGTCTAGAAGATATAGTGGAAGAAGTTGTCTATGAAAATTGTCCCAATCTCATGAACGGAAACAGCATTCATGTACTAGAGGCAGAAGAGTTTCCCCCCAAGATTATAGATGCTCAAAAGTCCTCATGACATCTGATAGTAAGAATGAAGAATTATAACTGTAGGTAGAACCTCTTGAAAGCAGCTAGGAAAAAGAAGCTCCTTATATACAGAGGAAAGCCCATTAGAATAACGTCAGACCTGTCCACAGAGACCTGGTAAGCCAGGAAGGGTTGGCAAAATATATTCAGGGCACTAAATGAGAAGAACATGCAGCCAAGAATACTTTATCGATCAAGACTGACATTCAAAATGGATGGAGAGATAAAGAGTTTCCAAGACCAGCAAGGTTTAAGAGTATGTGACCACCAAGCCGACACTACAGGAAATATTAAGGCGGGTCCTATAAAAGAGAAAAAATCCTAAGAATATCATTGAACAGAAATAAAGAGACAATCTACAGACAGAAAGACTTCAAAGTTAACACAATGTCAATAAAAACCTATCTATCAATAATCACTCTCAATGTGAATGGCCTAAATGTGCCCATAAAATGACACAGGGTTGCAGATTGGATAAAACGACAGGACCCATCCATATGTTGTCTACAAGAGACCCATTTTGAACCTGAGGATACACCCAGACTGAAAGTGAAGGGATGGAGAAGCATCTTTCATGCCAATGGGCCTCAAAAGAAGGCCGGGGTAGTGATTCTCATATCAGATAAAATATATTTTAAACTAAAGACTGTAGTCAGAGATACAGAGGACACTACATCATTCCTAAAGGGACTATCCACCAAGGTGATCCAACAATTGTAAATATCTACGCCCCAATATGGGAGTAGCCAATTACATAAGAAAACTATTAATCAAGATAAAGAGTCATATTGATATGAATACATTAATAGTAGGAGATCTTAACACGCCTCTTTCAGTAACAGACAGATCATCGAAGCAGAAAATCAATAAAGAAATAAGAGCATTGAATAAACATTAGACCAGATGGACCTCATAGACATATACAGACCATTCCACCCTAAAACAACAGAATACTCATTCTTCTCAAAGTGCACATGGAACCTTCTCCAGAATAGACCACATACTGGGTCACAAAGCAGTACTCAACTGATACCAAAAGAATGACATTATTCCCAGCATATTCTCAGATCACAATGCGTTGAAACTGGAGCTCAATCACAAGGAAAAGTTGAGAAGGAACTCAAACACCTGGAAGCTAAAGACCACCTTCCTTAAGAATGCTTGGATCAACCAGAAGATCAAAGATGAACTGAAACAGTTCATGGAAACCAATGAGAATGAAGACACTTCGGTCCAAAACCTATGGGATACAGCAAAGGCGGTTCTAAGGGGGAAATACATAGCCATCCAAGCCTCCCGCAAAAACATTGAAAAATCCAGAATACACCACCTGTATCTATACCTTAAAGAACTGGAGAATCAACCACAAATCAAACCAACTCCACACACAAGAAGGGAAATAATCAAGATTAGAGAAGAGATCAATGAGGTAGAAACCAGGGATACAGTAGAATGTATCAATGAAACTAGAAGCTGGTTTTTTGAAAGAATCAATAAGATCGATAAACAATTGGCCACACTAATCCAAAAGAAAAGAGAGAAAGCCCAAATTAATAAAATCATGAATGGAAAGGGAGAGATCACAACTAACACCAAGGAAATAGAACAATCATCAGAAATTATTACCAACAGTCATACGCCAGTAGGCTAAGCAACCTAGATGAAATGGATGCATTCCTGGAAAGCTACAAACTCCCAAAATTGAACCAGGAAGAAATTGACAACCTGAATAGACCAATATCTAGTAAGGAGAATGAAGCAGTGATCAAAACCCTCGCAGAAACAAGAGCCCTGGACCTGACAGATTCCCTGGGGAATTCTACCAAACTTTCAAAGAAGAAATAACACCTATACTCCTGAAGCTCTTTCAAAAAATTGAAGCAGAAGGAAAACTCCCAGATCATTTTATGAAGCCAGCATTACCCTGATCCCCAAACCAGGCAAAGACCCTACCAAAAAGGAGAACTTCAGACCAATATCACTGATGAATATGGATGCAAAGATTCTCAACAAGATCCTAGCAAACAGGATCCAGCAGCACATTCAAAAGATTATCCACCATGACCAGGTGGGATTCATCCCTGGGTTGCAAGGTTGGTTCAACATTCACAAATCAATCAATGTGCTAGAACAAATCAATAAGAGAAGAGAGAAGAACCACATGGTCCTCTCAATTGATGCAGAAAAAGCATTTGACAAAATCCAGCATTCGTTCCTGATGAAAACGCTTCAAAGTATAGGGATAGAGGGAACATTCCTGAACTTCATAAAATCTATCTATGAAAGACCCACAGCAAATATCATCCTCAATGGGAAAAAGCTTGCAGCCTTCCCGTTGAGATCAGGAATGTGACAAGGATGCCCACTCTCACCACTCTTGTTCAACATAGTATTAGAAGTCCTAGCAATGGCAATCAGACAACAAAGAGAAATAAAATGTATCCAAATTGGCAAGGAAGTCAAACTCTCTCTCTTCCCAGATGTCATGATTCTTTATATGGAAAATTCCAAAGACTCCACCCCCAAACTACTAGAATTCATACAGCAATTCAGTAATGTGGCAGGATACAAAGTCATTGTACAGAAATAAGTGGCTTTCTTATACACTAACAATGAAAATACAGAAAGGGAAATTAGAGAATCGATTCCATTTACTATAGCACCAAGAACCATGAGGAACCTGGGAATAAACCTAACCAAAGAGGTAAAGGACCTGTATTTGAGGAACTACAGAATATTCATGAAAGAAATTGAAGAAGACACCAAAAGATGGAAGACTGTTCCATGCTCTTGGATCGGAAGAATAAACATTGTTAAAATGTCTATACTGCCTAGAGCAATCTATACTTTTAATGCCATTCCGATCAAAATTCCTCCGGTTTTTTTCAAAGAGCTGGAGCAAATGATCCTAAAATATGTATGGAATCAGAAGAGACCCCGAATTGCTAAGGAAATGTTGAAAAACAAAAACAAAACTGGCGGCATCACGTTACCTGATTTCAAGCTTTACTAAAAAGGTGTGATCACCAAGACAGCATGGTACTGGCAAAAAACAGACACATAGACCAGTGGAATAGAGTGGAGAGCCCAGATATGGATCCTCAACTCTATGGTCAAATAATCTTCGACAAAACAGGAAATAATATTCAATGGAAAAAAGACAGTCTCTTCAATAAATGGTGCTGGGAAAACTGGACAGCGATATGTAGAAGAATGAAACTCGACCATTCTCTTACACCGTACACAAAGATAAACTCGAAATGGATAAAAGACCTCAACGTGAGACAGGAATCTATCAGAATCCTAGAGGAGAACATAGGCAGTAACCTCTTCGATATCAGCCACAGCAACTTCTTTCAAGATATGTCTCCAAAGGCCAAGGAAACAAAAGCAAAAATGAACTTTTGGGACTTCATCAAGATCAAAAGTTTCTGCACAGCAAAGGAAACAGTCAACAAAACAAAAAGGCAACCCACGGAATGGGAGAAGATATTTGCAAATGACAGTACAGACAAAAGGTTGATATCCAGGATCTATAAAGAACTTCTCAAACTCAACACACACAAAACAGATAATCATATCAAAAAATGGGCAGAAGATATGAACAGACACTTCTCCAACGAAGACATACAAATGGCTATCAGACACATGAAAAAAATGTTTATCATCACTAGCCATCAGGGAGACTCAAATTAAAACCACATTGAGATACCACCTGACACCAGTTAGAATAGCCAAAATTAGCAAGACAGGAAACAACGTGTGTTGGAGAGGATGTGGAGAAAGGGGAATCCTCTTCCACTGTTGGTGGGAATGCAAGTTGGTGCAGCCACTTTGGAGAACAGTGTGGAGATTCCTGAAGAAATTAAGAATAGAGCTTCCCTATGACCCTGCAATTGCACTGCTGGGTATTTACCCCAAAGATACAGATGGAGTGAAAAGAAGGGCCATCTGTACCCCAATGTTTATTGCAGCAATGGCTATCGTCACCAAACTGTGGAAAGAACCAAGATGCCCTTCAATGGATGAATGGATAAGGAAGATGTGGTCCATATACACGATGGAGTATTATGCCTCCATCAGAAAGGATGAATACCCAACTTTTGTAGCAACATGGACGGGACTGGAGGAGATTATGCTGAGCGAAATAAGTCAAGCAGAGAGAGTCAAGTATCATATGGTTTCACTTATTTGTGGGGCATAACAAATAACACGGAGGACATGGGGAGATGGAGAGGAGAGGGAGTTGAGGGAAACTGGAAGGGGAGATGAACCATGAGAGACTATGGACTCTGGAAAACAACCAGAGTGTTTTGAAGGGGCGGGGGTGGGGGTGGGAGGTTGCGGAACCAGGTGGTGGGTAATAGCGAGGGCACGTACTGCATGGAGCACTGGGTGTGATGCCAAAACAATGAACACTGTTATGCTGTAAATAAACAAATAAAAAAATTAAAAAAAAAAACAAAACTGGCGGCATCACGTTACCCGATTTCAAGCTTTACTACAAAGCTGTGATCACCAAGACAGCATGGTACTGGCAGAAAAACAGACACATTGAGCAGTGGAACAGAGTGGAGAGCCCAGATATGGATCCTCAACTCTATGGTCAAATAATCTTCGACAAAACAGGAAAAAATATACAATGGAAAAAAGACAGTCTCTTCAATAAATGGTGCTGGGGAAACTGGACAGCGATATGTAGAAGAATGAAACTCGACCATTCTCTTACACTGTACACAAAGATAAACTCAAAATGGATAAAAGACCTCAATGTGAGACAGGAATCCATCAGAATCCTAGAGGAGAACATAGGCAGTAACCTCTTTGATATCAGCCACAGCAACTTCTTTCAAGATATGTCTCCAAAAGCAAAGGAAACAAAAGCGAAAATGAACTTTTGGGACTTCATCAAGATCAAAAGCTTCTGCACAGCAAAGGAAACAGTCAACAAAACAAAAAGGCAACCCACGGAATGGGAGAAGGTATTTGCAAATGACAGTACAGACAAAAGGGTGATATCCAGGATCTATAAAGAACTCCTCAAACTCAACACACACAAAACAGATAATCATATCAAAAAATGGGCAGAAGATATGAACAGACACTTCTCCAACGAAGACATACAAATGGCTATCAGACACATGAAAAAATGTTTATCATCACTAGCCATCAGGGAGACTCAAATTAAAACCACATTGAGATACCACCTGACACCAGTTAGAATGGCCAAAATTAGCAAGACAGGAAACAACGTGTGTTGGAGAGGATGTGGAGAAAGGGGAATCCTCTTCCACTGTTGGTGGGAATGCAAGTTAGTGCAGCCACTTTGGGGAACAGTGTGGAGATTCCTAAAGAAATTAAAAATAGAGCTTTTCTATGACCCTGCAATTGCACTGCTGGGTATTTACCTCAAAGATACAGATGGAGTGAAAAGAAGAGCCATCTGTACCCCAATGTTTATAGCAGCAATGGCCACTGTCCCCAAACTGTGGAAAGAACCAAGATGCCCTTCAACGGACGAATGGATAAGGAAGATGTGGTACATATACACGATGGAGTATTATGCCTCCATCAGAAAGGATGAATACCCAATTTTTGTAGCAACATGGACGGAACTGGAAGAGATTATGCTGAGTGAAATAAGTCAAGCAGAGAGAGTCAAGTATCATATCGTTTCACTTATTTGTGAAGCATAACAAATAACATGGAGGACATGTTGAGATGGAGAGGAGAAGGGAGTTGAGGGAAATTTGAAGGGGAGATGAACCATGAGAGACTATGGACTCTGAAAAACAACCTGAGGGTTTTGAAGGGGCGGGAGGTGGGAGGTTGGGGAACCAGGTGGTGGGTAATAGGGAGGGCACGTATTGCATGGAGCACTGGGTGTGGTGCAAAAACAAAGAATACTGTTATGCTGAAAATAAATAAATTTTTAAAAAAGCATTATTTAAAAAAAAAAGAAAGAAAGGTTATCCACCATGACCTTGTGGGATTTATCCCTGGGTTGCAAGGGTGGTTCAACATTCACAAATCAATCAATGTGATAGAACAAATCAATAAGAGAGGAGAGAAGAACCACATGGTCTTCTCAACTGATATAGAAAAACTATTTGACAAAATGCAGCATCCTTTCCTGATTAAAACTCTTCAGAATTTCTGGTATACTGAAAAGAAATTTTAAAAAATTAAAAATTAAAAAATCTCTTCAGAGTACAGGGATAGAGGGAACATTCCTCAACTTCATAACATCCATCTATGAAAATTCCACAGTGAAAATCATTCTCAATTGGAAAAGCTGAAAGCCTTCCTCTTAAGATCGGGAACATGACACGGATGCTCACTCTTGCCATTATTGTTCAGTATAGTACTATAAGTCCTAGCAACAGCAATCAGACAATAAAGAGAAATAAAAGGCATTCAAATTGGCAAAGAAGTCAAACTCTCTTTCTTCACAAATTGCATGATATTTTATATGGAAAACCCAAAGGACTCCACCCCCAAACTACTAGAACTCATACAGCAATTCAGTAATGTGGCATAATACAAAATCAATGCACAGAAATCTGTTGATTTCTTATACATTAACAATGAAAATATAGAAAGGGTAATTAGAGAATCGATTCCATTTACTATAGCATCAAGAATCATAAGATACCTGGGAATAAACCTAACCAAAATGGTAAAGGATCTGAACTTGAGGAACTGCAGAACACTCATGAAAGAAATGAAGAAGACACAAAAATATGGAAGACCATTCCATGCTCGTGCATCAGAAGAATAAACATTGTTATATTGTCTATACTGCCTAGAGCAATCTATACTTTCAATACCATTCTGATCATAATTCCACCAGAATTTTTCAAAGAGCTGGAGCAAACAATCCTAAAATTTGTATGGAATCTGAAGAGACCCCGAATTGCTAAGGAAATGTTAAAAAACAAAAACAAAACTGGCGGCATCACATTGCCTGATTTCAAGCTTTACTACAAAGCTGTGATCACCAAGGCAGCATGGTACCGGCACAAAAACAGACATTATCCAGTAGAACAGAATAGAAAGTCCAGATATGGACCACCAACTCTATGGTGAACTAATCTTTGACAAAACAGGAAAAAATATACAGTGGAAAATATGCAGTCTCTTCAATAAATGGTGCTGGGAAAATTGTACAGCTATGTGAGGAAGAATGAAACTCGACCATTCTCTTACACCATACACAAAGATAAACTCTAAAACAAAGATAAACTCTAAACGGATAAATGACCTCAATGTGAGGCAGGAATCCACCAGAATCCTAGAGGAGAACATAGGCATTAATATCTTTGGCATTGGCCACAGCAACTTCTTTCAAAACATATCTCTAAAGGCAAAGGAAACAAAAGCAAAATTGAACTTGGGACTCAAGATCAAAAACTTCTGCATAGCAAAGGAAACAGTCAACAAAATGAAGAGGCAATGCACAGAATGAGAGAAGATATTTGCAAATGATACTATAGACAAAGGGTTGATATCCAAGACCTATAAAGAACTCCTCAAATTCAACACTCAGAAAAAAGATAATCATGTCAAAATATGGGCAGAAGACATGAACAGACACTTTTCTATAGGAGACATACAAATAGCCAACAGACACATGAAAAAAATGTTTATCATAACTAGCCATCAGAGAGACTCAAATCATAACTACATTGAGATACCACCTCACTTCAGTTAGAATGGGAAAAATTAACAAAACTGTAAACAACAAGTGTTGGAGAGGATGTGGAGAAAGAGGAAGCCTCTTACTGTTGGTGGGAATGCAAGTTGGTGCAGCCACTTTGGAAAACAGTGTATATATTCCTTAGGATATTAAAAATAGAGCTACTATCAAGAAAGAAAATTATCATTGATCTCCCTGATATGAGGAATTTGAGAGGCAACCTGAGAGGTTCAGGTGGTAGGGAAGGAAAAAAATGGGAAAAAATGGGATAGGGAGGAAGACAAACCATAAGAGACACTTAATCCCACAAAACAAACTGATGGTTGCTGGAGGGAGGGTATGGAGAGGGTGGTTGGTTTATGGACATTGGGAAGGGTATGGTGAGTGCTGTGAAGTGTGTAAGCCTGAGGATTCACAGACCTGTACCCCTTGGGCAACTAACATAGTAAATGTTAATAGTTTAATAAAATAATTAATAAAATATGTTAATTTGTTAATATGTTAATAAAATAATTAATAAAAAATTAAAATAGAACTAACAAAATAGAACTACCCTATGACCCTGCAATTGCACTAGTGGGTATTTACCTCAAAGATACAGATGGAGTGAAAAGAAGGGCCATCTGTACCCCAATGTTCATAGCAGCAATGGCCACAGTCACCAAACTGTGGAAATAACCAAGATGCCTTTCAATGGATGAATGGATAAAGAAGATATGTTCCATATATACTATGGAATATTAGGCCTCCATCAGAAAGGATGAATACCCAACTTTTCTATTAACGTCGACAGGACTCGGAGGAGATTATGCTGACTGAGATAAGTCAAGCAGAGAGAGTCAATTACCATATGGTCTCATTTACTTGTGGAGCATAAGAAATAACACAGAGGACACTGGGAGAAGGAGAGGAGAGGGGAGTTGTGGGAAATTGGAGGGGGAGATGAACAATGAGGGGTTGTGCACTCTGAAAAACAAACTGAGGGTTTTGGAGCAGAGGGGTGTGGAGGGAGGAATGAGCCTGGTGGTAGGTATTATTGAGGGCATATATTGCATGGAGCACTGGATGTGGTGCATAAACAATGGATTTTGGAGCACTGAAAAAATAAAATTAAATTTAAATAAATAAAGAAGAAAAGGGGATGGGAGTCTGTAATGAATGCAGGCGCAGACATGGTTGTCTGTGTCACAGAGCTGCCTTGCCAGCTTCAGCCTGATAACACACCACACTCCTCTTGTTTGGAGACCTTGGTCAACATAGATGAGTGACAGTTTTAGGCCGCTTGTTCTTTCTTTCTCACACTTAGTTCTCAGTCCTCTGTTTTCACCAATAAAGAGTAACTCCATGTCTCCCTAGGCCCCGCCTTGTACCCCAGTAAAAGCAGAACCCAAGCCTGTCTTTCTGAAGCACGCTGTGTGGTCCCAGACATACCATGGGCTCTCCTCGACATGTGGGGATTGAAACTGGCTCTTCACTCAGAGCTCCCTGAGAGCTTTTGCTGAAGGCATCTTGCAAACTGCCAAGCCCCACCCAAACACAATATTAGTTATTGATGGGCTGAGACCAGCACAGTCAAGTAAAGAAGTGACAAACAAGTATCAGTGAACACCTTTTCAATCTTGCAGCCCTATGATCATAGCACACCTCCCACGAGGTCTAATATATGCTATTTCTTTCAGTTGTTCCAACACAGATTCTTACTTAGTAATTAGTTGTCCACTTAAGCTTATATCTGAATGGGAAAACAATCACCTGAAAATATGGGGGAAATAAGTAAATCTTTGTGGCCTTTGTAATATGGTAAAAAAGACATAGGATTTATTTTCTCCACTTACTTATTCCAAGTGTGACACAAGTGAATTTAATGGTGATTTAACAGAGCTGAGGCTGTCAGTGCTGAAAGGCATCTATCCCTGGGGTTTGGAAATGCTCTCCACAGGAAGACTGCTCACTAGTATTAACCTGGCCAACACTGAATTCGAAGGAGGTATCCCTGAAAATAGAAATATCATCTCAAATATCTCCTGGTAAAATACAACCCAAAATGCAGTCATTGGAGAATGACACAAGCAACATATAACCGTCCTATAAAACACATTATTTGTGAATGAGAAACCAATGTAGGGTCTTAATAGATGCACATAAAACAAGAGCACAAATACACTGAACGCCTCTGTGTTTGAGAAATTCACACGAAAGCACAGGCCTCCGGAACACTGAGAAACACACTGTAGACACAGAACTGCAAGCACATGGAGCAAAAGAGTTACTTTTCAGGAAAGAATGACCTGCATAAGCTAGAGAGCAGACAGCATCATCTCTGAATGATGGAAATCACGTCACTGACACCCAATGATATACATCAGGATAAACGCTGTAAAGCACCGTATGTCTTTATAACGGCACAAATCCTTACTGAATAAAAAGTTGAGATTCATTTGTCAAGCTTAGCCACATTGCTCTACTGTTTTAGTCTCATAACCATCACCCTAAACAGATTTTTTAAAAAGAGTTCTGATTGAGTACGGTAAGTTTAATAAAAATTCTAACTCCCATTCCTTTCTAAATACCATAAAAATTACCCTAAATAGAAAGCGATGTGAATCTGTAAAGACGAGTAGCCTGGAGAGGGATGGATAGCGTGGAAGAGAACTTTTGGAAGATGGGAAGACAGGAACCGGGGATGGGAGGAAGCCAATGACTTCAGGGCGACCACGAAACCCCACTGCTCTCAGAGGCCAGGAGCTGGGGATCCCCTGTTAGTAATGGGCTGCCGTGGCAAGGCAGAGCTAGGGAGGACAGGGGGACGCCAGCCCCATGCTCAAGTCAGACCAGTTCTGAGATCTGCCTGAAAGGTGGCCTTCTCTCCACCCTGCACAACCAGCACCAACAGGATGGGAGAAGAGGGAGCCACGCCAGAGTGAACCCAGCAACCAAGCAAAACGCTGAAGTTCCCGGTACCGGGGCTGCGCAGTCACATCCAAAAGCAGACAGAAGGAATGTCGCTTGGCTTCTCAACAGAAGTACTGGACTCCAGACCCGCGAGGCAACAGCTTCAGAGTGCCAGGAGAAATGGATTTCTTACTCAGAAATCCGTGCTCAGACAAAATCTCCATCCCGTGACCGTATGGGGATACATGAATGTTATAAATGAATGGCCCGTGATCCGGCCAGGGGCTCTCGCTTCCCTTGCAGTGTGCTCTCTCAGGAGCAGCCAGAAGGAGGAAGCAAGTCACCAGCCCCAGGAGGAGCCAACATGGGATCCCAGACAGGAAAGGAAGGGGGAAGAGGCTAGGGAGGGAGTTCAGAACTCGCCACCCAAAACCGGCCACACCGGCATAGGTGGTTTTGAGTTAAAGACCCTTGAAAAGTACCCAGTACAAGAAAAGCACACTGACCTTCCCTCTGCCTTTTAAAAGCAGGAGGTGAAGTTTCCATTTGAGTCTTCCCAACTCAAGAAGGACAATGATACTCTTGTCCTTGCGGAGGAGAGCCGTTGAGAGGGAGAGGATCCCACACAACTGAGCTTGTTAACATTCCTCTCCTCTTCCTGCAGCCCCTGCTGGCCTCCGCTGATCCTCCTGTCCTGTTGCCACAACTGCCTCTTTGCTCAACCAAATGTAAGGTTGAGGAGTTTGCACCACCTGAGTCTTCCTTCCCTGGGAGCGCTCCTCTGCCAGCCATGTTCTGTGCAATTGTATGGTCTCCCTTATCAATCTGTCTTATGCCAATTTAATCCCCACCTAAGAACGTACAAGAGAAAAGGTAGGAGTCTGCCCCCTTCCCCAGGTCTGCCACAAGGGTAACCTGGAGGAGGGCAAGCCCATGGAGACGCAGCTTGGAGGCTGAGCGCCAGCTCAGCCCATCAAGGCCAGCCCAGGGACACCTGATGTGCTCCCTCCTTAGGAAATGAACCCTACACAAGTGAGCCTGTGTTAATGAAAAGTGCAGAGAAAAATTACACACACGTGTAAGACATTTATTAACTGAAGGAACAAGAAAAAGCTATGTGGGGAAAGAAATGTGATCACAGGGCACCCTCCAGCTCAGCTATGAAAACTACCTTTGTAGTTGCCCTATTATAAACTCTGAGTTACTAGAAATGAACATCTGTACTGTGAGGTTGAGGAATCAAGGTGTTTGTGTAAGGAGAAATTAAATATCATGTCAAAGAAAGCTATATTCTTCTCTCCCATAGCAGGAAACTAATAGAGAAATATGAAATGGAACATAGGGGAGGGAACAGGAGCCAGCATCCATGCCACAGAAAATCCTGTTCCCTCCACTTTCAAATAGCCCCGGGATTTTGCCACTTCTCTGGCTAAAGCCCTGCTTAGGTCCCCCTCATCTCTCCCTCGATTACTGCTCCAGCGTTGGTTCAGTCTCAACACTCCAGGCTTCCATAGGGTTCTTCTGAGACCCAAGGTAGGCTCCTTTGCAGAGGCCCAAACATGGACTCCATGCACAGGAAGAGCTGAAGTCCTCACTGGGGCCTGCAGAGGCCTCGCCTCTCCTGCAGCACTCATCCCTGTTCCCCTCCTGGGTCACTGTGCTCAGCCCTGCTGACATCCATGCCGTCGGTGAGATGCACCAGGCATCCCACTGCTGGGTATCCTGGGCTGATCTCTGGAGGGAAAGCTGGAGCCAGACACCTGCTTGGCTAACTTCTGCCCTTCTGTCAGGATTTGGATCTCACCTCTGCACAGAGAGCCCTGCTGACACTTCATTGCAGCACCGGTTGGACTCACCCATGTGGTGTTCCCACCTGCTCCACGGTTTCCATCTCACCATCTCTGGACATACTCTGCAACGTCTTTATTAGGCTTTTTTAAAATTATATTTTGCTTCTTTTTTTATTGTGTTATGTTAGTCAGCACACAGCACATAGTATTTTTTGTCTGCCCCTTTCCCCTGGAATTTTAACTTCTGAGAGACAAGAGGCTTTGTTTTGTTCCCTGATACATCCGAGGTGCATAAGCACTGAATGAAAACATTCTGGAAATGTTGAGTTAGTTTAGAAATAGCTAAGAGAAAATTCCAGATAAAAGCTAAGGGAACCAAAAGTGCCCACCTTATGAGAACACAGTGGGATTCCAGCTCCTGCTTTGTTAATCTCTATAGAACCATTTGACTTTAAATTAGTTACATATATTACTTTGGGACAGAAGTTCAAATCTTACTTTATTTTTTTAAGAGTTTATTCATTTATTGGACAGAGAGAGCAAGAGCAGATGCAGGGGGGAGAGGCAGGCAGAGAGGGAGGGAGAAACCCACTCCCTGCTGAGCAGGGAGCCCGATATGGGGCTTGATCCCAGGATCATGACCAGAGACACCCAGGTGCCCCACATAAGTTCAAATTTTAAACTCAAGTTTGAAAATAAAGAGATGCATATTACAAATTAAAATTTTGATTAGGGTGTTGGTTTATTTACTTTCAGACTTTAAGCACATTTTCCCATAGTTGTGACCACACTCTATGTATACTCCTCAGGAGACTGCCCAGCGATATTTTTCGCTTTGTCCCACGGTTGTTAAAAACAGAAAAAAATGTTTAAAAAAGTATGACAAGAGAGAGGGGGGCCAGGATAGCAGAGAAGTAGGAGAGGCTGTTTCAACCGGTTCCTTAAAGTGAGCTGATTATCTACCAGAACACTCTGAACACTCACGAAATCAGCCTGAGATATAGGATTATACACTTCTGGATCTCTATAGGGGCAGAAGATGCCAGTAGACAAGTAAAGCGGAGTGGGAACGAGGGACCGATACCGGAATATAAACAGAATGGGGAGGGAGCCACCAGAAGCGACCCACTGGAAAGTAATACCCCAGCATAAGAGTGCCCTGTGATTGGGGACCAGGGTTAACTTGAAGTCTGGTTGAAGCACTCAAAAAGAGCAAAAGATCTTAAGGGGCAACTGGTGGAATTGGGCAGTCCGGGGCACAGGTATAAGACCATGGAATCAGGGGGGAGGAAAGATGGCGGGGAAGTAGGAGGAGGCACCATTTCAACCTGTACCCTAAGGGGAGCTTTTTACCTGCCAAAGAACTCCGATCACCCATGAAATCAGCCTGAGATCAGAATTATACACGTCTGGATATCACAGAGGCAGAAGACGCCAGTGAGCAGGTAAAGCCAAGTGGGAACGTCTGACTGATATCGGAAGATAAACAAAAGGGGGAGGGAGCCACCAGAGGTGACCAATTGAAAAGTAATACCCCAATATGAGAGTGTCCTGCGACTGGGGACCAGCATTAACTTGGAGTCTGGTTGAAAGCACTCAAAAAGAGCAAAGGATTGTGGGGGGAAATTGTGGTAATCTGGGCAGTTAGGGACAGGGGCTTCAGTCCCCCAACCCAGGAGAGCCTCCCCTGGTGCTGAGACAGAGAGAGTGTGGTGGAGAAACCAGTTCTTGGTCCCTGAGCCGCCAGCATACCCAAGAAAGTGTGGGGTCCAGCACTTGTGAGGGGCTGGGAGCCTCGCCAGATGGCAGAACACCAGGCTCTCCCATCAGAGCTGAGAAGCGCATGCACCACACACTCCCCTGAGAGAGTGCACACAGACCCAGCAGGGAATCTCGGACCCCGAAAGACCAGGAACTCCCAGCCCAGGCCAGTGGGAAAATCTCAGTGTGTGATCGCTAATTGGAACCTCTCTGGTGGTCTGGAACTGCCCAGACAGCCCCTGCTGCTGTGGTTTTGGATACAAGCAGGAAATCCTGCATCCCCAGGAACTGCGACTCAGAACCTGCTCTGCCAGTGGCCAAGGGGGAATTTATGCACTCTCCAACACCCACGGGGGATCAGGCTGAGGTGTCTCTCTGAGAGGGAGGTCAGGGTGCAGTTTGCTTTCCTCTAAACCTCCAAAAACCATCAAAAGCTGTCAAGGTGAGAGAAAACAGATGAAAAAACATAAAAACCCCCAGAGAACTGGAGGGTTTATGGTTTTATGGTCATCCATGACTTTCTCCAACCAAGCTATTGCCTGGATAATTGTTAGCCTGAGTTCCCTTTCTGACATATTGTCTATGTCGATAGCCATTAGCTCTGTTGCAGAAGGCCCATCCTCTGTATTTTTCTTCAGTTGGGCATTTCTCCTCCTAGTCATTTTGGTTATGTTTTATGAACTTTTTTTTTCAAAAATCCTGAAAAAAAAAAAACGGTTTCCTCAGAGCCCACCCCCTTGAGGAGGACAGGAGGACATAACTCAGGGAACATCATTGACTAAAAACCCACATGACAGGCCCCTCCCCCAGAAAACCAACCAGGAAAGAAAAAGAAAAAAAAGACGACAAGAGAACAACCACCACTACTTCATAGATACAACTTTTATTTTTAACTCGTTACCACTATTCTGGTTCATTTTTTTAATACATATAGATAATTTTTTAACCTATTTACCATCACAGTGAGATGTCCAGTACATCAAATTCCATAATAACCTCCTAACCTGAACTGTTTCATACATGCACCCATGTTTTTCTTTTGCTTTTCTACGTTTTTTTTTTTATTTTAGTTTAGTTTAGTCTAGTTTATACTTTTTTTATTTTTATTTTCTAATATTCATATAGAGTTAAACTTCAAGGTAATCCCCTTTCCCCGATCAATGCTACCCCTATAGGTAAACCAATTTTTAATCCCCCTTTATCTTAGGAAAGGTGAGACCTTACTAAAGACATCAAGATACATCCAGGAAGAATCAAAATAACCTTCCTTGCCCACACTGAGAATTTATAACCACTCTCCCATCTTTCTCTTCCACCACTGCTTCTGTGTATTTGCGTTTGTCCTGATAGTATATAAATCTTATATTTGGGGTTCTTTTTGATGAGGTTCTTCCTTTTTTTGCTTTTATATTTATACATATTTTTTTCCTCTTGTCATATATTTTATCAGTCTTTTTGTATCTCTGTTTTTGTTTGTGTACTTCATAAATCTTACCTTGGGGCCCATTTGGGCTGAGACTTCTCTTTTATCTTCCCTTTCTTTCCTGGCTCTCTCTCTCTCTTTCTCTCTCTCTTTTCTTTGTTTTCTTTTTCTTTTATGTTTTCTCTCATTTGGTGGGGAATACTGATTGCTCAGAAGCATTCCAGGGTGCACATTGACCGCACCATGGTCGATATATCCAGCTGCATCTGTTCGGTCATCTCTCACCAAAATGCTAGGAGGAAGAAATGCCCAACAGAAGAAAAATACAGAGGATGGGCCTTCTGCAACAGAGCTAATTGCTATTGACATAGACAAAATGTTGGAAAGGGAACTCCGGCTAACAATTATCCAGGCAATAGCTCGGTTGGAGAAAGCCATGAATGACCAAAAGGAATTGATTAGGGCAGAACTGAAAGCCACCAGGGATGATGTTCACAATGTTAGGGCAGCACTGAAAGCCACCAGGGATGATGTTCACAATGTTCTCAATGAGTTCCAATGTAATCTAAATTCTCTAAAAGCTAGGGTAACTGAGACAGAAGATAGAATTAGTGATCTGGAGGACAAAGAGATAGAGAGAAAGGATCAGGAGGAAGCCTGGAACAAACACCTCAGAAGCCACGAAAACAGAATAAAGGAAATAAATGATGCCATGAAACTTTCCAACGTCAGAATTATTGGAATCCCTGAAGTATATAGTGGAACAAGTTGTCTCTGAGAATTTTCCCAACCTCACGAATGGAAACAGCATTCATGTACTAGAGGCAGAACGGTTTCCCGCCAAGATTATAGATTCACGAAAGTCCTCGAGAAACATGATAGTAAGAATGAAGAACTATAACTGTAGGCAGACCCTCTCAAAAGCAGCTGGACAAAGAAGCTCCTTACATATAGAGGAAAGCACATTAGAATAACGTCAGACCTATCCACAGAGACCTGGCAAGCCAGAAATGGCTGGCAAGATATATTCAGGGCAATAAATGAGAAGAACATGCAGCCAAGGATACTTTATCCAGCAAGAGTGACATTCAAAATAGATGGAGAGATAAAGAGTTTCCAAGACCAGTAAGGCTTAAGAGTATGTGACCACCAAGATGACACTACAGGAAATATTAAGGGGGATCTTATAAAAGAGAAAAAATCCTAAGAATATCATTGAACAGAAATATAGAAACAATCTACAGACAGAAAGACTTCAAAGGTAACACTATGTCAATAAAAACGTATCTATCAATAATCACTCTCAATGTGAATGACCTAAATGCACCCATAAAATGACACAGGGTTGCAGGTTGGATAAAATGACAGAACCCATCCATATGTTGTCTACAAGAGACCCATTCTGAACCTGAGGATACACCCAGACTGAAAGTGAAGGGATGGAGAAGCATCTTTCATGCCAATGGGCCTCAAAAGAAGGCCAGGGTAGTGATTCTCATATCAGATAAATTAGATTTTAAACTAAAGACTGTATTCAGAGATACAGAGGACACTACATCATTCTTAAAGGGACTATCCACCAAGAAGATCTAACAATAGTAAATATCTACGCCCCCAATATGGGAGCACCAAATTACATTAGAAAACTATTAATCAAGATAAAGAGTCATATTGATATGAATACATTAATAGTAGGAGATCTTAACATGCCTCTCTCAGTAACAGACAGATCATCAAAGCAGAAAATCAATAAAGAAATAAGAGCATTGAATGAAATATTGGACCAGATGGACCTCATAGATATATACAGAACATTCCACCCTAAAACAACAGAATACTCATTCTTCTCAAGTGCACATGGAACCTTCACCAGAATAGACCACATACTGGGTCACAAAGCAGGACTCAACCGATACCAAAAGACTGACATTATTCCCTGCATATTCTCAGATCACAATGCTTAGAAACTGCAACTCAATCACAAGGAAAAGTTCAGAAGGAACTCAAACACCTGGAAGTTAAAGACCACCTTGCTTAAGAATGCATGGATCAACCAGGAGATCAAAGATGAACTTAAACAATTCATGGAAACCAATAAGAATGAAGACACTTCAGTCCAAAACCTATGGGATACAGCAAAGGCGGTTCTAAGGGGGAAATACATAGCCATCCAAGCCTCCCTCAAAAACATTGAAAAATCCAGAATACACCAGCTGTCTCTATACCTTAAAGAACTGGAGAATCAAACACGAATCAAACCAACTCCACATAAAGAAGGGAAATAATCAAGATAAGAGCAGAGATCAATGAGGTAGAAACCAGAGATACAGTAGAAAGTATCAATGAAACTAGAAGCTGGTTTTTTGAAAGAATCAAAAAGATCGATAAACCATTGGCCACACTAATCCAAAAGAAAAGAGAGAAAGCCCAAATTAATAAAATTATGAATGAAAAGGGAGAGATCACAACGAACACCAAGGAAATAGAAAAAATCATCAGAAATTATTACCAACAGTCATACGCCAGTAGGCTAAGCAACCTAGATGAAATGGATGCATTCCTGGAAAACTACAAACTCCCAAAATTGAACCAGGAAGAAATTGACAACATGAATAGACCAATATCTAGTAACGAGATTGAAGCAGTGATCAAAAACCTCCCAGAAACAAGAGCCCAGGACCTGACGGATTCCCTGGGGAATCCTACCAAACTTTCAAAGAAGAAATAACACCTATACTCCTGAAGCTCTTTCAAAAAATTAAAGCAGAAGGAAAACTTCCAGACTCTTTTTATGAAGCCAGCATTACCCTGATCCCCAAACCAGGCAAAGACCCTACCAAAAAGGAGAATTTCAGACCAATATCACTGATGAATATGGATGCAAAGATTCTCAACAAGATCCTAGCAAACAGGATCCAGCAGCACATTAAAAAGATTATCCACCATGACCAGGTGGGATTCATCCCTGGGTTACACGATGGTTCAACATTCACAAATCAATCAATGTGCTAGAACAAATCATAAAGAGAAGAGAAAAGAACCACATGGTCCTCTCAATTGATGCAGAAAAAGCATTTGACAAAATCCAGCATCCGTTCCTGATGAAAACGCTTCAAAGTACAGGGATAGAGGGAACATTCCTGAACTTCATAAAATCTATCTATGAAAGACCCACAGCAAATATCATCCTCAATGGGAAAAAGCTTGCAGCCTTCCTGTTGAGATCAGGAACACGACAAGAATGCCCACTCTCACCACTCTTGTTCAACATAGTATTAGAAGTTCTAGCAACGGCAATCAGACAACAAAGAGAAATAAAAGGTATCCAAATTGGCAAGGAAGAAGTCAAACTCTCTCTCTTCGCAGATGACATGATTCTTTATATGGAAAACCCCAAAGACTCCACCCCCAAACTACTCGAACTCATACAGCAATTCAGTAACGTGGCAGGATACAAAGTCAATGTACAGAAATCAGTGGCTTTCTTATACACCAACAATGAAAATACAGAAAGGGAAATTAGAGAATCGATTCCATTTACTATAGCACCAAGAACAATAAGATACCTGGGAATAAACCTAACCAAAGACGTAAAGGACCTGTACTCGAGGAACTACAGAACACTCATGAAAGAAATTGAAGAAGACACAAAAAGATGGAAGACTGTTCCATGCTCTTGGATTGGAAGAATAAACATTGTTAAAACGTCTATACTGCCTAGAGCAATCTATACTATTAATGCCATTCCAATCAAAATTCCACCGATATTTTTCAAAGAGCTGGAGCAAATAATCCTAAAATTTGTATGGAGCCAGAAGAGACACCGAATTGCTAAGGAAATGTTGAAAAACAAAAACAAAGCTGGTGGCATCACGTTACCCGATTTCAAGCTTTACTACAAAGTTGTGATCACCAAGACAGCGTGGTACTGGCAAAAAACAGACACATAGACCAGTGGAATAGAGTGGAGAGCCCAGATATGGACCCTCAACTCTATGGTCAAATAATCTTCGACAAAACAGGAAAAATATTCAATGGAAAAAAGACAGTCTCTGCAATAAATGGTGCTGGGAAAACTGGACAGCAATATGTAGAAGAATGAAACTCGACCATTCTCTTACACTGTACACAAAGATAAACTCGAAATGGATAAAAGACCTCAACATGAGACAGGAATCTATCACAATCCTAGAGGAGAACATAGACAGTAACCTCTTTGATATCAGCCACAGCAACTTCTTTCAAGATATGTCTCCAAAGGCCAAGGAAACAAAAGCAAAAATGAACTTTTGGGACTTCATCAAGATCAAAAGTTTCTGCACAGCAAAGGAAACAGTCAACAAAACAAAAAAGCAACCCACGGAATGGGAGAAGATATTTGCAAATGACAGTACAGACAAAAGGTTGATATCCAGGATCTATAAAGAACCCCTCAAACTCAACACACACAAAACAGATAATCATATCAAAAAATGGGCAGAAGATATGAACAGACACTTCTCCAATGAAGACATACAAATGGCTATCAGACACATGAAAAAATGTTCATCATCACTAGCCATCAGGGAGATTCAAATTAAAACCACATTGAGATACCACCTGACACCAGTTAGAATGGCCAAAATTAGCAAGACAGGAAACAACGTGTGTTGGAGAGGATGTGGAGAAAGGGGAACCCTCTTACACTGTTGGTGGGAATGCAAGTTAGTGCAGCCACTTTGGAGAACAGTGTGGAGATTCCTCAAGTAATTAAGAATAGAGCTTCCCTATGACCCTGCAATTGCACTGCTGGGTATTTACCCCAAAGATACAGATGTAGTGACAAGAAGGGTCATCTGTACCCCAAAGTTTATTGCAGCAATGGCTACGGTCGCCAAACTGTGGAAAGAACCAAGATGCCCTTCAACGGATGAATGGATAAGGAAGATGTTGTACATATACACAATGTATTATGCCTCCATCATAAAGGATGAATACCCAATTTTTTTAAAAAAATTTTATTTATTTATTTTAGAGAGAGAGCATGAGAGGGGAGAAAGTCAGAGGGAGAAGCAGACTCTCCAAGGAGCAGGGAACCCAATGTGGAACTCGATCCCAGGACTCTGGGATCATGACCTGAGCTGAAGGCAGTTGCTTAACCATTGAGCCACCCAGGCGCCCCTGAATACCCAACTTTTGTAGCAACATGGACAGGACTGGAAGAGATTATGCTGAGTGAAATCAGTCAAGCAGAGAGAGTCAAGTATCATATGGTTTCACTTATTTGTGGAACATAACAAAGAACATGGAGGACATGGGGCGATGGAGAGGAGAAGGGTGTTGAGGGAAACTGCAAGGGGAGATGAACCCTGAGAGACTATGGACTCTGAAAAACAACCTGAGGGTTTTGAAGGGGCGGGGGGAGGGGTGTGGGAGGTTGAGGAACCAGGTGGTGGGTAATAGGGAGGGCACGTACTGCATGGAGCACTGGGTGTGGTGCAAAAACAACGAACACTGTTACGCTGAAAATAAACAAATAAAAAAAATGAAAACCCCCCAAAAAAGCCATCAAAGAACAAAAACCTTCAGAGAACAAAAGCCTGAAATTGGTTTCCACAGAATCCAGCACCTTGATAAACTGCAGCGAGACTCAACCTAACCAAGACTGATGGGAGAATATCACAGCAGGCACCTCCCCCAGAACTCAAGCCAAAAGAATGAGAAGACAACCACCACAGGATCCCCATAAAACTATAAAGCTGCAACATCAGGGCAAAACAATATATTAAGCTCCTGGTATTGCCAAAAAACCTGTATATTTCATAATTACAACTTTTCTTTTTTTTTAAATTCATTCTCATACCCTAATTTTCATTCTTTTAACCTACTTACCATTATGACTAGAGATTTAATACAACATATTCCATAATAGCTTTTTAGCTTGCTCTTTTGCATATAATACCCATGTTTTTCTTTTTCTTTTCTTTTTTTTTGTTAATATATATATAAATATAAGCTTCAAGGTAATCCTTTTTCCCCATTCATAAAACCCCTGTATACAAACTACTTTTAATTTCCCCTTATCTCTGGGAATTGAGTCCTTTAACAAAGATATCAAGACATACCCAGAAAGAATTAAAATAACTTTCACCTCCCACAACAAATTAAACCTACCCCATGCACAAGAAGGGAAATAATCAAAATTAGAGTAGAGATCATTGAGTTAGAACCAGAGATACAGGAGAACACATCAATGAAACTAGAAGCTGGCTCATTGAAAGAGTTAATAAGATCAATAAGCCACTGGCCAAACTAATCTAAAAGAAAAGAGAGAGGATTCTAATTAACAAAATTATGAATGAAAGGAGAGAGATCATCACTAACACCAAGGAAATAGAAATAATCACAAGAAATTATTATCAACAAATTGAAATTGAAAAATGTTCCATGCTCATGGATTTGAAGAACAAATATTCTGAAAATGTCTATGCTACCTAAAGCAATCTACACATTTAATGCAACCCCTATTAAAATCCCATCCAGTTTTACAAAGAAATGGAACAAATAATCCTAAAATTTGTATAGAACCAGAAAAAACCTCGAGTAGCCCGAGGAATATTGAAAAAGAAAGCCAAAATTGGTGGCATCACAATTTCAGACTTCAAGCTCTATTACAAAGTGGTCATCATCAAGACAGTATGGTACTGGCACAAAAACAGACACATGGATCAGTGGAACAGAATAGAGAGCCCAGAAATAGACCCTCAACTCTATGGTCAACTCATCTTCGACAAAGCAGGAAAGAATGTCCAATGGAATAAAGAGAGTCTCTTCCACAAATGGTATTGGGTAAATTGGACACCCACATGCAGAAAAATGAAACTGGACCATTTCCTTACACCACTCATAAAAACAGATTCAAAATGGATGAAGGACATCAATGTGAGAAAGGAATCAAAATCCTTGAGGAGAACATAGGTACCAACCTTTTTGACCTCAGCCACACCAACTTCATCCTAGGAACATCACCAAAGGCAAGGGAAGCAAGGGCAAAAATGAACTATTGGGATTTCATCAAGAACAAAAGCTTTTGCACAGCAAAGGAATCAGTTAACAAAACCAAAAGACAACTGACAGAATGGGAGAAGATATTTGCAAATGACATATCAGGTAAAGGACTAGTATCCAAAATCTATAAAGAACGTAAAAAACTCAACACCGAAAGAACAAATAATCCAATCAAGAAATGGGCAGAGGACGTGAACAGACATTTCTGCAAAGAAGACATCCAGATGGCCAACAGACACATGAAAAAGTGCTCCACATCACTCGGCATCAGGGAAATACAAATCAAAACCACAATGAGATATCACCTCACACCAGTCAGAATGGCTAACATTAACAAGTCAGGAAATGACAGATGCTGGCGAGGATGCGGAGAAAGGGGAACCCTCCTGCACTGTTGTTGGAAATGCAAGCTGGTGCAACCACTCTGGAAAACAACATGGAGGTTCTTCAAAAAGTTGAAAATGATCCAGCAATCACACTACTGAGTATATACCCTAAAGATAAAAGGTAGTGATCCAAAGGGGGATCTGCACTGGAATGTTTATAGCAGCAATGTCCACAATTGCCAAACTATGGAAAGAACCTAGATTTCCATCAACAGATGAATGGATAAAGAAGATGTGGTATGTATATACAATGGAATACTATGCAGCCATCAAAAGAAATGAAATCTTGCCATCTCCAACAAAGTAGATGGAACTAGAGGGTATTATGCTGAGTGAAGTAAGTCAGTCAGAGAAAGACAATTATCGCATAATCTCTCTGATATGAGGAAGTGGAGATGCAATGTGGGGGGTTGGGGGGTAGGAAAAGAATAAATGAAACAAGATGGGGTTGGGTGGGAGACAAACCATCAGAGACTCTTAGTCTCACAAAACAAACTGAGGGTTGCTGGAGGGTGGGGGGTAGGGTGAGAGTGGTGGGGTCATGGACATTGGGGAGGGTATGTGCTATGGTGAGTGCTGTGAAGTGTGTAATCCTGGATATTCACAGACCTGTACCCCTGGGGCTAATAATACATTATATGTTAATTTAAAAAAGAAGAAGAAGAAGAAGAACTTCAGAACAATATCCCCAATAAATATGGATGCCAAGATTCTCAACAAGATCCTAGCTAATAGGATCCAACAGTACATTAAAAAGATTATCCACAATGACCAGGTGGGTTTTATCCCTGGGATGTAAGGGTGGTCCAACATTCAAAAATCAATCAATGTAAGAGAACAAATCAGTAAGAGAAGAGAGAAAAACCACACGGTCCTCTTAACTGATGCAGAAAAAGCATTTGACAAAATACAGCATCCGTTCCTGATTAAAATGCTTCAAATTATAGGGATAGAGGGAACATTCCTGAACTTCATGAAATCCATCTATGAAAAACCCACAACAAATATCATTCTCAATGGGGAAAAGCTGAAAGCATTCCCTTTGAGATCAGGAACAAGACAAGGATGCCCACTCTCGCCACAGTTGTTCAGCATAGTACTGGAAGTCCTAGCAACACCAATCAGACAACAAAGAGAAATAAAAGGCATTCAAATTGGCAAAGAACAAGTCAAACTCTCTCTCTTCACAGATGACATGGTATTTTATATGGAAAGCCCAAAGACTCCACCCTCAAACTACTAGAACTCATACAGTCATTCAGTAATGTGGCAGGATAGAAAATCAATGCGCAGAAATCATTTGCTTTCTTACACACTAACAGTGAAAATATAGAAAGGTAAGTTACAGAACCGATTCCATTTACCATAGCACCAAGAACCATAAGATACGTAGTAATAAACCTAACTAAAGAAGTAAAGTATCTGAACTTTAGGAACTGCAGAACACCCATGAAAGAAATTGAAGAAGACACAAAAAGATGGAAAATATTCCATGCTCATGGATCAGAATAATAACATAGTTAAAATGTCTATGCTGTGCTGAGTAATCTATACTTTCAATGCCATCCTGATCAAAATATGATAAGTATTTTTCAAAGTGCTGGAAACAAACAATCCTTAAAAGCATGGTTGAGAAACCAGGTGGTGGGTAATAGGGAGGGCACGTACTGCATGGAGCACTGGGTGTGATGCCAAAACAATGAACACTGTTATGCTGTAAATAAACAACAACAACAACAAAAAAGCATATGGAACCAGAAAAGACCCCAAATCACTAAGGAAATGTTGAAAAAGAAAAACAAACCTGGGAGCATCACATTGCCTGGTTTCAAGCTTTACTACAAAACTGTGATCACCAAGACTGTGGTACTGGCAAAAAAAAAAACCAAAAAAACAGATACATAGACCAACGGAACAGAGTAGAGAGCCTGGATATGGACCTTCAACTCTATGGTCAAATGATCTTTGACAAAGCAGGAAAACATATACAGTGGAAAAAAGACAGTCTCTTCAATAAATGGTGCTGGGAAAATTGGACAGCTATGTATAGAAGAATAAACCTTCACCATTCCCTTACACCATTCACAAAGATAAACTCGAAATGGATAAAAGACCTCAACGTGAGTCAGGAATCCATCAGAATCCTAGAGGAGAACATAGGCAGTAACCTCTTTGACATCAGCCACAGCAACTTCTTTCAAGATATGTCTCCAAAGGCCAAGGAAACAAAAGCAAAAATGAACTTTTGGGGCTTCATCAAGATCAAAAGCTTCTGCACAGCAAAGGAAACAGTCAACAAAACAAAAAAGCAACCCACGGAATGGGAGAAGATATTTGCAAATGACAGTACAGACAAAAGGTTGATATCCAGGATCTATAAAGAACCCCTCAAACTCAACACACACAAAACAGATAACCATATCAAAAAATGGACAGAAGATATGAACAGACACTTCTCTAATGAAGACATACAAATGGCTATCAGACACATGAAAAAATGTTCATCATCACTAGCCATCAGGGAGATTCAAATTAAAACCACATTGAGATATCACCTGACACCAGTTAGAATGGTCAAAATTAGCAAGACAGGAAACAACGTGTGTTGGAGAGGAAGTGGAGAAAGGGGAACCCTCTTACACTGTTGGTGGGAATGCAAGTTGGTGCAGTCACTTTGGAGAACAGTGTGGAGATTCCTCAAGAAATTAAAAATAGAGCTTCCCTATGACCCTGCAATTGCACTACTGGCTATTTACCCCAAAGATACAGATGGAGTGAAAAGAAGAGCCATCTGTACCCCAATGTTTATTGCAGCAATGGCTACGGTCGCCAGACTGTGGGAAGAACCAAGATGCCCTTCAACGGATGAATGGATAAGGAAGATGTGGTACATATACACGATGGAGTATTATGCCTCCATCAGAAAGGATGAATACCCAACTTTTGTAGCAACATGGACGGGACTGGAAGAGATTATGCTGAGCGAAATAAGTCAAGCAGAGAGAGTCAAGTATCAGATGGTCTCACTTATTTGTGGAGCATAACAAATAACATGGAGGACATGGGGAAATGGAGAGGAGAAGGGAGTTGAGGGAAATTGGAAGGGGAGATGAACCATGAGAGACTAGGGATTCTGGAAAACAACCTGAGGGGTTTGAAGGGGCGGGGGGTGGGAGGTTGGGGAACCAGGTGGAGGGTAATAGAGAGGGCACGTATTGCATGGAGCACTGGGTGTGGTGCAAAAACAATGAATACTGTTACACTGAAAAATAAATAAATTTTTTTAAAAGGCTAATATCCAGTATCTAGAAAGAACTCCTCAAACTCAAAACACACACACAACAGATAATCATATCAAAAAATGGGCTTAGGACATGAACAGACACTTCTCCAATGGAGACATACAAATGGCTAATAGACACATGAAAAATTTTTCATCATCACTAGCCATCAGGGAGATTCAAATCAAACCACACTGAGGTACCACCTTACATCAGTTAGAATGGCCAAAATTAACAAGACAGTAAACAATGTGTGTTGGAGAGGATGTGGAGAAAGGGGAACCCTCTTACACTGTTGGTGGGAATGCAAGTTGGTACAGCCACTTTGGAAAACAGTGTGGAGATTCCTTAGGAAATTAAAAATAGAGCTTCCCTATGACCCTGCAATTGCACTACTGGGTATTTACCCCAAAGATACAGATGGAGTGAAAAGAAGGGCCATATGTACAGCCATAGTCACCAAACTTTGGAAAGAACCAAGATGCCCTTCAATGGAGAATGGATAAGGAAGATGTGGTCCATATACACTATGGAGTATTATGCCTCCGTCAGAAAGGATGAACACCCAACTTTTGTATCAACGTGGATGGGACTGGAAGAGATGATGCTGAGAGAAATAAGTCAAGCAGAGAGAGTCAAATTTATAGTTTCACTTATTTGTGGAGCATAAGGAATAACATGGAGGAAATGAGGAGATGGAGAGGAGAAGGGAGTTGGGGGAAATTGGAGGGGGAGATGAACCATGAGAGACTATGCACTCTGAAAAACAATCTGAGGGTTTTGGAGGGGAGGAGGGTGTGGGAATTGGTGAGCCTGGTGGTGGGTATTATGGAGGGCATGTATTACATGGAGCACTGAGTGTGGTGCATTAACAATGAATTCTGGAACACTGAAAAGTAATTGAAAGGGGCGCCTAGGTGGCTCAGTGGGTTAAGCCGCTGCCTTCGGCTCAGGTCATGATCTCAGGGTCCTGGGATCGAGTCCTGCGTCGGGCTCTCTGCTCAGCAGCGAGCCTGCTTCCCTCTCTCTCTCTCTCTCTCTGCCTGCCTCTCTGCCTAGTTGTGATTTCTCTCTGTCAAATAAATAAATAAAATCTTTTTTAAAAAAAAGTAATTGAAAAAAAATCAAACAAACAAAAAACCTTACTTTATTTATTTATTAAAATATTTCTTGCGTGATGTTCATCACCATAAAATACATCATTAGTTTTTGATACAGTGTTCCAAGACTCATTGTTTATGTACAACACACAGTACTCCATGCAATACATGCCCTCCTTAACACCCACTACCAGGTTCACCCAACCTCCCCCAACCCCCTGCCTTCTGAAACCCTCATTTTGTTTCTCAGAGTCCACAGTCTCTCATGGTTCATCTCCCCCTCTGATTTCCCCCCTTCACTTTCCCTTTCTTTCTCCTAATATCCTCCATGTTATTCCTTATGTTTCACAAGTATGTGAAACCATATGGTAATTGACTTTCTCTGCTTGACTTATTTCGCTGAGCAAAATGTCCTCCAGTCTCATCCATGTTGATGCAGTAGTTGGGTATTCATCCTTACTGATGACTGAGTAACATTCCATTATATATATATGGACCACATCTTCTTTATCCATTTGTCCATTGAAGGGCATCCCAGCTCTTTCTATAGTTTAAAAACCAACACTAAATTATGCTGGCCAAACCCTAAAGTCATTATTTTCTCTCTCTGTCTCTCACACACACACATCCTAAAAGATGCCTTAAAATAACACTTTAAATGGAGGAACAAGGCCACTACACTTAATAGCATAATATCTTAAATGTTGTTGAATCAGATTTTGAGAAGAATAGAAAGGTTAGAAAGGAGTTCTGGGAGTAAATCAGACTTGTACTCTTATAATCTGAAATGTAATGACAGTAGCTTTTATTTTTATAGTTCTTTAGAATTTAAAAATGGCTTTTAAGTACATCTTTCTCTGGGAAAATTCTCCTTTTGACAGCGCCTTCCTCAGAGCTGCCTTCATGGCTTCATTCCGTAAACTGTAGATAACTGGATTGATTGTTGGCGGTATCACTGTATAGAATATGGAGAACATGAGATCCATAGCTGATTGGGAGTCAGAAGGGGGGTGCAGAAACTCAAAGCCTGCAGTGGAGAGGAAGAAGGTGACTACAAACAGGTGTGGTAGGCATGTGGTGAAGACTTTGGTCCGGCCCTCAGCTGATGGGATCCTCAGCACAGTAGAGAAGATGCAAATGTAGGAGAGCATGATGGAGACCAAGCAGACGAATGCTGCTGAGGTTGTGAAGGCAGCCACTGCAATCTCACTGATGAATTCATGAGAACAAGCTAGTTTCAGCATCTGAGGAACATCACAGAAGAATTGATGAATGACTCTCTCTCCACAGAGAGGTATGGAGAAGTTCACAGCTGTGTGCATGAGCCCAGAGAGGCCCCCAGCAAGCCACACTGCTGTCACTGCCTGCCTACAAGCATAGGAGTTCATAATGGTCTCATACTGCAGGGGCCGACAGATGGCGGCATACCGGTCATAAGACATCACTGTGAGGATGGCCACTTCTGATGAAGCCAGAGCTATGAAGAAGAACACCTGAAGAATGCACTGGCCATGGGAAATGTAACCATTGTTCATAAGTGAATTTGCGATAGACTGGGGAACTGTGACAGAGATGAAGCAGAGGTCCAGAAGAGAGAGGTGCTTCAGAAAGTAATACATGGGGGACTGTAGGCGATGATCCAAGCTGGTTACAGTGATAATGAGGAGGTTGCCTGTCAAGGCCAACAGGTATGTCACCAAAAACAGCAATGCATGTAAAATCTGAAGTTCATGGTTATCAGAAAACCCCATGAGGAGGAATCCACTCATGGATGTCAAGTTGTCCATCATCACACTGAAGACAACAAGTATGATTCTGTTTAGGAAGCCAAGCGACAATAAGAGAGAATGTATGATATTTAGTATATCTGTATGTCAAATAATAGTGCACTCAGCATAGAGCTACAGAAATTGAGACAAATTTATTCCCATAGTGATTAGGTAACATTTAACTTAGAAAAATATTTACCACTGGATATTATACACAAATAATGAATCATGAAACACCACATCAAAAACTAACAAAGTGCTGTATGGTGACTAACATAAAATAATTTAAAAAAATCTTTATGTATTATTAAAAAATATAACCCCTAAATGTGATCAATGTCTTCACACAGATCAAAAAGTTACTAGAATTTTCTGGAGCAGAGTTTGGATTGTCAAAGGTGAGAAATTGTTGGGGACAATGAAGTACTTCCACTCAACAAATTCATTGAGGATTGTGCCAATATACTAGTATTATTACATCTTATACACAATACCTTAGGATTACAATGATGTAGTAAAACTCCCTTCATTAACCATATAGCAGAGATCAATGAATTAGAAGCCATCTAAAATGAGGTTGTTCATACCATCTTGTAAATGGGTCTAGGAATAGTCCAGATGTAGGGACAATGTTCCTTCTAAGGAGTCATATTCCTTACCTCTGAAAGGCACTCAGCATTTTTTCAATAATGAAGTTTGGTTGTAATTAACTTCCCAGGGCAAGCTTGAACAGTGAAATAAACCTCAAAGTTGTAACATGCAGACACCACTGATACTAAGCACTGAGTCCTGAGGTTGGGAAATTGAGAGATCTCACAACTGTTTGATGATGCCTTGTCCTTTTAATTTTTAAAACTGTAGGATGATTTGAATTCAGATATGTTCAATAAAGTTCATTTGAAAAAATAATGAGGTTTCCTTTTCTTTTTAAAGAATTTTTTATTTGACAGAGATCACAAGTAGGCAGAGAGGCAGGCAGAGAGAAAAGGGGAAGTAGACTCCCTGCTGAGCAGAGAGCATGATGTGGGATTCAATCCCAGGACCCTGAGAACATGACCTTTGCTGAAGGCAGAGGCTTAACCCACTGAGCCACCCAGGTGCCCCAATAATGAGGTTTTTTAAATGCACTTAGTTCTTACTATGTTGTAGGCAGAATGCTGAATGGTGGAGTCTATGCCTTTTCAGTATTATCTCTACTGTGATTCTTAAAATAAGAATAAACAATTATTTATTCTTTTTCTCTAGGGCTTGAAATATATCAGATAGTGAGTGCCCAATTCCTAAAGTAACCAATCAACCAAACAACCAAACAAAATCTTAATACCACATGTAACATAATTGTTAGAGGGTTGGCTGATGTCACTCTTTATGTTAAATGTATTACTATAGAATGACAAAATCATTCTGGGTGTCAGAATTACTATTCTGATTTTTACTTCTTTTTAAAAAAATCTGTGGACATGTTGAAAGGTCAGTCCATTTGCACTGAGTTTCTTCACCATGAAACAATTCCTTCACCATCTCTGTCCATTCTTCCAACTTTGGCAATGGAACCTAACATAACAGTACTAAGTAAATACTTAGCTGTGTATATACATGATTGATTTCAATTCTACACAGTACTATCAAGTTACTTGAGTTACTCCACCAGCTACTGTGATTTATTCCATTGATGAATCCCTAACCATGGAAAGAGGTTGAAAATCACTGAGCTAATATCTTTTTGTTTTGCTGTCATTTATTTTGAGAGCCCACTAAAACTAAGCTTTAGGAAGCGCCTGGCAACTACAGGGACATTGGATTGGAAGAGCATAAAACTTAAGGATGAGGGGTTCCTGGGTGTCTCAGTCATTAATGTCTGCCTTTGGCTCAAGTCATGATCCCGGGGTACTGGGATCAAGCCCTGAATCAGGCTCTGTGCTCAGAGGGAAGCCTGTTTCTCCCTCTCCCACTCCCCCTGCTTGTGTTCCCTCTCTTGCTGTCTCTCTCCATCAAATAATAAATTTTTAAGTCTTTAAAAAATTAAATTAAATTAAAAAACCCTAACTGAAGGATGAAATACTGCCATAGATGATGAAGGTTTGAACTACTCTATAGGTGTGAAAACTAGAGGTAATAATTACAAGAGAAAATGAGCAGATAAAAGCCTTATGGCTGATGGATGTGCAGAAAGGACGTCAGATAACAGAGACAGGGATGCAGCTGGGAGAGGAGAAGACTGTTATGAGAGAGACCCAGTCAAGGTGACTGTGTGCTGGCCTGGAAGTTGCATACGAGGGTCTGGAACTCAACACCACCAGTTCACAACAAAAGACATTGAATTTACGATTTTGGTGGTCATTTGTGGATTTGCTGGAGCTATTCAGGAGGAATCACAGGTAAAGAAACATCATGAACACATTTTAAGAAATGAATGAGCTATGAGGGGAAGTCATGGACAATGCTCTTCAGGAGGATGGTTATAAATTTTATAAAATATAAACAAACTTCACTCACCAGAGTTGCTCTGATGCTCTTGGTCAGTGGGAACAAATCTCATTAATCCCAAAACTAAGCATCTTTGTTTTAGAGTCAAGCTGGTAGCTCAGAAATTTTCAGGCAAGGAGAGGACTGAGGTGCATTCATACAAGGCTGAACAGGGGGCATTGGCTCCAGGGACATTTTCACCTCCCACAAAGCCCATGACACCCAAAGTGCAGCCAGTGCTGCCCAGGCACAAGGGAGCAAGACTGTTCAGGGTGGTTGGTGTTTAAGTAAACACTGAGTTCAGAGAATCTGGTTTGGTGGAGCTGTCCCCAAGGGATTATCTCAGTAGAAAGTAAGTTAATTACTATCTTACTTTAACTGAATCTTATATTTGGTGCATTCCATGGAGGTAAAAATACATCATATATTTGATATATTTTCTATAGGATTACTTCAGACTTTGGTTATTGGAAAGACATTTTTATTGCAGTATGAACATTTAATATGAGACCAGCTTTCTTTACAATGACAGAAACCAAAAAAAAAAAAAAAGTTGTATCTTCCAACTACTCCTAAATATAAAAAATTCAGTGTAAATTATATTCCAATTGACCAGGACTTAAAATAGCTCTAAGTTCACTTATTTTTGTATTTTTTAATGTTAATGAATTATAGAGCACTGGGTGTTTTATGTAAACAATGAATAATGGAACACTATATTAAAAACTAATGGTGTACTGTATGGGGACTAACTTAACATAATAAAAAAATAAAGCAAGATTCTGGATTCAGTACAAAAGTTTTTTCTTCTGTTATCCCTGAATCTAGAATATTAAAGTAATCAATAAGACTCATTCTTGTGGAATTCTGGTCACAGGCTAGTGGTTCTAAGGCAGCAATGTCTTGGTCCAAAAAGAATTATTAACCCAAACGTTCCTCTGAAATCTTCTTTATGAATAATCAAAATATTTCAATTCTGTAATTTCCCTTTCTATATTTTCACTGTTAGTGTATAAGAAAGCAAATGATTTCTGTGCATTGATTTTCTATCCTGCCACATTACTGAATGGCTATATGAGTTCTAGTAGTTTGAGGGTGGAGTCTTTGGGCTTTCCATATAAAATACCATGTCATCTGTGAAGAGAGAGAGTTTGACTTGTTCTTTGCCAATTTGAATGCCTTTTATTTCTCTTTGTTGTCTGATTGGTGTTGCTAGGACTTCCAGTACTATGCTGAACAACTGTGGCGAGAGTGGGCATCCTTGTCGTGTTCCTGATCTCAAAGGGAATGCTTTCAGCTTTTCCCCATTGAGAATGATATTTGTTGTGGGTTTTTCATAGATGGATTTCATGAAGTTCAGGAATGTTCCCTCTATCCCTATAATTTGAAGCATTTTAATCAGGAACGGATGCTGTATTTTGTCAAATGCTTTTTCTGCATCAGTTAAGAGGACCGTGTGGTTTTTCTCTCTTCTCTTACTGATTTGTTCTCTCACATTGATTGATTTTTGAATGTTGAACCACCCTTACATCCCAGGGATAAAACCCACCTGGTCATTGTGGATAATCTTTTTAATGTACTGTTGGATCCTATTAGCTAGAATCTTGGCATCCAAATTCATCAGGGATATTGATCTGAACTTCTCCTTTTTGATGGGGTCTTTCTTTGTCTGGTTTGGGGATCAGGGTAATGCTGGCTTCATACAAAGTGTCTGGAAGTTTTCCTTCTGTTTGTATTTTTGAAACAGCTTCAGGAGATAGGTATTATTTCTTCTTTGAATGTTTAGTAGGATTCCCCAGGGTATCCATCAGGTCCTCCTTAACTCTTGTTTTTTGGGAGGTTTATGATCACTGCTTCAATCTCACTACTAGATATTGGTCTATTCAGGTTGTCAATTTCTTCCTGTTTCAGTCTTGGAAGTTTATAGGTTTCCAGGAATGCATCGGTTCCTTCTATGTTGCTTAACTTACTGGCATATAGCTGTTGATAATAATTTCTGCTGATTTTTTGTATTTCCTTGGTGTTAATGATGATCTCTCCCCTTTCGTTCATAATTTTATTAATTTGGGTCCTCTCTATTTTCTTTTAGATTAGTTTGGCCTGTGGCTTATCGATCTTATTAACTCTTTCACTGAACCAGCTTCTAGTTTCATTGATGCGTTCTACTGTATCTCTGGTTTCTAACTCATTGATCTCTGCTCTAGTCTTGATTATTTCCCTCCTCGTGCATGGGGTAGGTTTAATTTGTTGTTGATTCTCCAGCTCTTTAAGATGGAAAGGGATTCTGTGTATTCAGGATTTTTTTATTTTTTGAATGAGGTTTGGATGGCTATGTAATTCCCCCTTATGATAGCCTTTGCCATATCCCATAGGTTTTGAACTGATGTGTTTTTTAATTCATTGGTTTCCATGAATTGTTTAAGTTCTTCCTTGATTTCCTGGTTGACCCCACCATTCTTGAATAGGATGGCTTTTAGCTTCAAAGTGTTTGAATTTCTTCCAAATTTCTCTTGTGTTTGAGTTCAAGTTCCAAAGCCTTGTGGTCTGAGCATATACAGGGAATAATCTCAATCCTCTGGTATTGGTTAATACCAGATCTGTGACCCAGTATGTGGTCTATTCTGGAGAAAACGCACTGTGGTCTGAGAATATACAAGGAATAACTTGGCTTTTGGTAAAGATTGAGACCATATTTGTGACACAGTATGTGGTCTATTCTGGAGAAAGTTACATGTGTGCTCGAGAAGAATGAGTACTCTATTGTTTTAGGGTGAAATGTTCTGTATATGTCTATGAGGTCCATCTGGAGCAGTGTGTCATTCAAAGCTCTTGTTTGTTTATTGATTTTCTCCTTAGGTGATCTGCCTGTTTCTGAGAGTGGAGTGTTATGATCCCCTACGATTAACATGTGTTTATCAATATGTCTCTTTTTTTTTTTAATTAACAGTTGACTTATGTAATTGGCTACTCCCATGTTGAGGGCATAGATATTTATAGTTGTTAGATCTTCTTGTTGTATAGATCCTTTAAGACTAATATAGTGTTCCTTCTCTATCTCTGACTACACTCCTTAACTTAAAATATAATTGGTCTGATAGAAAAATGGCTACTCCCTTTCTTTTGAAGCCTGTTGGCATGAAAGATGGTTCTCCATCACTTCAATTTCAGTCTGGATGTATCTCTGGGTTCAAAATGAGTCTCAGGTGGAGATGGTGGAGGAGTAGGAGACCTAAATTTCATCTGGAGCCAGGAATTCAGGTACATAGTTTTCAAACCATTCTGAACACCTACAAACTCGATAGGATATCAAAGAAAAGAATAACAGCAATTCTATGAATAGAAAAGCGACCACTTTCTGGAAGGCAGGACAAAGTGAATCCAAAGTGATATACTGGAAGATAGACCACGGGGGGAGGGAAACTCCATTAGCTGGCTCCCCGCAAGTGACAGAGCAGTGGAGCATGAAATCAGAACTTTTCCTCAGGTGCACTGAGGAACATCACTCTCGTGGCTAAGCTAAGGGGGTGGAGTCCTCACTGGGAGAGTGTAATCTTGGATCCCTCCTGGTCACGGAAAGACTGGGGGGTGCCTGATTGTGGCAGAGCTCCCAGGTATCAGATCAGGGAAGCCGGCTGCAAAGATGGAGACAAGAAGAGGGCTCTCAGCTCAGAGTTGCCATAAACTGTGATCCCTGGCATAGTTGGGCCACTGCTCTTTGAGGAGGGACCCCACAAGTGGAAGATCTAGGGAGACGCCACTTCCTCCCCTGGGAGGAGCAGTGTGGGAGTGTGTTGTAGGAATCTGCTGGGTTTGAAGACTCCAAACTGGGCAGTGTGCCAGAGATAGAAAGCCTCAGTCACCAGCCTAGATGAGCATGAAACATGGCTGGAGACTAGGGAGGCAGAAGGGATTGACTCCTTTTCTCTGAGGGCTCACTGAAGAGGGGGACCCCAAGTTCTCAGTTCCTCTGGGCAGGAGATTGGGAGGCCATCATTTCCATTCTTGTCCTCCAAAGCTGGGTGGAAAGCTTTCAGGGAACAAAAGCTACCAAGAGCAAACCCAAGATTACTTAGCCTGGCCCCTGGCAAGAGCAGTGGAATTCCACCTCATCCAAGGACATTTCAGAATCACTGCAAGTGGCCTCTCCCCCAGAAGATCAGCAAGAACATCCAGGCAATACCAAGTTTACCAATCAATGAGAACTGCAAAACACCACTGCTAGGGGAATACAGCACGTAGAATTCATGGCATTTTCTCCATGATTCTTAGTTTTTCAAAGTTAAATTTTAAATTTTCTTTATTTTCTTCTTTGTCTATTTTTTAAATTTTTCCTCTTTCCTACTTTAACCAACATTTTATCAATAACTTTTTAAAAATCTTTTCATTTTCATTTTTATATTCATATTTTTATATTTATTTATAAACATATTTTATGTTTATATATTTTATATTTATATTTTTATTCATATTATATTCATATTCTTTCCCATCATTGTATTTAACCTTATTTTTTGTGTACATATAAGTTTTTCTTTCATTAAAATTTTGGGAAACAAAATTTTATATACCCTAAATCTAGCATATGTCTATGTTCTAGTCCCCCGTCTGATCACATTCTCTCTCTTTTTTTAAATATTTTTTCTCTTTTCTACCAACTTCTTATCTTATCCATTCCCTTTTTTTAAAGATTTTATTTATTTATTTGACAGAGATCACAAGTAGGCAGAGAGCCAGGCAGGGGTGGGGGGGGTGGCGTGGAGGGAGCAGGCTCCCTGCTGAGCAAAGAGCCTGATGCAGGGCTCGATCCCAGGACCCTGGGATCATGACCTGAGCTGAAGGCAGAGGTTTAACCCACTGAGCCACTCAGGTGCCCCATCAATTCTTTTTCTGAAATCTTTTTTAATTTTTATCTTTACAGTCATATGCCATCTCTTCATCATATTTACCCTTATTTGTGTGTGTGTGTGTGTGTGTGTGTGTGTGTGTGTGTGTGTGTATTTCTCTTTCTTTAATATTTTGGGTGGCATTTTCTTCTAACAGAACAAAATAAACCCAAAATCAAGAGTGTGGCTCTGTTCTATTTACCAGCATGATCTTTTTTTTTTCCTTTCTTTTCCCTCTGGTTTCAGGTCTCTTCTGAGTTGTTTAGTGTATATTTTTCTGGGGTCATTGTTAACTTTTAAGCATTTTGTTCTTTCATTCATCTACTCTTCTCTGGACAAAAAGACAAGGTGGAAAAGGTCACCTCAAAAAAAAAAAAAAAAAGAAGAACAAGAGACAGCACCAACCGCTAGGGACATAATCAATACAGACATCAGTAAGACGTCCAATCTAGAGTTCAGAACGGTGATTATAAAGATATCAGCTGGGTGTGAAAAAAAGTATAGAAAATACAAGAGAATCCCTTTCTAGGGAAATAAAAGAACTAAAATCTAACCAAGTTGAAATTAAAAAGCTATTAATGAGGTACAATAAAAAAAATGGAGGCTGTTACTGCTAGGACAAATGAGACAGAAGAGAAAATTAGTGATATAAAAGACCAAATGATGGAGAATAAGAAAGCTTAGAAAAAGAGAGATAACCAACTACAGGATCACGAGGTGAGAGATAAGTGATACCATAAGATGAAAAATATAAGAATAATTGGGATCCTAGAAGAAGAAAGGGGAGGCAGAAGGTATATTGGAGCAAATTGTAGAGGAAAACTTCCCTAATTTGGGGAAGGAAACAGGCATCAAACCCCAGGAGGCACAGAGAATTTCCCCTCAAAAATCAATAAAAATAGGGGAGTCAAGATGGCGGGAAAGTAGGAGGAGGCGCCTTTTCAACCTGTACCCTAAAGTGAGCGGATTACCTACCAAAGAACTCTGACCACCCATGAAATCAGCCTGAGATCAGAATTATACATGTCTGGATCTCTACAGGAGCAGAAGACGCCAGTGGCAGGTAAAGCAGAGTGGGAACATTGGACTGATATCGGAAGATAAACAAAAGGGGGAGGGAGCCACCAGAGGTGACTGATTGGAAAGTAATACCCCAATACAAGAGTGCCCTGCATCTGGGGACCAGCATTAAATTGGAATCTGGTTGAAAGCACTCAAAAAACAAAGAGCAAAGGATCCCAGGCGGAAATAGTGGGAATCTGGGCGGTTAGGGACAGGGACTTAAGTCCCCGAACCCAGGACAGCCTTCCCTGGCACTGAGCCAGAGAGAGTGAGGCGGAGAAATCAGGTCTCCGTCCCTGAGTTGCCAGTGCACCTGAACGCCAGCGTGCCCGAGAACGAGTGGGGTCCGGCTCCCGTGAGGGGCTGGGAGCCAGGCCAGATGGCAATCCTGAAATGCACGCTTCCCACACCCTCCTTTGGGAGAGGTGCTCATAGGCATTAGCCTGGAGCTCTGGCATCTGGAAAAACCAGACATTCCCAGCCCAGGACAGCGGGAAAATCTCAGTGTGTAATCTCTGCTTGGAACCTCTCTGGCGGTCTGGAGCTGCCTAGACAGCCACCACTCCCTGGTATTGGATACAATGAGGAGCTCCTGCATCCCCAGGGACAGTGACTTGTAACTGACTCTGCCAGCAGCTCTGCAGAGCGTTCTGAGGCTTCTCTCTAAGAGGGAGGTCTGGGTGCAGTTTGCTGTACTCTAAAACTCCAAAAACAATCAAAAGCTGTCAAGGCGAGAGAAAACAGATGAAAGAACATAAAAACCTCCAGAGAACAAAAGCCTGAAAAAAACAGTTTCCTCAGAGCCCACCCCCTTGAGGGGAGCGGGAGGACCTAACTCAGGGAACATCATTGTCTGAAAATACGCGTGGTAGGCCCCTCCACCAAAAAACCAACCAGGAAGGAAGGGGGAAAAAAAAGAAGACTAAAGAGAACAACCACCACTACTATATAAATAAAACTTTTATTTTTAACTCTTTACCAATATTCTGGTTCTTTTTTTTAATACATACAGATAATTTTTTAAAATTTTTTATACGTTTATTTGTTTATTTACAGCATAACAGTGTTCATTGTTTTGGCATCACACCCAGTGCTCCATGCAGTACGTGCCCTCCCTATTACCCACCACCTGGTTCCTCAACCACCCCCCCCCCCCCCCGCCGCTTCAAAACCCTCTGGTTGTTTTTCAGAGTCCATAGTCTCTCATGGTTCATCTCCCTTTCCAGTTTCCCTCAACTACCTCTCCTCTCCATCTGCCCATGGCCTCCATGTTATTTGTTATGCTCCACAAATAAGTGAGACCATATGATACTTGACTCTCTCTGCTCGACCTATTTCGCTCAGCATAATTTCTTCCAGTCCCGTCCATGTTGCTACAAAAGTTGGGTATTCATCCTTTCTGATGGAGGCATAATACTCCATCGTGTATATGGACCACATCTTCCTTATCCATTCATCCACTGAAGGGCAAGATGGTTCTTTCCACAGTTTGGCGAACATGGACATTGATGAAATAAACATTGGAGTACAGATGACTCTTCTTTTCACCACATCTGTATCTTTGGGGTAAATACCCAACAGTGCAATTGCAGGGTCATAGGGAAGCTCTATTCTTAATTTCTTAAGGAATCTCCACACTGTTCTCCAAAGTGGCTGCACCAACTTGCATTCCCACCAATGGTGTAAGAGGGTTCTCCTTTCTCCACATCCTCTCCAACACACGTTGTTTCCTGTCTTGCTATTTTTGGCCATTCTAACTGGTGTCAGGTGGTATCTCAATGTAGTTTTAATTGGAAACTTCCTGATGGCTAGTGATGATGAACATTTTTTCATGTGTCTGATAGCCATTTGTATGTCTTCGTTGGAGAAGTGTCTGTTCATATCTTCTGCCCATTTTTTGATATGATTATCTGTTTTGTGTGTGTTGAGTTTGAGGAGTTCTTTATAGATCCTGGATATCAACCTTTTGTCTGCACTGTCTTTTGGAAATACCTTCTCTCATTCCGTGGGTTGCTTTTTTGTTTTGTTGACTGTTTCCTTTGCTGTGCAGAAACTTTTGATCTTGATGAAGTCACAAAAGTTCATTTTTGCTTTTGTTTCCTTGGCCTTTGGAGACATATCTTGAAAGAAGTTGCTGTGGCTGATATCGAAGAGGTTACTGCCTATGTTCTCCTCTAGGATTCTGATAGATTCCTGTCTCACGTTGAGGTCTTTTATCCATTTTGAGTTTATCTTTGTGTACGGTGTAAGAGAATGGTCGAGTTTCATTCTTCTACATATCGCTGTCCAGTTTTCCCAGCACCATTTATTGCAGAGACTGTCTTTTTTCCATTGAATATTTTTTCCTGTTCTGTCAAAAATTATTTGACCATAGAGTTGAGGGTCCATATCTGGGCTCTCCACTCTGTTCCACTGGTTTATGTGTCTGTTTTTATGCCAGTACCATGCTGTCTTGGTGATCACAGCTTTGTAGTAAAGCTTGAAATCGGGTAACGTGATGCCGCCAGTTTTGTTTTTGTTTTTCAACATTTCCTTAGCAATTCGGGGTCTCTTCTGACTCCATACAAATTTTAGTATCATTTGCTCCAGCTCTTTGAAAAATACCGGAGGAATTTTGATCGGAATGGCATTAAAAGTATAGATTGCTCTAGGCAGTATAGACATTTTAACAATGTTTATTCTTCCAATCCAATAGCATGGAACGGTCTTCCATCTTTTTGTGCCTTCTTCAATTTCTTTCATGAGTGTTCTGTAGTTCCTCGAGTACAGGTCCTTTACTTCTTTGGTTAGGTTTATTCCCAGGTATCTTAGGGTTCTTGGTGCTATAGTAAATGGAATCGATTCTCTAATTTCCCTTTCTGTATTTTCATTGTTAGTGTATAAGAAAGCCACTGATTTCTGTACATTGACTTTGTATATTGCCACGTTACTGAATTTCTGGATGAGTTCTAGTAGTTTGGGGGTGGAGTCTTTGGGGTTTTAAATATAAAGAATCATGTCATCTGCGAAGAGAGAGAGTTTGACTTCTTACTTGCCAATTTGGATACCTTTTATTTCTCTTTGTTGTTTTATTGCCATTGCTAGAACTTCTAATACTATGTTGAACAAGAGTGGTGAGGGTGGGCATCCTTGTCGTGTTCCTGATCTCAACGGGAAGGCTGCAAGCTTTTTTTTCATTGAGGATGATAGTTGCTGTGGGTCCTTCATAGATAGATTTTATGAAGTTCAGGAATGTGCCCTCTATCCCTATACTTTGAAGCATTTTCATCAGGAACGGATGCTGGATTTTGTCAAATGCTTTTTCAGCATCAATTGAGAGGACCATGTGCTTCTTCTCTCTTCTCTTATTGATGTGTTCTATCACATTGATTGATTTGCGAATGTTGAACCAACCTTGCAACCCAGGGATGAATCCCACCTGGTCATGGTGGATAATCTTTTGAATGTGCTGCTGGATCCTGCTTCATATGATCTTGTTGAGAATCTTTGCATCCATATTCATCAATGATATTGGTCTGAAATTCTCCTTTTTGGTAGGGTGTTTGCCTGGTTTCAGGATCAGGGTAATGCTGGCTTCATAAAAAGAGTCTGGAAGTTTTCCTTCTGCTTCCATTTTTTGGAACAGCTTCAGGAGAATTGGTGTTATTTCTTCTTTGAAAGTTTGGTAGAATTCCCCAGGGAATCCGTCAGGTCCTGGGCTCTTGTTTCTTGGGAGGTTTTTGATCACTGCTTCAATCTCATTACTAGATATCGGTCTATTCAGGTTGTCAATTTCTTCCTGGTTCAATTTTGGGAGTTTGTAGTTTTCCAGGAATGCATCCATCTCATCTAGGTTGCTTAGCCCTCTGGCACATAACTGTAGGTAATAATTTCTGATGATTTTTTCTATTTCCTTGGTGTTAGTTGTGATCTCTCCCTTTTCATTCATAATTTTATTAATTTGGGCTTTCTCTCTTTTCTTTTGGATTAGTGTGGCCAATGGTTTATCGATCTTATTGATTCTTTCAAAAAACCAGCTTCTAGTTTCATTGATACGTTCTACTGTATCTCTGGTTTCTAACTCATTGATCTCTGCTCTAATCTTGATTATTTCCCTTCTTATGTGTGGAGTTGGTTTGATTTGTTGTTGGTTCTCCAGCTCTTTAATATGTAGAGACAGCTGGTATATTCTGGATTTTTCAGTTTTTTTGAGGGAGGCTTGGTTGTCTATGTATTTCCCCCTTAGAACCGCCTTTGCTGTATCCCATAGGTTTGTACTGAAGTGTCTTCCTTCTCATTGGTTTCCATGAACTGTTTAAGTTCATCTTTGATCTCCTGGTTGATCCAGGCATTCTTAAGCAAGGTGGTCTTTAGCTTCCAGGTGTTTGAGTTCCTTCTGAACTTTTCCTTGTGATTGAGTTGCAGTTTCAAAGCATTGTGATCTGAGAATATGCAGGGAATAATGTCAGTCTTTTGGTATAGGTTGAGTCCTGCTTTGTGACCCAGTATGTGGTCTATTCTGGAGAAGTTTCCATGGGACACTACATAATTCTTAAAAGTACTATCCACCAAGATGATCTAACAATTATAAATATCTACGACCCCAATATGGGAGCAGCCAATTACATAAGAAAACTATTAATCAAGATAAAGAGTCATATTGATATGAATACATTGATAGTAGGAGATCTTAATATGCCTCTCTCAGAAATAGACAATCATCAAAGCAGAAAACTAATAAAGAAATAAGAGCATTGAATGAATCATTGGACCAGATGGACCTCATAGACATATACAGAACATTCCACCCTAAAACAACAGAGTACTCATTCTTCTCAAGTGCATATGGAACCTTCTCTATTAATGAGGTGCAATAAAAAGTGGAGGCTCTTGGGGCACCTGGGTGACTCAGTGGGATAAAGCCTCTGCCTTCGGCTCTGGTCATGATCCCAGGGTCCTAGGATCGAGCCCCACATCGGGCTCAGTGGGAAGCCTGTTTCCTCTCATTTCTCTCTCTGCCTGTCACTCTGCCTACTTGTGATCTCTGTCAAATAAATCAATAAAATCTTTAAAAATAATGGAGGCTCTCAATGCTAGGTTAAATGAGGCAAAAGAAGGAATTAGTGATGTAGAAGACCAGATGACAGAGAATAAAGAAGCTGAGCAAAAGAGAGACAAACAGATACGGGACCACGGTGGGAGAATATGAGAGATAAGTGACACCATAAGACAAAACAACATTAGAATAATTGGGTTTCCAGAAGAAGAAGAGAGAGGGGAACAGAAGGTATATTGGAGAGAATTACCCTAATATTGCAAAGGGAACAAGCATCAAAATACCGAAGGTGCAGAGAACCCCCTCAAAATCAACAAGAATAGGCCCACACCCCGTCATCTAATAGGAAATTTACAAGTCTTAGTGACAAAGAGAAAATCCTGAAAGTAGCCCTGGAAAAGAAGTCTGTCACATACAATGGTAAAAATATTATATTGGCAGCAGACTTATCCACAGAGACCTGGCAGGGCAGAAAGAGCTGGCATGATATATTCAGAGCATTCAATGAGAAAAACATGCAGCCAAGAATACTATATCCAGCTAGGCTATCATTGAAAATAGAAGGAGAGATAAAAAGCTTCCAGGACAAACAAAAACTGAAAAAATTTGCAAACACCAAACCAGCTCTACAGGAAATATTGAAAGAGGTCCTCTAAGCAAAGAGAGAGCCTAAAAGTAGTGGATCAGAAAGGTACAGAGACAATATACAGTAACAGTCACCTTACAGGCAATATAATGGCGCTAAATTCATATCTCTCAATAGTTACCCTGAATGTTAATGGGATAAATGCCCCAATCAAAAGACACAGGGTATCAGAATGGATAAAAAAAAAAAAACCATCTATATGTTGCCTACAAAAAACTTATTTTAGATGCGAACACATCCAGATTTAAAGTGAGGGGGTGGAAAACAATTTACCATGCTAATGGGCATCAGAAGAAAGCTGGGGTGGCAATCCTTATATCAGATCAATTAGATTTTAAGCCAAAGACCGTAATAAGAGATGAGGAAGGACACTATACCATACTCAAAGGGTCTGTCCAACAAGAAGATCTAACCATTTTAAATATCTATGCCCCTAACGTGGGAGCAGCCAACTATATCAACCAATTAATAACAAAATCAAAGAAACACATCAATAATAATACAATAATAGTAGGGGACTTGAACACTCTCCTCACTGAAATGGACAGATCATCCAAGCAAAAGATCAATAAGGAAATAAAGGCCTTAAATGACACACTGGACCAGATGGACATCACAGATATTTTAAGAACATTTCATCCTAAAGCAAAAGAATACACATTCTTCTCTAGTGCACATGGAACATTCTCCAGAACAGCTCACATCCTGGGTCCTAATGCAGGTCTCAATCGGTATCAAAAGATTAGAATCATTCCTTGCATATTTTCAGACCACAACGCTCTGAAGCTAGAACTCAATCACAAGAGGAAATTTGGAAAGAACCCAAATACATGGAGACTAAACAGCATCCTTCTAAAGAATGAAAGGGTCAACCAGGAAATTAAAGAAGAATTGAAAAAATTCATGGAAACAAATGATAATGAAAACACAACGGTTCAAAATCTGTGGGGCACAGCAAAGGCAGTCCTGAGAGGAAAATATATAGTGGTACAAGCCTTTCTCAAGAAACAAGAAAGGTCTCAAGTACACCACCTAATCCTACACCTAAAGGATCTGGAGAAAGAACAAGAAAGAAGCCCTAAACCCAGCAGGAGAAGAGAAATCATAAAGATCAGAGCAGAAATCAATGAAATAGAAACCAAAAAAACAATAGAACAAATCAATGAAACTAGGAGCTGGTTCTTTGAAAGAATTAATAAGATTGATAAACCCCTGCCAGACTTATCAAAAAGAAAAGAGAAAGGACCCAAATCAATAAAATCATGAATGAAAGAGGAGAGATCACAACTACCAGCAAAGAAGTACAGACAATTATAAGAACATACTATGAGCAACTCTACACCAACAAATTTGACAATCTGGAAGAAATGGCTGCATTCCTAGAGACATATAAATGACGACAACTGAACCAGGCAGAAATAGAAAATCTGAACAGGCCCATAACCAGTAAGGAGATTGAAACAGACATCAAAAATCTCCAAACAAACAAAAGCCCAGGGCCAGACGGCTTCCCAGGGGAATTCTACCAAACATTTAAAGAAGAACTAATTCCTATTCTCCTGAAACTGTTCCAAATAGAAATGGATGGAAAACTTCCAAACTCATTTTATGAGGCCAGCATCACCTTGATCCCAAAACCAGACAAGGATCCCACCAAAAAAGAGAACTACAGACCAATATCCTTGATGAACACAGATGCAAAAGTTCTCACCAAAATACTAGCCAATAGGATTCAACAGTACATTAAAAGGATTATTCACCACGACCAAGTGGGATTTATTCCAGGGCTGCAGGGTTGGTTCAACATCCGCAAATAAATCAATGTGATACAACACATTAATAAAAGAAAGAATATGAAACATTTGATACTCTCAATAGATGCTGAAAAACCATTTGACACAGTACAGCATCCCTTCCTGATCAAAACTCTTCAAAGTGTAGGGATAGAGGGCACATACCTCAATTTTATCAAAGCCACCTATGAAAAACCCACCACAAATATCATTCTCAATGGAGACAAACTGAAAGCTTTTCCGTTAAGGTCAGGAACATGGCAGGGATGTCCATTATCACCACTGCTATTCAACATAGTACTAGAAGTCCTAGCCTCAGCAATCAGAAAACCAAAAGAAATTAAAGGCATCCAAATCAGGAAAGAAGAAGTCAAACTATCACTCTTTGCAGATGATAGGATACTATATGTGGAAAACCCAAAAGACTCCACTCAAAAACTGCTAGAACTTGTACAGGAATTCAGTAAAGTGTCAGGATATAAAATCAATGCACAGACATCAGGTGCATTTCTGTACACCAACAACAAGACAGAAGAAAGAGAAATTAAGGAGTCAATCCCATTTACAATTGCACCCAAAACTATAAGATACCTAAGAATAAACCTAACCAAAGAGGCCAAGAATCTATATGCAGAAAACTATAAAGTACTCATGAAAGAAATTGAGGAAGACACAAAGAAATGGAAAAATGTTCCATGCTCCTGGATTGGAAGAATAAATATTGTGAAAATGTCTATGCTACCTAAAGCAATCTACACATTTAATGCCATCCCTATCAAAATACCATCCATTTTTTTCAAAGAAAAGGAACAAATCATCCTAAAATTTATATGAAACCAGAAAAGACCTCAAATAGCCAGAGGAATAATGAAAAAGAAAGCCAAAGTTGGTGGCATCACAATTCCTGACTTCAAGCTCTATTAGAAAGCTGTCATCATCAAGACAGCATGGTTTTGGCACAGAAACAGACACATAGATTAATGGAACTGAATAGAGAGCCCAGAAATAGACCCTCAACTCTATGGTCAACTAATCTTCGACAAAGCAGGAAAGAATGTCCAATGGAAAAAAGACAGCCTCTTCAATAAATGGTGCTGGGAAAATTGGACAGCCACATGCAGAAAAATGAAACTGGACCACTTCTTTACATCACACACAAAACTAGACTCAAAATTGATGAAGGACCTCAATGTGAGAAAGGAATCCATCAAAATCCTTGAGGAGAACACAGGCAGCAACCTTTTTGAACTCAGCCACAGCAACATCTTCCTAGGAACATCGCCAAAGGCAAGGGAAGCAAGGGCAAAAATGAACTATTGGGATTTCATCAAGATCAAAAGGTTTTGCACAGCAAAGGAAACAGTTAACAAAACCAAAGGACAACTGACAGAATGGGAGAAGATATTTGCAGCGACATATCAGATAAAGGGCTAGTGTCCAAAATCTATAAGGAACTTAGCAAACTCAATGCCCAAAGAACAAACAATAGAATCAGGAAATGGGCAGAAGACATGAACAGACATTTCTGCAAAGAAGACATTCAGATGGCCAACAGACACATGAAAAAGTGCTCCACATCACTCGGCATCAGCAAAATACAAATCAAAACCACAATGAGATATCACCTCACACCAGTCAGAATGGCTAAAATTAACAAGTCAGGAAGTGACAGATGCTGGCGAGGATGCGGAGAAAGGGGAACCCTCTTACACTGTTGGTGGGAATGCAAGCTGGTGCACTACTCTGGAAAACAGCGTGGAGGTTCCTCAAAATGTTGAAAATAGAACTACCCTATGACCCTGCAATTGCACTACTGGGGATTTACCCTAAAGACACAAACGTATTGATCCAAAGGGGCACGTGCACCTGAATGTTTATAGCAGCAATGTCTACAATAGCCAAACTATGGAAAGAACCCAGATGTCCATCAACAGATGAATGGATAAAGAACATGTGGTATATATACACAATGGAATACTATGCAGCCATCAAAAGAAATGAAATCTTTCCATATGCGATGACGTGGATGGAACTAGAGGGTATCTTGCTTGGTGAAATAAGTCAGTCGGAGAATGACAACTATCATATGATCTCCCTGATATGAGGACATGGAGATGCAACATGGGGGGTAGGGGGATAGGAGAAGAATAAATGAAACAAGATGGGATCGGGAGGGAGACAAATCGTAAGTGACTCTTAATCTCACAAATCAAACTGAGGGTTGCTGGGTGGAGGGGGGTTGGTAGAGGGCTAGGGGGTTATGCACATTGGGGATGGTATGTGCTATGCTGAGTGCTGTGAAGTGTGTAATCCTGGCGATTCACAAACCTGTATCCCTGGGGATAAAAATACATTATATGTTTATAAAAAAATGAGAAATAAATAAAAAATTTTTAAAAAAAGAATTTTTGCGTCCATGTTCATCAGGGAATTTGGTCTGTAATTTTTCTTTTGGATGGGGTCTTTGTCTGGTTTTGGGATCAAGGTAAATGCCAGTTTGGCATTTATAAAATGAGTTATATTATAAAATGAGTTTGGAAGTTTTCCTTCCATCTCTATTTTTTTTTTGGAACAGTTTCAGGAGAATAGGTATTAATTCTTCTTTAAACGTTTGGTAGAAATCCCCTGGAAAGTTATCTGGCCCTGAGCTCTTTTTTTTTTTCGGGAGATTTTTGATGAATGCTTCAGTCCCCTTACTCGTTATGTGTCTGTTCTTATTTTCTATTTCTTCCTGCTTCAGTTGTGGTAGTTTATACGTCTCTAGGAATGCATCCATTTCTTTCCTGATTGTCTAATTTGCTGGTGTATAGTTGCTCTTTTTTTTTTTTTTTTTTTTCCATTTTATTTATTTTTTCAGCGTAACAGTATTCATTCTTTTTGCACAACACCCAGTGCTCCATGCAAAACGTGCCCTCCCCATTACCCACCACCTGTTCCCCCAACCTCCCACCCCTGACCCTTCAAAACCCTCAGGTTGTTTTTCAGAGTCCATAGTCTCTTATGGTTCGCCTCCCCTCCCCAATGTCCATAGCCCGCTCCCCCTCTCCCAATCCCACCTCCCCCCAGCAACCCCCAGTTTGTTTTGTGAGATTAAGAGTCATTTATGGTTTGTCTCCCTCCCAATCCCATCTTGTTTCATTTATTCTTCTCCTATCCCCCTACCCCCCCATGTTGCTTCTCCATGTCCTCATATCAGGGAGATCATATGATAGTTGTCTTTCTCCGATTGACTTATTTCACTAAGCATGATACGCTCTAGTTCCATCCACGTCGTCGCAAATGGCAAGATTTCATTTCTTTTGATGGCTGCATAGTATTCCATTGTGTATATATACCACATCTTCTTTATCCATTCATCTGTTGATGGACATCTAGGTTCTTTCCATAGTCTGGCTATTGTAGACATTGCTGCTATAAACATTCGGGTACACGTGCCCCTTCGGATCACTATGTTTGTATCTTTAGGGTAAATACCCAGTAGTGCAATTGCTGGGTCATAGGGTAGTTCTATTTTCAACATTTTGAGGAACCTCCATGCTGTTTTCCAGAGTGGTTGCACCAGCTTGCATTCCCACCAACAGTGGAGGAGGGTTCCCCTTTCTCCACATCCTCGCCAGCATCTGTCATTTCCTGACTTGTTCATTTTAGCCATTCTGACTGGTGTGAGGTGATATCTCATTGTGGTTTTGATTTGTATTTCCCTGATGCCGAGTGACGTGGAGCACTTTTTCATGTGTCTGTTGGCCATCTGGATGTCTTCTTTGCAGAAATGTCTGTTCATGTCCTCTGCCCATTTCTTGATTGGATTGTTTGTTCTTTGGGTGTTGAGTTTGCTAAGTTCCTTATAGATTTTGGATACTAGCCCTTTATCTGATATGTCGTTTGCAAATATCTTCTCCCATTCTGTCAGCTGTCTTTTGGTTTTGTTAACTGTTTCCTTTGCTGTGCAAAAGCTTTTGATCTTGATGAAATCCCAATAGATCATTTTTGCCCTTGCTTCCCTTGCCTTTGCCGTTGTTCCTAGGAAGATGTTGCTGCGGCTGAGGTCGAAGAGGTTGCTGCCTGCATTCTCCTCAAGGATTTTGATGGATTCCTTTCTCACATTGAGGTCCTTCATCCATTTGGAGTCTATTTTCGTGTGTGGTGTAAGGAAGTGGTCCAATTTCATTTTTCTGCATGTGGCTGTCCAATTTTCCCAGCACCATTTATTGAAGAGGCTGTCTTTTTTCCATTGGACATTCTTTCCTGCTTTGTCGAAGATTAGTTGACCATAGAGTTGAGGGTCGATTTCTGGGCTCTCTATTCTGTTCCACTGATCTATGTGTCTGTTTTTGTGCCAGTACCATGCTGTCTTGATGATGACAGCTTTGTAATAGAGCTTGAAGTCCGGAATTGTGATGCCACCAACTTTGGCTTTGTTCTTCAATATTCCTTTGGCTATTCGAGGTCTTTTCTGGTTCCATATAAATTTTAGGATTATTTGTTCCATTTCTTTGAAAAAAATGGATGGTATTTTGATAGGGATTGCATTAAATGTGTAGATTGCTTTAGGTAGCATAGACATTTTCACAATATTTATTCTTCCAATCCAGGAGCATGGAACATTTTTCCATTTTTTTGTGTCTTCCTCAATTTCTTTCATGAGTACTTTATAATTTTCTGTGTATAGATTCTTAGTCTCTTTGGTTAGGTTTATTCCTAGGTATCTTATAGTTTTGGGTACAATTGTGAATGGGATTGACTCCTTAATTTCTCTTTCTTCAGTCTTGTTGTTGGTGTACAGAAATGCAACTGATTTCTGTGCATTGATTTTATATCCTGACACTTTACTGAATTCCTGTACAAGTTCTAGCAGTTTTTGAGTGGAGTCTTTTGGGTTTTCCACATATAGTATCCTATCATCTGCGAAGAGTGATAGTTTGACTTCTTCTTTACCAATTTGGATGCCTTTAATTTCTTTTTGTTGTCTGATTGCTGAGGCTAGGACTTCTAATACTATGTTGAATAGCAGTGGTGATAATGGACATCCCTGCCGTGTTCCTGACCTTAATGGAAAAGCTTTCAGTTTTTCTCCATTGAGAATGATATTTGCAGTGGGTTTTTCATAGATGGCTTTGATAATATTGAGGTATGTGCCCTCTATCCCTACACTTTGAAGAGTTTTGATCAGGAAGGGATGCTGTACTTTGTCAAATGCTTTTTCAGCATCTATTGAGAGTATCATATGGTTCTTGTTCTTTCTTTTATTAATGTGTTCTATCACATTGATTGATTTGCGGATGTTGAACCAACCCTGCAGCCCTGGAATAAATCCCACTTGATCGTGGTGAATAATCCTTTTAATGTACTGTTGAATCCTATTGGCTAGTATTTTGGCGAGAATTTTTGCGTCTGTGTTCATCAAGGATATTGGTCTGTAGTTCTCTTTTTTGGTGGGATCCTTGTCTGGTTTTGGGATCAAGGTGATGCTGGCCTCGTAGAATGAGTTTGGAAGTTTTCCTTCCATTTCTATTTTTTGGAACAGTTTCAGGAGAATAGGAATGAGTTCTTCTTTAAATGTTTGGTAGAATTCCCCTGGGAAGCCATCTGGCCCTGGGCTTTTGTTTGTTTGGAGATTTTTGATGACTGTTTCAATCTCCTTACTGGTTATGGGCCTGTTCAGGTTTTCTATTTCTTCCTGGTTCAGTTGTGGTAGTTTATATGTCTCTAGGAATGCATCCATTTCTTCCAGATTGTCCAATTTGTTGGCGTAGAGTTGCTCATAGTATGTTCTTATAATTGTCTGTATTTCTTTGGTGTTAGTTGTGATCTCTCCTCTTTCATTCATGATTTTATTGATTTGGGTCCTTTCTCTTTTCTTTTTGATGAGTCTGGCCAGGGGTTTATCAATCCTATTGATTCTTTCAAAGAACCAGCTCCTAGTTTCATTGATTTTTTCTATTGTTTTTTTGGTTTCTATTTCATTGATTTCTGCTCTGATCTTTATGATTTCTCTTCTCCTGCTGGGTTTAGGGTTTCTTTCTTGTTCTTTCTCCAGCTCCTTTACGCGTAGGGTTAGGTTGTGTACTTGAGACCTTTCTTGTTTCTTGAGAAAGGCTTGTACCGCTATATATTTTCCTCTCAGGACTGCCTTTGCTGTGTCCCACAGATTTTGAACTGTTGTGTTTTCATTATCATTTGTTTCCATGAATTTTTTCAATTCTTCTTTAATTTCCTGGTTAGCCCATTCATTCTTTAGAAGGATGCTGTTTAGTCTCCATGTATTTGGGTTCTTTCCAGCTTTCGTCTTGTGATTGAGTTCTAGCATCAGAGCATTGTGGTCTGAAAATATGCAGGGAATAATCCTAATCTTTTGATACCGGTTGAGACCTGATTTGTGACCCAGGATGTGATCTATTCTGGAGAAGGTTCCATGTGCACTAGAGAAGAATGTGTATTCTGTTGCTTTGGGATGAAATGTTCTGAATATATCTGTGATGTCCATCTGGTCCAGTGTGTCACTTAATGCCTTTATTTCCTTGTTGATCTTTTGCTTGGATGATCTGTCCATTTCAGTGAGGGGAGTGTTAAAGTCCCCTACTATTATTGTATTATTATTGATGTGTTTCTTTGATTTTGTTATTAATTGGTTGATATAGTTGGCTGCTCCCACGTTAGGGGCATAGATATTTAAAATGGTTAGATCTTCTTGTTGGACAGACCCTTTGAGTAGGATATAGTGTCCTTCCTCATCTCTTATTATAGTCTTTGGCTTAAAATCTAATTGATCTGATATAAGGATTGCCACCCCAGCTTTCTTCTGATGCCCATTAGCATGGTAAATTGTTTTCCACCCCCTCACTTTCAATCTGGAGGTGTCTTCGCGTCTAAAATGAGTTTCTTGTAGGCAACATACTGATGGGTTTTGTTTTTTTATCCATTCTGATACCCTGTGTCTTTTGATTGGGGCATTTAGCCCATTAACATTCAGGGTAACTATTGAGAGATATGAATTTAGTGCCATTATTAGCCTGTAAGGTGACTGTTACTGTATATTGTCTCTGTACCTTTCTGATCTACTACTTTTAGGCTCTCTCTTTGCTTAGAGGACCCCTTTCAATATTTCCTGGAGACCTGGTTTGGTGTTTGCAAATTCTTTCAGTTTTTGTTTGTCCTGGAAGATTTTGATCTCTCCTTCTATTTTCAATGATAGCCTAGCTGGATAGAGTATTCTTGGCTGCATGTTTTTCTCGTTGAGTGCTCTGAATATATCATGCCAGCTCTTCCTGGCCTGCCAGGTCTCTGTGGATAAGTCTGCCGCCAATCTAATATTTTTACCATTGTATGTTACAGACTTCTTTTCTCGGGCTGCTTTCAGGATTTTCTCTTTGTCACTAAGACTTGTCAATTTTACTATTAGGTGACGGGGTGTGGACCTATTCTTGTTGACTTTGAGGGGGGTTCTCTGCATCTCCTGGATTTTGATGCTTGTTCCCTTTGCCATATTAGGGAAATTCTCTCCAATGATTCTCTCCAATAGACCTTCTGCTCCCCTCTCTGTTTCTTCTTCTTCTGGAATCCCAATTATTCTAATGTTGTTTCGTCTTATGGTGTCACTTATCTCTCGAATTCTCCCCTCATGGTCCAGTAGCTGTTTGTCCCTCTTTTGCTCGGCTTCCTTATTCTCTGTCATTTGGTCTTCTATATCACTAATTCTTTCTTCTGCCTCATTTATCCTAGCAGTGAGAGCCTCCATTTTTGATTGCACCTCATTAATAGCTTTTTTGATTTCAACTTGGTTAGATTTTAGTTCTTTAATTTCTCCAGAAAGGGCTTTAATATCTCCAGAGAGGGTTTCTCTAATATCTTCCATGCCTTTTTCGAGCCCGGCTAGAATGTTCAGAATCGTCATTCTGAACTCTTGATCTGACATAGTACCAATGTCTGTGTTGATTAGGTCCCTAGCCTTCGGTACTGTCTCTTGTTCTTTTGTTTGTGGTGATTTTTTCCGCCTTGTCATTTTGTCCAGATAAGAGGATATGAAGGAGCAAATAAACTACTAATAGGGTGGCAAAGACCCCGGAAAAATGCGCTGTAACCAAATCAGAAGAGACCCCAAATTGTGGGGGGGAGAAAGGGGATAAAAAACAGGTTCTGAAAAAAAAAGGAAAAAAAAGAAAAAAAGAAAAAAAAAAGAAAAGAAAAAAATTTAAAAAATAAAACAAATAAAAAAATATAAAAAAGAAAGAAAAAATATATACATTTAGATGAACTAGTCAAAAAATGTTAAAAAAGAAAAGGGTAAAAGTTTTAAAAAAATTTAGCAAAAGAAGAAAAAAGAAAAAAAAAATTGAAAAAAGAAAAAAAAATTGAAAAAAGAAAAAAAAATTGAAGTAGCCGCAAGACTAAAGAATCATGGGGAGAAAGCCATGAGTTCCGTGCTTTGCTTTCTCCTCCTCTGGAATTGCTCTGCTGTCTTAGGAATTGAATCTGCTTTCTCCTTGATAGATGAACTTCGTCCTGGCTGGATATTTTGTTGATCTTCTGGGGGAGGGGCCTGTTGTAGTGATTCTCAAGTGTCTTTGCCCGAGGCGGGATTGCACCGCCCTTACCGGCGGCCGGACTAAGTAATCGGCTCGGGTTCGCTTTTGGGAGCTTCTGTTCCCTGAACGCTTTCCGTAGAGTTCCGGAGGACGGGAATGAAAATGGCGGCCTCCCAGTCTCCGGCCCCGAGGAGCCGAGAGCCTGGGGCCCCACTCCTCAGTGCGCCCCCAGAGGACAGCACCCAATCACTCCCGTATCCCCAGCCTCTAGCCGCGCTCCGAGCTCACCCAGCCCGCGACCAGTTCAAGGTAACCCCGAGCTGAGAGTTCAGTCCTCGGCTCTGTCTTTGCAGCCGGTTTCTCCGTTCTAATACCTGCAAGCTCTCCGACACTCTGACACCCCCGATCCTTCTGTGACCTTGCGGGGCCTGGGGCCACGCTGGCCCCGCGTGGGCTTCACCCCGGTTTAGCCCCTGGAGCAATGTCCCTCAGTGGAACAGACTTTTAAAAGTCCTGATTTTGTGCTCCGTTCCTCCGCCGCTTGCCGGGAGCCGGCCCCTCCCCCCGCGGTCTATCTTCCCGTCGTTTTAGATTCACTTCTCCGCCAGTCCTACCTTTCAGAAAGTGGTTGATTTTCTGTTTCTAGAGTTGCTGTTCTTCTTCTCTTCACTCTCCCGTTGGATTTGTAGGTGTTTGCAATGTTTAGATAAGCTATCGAGCTGATCTCCTGTTACCTGATGTAGTCTCAGGCTGCTACTTCTCCGCCATCTTTACTCCCTCCCTGTATAGTTGCTCTTAATATGTCTTATAATTGTTGGTATTTCTTTGGTGTTGGTTGTGATGTCTCTTTTTTCATTCATGATTTTATTAATGTGAGTCTTTTTAGTTTTTGATATGTCTGGCCAGGGGTTTATTAATCTTAAATTATTAATTCTTTGAAGAACAAGCTCCTAGATTTGTTGATCTGTTATGTTGCTCTTTTGGTTTCTATTTCATTGATCTCTGCTCCAATCTTTATTATTTATCTTCTCCTGCTGAATTTAGACTTTCGTTGCTGTTCTTTCTCCAGCTCGTTTAGGTATAGGGTTAGGTTGTACATTTAGATCTTTCTCGTTTCTTTAGAAATGCTTGTATTGCTATATACTTTCCTCTCAGGACTGCCTTTGCTGCAATACAAAGATTTTGAACAGTCGTGTTCTCATTTTCATTTGTTTCCACGAGTTTTTAAAATTCTTCCATTTCCTGGTTGACCCATTCATCCTTTAGTAGGATGTTATTTAGCTCCATTTATTTGAGTTCTTAAAGAAATGGAGAACCAACAAAAAATCAAACCAACTCCACATGAAAGAAGGGAAATACTCAAGATTAGAGCAGAGATCAATGAGGTAGAAACGAGAGATACAGTAGAACATATCAATGAAAATAGAAGCGGGTTTTTTGAAAGAATCAATAAGATCGATAAACCATTGGCCACACTAATCCAAAAGAAAAGAGAGAAAGCCCAAATTAATAAAATTATGAATGAAAAGGGAGAGATCACAACGAACACCAAGGAAATAGAAACAATCATCAGAAATTATTACCAATACTTATATGCCAATAAGCTAAGCAACCTAGATGAAATGGATGCATTCCTGGAAAGCTACAAACTCCCAAAATTGAACCAGGAAGAAATTGACAACCTGAATAGACCGATATCTAGTAACGAGATTGAAGCAGTGATCAAAAACCTCCCAAAAAACAAGAGCCCAGGACCTGACGGATTCCCTGGGGAATTCTACCAAACTTTCAAAGAAGAAATAACACCAATTCTCCTGAAGCTGTTCCAAAAAATGGAAGCAGAAGGAAAACTTCCAGACTCTTTTTATGAAGCCAGCATTACCCTGATCCCCAAACCAGGCAAAGACCCTACCAAAAAGGAGAATTTCAGACCGATATCACTGATGAATATAGATGCAAAGATTCTCAACAAGATCCTAGCAAACAGGATCCAGCAGCACATTAAGAAGATTATCCACCATGACCAGGTGGGATTCATCCCTGGGTTGCAAGGTTGGTTCAACATTCGCAAATCAATCAATGTGATAGAACAAATCAATAAGAGAAGAGAGAAGAACCACACGGTCCTCTCAATTGATGCAGAAAAAGCATTTGACAAAATCCAGCATCCGTTCCTGATGAAAATGCTTTAAAGTACAGGGATAGAGGGAACATTCCTGAACTTCATAAAATCTATCTATGAAAGACCCACAGCAAATATCATCCTCAATGGGAAAAAGCTTGCAGCCTTCCCGTTGAGATCAGGAATGTGACAAGGATGCCCACTCTCACCACTCTTGTTCAACATAGTATTAGAAGTTCTAGCAATGGCAATCAGACAACAAAGAAAATAGAAGGTATCCAAATTGGCAAGGAAGAAGTCAAACTCTCTCTCTTTGCAGATGACATGATTCTTTATATAGAAAACCCCAAAGACTCCACCCCCAAACTACTAGAACTCATCCAGAAATTCTGTAACGTGGCAGGATACAAAGTCAATGTACAGAAATCAGTGGCTTTCTTATACACTAACAATGAAAATACAGAAAGGGAAATTAGAGAATCGATTCCATTTACTATAGCACCAAGAACCCTAAGATACCTGGGAATAAACCTAACCAAAGAGGTAAAGGACCTGTACTCAAGGAACTACAGAACACTCATGAAAGAAATTGAAGATGACACCAAAAGATGGAAGACCGTTCCATGCTCTTGGATTGGAAGAATAAACATTGTTAAAATGTCTATACTGCCTAGAGCAATCTATACTTTTAATGCCATTCTGATCAAAATTCCACCGTTATTTTTCAAAGAGCTGGAGCAAATAATCGTAAAATTTGTATGGAATCAGAAGAGACCCCGAATTGCTAAGGAAATGTTGAAAAACAAAAACAAAACTGGCGGCATCACGTTACCTGATTTCAAGCTTTACTACAAAGCTGTGATCACCAAGACAGCGTGGTACTGGCATAAAAACAGACACATTGAGCAGTGGAACAGAGTGGCGAGCCCAGATATGGACCCTCAACTCTATGGTCAAATAATCTTCGACAAAACAGGAAAAAATATTCAATGGAAAAAAGACAGTCTCTGCAATAAATGGTGCTGGGAAAACTGGACAGCGATATGTAGAAGAATGAAACTCGACCATTCTCTTACACCGTACACAAAGATAAACTCGAAATGGATAAAAGACCTCAACATGAGACAGGAATCCATCAGAATCCTAGAGGAGAACATAGGCAGTAACCTCTTCGAAATCAGCCACAGCAACTTCTTTCAAGATATGTCTCCAAAGGCCAAGGAAACAAAAGCGAAAATGAACTTTTGGGACTTCATCAAGATCAAAAGCTTCTGCACAGCAAAGGAAACAGTCAACAAAACAAAAAGGCAACACATGGAATGGGAGAAGATATTTGCAAATGACAGTACAACAAAAGGTTAATATCCAAGATCTATAAAGAACTTGTCAAACTCAACACACACAAAACAGATAATCATATCAAAAAATGGGCAGAAGATATGAACAGACACTTCTCCAACGAAGACATACAAATGGCTATCAGACACATGAAAAAATGTTCATCATCACTAGCCATCAGGAAGTTTCCAATTAAAACCACATTGAGATACCACCTGACACCAGTTAGAATGGCCAAAATTAGCAAGACAGGAAACCAAGTGTGTTGGAGAGGATGTGGAGAAAGGGAACCCTCTTCCACTGTTGGTGGGAATGCAAGTTAGTGCAGCCACTTTGGAGAACAGTGTGGAGATTCCTCAAGAAATTAAGAATAGAGCTTCCCTATGACCCTGCAATTGCACTGCTGGGTATTTACCCCAAAGATTCAGATGGAGTGAATGAAGGGCCATCTGTACCCCAATGTTTATTGCAGCAATGGCTACGGTCGCCAAACTGTGGAAAGAACCAAAATGCCCTTCAACGGATGAATGGATAAGGAAGATGTGGTCCATATACTCAATGGAGTATTATGCCTCCATCAGAAAGGATGAATACCCAACTTTTGTAGCAACATGGATGGGACTGGAAGAGATTAGGCTGAGCGAAATAAGTCAAGCAGAGAGAGTCAAGTATCATATGGTCTCACTTATTTGTGGAGCATAACAAATAACATGGAGGCCATGGGGAGATTGAGAGGAGAGGGAGTTGAGGGAAACTGGAAGGGGAGGTGAACCATGAGTGACTATGGACTCTGAAAAACAACCAGAGGGTTTTGAAGGGGCGGGGGGGGGGGGCCATGGGAGGTTGAGGAACCAGGTGGTGGGTAATATGGAGGGCAGGTACTGCACGGAGCACTGGGTGTGGTGCAAAAACAATGAACACTGTTATGCTGAAAATAAAGGAATAAAAAAATATGAATTAAAAAATATATATATAAAATAAAAACATCTTAAAGAAAAAGATAAAGAAAACAAATAAAGAAAAAATATTTATATTAGATATCCTAGTTAAAAAACGTCAAAAAAGAAAAGGATAAAAGTTTTAAAAAATTTATCAGAAGAAGAAAAGAGAGAGAAAAAAATTGAAAAAAAAAATTAAATTAACCGAAAGACTAAAGAATCATGGGGAGAAAGCCATGAGTTCCATGCTTTGCTTTCTCCTCCTCTGGAATTCCGCTGCTGTCCTAGGTATTGAACATGCTTTCTTTGTTAGATGAACTTCGTCCTGGCTGGATTTTTTGTTGATCTTCTTGGGGAGGGGCTTGTTGTAGTTCTCTCAAGTGTCTTGGTCCGAGGCGGAATTGCGCCGCCCTTACCGGTGACAGACTAAATAATCCACTCGGGTTCGCTTTCAGGAGCTTTTGTGCCCTGGATGCTTTCTGTAGAGTTCTGGAGGACAGGAATGAAAATGGCGGCCTCCCAGTCTCCGGCCCAGAGGAGCTGAGAGCCCGGGACCCCATTCCTCAGTGCACCCCCAGAGAACAGCGCCCAATCACTCCCGTATCCCCGGCCTCCAGCCATGCTCCGAGCTCACCCGGCCTGCGGCCGGTTCGAGGTAACCCCCAGCTGAGAGCTCAGTCCTCGGCTCTGTCTCTGTAGCCAACTCCCCATTCTAATACCTGCGAGCTCTGCGACACTCCGACACCCCGATCCTTCTGTGACCCTGCAGGACCTCGGGCCATGCTGACCCCGTGTGGGCTTCACCCCGGTTTAGCCTCTGGAGCAATGTCCTTGGTGGAACAGACTTTTAAAAGTCCTGATTTTGTGCTCCGTTGCTCCGCCACTTGCTGGGAGCCGGCCCCTCCCCCCGCGGTCTATCTTCCTGTTACTTTGGATTCACTTCTCTTCCAGTCCTACCTTTCAGAAAGTGGTTGATTTTCTGTTTCTAGAATTGCTGTTCTTCTCTTCAATGTCCCATTGGATTTGTAGGTGTTTGCAATGTTTGGATAAGCTATCTAGCTGTTCTCCTGCTACCTGATGTCAGACACAAAAATTCTTATCAAAATTCTAGCCAATAGGATCCAACAGTACATTAAAAGGATTATTAACCAAGACCAACGGGGATTTATTCCTGGGCTGCAAGGTTGGTTTAACATCTGCAAATCAATCCATGTGATACAATACATTAATAAAAGAAAAACAAGAACTATACAATATTCTCAATAAATGCAGAAAAAGCATTTGACAAAGTACAGCATCCCTTCTTGATCAAAACTCTTCACAGTGTAGGGATAGAGGGTACACACCTCAATATCATAAGAGGCATCTATGAAAAAACCATAGTGAGTATCATTCTCGGGTCAAGAATATGGCAGTGATGTCCACTATCACCACTGCTATTCAGCATAGTACTAGAAGTCCTAGCCTCAGCTATCAGACAACAAAAAGAAATAAAATGCATCTGAATAAGCAAATAAGAGATCAAATTCTCACTCTGCAGATTACGTGATACTTTATGTGGAAAACCCAAAAGACTCCACTCCATATCTGCTAGAATTTAGAGAAATTCAGTAAAGTGTCAGGATATAAAATCAATGCATGGATATCAGTTGCATTTCTATACACCAACAAGACAGAAGAAAAAGAATCTAAGGAGTCAATCCCATCTACAATTGCACCCAAAACCATAAGATACCTAGGAATAAATCTAACAAAGAGGGAAAGAATCTGTACTCAGAAAACTCATGAAAGAAATTGAGAAAGACAAAGAAATGGAAAAACATTTCATGCTCATGGATTGGGAGAAATATTGTGAAATATTTCAGATATTGTGAAAATGTCTATGCTACCTAGAGCAACCTACACATTAATGCAATCCCTATCAAAATACCAGCAACTTTTTTCAAAGAATGGAACAAATAATCCTAATATTTATATGGAACCAGAAAAGAACATGAATACCCAGAGTAAGTTTGAAAAAGAAAACCAAAGCTGGTGGCATCACAATTCCAGACTTCAAGCTCTATTACAAAGCTGTCATCATCAAGACAGTATGGTAGTGGCACAAAAAACAGACACATAGATCAATGGAACAGAATAGAGAGCCCAGAAATGGACCCTCTATGGTCAACTAATAATCGACAAAGCAGGAAAGAATGTTCAGTGAAAAAAAGACTGTCTCTTCAAAAAATGGTGTTGGGAAAACTGGACAGCCACATGCAGAAAAATGAAACTGGACCATTTTCTTACACCACACATGAGAATAGACTCAAAATGGATGAAAGACCTCAATGTGAGAAAGGAATTCATCAAAATACTTGAGGAGAACACAGGCACCAACCTCTTCGACCTCGGCTGCAGCAACTTCTTCCTAGAAACATCGCCAAAGGCAAGGGAAGCAAAGGCAAATGAACTACTGGGACTCATCAAGATCAAAAGCTTTTGCACAGCAAAGGAAACAGTCAACAAAACCAAAAGAAAACCAACAGAATGGAAGAAGATCTTTGCAAATGACATATCAGATAAAGGGCTAGTATTCAAAATCTATAAAGAACTTATCAAACTCAACACCCAAAGAACAAATAATCCAATCAAGAAATGGGAAGAAGACATGAACAGACATTTCTACAAAGAAGACATACAACTGTCCAACAGACACACATCTTCCCTGTAAGAGAAAATTCTTTTCAAAAGCTTCGTCAAATCTATTAAATTATCTATCTGTTTTAAAAAGTGCTCAACATCACTAAACATCAGGGAAATACAAATCAAAACCAATGAGGTACCACCTCACACCAGTCAGATTGGCTAAAATTAACAAGTCAGGAAATGACAGATATTCGAAAAATGCAGAGAAAGGGAAACTCTCTCATGCTGTTGGTGGAATACAAACTGGTATAGCCATTCTGGAAAACAGTATGGAGTTTCCTCAAGAAGTTAAAAAATAGAGTTATCTTATGACCCAGCAATTGCACTACTGGATATTTACCTCAACGATACAAATGTAGTGATCCAAATGGGCACATGCACCACAATGTTTATAGCAACAATGTCCATAATAGCCAAACTATGGAAATAGCCTAATGTTCATCAACAAGGGAATGAGTAAAGAAGATGTGGTATATATACACAATTGAATGTTATGCAGCCATCAAAAAATGAAGTCTTGCCATTTGCAATGATGTGGATGGAACTTGAAGATACCATGCTAAGCAAAATAAGTCAATCAGAGAAGACAGGTATCATATGATCTCACTGATATTGAGATTTTGAGAATTTGAGAAACAAGAGAGAACATCATAGGGGAAGGGAGCGAAAAAATGAAACAAGACAAAAGCAGAGAGGGAGACAAACCCTAAGAGACTCAATCTCAGGAAACAAACTGAGAGTTGCTGGAGGGGAGGGGAGTGGGAGCATTGGGGTAGCTGAGTGATGGACATTGGGGAAGGTATGTGTTATGGTGAGTGATGTGAATTGTGTAAGACTGATGAATCACAGAGGGAGTCAAGATGGCGGGGAAGTAGGAGGAGGCACCATTTCAACCTGTACCCTAAAGTGAGCTGATTACCTACCAAAGAACTCCGACCACCCATGAAATCAGCCTGAGATCAGAATTATACACGTCTGGATCTCTACTGGAGCAGAAGACGCCAGTGGCAGGTAAAGCAGACTGGGAGCATCAGACTGATATTGGAAGATAAACAAAAGGGGGAGGGAGCCACCAGAGGTGACCGATTGGAAAGTAACACCCCAACACGAGAGTGCTCTGCGTCTGGGGACCAGCATTAACTTGGAGTCTGGTTGAAAGCACTCAAAAAACAAACAGCAAAGGATCACGGGGGGTAATAGCGGGAACCTGGGCGGTTAGGGTCAGGGACCTAAGTCCCCGGACCCAGGACAGCCTCCCCTGGCGCGGAGCCAGAGAGAGTGAGGCAGAGAAATCAGGTCTCTGGCCCTAAGCCGCCAGTGCGCATGAACGCCAGCGCGCCCGAGAACAAGTGGGGTCTGGCTCCCATGAGGGGCTGGGAGCCTGGCCAGACGGCAATCTTGAAAAGCGTGCGTCCCACACCCTCCCTTGGGATACGTGCTCATAGGCGCTAGCCTGGAGCTCTGGCAGCGGGAAAAACCAGACATTCCCAGCCCGGGACAGCGGGAAAATCTCAGTGTGCGATCTCTGCTCGGAACCTCTCTGGCGGTCTGGAGCTGCCTAGACAGCCACCGCTGCCCTGGTTTTGGGTACAACGAGGAGCTCCTGCATCCCCAGGGACAGTGACTCAGAACTGACTCTGCCAGCAGCTATTGCAAAACAGTCTGAGGCTTCTCTCTGAGAGGGAGGTTGGGGTGCTGTTTGCTCTCCTCTAAACCTCCAAAAACCATCAAAAGCTGTCAAGGCGAGAGAAAGCAGATGAAAGAACATAAAAACCCCCAGAGAACAAAAGGCTGAAAAAAACAGTTTCCTGAAAAAAAAAAGAGCTCACCCCCTTGAGGGGAGCAGGAGAACCTAACTCAGGGAACATCATTATCTGAAAACCCACGTGGCAGGCCCCTCCCCCAGAAAACCAACCAGGAAGGAAGAAAAAAAAAAAAAGACTACAAGAGAACAACCACCACTACTTCATAAATACAACTTTTATTTTTAACTCTCTACCAATATTCTGGTTCTTTTTTTTTATACATACAGATAATTTTTTAACCTATTTACCATCACACTGAGATGTCCAGTACATCAAATTCTTTAATAACCTTCTAACCTGAAATTTTTGATACATACACCCGTGTTTTTCTTTTGTTTTTCTATTTTTTAACTCTTTTTTAATTTTAACTTTGTTTAGTCTAGTTTATTCTTTTTTAATTTTTATTTTCTACTATACATATAGAGTTAAACTTCAAGGTAATCCCCTTTCCCCAATCAATGCTACCCCTATAGGCAAACCAGTTTCTAATCCCCCTGTAACTTAGGAAAGTTGAGTCCCTTAACAAAAACATCAAGATACCTTCAGGAAGAATCAAAATAACCTTCCTCACCCACACTGAGAATCTATAACCACTCTCCCAATTTTTCCTTCTGTCAGTGTTTCTGTGAATTTGTGTTTGTCCTGATAATATATAAATCTTATACTTGGGGTTCTTTCTGATGAGGTTCTTCCCTCTTTTTTGCTTATATATACATATTTTTTTCTCTTGTCATATACTTTTATCACTCTTTTTGTTTGTCTGTTTTTGTTTGTATACTCCACAAATCTTACCTTGTGGCCCATTTGGGCTGAGCCTTCTCTTTTATCTTCCCTTTTTTTCCTATCTCTCTCTCTCTCTTTTTTTTTTTTCCTTTTTTCTTTCCCCTTTTTTTTCTTTCTTCTTCTCTATTTCTTTTTCTTTTCTTTTTTCTCTCATTTGGGTGGGGAATCCTGATTGCACAGAAGCGTTCCAGGGTGCACATTGACTGCACCACAACCGATAAGTCCAGCTGCATCTGTTTAGTCATCTCTTACCAAAATGACTAGGAGGACGAATACCCAACAGAAGAAAAATACAGAGGATGGACCTTCAGCAACAGAGCTAATGGCTATCAACATAGACAAGATGTCAGAAAAGGAATTCAGACTAACAATTATCCAGGCAATAGCTAGGTTGGAGAAAGCCATGGATGACCAAACAGAATTGATTAGGGCAGAACTGAAAGCCACCAGGGATGATGTTCACAATGTTAGGACAGAACTGAAAGCCACCAGGGATGATGTTCAAAATGCTCTCAATGAGTTCCAATCCAATCTAAATTCTCTGAAAGCTAGGGTAACTGAGACAGAAGATAGAATTAGAGATCTGGAGGACAAACAGATAGAGAGAAAGGATCAGGAGGAAGCCTGGAACAAACAGCTCAGAAGCCACGAAAACAGAATCAGGGAAATAAACGATGCCATGAAACGTTCCAACGTCAGAATTATTGGAATCCCTGAAGGGGAAGAAAAAGAAAGAAGTCTAGAAGATATAGTGGAACAAGTTGTCTATGAAAATTGTCCCAATCTCACGAATGGAAACAACGTTCATGTACTAGAGGCAGAAAGATTTCCTCCCAAGATTTTAGATTCTCGAAAGTCCTCACGGCACCTTATAGTTAGAATGGGGAATTATGCTTCAAGAGAGACCCTCTTAAAAGCATCTAGGACAAAGAAGCTCCTTACATACAGAGGAAAGCCCATTAGAATAACGTCAGACCTTTCCACAGAGACCTGGAAAGCCAGGAATGGCTGGCAAAATATATTCAGAGTACTAAATGAGAAGAACATGCAACCAAGAATACTCTATCCAGCAAGACTGACATTTAAAATGGATGGAGAGATAAAGAGTTTCCAAGACCGGCAAGGCTTAAAAGACTATGCAACCACCAAGCCGACACTGCAGGAAATATTAAGGGGGGTCCTATAAAAGAGAAAAAAATCCTAAGAATATCATTGAACAGAAATATAGAAACAATCTACAGACAGAAAGACTTCAAAGGCAACACGATGTCAATAAAAACCTATCTCTCAATAATCACTCTCAATGTGAATGGCCTAAATGCACCCATAAAAAGACACAGGGTTGCAGATTGGATAAAACGACAGGACCCATCCATATGTTGTCTACAAGAGACCCCTTTTGAACCTAAGGATACACCCAGACTGAAAGTGAAGGGATGGAGAAGCATCTTTCATGCCAATGGGCCTCAAAAGAAGGCCGGGGTAGCAATTCTCATATCAGATAAATTAGATTTTAAACTAAAGACTGTAGTCAGAGATACAGAAGGACACTACATAATTCTTAAAGGGACTATCCGCCAAGACGATCCAACAATTGTGAATATCTATGCCCCCAATATGGGAGCACCCAATTACATAAGAAAACTATTAATCAAGATAAAGAGTCATATTGATATGAATACAATAATAGTTGGAGATCTTAATACGCCTCTCTCAGAAATAGACAGATCATCGAAGCAGAAAATTAATAAAGAAATAAGAGCATTGAATGAAACATTGGACCAGATGGACCTCATAGACATATACAGAACATTCCACCCTAAAACAACAGAATACTCATTCTTCTCAAGTGCACATGGAACCTTCTCCAGAATAGACCACATACTGGGTCACAAAGCAGGACTCAACCGATACCAAAAGACTGACATTATTCCCTGCATATTCTCCGATCACAATGCTTTGAAACTGGAGCTCAATCACAAGGAAAAGTCCAGAAGGAACTCAAACACCTGGAAGCTAAAGACCACCTTGCTTAAGAATGCTTGGATCAACCAGGAGATCATGATGAACTTAAACAATTCATGGAAACCAATGAGAATGAAGACACCTCGGTCCAAAACCTATGGGATACAGCAAAGGCGGTTCTAAGGGGGAAATACATAGCCATCCAAGCCTCCCTCAAAAACATTGAAAAATCCAGAATACACCAGCTCTCTCTACACCTTAAAGAACTGGAGAATCAACAACAAATCAAACCAACTCCACATGCAAGAAGGGAAATAATTAAGATTAGAGCAGAGATCAATGAGGTAGAAACGAGAGATACGGTAGAACGTATCAATGAAACTAGAAGCTGGTGTTTTGAAAGAATCAATAAGATCGATAAACCATTGGCCACACTAATCCAAAAGAAAAGAGAGAAAGCCCAAATTAATAAAATTATGAATGAAAAGGGAGAGATCACAACGAACACCAAGGAAATAGAACAATCATCAGAGATTATTACCAACAGTTATATGCCAATAAGCTAAGCAACCTAGATGAAATGGATGCATTCCTGGAAAGCTACAAACTCCCAAAATTGAACCAGGAAGAAATTGACAACCTGAATAGACCGATATCTAGTAATGAGATTGAAGCAGTGATCAAAAACCTCCCAAAAAACAAGAGCCCAGGACCTGACGGATTCCCTGGGGAATTCTACCAAACTTTCAAAGAAGAAATAACACCAATTCTCCTGAAGCTGTTCCAAAAAAGTGAAGCAGAAGGAAAACTTCCAGACTCTTTTTATGAAGCCAGCATTACCCTGATCCCCAAACCAGGCAAAGACCCTACCAAAAAGGAGAATTTCAGACCGATATCACTGATGAATATGGATGCAAAGATTCTCAACAAGATCCTAGCAAACAGGATTCAGCAGCACTTTAAAAAGGTTATCCACCATGACCAGGTGGGATTCATCCCTGGGTTGCAAGGTTGGTTCAACATTCGCAAATCAATCAGTGTGATAGAACAAATCAATAAGAGAAGAAAGAAGAACCACATGGTCCTCTCAATTGATGCAGAAAATGTATTTGACAAAATCCAGCATCCGTTCCTGATGAAAATGCTTCAAAGTATAGGGATAGAGGGCACATTACTGAACTTCATAAAATCTACCTATGAAGGACCCACAGCAACTATCATCCTCAATGAAAAAAAAGCTTGCAGCCTTCCCGTTGAGATCAGGAACACGACAAGGATGCCCACCCTCACCACTCTTGTTCAACATAGTATTAGAAGTTCTAGCAACGGCAATCAGACAACAATGAGAAATAAAATGTATCCAAATTGGCAAGTAAGAAGTCAAACTCTCTCTCTTCGCAGACGACATGATTCTTTATATGGAAAACCCCAAAGACTCCACCCCCAAACTACTAGAACTCATACAGCAATTCAGTAACGTGGCAGGATACAAAGTCAATGTACAGCAATAAGTGGATTTCTTATACACCAACAATGAAAACACAGAAAGGCCAATTAGAGAATCAATTCCATTTACTATAGCACCAAGAACCCTAAGATACCTGGGCATAAACCTAACCAAAGAAGTAAAGGACCTGTACTCGAGGAACTACAGAACACTCATGAAAGAAACTGAAGAAGACACAAAAAGATGGAAGACTGTTCCATGCTATTGGATTGGAAGAATAAACATTGTTAAAATGTCTATACTGCCTAGAGCAATCTATACTTTTAATGCCATTCCGATCAAAATTCCACCGATATTTTTCAAAGAGCTGGAGTAAATAATCCTAAAATTTGTATGGAGTCAGAAGAGACGCCGAATTGCTAAGGAAATGTTGAAAAACAAAAACAAAACTGGCGGCATCACGTTACCTGATTTCAAGCTTTACTACAAAGCTGTGATCACCAAGACAGCATGGTACTGGCATAAAAACAGACACATAGACCAGTGGAACAGAGTGGAGAGCCCAGATATGGACCCTCAACTCTATGGTCAAATAATCTTTGACAAAACAGGAAAAAATATTCAATGGAAAAAAGACAGTCTCTTCAATAAATGGTGCTGGGAAAACTGGACAGCAATATGTAGAAGAATGAAACTCGACCATTCTCTTACACCGTTCACAAAGATAAACTCGAAATGGATAAAAGACCTCAACGTGAGACAGGAATCTATCAGAATCCTAGAGGAGAACATAGGCAGTAACCTCTTCGATATCAGCCACAGCAACTTTTTTCAAGATATGTCTCCAAAGGCCAAGGAAACAAAACCAAAAATGAACTTTTGGGACTTCCTCAAGATCAAAACCTTCTGCACAGCAAAGGAAACAGTCAACAAAACAAAGAGGCAACCCACGGAATGGGAGAGGATATTTGCAAATGACAGTACAGACAAAAGGTTGATATCCAGGATCTAGAAAGAACTTCTCAAACTCAACACACACAAAACAGATAATCATATCAAAAAATGGGCAGAAGATATGAACAGACACTTCTCCAATGAAGACATACAAATGGCTATCAGACACATGAAAAAATGTTCATCATCACTAGCCATCAGGGAGATTCAAATTAAAACCACATTGAGATACCACCTAACACCAGTTAGAATGGCCAAAATTAGCAAGACAGGAAACAACGTGTGTTGGAGAGGATGTGGAGAAAGGGGAACCCTCTTACACTGTTGGTGGGAATGCAAGTTAGTGCAGCCACTTTGGAGAACAATGTGGAGATTCCTGAAGAAATTAAGAATAGATCTTCCCTATGACCCTGCAATTGCCCTGCTGGGTATTTACACCAAAGATACAGATGTAGTGAAAAGAAGGGCCATCTGTACCCCAATGTTTATTGCAGCAATGGCTATGGTCGCCAAACTGTGGAAAGAACCAAGATGCCCTTCAACGGATGAATGGATAAGGAAGATGTGGTCCATATACACAATGGAGTATTATGCCTCCATCAGAAAGGACGAATACCCAACTTTTGTAGCAACATGGACGGGACTGGAAGAAATTATGCTGAGCGAAATAAGTCAAGCAGAGAGAGTCAAGTATCATATGGTCTCACTTATTTGTGGAGCATAACAAATAACATGGAGGACATGGGGAGATGGAGAGGAGAGGGAGTTGAGGGAAACTGGAAGGGGAGATGAACCATGAGAGACTATGGACTCTGAAAAACAACCAGAGGGTTATGAAGGGGTGGCGGGGGGGGGGGGTGGGAGGTTGAGGAACCAGGTGGTGGGTAATAGGGAGGGCACGTACTGCATGGAGCACTGGGTGTGATGCCAAAACAATGAACACTGTTATGCTGTAAATAAACAAATAAAAATAATTAAAAAAAAGACTGATGAATCACAGACCTGTACCCATCAAACAAATAATACATTATATGTTAATTTTTTAATGTTAAAAAAAAGCACAACCAAAAAAATGAGTCTCTTATGGGCACCATATGGATAAGTCCTGTCTTTTTATCCAATCTGCAATTCTGTGCTATTTATGGGAGCGTTTAGGCCGTTCACATTGAGTGATTATTGAAAGATATGTTTTTGTTATCATATTGCCTGTGAGGTCCTTGTTTCTATGGATTGTCTCTGTAAATTTCTGTTATATGTCACTCTTGGGTTCTTTCTTCTTTTATAGAAACCCCCCTCACATTTCTTGTAGTGCTTAGTGATCACATATTCTTTCAGTTTTTCCCCGTCTTGGAAGCTCTTTATATATCCATCCATTCATTCTAAATGGCAGCCTTGCCAGATAAAGTATTCTTGGCTGGATGTTCTTCTCATTTAGTACCTGAACATGTCTTTCCAGCCCTGTGGACAGGTCTGACATTATTCTGATGTTCCTCTATCTGTCCATAAGAAATATCTTCCCCCTAGCTGCCATTAAAATATTTCCCCTGGGGCGCCTGGGTGGCTCAGTGGATTAGGCCGCTGCCTTCGGCTCAGGTCATGATCTCAGGGTCCTGGGATCGAGCCCCGCATCGGGCTCTCTCTCTGCAGGGAGCCTGCTTCCTCCTCTCTCTCTGCCTGCCTCTCTGCCTACTTGTGATCTCTCTCTGTCAAATAAATAAATAAAATCTTTTAAAAAAAAAATAAATAAAAAAAAATAAAATAAAATATTTCCCCTGGTTTTGGGACACCTGGGTGCCTCAGTTGGTTAAGCAGCTGCCTTTGGCTCAGGTCATGATCCCAGCGTCCTGGGATCAAGTCCCACATCAGGCTCCTTGCTTGGCGGGGAGCCTGCTTCTCCCTCTGCCTCTGCCTGCCACTCTGTCTGCTTGTGCTCACTCTCGCTCCTCTCTCTCTCTCTGACAAATAAATTTTAAAAATCTTTAAAAAAAAATATTTCCCCTGGTTTTAAGATTCACAAGTTTCACTATCACATGCTGGGGGGAAGCTCGTCTGCCCTCCTTGATCTTGGGGAGTGTCCTTTCTGCCTCTAGGACACGAATATTTGTTCCATTCCCCAGATTAGGGAAATTCTCAGCTAGGATTTGCTCAACCTATCATCTAGTCCTCTCTCTCTCTCCACCCCCTCAGGGATCCCAATAATTCTGACACTGGAATGTTTAATGACATTATTTATTTCTCTAATTCTGTTTTCATGGATTCTAAGCTGTTTGTTCCAGGCCTCCTCCTGATCCTTCTTTTCTATCAGTTTGACTTCTAGATCACTAATTTTATCTTCTGCCTCATTTACTTTAGCTGTTAGATATCTAGATTAGATTGGCTCTCATTGATAGCATGTTTAAGTTCTGCCAGATCTGCTTTCACTTCTGCCCTTAGAGATTCTATGTTATCATTAATGGTTTTCTCCATCCTAGCTATTGTCTGCCTAACTGTTACCCTGAAGTCTATTTCCAACATCTTGCTTATGTCCATATCTATTAGTTCTGTGGCAGAGTTCACAGTCTCTGAATTTTTCTTCTGTTGGGTGTTCCTCCTCCTACTCATTCTGTTGAAAGGCAGTTGAGAGAATGTACAGAGTCCAAACTATTGACCACAACTGAAGCAAGATGTACCTGTTTTATAGGGACCTTAGGGTTGTTGGCCTCTGGTTCTTTCACCCTGTCTTCTGTGGGGGAGGGGTCTTCAGGCAACCCTGTCTGGGAAGAATTGCCCTGCCCCCTGTAGGGGGTGGGATGGGCTCAGTGAAAACCGGTTGGGGGGGGAGTTTTTCTCTGGCAGCTTTCCTGGCAGTTTTCTGTGTCTCTTCTGAGAGTCAGAGCAGAAATGACCATATCCAATTCTCTGCATCAGAACAGAGAGATCACAGTCTGTTCTCCAGAAAACTCTCCAGGTCACACTGACTCTGTTTTTGTCTGTGCTGCTAAAAACTACAGCGACCTAGGTTCTGCACCCCACAGCAGCACTCCCAGCCTTCACTTCCATGTCCAGAGACATTTCTACCCTTTGTGCTTCTAAAACTGTCAGCCACCCCCAGTTCACATGCACACCCCCATAGCATCAGGTTTCAGTCTGGGGGACTGTCCTAAAGTCATTTCCCAGCAGCTGCTGGTCTGCGAGTCTGTGCCAGGCCCCAACATGGGACACATTTGCACTCCCTTGTTATTTCACCTCAGCACCAGCACTTATGGTGGCTCCCTCCTCCTTCTGTTTATCTTCCCATATCTGCCTGCAGAATCACGGCTTCCTGCTTTATACCTTGAAACTGCCTGCCAGAGATATTCTGTTGATATAGATCCTGATATGTCTTTTTACATCTCAGGATAATTTCATGGGTGTTCAGAGCGGTCTGGCAGATATCCAGCTCAATTCAGGGGACCAGTTGAAATAGGGTCCCCTACTCCTCTGCCATCTTGGCCCCCTCCCCAAACTGAGGATTTTAGAGGGGAGGGGGTGGGGGAAGTGTAAGCCTGGTGATGGTTATTAAGGAGGGCATGGATTGCGAGGAACACTGGGTGTTATACACAATCAGTGAATCATGGAACACTGCATCAAAAAACTAATGAATAGGGGCGCCTGGGTGGCTCAGTGGGTTAAAGCCTCTGCCTTCAGCTCAGGTCATGATCCCAGGGTCCTGGAATTGAGCCCCACATTGGGCTCTCTGATAAGCAGGGAGCCTGCTTCCTCCTCTCCCTCTGCCTGCTTCTCTGCCTACTTGTGATCTCTGTCTGTCAAATAATAATAAAATCTTTTAAAAAAACTAATGAATATATATATATATATGACTAACATGACATTTTAAAAAATCTCAACATTACTTGGCATCAGGGAAATACAGATCTACAGATCAAAACCACAATGAGATACCATCTCACACCAGTCAGAATGGCAAAAATTAACAAATCAGGAAACAACAGATGTTGGCAAGGATGTAGAGAACAGGAAACCCTCTTCAATTGTTGGTGGGAATGCAAGCTGGTACAGCCACTCTGGAAAACAGTACAAAGTTTCCTCAAGACCCTAAAAATAGAGCTACCCACTGACCCAGGAATTGCACTACTAGGTATTTATCCAAAAATATAAACATAGTGATTTGGAGGAGCACATGTACCCCAATGTTTATAGCAGCAATGTTCACAATAGCTAAAATATGGAAAGAGCCCAGATGTCCACTGACAGATTGACAGGTGAGTGCATAATGAAGGTATGGTATATATATACACACCCACACATACATACACACACACATATACACATATGTGTATATATATATATATATACACATACACATTACATTATATATACATTTATATATACACACACATAGACACATATATGTGTCTGTGTATAGCACAATTATATGTATATATAATGGAATATAATCTATATAATAATAATACACATGTAATGGTATATATAATGAAATATTACTTGGCCATCAAAAAGAATGAAAGTTGTCTTTGCAAGGACATCGATGGAATGAGAGGGTATTATGCTAGGTGAAATAAGTCAGCCAAAGATAGACATACATCATATGATTTCACTCATATGTGGAATTATGAAACAAAATAGATGAACATAGGGGAAGGGAAGGAAAAATAAAATAAGACAAATCAGAGAGAAAGACAAACCATAAGAGAATCTGAATCATAGGAAACAAACTGAGGGTTCCTGGAGGAGAGGTGGGTAGGAGGGTGAGGTAATTGGGTTATGGGTGTTAAGGAGGCAAGTGATGTAATGAGCACTGGGTGTTATACAAAACTGATGAATCACTAAACTCTACCTCTTAAACCAAAATTTTTTTTCTATTTATGATTCTATTTTTTATTATGTTATGTTAGTCAACATACGATACATCATTAGTTGTTTTCTTTTAAAGATTTAATTTATTTATTTAACAGAGAGAGAGATTACAAGTAGACAGAGCAGCAGGCAGAGAGGGGAGGAGGCAGGCTCCCTGCCAAGCAGAGAGCCCAATGCGGGACTCAATCCCAGGACCCTGAGATCACGACCCGAGCTGAAGGCAGAGGCCCAACCCAGTGAGCCACCCAGGCGCCCCACATCATTAGTTTTTGATGTAGTGTTCCATGAAACATAATTTTTTTAAAAATACTTTCTTTCCCTCTCACTGTGGCCTTCCCTTCCACTCTCTTTCCTTCTGTCTCTCTTTCTCTCAAGCAAATAAGTAAATCTTTAAGCAATTAAAATAAAAAAGTTTTTACATTGCAACAGATCAAGAGATTCAACATGTTTATAATAGTTATTTCTCTTTCATGTTCTCCATGTTAGTTTTCAGCATTTTATACTTTACTAATTGTGTAAAGTATTATGCACATGACTATTCTGTTTTGTGATGGCAAAAGTCACCATTTTGGTCTCTCTTTAATTCCATTGTTTCAGGTTTTTTTCTTTAAAAATCTTATATAAAATAAGTGAAATATGAGGGTTTTTTTTATTTCTTTTCAGCGTAACAGTATTCATTGTTTTTGCACCACACCCAGTGTTCCATGCAATATGTGCCCTCCCTATTACCCACCACCTGGGTGGAATATGAGTTTTTAAATGAGTAGCAACAAAGCTTAACCCGTTTAGGTTACCAAGAGATGGCCTTAAATGACGACTAAGCCAGTATTTTTTTCCTCAGTTACTAGACTATGCAATCCACCTGCAACTATATTTTTTTCCTTTTAAGTTGCACACCAATTAAACATATTAACAAATTTTATGAAATTTTCTTTCATTTGCTTATTTAATTAATGATCTTACCAAGTTACAAAAAAGAACAATTTTATCTCTATCCTATGCTTTCAGATCTTTTCATTAGTCTGTATTCTCATATTCATCCTAGTTAAATAATACCATATTATTGTTCACTGTCATGATTTGGGTAATAGAGTCATTTTTTGGTCTATAAGGTTTTTTTTGTTTGTTTATTTGTTTTTAATTTATTTATTTATTTTTATTTGCTTATTTACAGCATAACAGTGTTCATTGTTTTGGCATCACACCCAGTGCTCCATGCAGTACGTGCCCTCCCTATTACCCACCACCTGGTTCCTCAACCTCCCACCCCCCCCTCCTGCCATATAAGGTATTTTTATTACCTTGTAGTCTTCTTTTGAACCTCTTCATTCACTTCAATAATATTGTGTTTGTCTTTGAAATCAATCATTCAAAACTTATAGACTAACCTGAGAAAAGTGATCTGTAACAGTTTCTTTTTAGCAAGAAATGTTAAGGTTTTGTTTTTTGAACCGAAGAAAAATTTGCTTTGTCTTTATGAAAGTAACCCACACTTTTTAGTAGTTTTGCTCTGTGATTTTTTGCATTTGTGTGGTTGCTATAATCCTGTTTCACGTTCTATTCATCTCAACCATGCACTGCAGGTACCAAGCATCTTTGAACATCACCATAGATTCAGGCACAGCCCCTGCATTCTAAGGTTTAGACTGCCCAGCCTGAGACAACAGCTTGAAGAAGCAGGCACCATGTGGTTGTGGTTGTGGTTCTGCCCAGGTTTTTGGCCAAACACCCACTATGGGGAGCAGGGGTGAGGTCTGGAATCTGCCCCAGCACCCATGGGAGCAAAAGCAGTCCAAGCCCCTCAGGCCAGCACTGTGCTCTCCCTCAGTTCCCAGGGCTTCTATCCCTGACACTGGATTATAAGACCTTTCAAGAGATTCTGTGAGGCAGCTAAGTACAACCAGGATGGATTCTGTGTATTTCACCTAAGACAGTTGGGAAATACAACTGTTAAGAAAGAATACACTGATTCTTTTTTTTTTTTTCTTTTTTGGTAGGTTGTGGGGTTTATTTCATTTTTTCAGTGTTCTAAGATTCATTGTTTATGCACCACACCCAGTGCTCCATGCAATACGTGCCCTCCTGAATACCAACCACCAGGCTCACCCAAACCGCTACCCCCTCCCCTCCAAAACCCTCAGTTTGTTTCTCAGAGTCCACAGTCTCTAATCTCCCCCAATTCACTTTTCCTTTCCTTCTCCTAACGTCCTCCGTTATTCCTTATGCTCCATAAGTAAATGAAACCATATGATAATTGACTCTATTTGCTTGACTTATTTCACTCAGCATAATCTCTTCCAGTCCCATCCATGTTGCTACAAAAGTTGGGTGTTCATCCTTTCTGATGGAGGCATAATACTCCATAGTGTATATGGACCACATCTTCTTTATCCATTCATCTGTTGAAGGGCATCTTGACTCTTGCCTCAGTTTGGCGATTGTGGCTATTGCTGCTATGAACATTGGGATACAGATGACCCTTCTTTTCACTACATCTGTATCTTTGGGGTAAATACCCAGTAGTGTAACTGCAGGATCATAGGGAAGCTCTATTTTTAATTTCTTAAGGAATCTCCACACTGCTTTCCAAAGTGGCTTCACCAACTTGCATTCCCACCAACAGTGTAAGAGGGCTCCCCTTTCTCCACATCCTCTCCAACACTTGTTGTTTTACTGTCTTGTTAATTTTGTTAATTTTCACTATTCTAACTGGGGTAAGGTGGTATCTCAATGTGGTTTTGATCTGAATCCCCCTGATGGGTAATGATGATGAACACTTTTTCGTGGGTCTGGTAGTCATTTAGGAATACACTGATACTTATACCATAAATGACTCTTAATCTCACAAAACAAACTGGGGGTTGCTGGGGGGAGGTGGGATTGGGAGAGGGGGAGCGGGCTATGGACATTGGGGAGGGGAGGCGAACCATAAGAGACTATGGACTCTGAAAAACAACCTGAGGGTTTTGAAGGGTCAGGGGTGGGAGGTTGGGGGAACAGGTGGTGGGTGATGGGGAGGGCACGTTTTGCATGGAACACTGGGTGTTGTGCAAAAAGAATGAATACTGTTACGCTGAAAAAAAAATAAATAAAAAGGGAAAAAAAAAAGATACTTATACTTTAAATTTAAATATGCTACTTTCTTAATTTCTAATAACCCTAAGAGTAGTTTATTTTCTGAACTTTGGCTGCCTGCCCTGACCTTAAACACAAGGGATATTAGAATCATTGGACTGGGGGAATGTTAAGCAAGGAAGACATTGTCCAGGACTATTGCAGTAGAGGACCCAGTGTGAGCTCACATCTGTGGAAACAAAAGGATGAAGAATTTTTCAGAGCTGAGACAGAGGGATTGAAGGCCACCTATGTTTGCTAATTATCTCTACCCAGGTAAAAGTGAACTTTTTTTGTGTCTCCTTGACAAGGGTATTTTCTGACAGGGGTAGTTTTAGAACTTGGAGCAAAGCAGCTATAGAAACTAGACTCCTGCCCTCCCACAGAGACCAGGAGACAAGAAAGGTATCTTCCTTGATGATAACATTTTGGTGGGATGGCTTCCTAGTCTTTGAGAAAGACATTATTGGGGTGATTGGGTGGTTCATTTGGTCTTGCTTTTCGCATGGGTCATGATCTTGGGGCCTGGGGTAGAGCCCTGCATTGGGCTGTGCACTCAGCACAGAGTCTACCTGAGATTCTCTTTCATCCTCTGCCCCTGCCCTTCCAACACTAATGCACTAGCTCATTCTCTCTCTCTCTCTCTCAAATAAATAAAGAATACTCTAAAAGAAAGAGATAGAGAGAGACTCCTGGTTTTTAAAACTAGCAGGAAGTTTTACAAATATTTTTTTATCTCAAAGGGACAGAGAGTCTACAAGCAAATCTTCTAAAAAAAATTCTCTGTGGAAAGGAAAGTCAGGGGTCCAAAGTCAGGAAGAAGCCTGTCTAAACTTTAGTCAAGCTGAAGTAAAATTGAGATTGTTTTGGTCACCACTTTGGTCTGATCAAGTCAAGAGTGGTAAATTCATTAATTATTCCAACAGCAGACATTATCCAGCAGTACAGCTGTGTTTTTAAGGACACTGGTTTAAAGCCAGAGAAAGAGTAATTCTTCCAAAATGAGACTTGACCCCTCAACCAGGTGCATATGTAATTTTCCCTCCTTCATACAGATGGACGCAGATTAAGGGAAACAGGACAAGTGGGCAGCTCTTTGGAGGACTAAATATTTTCATCTAAAGGTGAGACTGGATGTTACACAAAGGGACTGTTTAAATGATCAGTTCAGACTAATACTACACTGTTTTTGACATTAGTTAATCTGTATGCCCACTGAGGGCTCAGGAGAAAGACAAGACTGGCTATGGACAAAAATGATGTGCATTTTTGCCTCGTCCAAGGTAAAACACCTCTCTCTGTGAAATGTTAAATGTTGTGGTATTTGGACAGAGTATGAAGCGCATTTTCCACTAGGAAACATGCAGAATGAAAAGAGAGTGACACTGCAACTTTATAAGTAGATGTCAGCTATCTGAGTTTCCCCCACACCTACTGGAAAGCTATAGAAAAATTAATCAAGTGAAAATTAGAAAAACACAAAACATATATCAAAAAAATAAAATAAAATAAGGGGCGCCTGGGTGGCTCAGTGGGTTAAGCCACTGCCTTCGGCTCAGGTCATGATCTCAGGGTCCTGGGATCGAGTCCCGCATCAGGCTCTCTGCTCAGCAGTGAGCCTGCTTCCCTCTCTCTCTGCCTGCCTCTCTGTCTACTTGTGATCTCTCTCTGTCAAATAAATAAATAAAATCTTTAAAAAAAATAAAATAAAAATGGGACACAAATACCATGCAGCTCTGCAGCAAATATTTAAAACTAAATAAGGCACACACAGCAGAGTGACTGAACTAATCTTTCTGTAAGCTATGTGAAATAGGAAACAAAAATGGGCCACTGTTTCCAGAATTTGAACAACAAGCCATAGAGGATATTAATCCCAGAAAGAAAACAGAACAAAACACATAAGGTCAATGTATCAGGATTCTCCAGGGACATGGAACCAATGGGAAATAGTCCTCATCTTTGTATCTTCTTTATACACACACATATATCATCTATATGTACCTACAGACACATGTGTATGAGACAGAGATACATGAGAAACAGAGACACAGGGACACAGAGACAGAGAGACACAGAAACACATTAGAGAGAGACAGAGAAACACATTAGAGAGAGACAGAGACACAGGCACATGAGAAACAGAGACAGAGAATCACAGAGACAGAGAGACAGAGACATATGTATGAGAGAGGCACACAGAGACACAGGTACACAGAAAAGACACACATAGACACAAAGATATAGAGACACAGAGACAGAGACAGGAAAGAGACAAAGGGACACAGAGACAGAGACATATAGACAGAGGAACACAGAGACAGAAATGCTGAGAGAGATCTTAAGGAATTGGCTCATGTGTTTGTGGAGGTTGGCAAGTCTGAAGCCTGTAGTCTGGCAGGCTGGCAGGCTGGAGATTCAGTGAAGAGTTGAGTTGAAGTCTGGAGATTGAATGTTGAAAGTTTAGGCACAATTTCTACATTACAGTCAGGCAGAAGGCAGAATTCCTTGCAGTCAATGAACTTCAGCCTGTGCTCTTATGGCCTTCAAATGATTGGATGAAGCCCACCCATATTATGCAAAATAATCTGCTTTACTTAAAGCCAAGTGATTGTAAATGTTAATCACATCTTTATTTATTTTGGGGGGTGGGCTTTTTATAAAAATTTCTTTTCAGTGTTTCAGAATCCATTGTTTATGCACCACACCCAGTGCTCCATGCCATACGTGCCCTCCATAATACCCATATGAGGCTCACCCAATTCCTACCCCCTCCCCTCCAAAACCCTCAGATTATTTCTCAGAGTCCAAAGTCTCTCATGATTCATCTCCCCCTCCAATTTCTCCCAACTCCCTTCTCCTCTCCATCTCCCCATGTCCTCCATGTCATTCCTTATGCTCCACATCTTTAAAAATACCTTTACTGTGACATCTATACTAGTGTTTGACTAAACAGCTAGTAACCAGTCTCAAGTTGTCATGTATAACCATCATGGTGAGCCTCATAGTGACTTGATTTTCTGCTGAGGCAATCCCTAGCCAGCAGTGAAGAAAAGTAGACATGAAACAGTTGTCACAGTTGCCTTGGACCTTAGGAAGCAGAGACCAGAAATATCAGCAAAGAAATGAGAATCATAGGGCGCCTGGTGATTCAGTCATTAAGCGTCTGCCTTTGGCTCAGGTCATGATCCCAGGGTCCTGGGATCAAGCCCTGCATCAGGCTGCCTGCTCAGGGGGAAGTCTGCTTCTCCTTCTCCCACTCCCTCTGCTTCTGTTCCCTCTCTCATTCTCTCTCTCTGTCAAATAAATAAATAAATAAAATTTTTTTAAATGAGAATCATAGGACACCAGAGTGGCTCAATCAGTTAAGCATCTGCCTTCTGCTCCGGGTCCCTCCTCAGTGGAAAGTCTGCTTTCCCCCTCCCTAAGACCCTCCTTCCCCCCACTCATGCTTGTTCTGTCTCTCTCAAAGAAATAAATAAAATTTTAAAAAGAAATGAGAATCATAAAAAGGGGGGGACTGAAATTCTAGAACTGGAAAGTATATTACCAGAAGTGAAAGATTCAATAGATAGGTTTTACCCATTAAGGTAGATCGATGAACTTGAATACAAATTTTTAGAAACCATTGAATCAAGACAGAGCAATCTGTAAAATAATAACCCCAAACTGAAAGTAATTCAGATATCCATCAACCGAGATGGACAAAGTAGGGTATAACCATTAAATGGAATACAACTTAGAAATAAAAAGAATTGGGACAGCTGGGTGGCTCAGTGTGTTAAGCCTCTGCCTTCAGCTCAGGTCATGGTCCCAGGGTCCTGGGATCAAGCCCAACATCAGGCTTTCTGCTCAGCAGGGAGCCTGCTTCTCCCTCTCTATCTGCCTGCCTCTCTGACTACTTCTGCCTACTTGTGATTTCTCTCTCTCTGTCAAATAAATAAATAATCTTTAGGGAAAAGAAATAAAAAGGATTAAAACAACTAATACACACAACACAAATGAATTTCATAGGTTTTAGGCAGAGTGAATGGAGCTATGAGAAGGGTGTCTGTATGGGGCAGGGAGGAAGTGATGGTGTCATCCCAGTGTGGGTCCCAGATCTAGCATAGGGGAAGGAGAGCATGCAAGTGAATGATGTCCTGATGTAGGGTGTGGAGCACCCACATGGGGTTACCATAATAATGAAAACCAGCATGTGTCCCCTCTCTTTTGTGGGTTCAGGAGGGGATCCCCATAGGTGGAGAAAGGCTGGTGGGGTGAGTAGAAGCCAGCAAGGGTGAAGTACTAAGTACAAGGAAAGATTTCAGTTATTTTATTGATCAGTTACATGATGGAGACATGGCCTTGGGATTACAGCTGTCAACCCTGAATGTAAAACAACTACCACATGAACAACATGGGATCTTCTGAACATTGTACATGTGGGGAAATGGTGTTCAGTGAGGTTGAGACATTTGTATGGAGTTAGATTTGTATGGAGTTAGATTTACTTGCCACTACTATTTGGGGGGATGCTCTCAACATTCAGTGGACAGAAGCCAAGATACTGCTGAATACCCCCACAATGCCCAGGAAATCCCCCAAATAAGGCATTGTCTGGCCCACCTAGGCTCAGTGTGAATGAACCTAGAAAGTGTCAGTGAGGCTTTTGTTGGGAAATCCTAACATGTGGATGCACTGTAGCTTAAGGAAAACACTATAAGAGAAAGTTGGCCAAGTATGTTGGCAGAGTTTTATCCTCTAAATAAGGATACAACCAAATATTGAAGTGGGAAGTTGTAGATTGACAAGATGATGCTGATCACTCAACATCAGATGTAAAGAAGTGGAAGAACAGTAAGGGGAAGGACTGCATGCAACAGTCACAGAAGAGCATTTACATGGCAGGCTGTTTCCATTCCTGCTGTCCCCACCATCTCACCAAAACTTTACTTTTCAGGGCCAATAATCCTTTCTTTCCATTTAGCAAAGTTTCACAGTTGAACCTGATTTCTCAATAATAATTGAAGCACTTGTCCTTGATGATCCCAAAGTATGAGTTTGTGGAAGAGTGGTTGAAAGTAGGAACACAGCACGAACTGACGCAGTCTAAGGGGGAACACTTCCTCTGTGACACTAGCTGAGATCACCAAGAGACAGAAGCATGGGAACAAAGGAGCTGTGAGTCCTGTGATGATTCCTGAGGGGAATAGGGGCAGCAGGGACCACTGACCATAAATTTTGTTATATTATAAGGACAACAGAGGGTATGCCTATGGAATTTTCTCCCAATTTTCTAAACTCTATGACAGAAGAGAAACGTGCTGAATTGTGTGTTTGTGGGAGTACAGTGAGAGGTAAGCATGCTGGGAGTCTAGAAGTCAGAAGAAAGGACCAACGTCTCTCTCACTGTCTTTCTGACAATCCGCCATCAGGGGTCCAGCTCCATGGGGCCAAAAATGGTCTAGAGGAGTTGAAAGACTCAGATAAAGTGGAGGTTAAGAAATTGAAGATATGTATCATTTACAACGACGTGGATGGAACTGGAGGGGATTATGTTAAGTGAAATAAGTCAAGCAGAGAAAAACAATTATCATGTAGTTCCACATATGTGGAACATAAGAAATAGCTCAGAGGATCATAAGGGAAGGGAGGGAAATCTGAATGGGAAGAAATTAGAGAGGTAGTCAAACCCTGAGAGACTCGACTCTGAGAAACAAAAAAGGGGTGGTGAAAGGGAAGTGGGTGGGGGTATAGGGTAACTGGGTGATGGGCATTAAGGAGAGCATATGATATGATGAGCACTGGGTGTTTTATGCAAGTAATGAATCATGGAACACTATACCAAAACAAATTATGTACTATATGTTGGCTAATTGAATTTAAATTTTTAAAAAAGGAAACTGAAGGTATCTTTGAAGCAAGAAATGAAAAAGAATACATGGAAATGGCTAGTTATATGATTACACTTTTATAACTATATATAGGATTATTTTCTCACAAAAGTGAAACTTGGGGACAGGAGCAGATCTGTGGTTACAGAGGCTGGCTTGGGGAAAGGGCTTACTAGGAAGGCACAAGGGACAGGATTGGGGTAATGGAAAGGTTCTATGGCTTAACTATCACTCATTACACCTCATAAAAACATACAGTAAGAGGATGAAATACTATGTGTAAAATGTACATTAATAGCAGCAATGGCCACAATAGCCAAAACATGGGAAAAGCCAAGATGCTCTTCAAAAGATGAATGGATAAAGAAGTTATGGTCCTGGCTAATCGTTAGAGTCAAAAATGGAAGACATAGGGAGAGTCAAGAGGCGGGGAAGTAGTAGGAAGTGCCATTTCAACCTGTACCCTAAAGTGAGCTGATTACCTACCAAAGAACTCCAATCACCCATGAAACCAGCCTGAGATCAGAATTATACACGTCTGGATCTCTACAGAAGCAGAAGATGCCAGTGGGCAGGTAAAGTGGAGTGGGAACATCAGACTGATATCAGAAGAAAAACAAAAGAGGGAGGGAGCCACCAGAGGTGACCAATTGGAAAGTAATACCCCAATACGAGAGTGCCCTGCATCTGGGGACCAGCATTAACTTGGAGTTTGGTTGAAAGCACTCAAAAAAGATAAAAGGATTGCAGGGGGAGATTGTGGGAATCGGGGCAGTTAGGGACAGGGGCTTAAATCCCCCGACACAGGACAGCCTCCCGTGGTGCTGAGACAGAGAGAGTGCGGCGGAGAAACCGGGTCTTGGTCCCTGAGCCGCCAGCGCGCCTGAGCTGCCAGCACACCCGAGAACGCATGGCGTTCTGCTACCGTGAGGGGCTGGGAGCGTCGCCAGACGGCCTTCCTGAGATGCGCGCGCACCACACCCTCCCTGAGAGAGGTGCGGGCAGGAATTAGCCTGGCGCACTTAGATGTGTGCAGAGGGATCAGAGCCTGAGACATGCACACCACACACCCTCCCCTGGGAGAGGTACTCACAGGCGCTAGCCAGGAGCTCTCAGACCAGGAAAAACCAGGCACTCCCAGCCCAGGCCAGCGGGAAAATCTCAGTGTGCAATCGCTGCTTGGAACCTCTCTGGTGGTCTGGAGCTGCCCAGACAGCCACCACTGCCATGGTTTTGGGTACAAGGAGGAAATCCTGCATCCCCAGGGACCGTGACTCAGAACCTACTCTGCAGCAGCTCTGCAGAGCATTCTGAGCCTTCTCTCTGAGAGGGAGGTGGAGTGTAGTTTGCTCTCCTCTAAACCTCCAAAAAACATCAAAAGCTGTCAAGGTGAGAGAAAACAGATGAACAAACATAAAAACCTCCAGAGAACAGAAGCCTGAAAAAAACTGTTTCCTCAGAGCTCACCCCCTTGAGGGAGGCGAGAGGACTTAACTCAGGGAACATCACTGTCTGAAAACCTATGTGGCAGGCCCCTCCCCCAGAAAACCAACCAGGAAAGAAAAAAAAAAAGACAACAAGAGAACAACCACCACTACTTCATAGATACAACTTTTATTTTTAACTCGTTACCACTATTCTGGTTCATTTTTTTATACATATGATAATTTTTTAACCTATTTACCATCACAGTGAGATGTCCAGTACATCAAATTCCTTAATAACCTTCTAACCTGAACTTTTTGATACATATACCCATGTTTTTCTTCTGCTTTTCTATTTTTTAAATTTTTTTTAATTTTAGTTTAGTCTAGTTTATTCTTTTTAATTTTTATTTTCTAATATACATATAGAGTTAAACTTCAAGTTAATCCCCTTTCTCCAATCACTGCTACCCCTATAGGCAAAACAATTTTTAATCCCCCTTTATCTTAGGAAAGGTGAGTCCTTTAACAAAGACATCAAGATACATCCAGGAAGGATCAAAATAACCTTCCTCGCCACACTGAGAATTTATAACCACTCTCCAATCTTTTCCATCTGCCAGAGTTTCTGTGTATTTGTGTTTGTCCTGATAGTATATAAATCTTATATTTGGGGTTCTTTTTGATGAGATTCTTCCTTTTTTTGCTTTTATATTTTTTTTTCTCTTGCCATATACTTTTATCAGTCTTCTGGTATGTCTGTTTTTGTTTGTATACTTCATAAATCTTGCCTTGAGGCCCATTTGGGCTGAGATTTCTCTTTAATCTTCCCTTTTTTCCTGTCTCTCCCCCTCTCTTTTCTTTTTCTTTTTTTTTTTTTTTGCTCCTTTGGGTAGGGGAATCCTGATTGCTCAGAAACATTCCAGGGTGCACCTTGACTGCACCACGGTCGATACATCCAGCTACATCCGTTCAGCCATCTCTCACGAAAATGACTAGGAGGAGGAATGCCAAAAAGAAGAAAAATACAGAGGATGGGCCTTCTGCAACAGAGCTAATTGCTATCGACATAGACAATATGTCGGAAAAGGAATTCAGGCTAACAATTATCCAGGCAAGAGCTAGGTTGGAGAAAGCCATGGATGACCAAACAGAATTGATTAGGGCAGAACTGAAAGCCACCAGGGATGATGTTCAAAATGCTCTCAATGAGTTCCAATCTAATCTAAATTCTCTAAAAGCTAGGGTAACTGAGACAGAAGATAGAATTAGTGATCTGGAGGACAAACAGATAGAGAGAAAGGATCAGGAGGAAGCCTCAAACAAACAGCTCAGAACCCACAAAAACAGAATCAGGGAAATAAATGATGCCATGAAACATTCCAACGTCAGAATTATTGGAATCCCTGAAGGGGAGGAAAAAGAAAGAAGTCTAGAAGATATAGTGGAAGAAGTTGTCTATGAAAATTGTCCCAATCTCATGAACGGAAACAACGTTCATGAACTAGAGGCAGAACAGTTTCCCCCCAAGATTATAGATTCACGAAAGTCCTCATGACATCTGATAGTAAGAATGAAGAATTATAACTGTAGGTAGAACCTCTTGAAAGCAGCAAGGACAAAGAAGCTTCTTACATACAGAGGAAAGCCCATTAGAATAACGTCAGACCTGTCCACAGAGACCTGGTAAGCCAGGAAGGGCTGGCAAAATATATTCAGGGCACTAAATGAGAAGAACATGCAGCCAAGAATACTTTATCCAGCAAGACTGACATTCAAAATGGATGGAGAGATAAAGAGTTTCCAAGACGAGCAATGCCTAAAAGATTATGTAACCACCAAGCCGACACTGCAGGAAATATTAAGGGGGGTCCTATACAAGAGAAAAAATCCTAAGAATATCATTGAACAGAAATATAGAGACCATCAACAGAAAGAAAGACTTCAAAGGTAACACGATGTCAATAAAAACCTATCTCTCAATAATCAGTCTCAAGGCGAATGGCCTAAATGCACCCATAAAATGGCAAAGGGTTGCAGTTGGATAAAACGACAGGACCCATCCATATGTTGTTTACAAGAGATCCATTTTGAACCTAAGAATACACCCAGACTGAAAGTGAAGGGATGGAGAAGCATCTTTCATGCCAATGGGATTCAAAAGAAGGCCGGGGTAGCAATTCTCATATCAGATAAATTAGATGTTAAACTAAAGACTGTAGTCAGAGATACAGAAGGACACTACATAATTCTTAAAGAGACTATCCACCAAGGTAATCTAACCATTGTAAATATCTACACCCCCAATATGGGAGCAGCCAATTACATAAGAAAACTATTAATCAAGAAAAAGAGTCATATTGATATGAGTACATTAATAGTAGGAGATCTTACATGCCTCTCTCAGAAATAGACAGATCATCGAAGCAGAAAATCAATAAAGAAATAAGAGCATTGAATGAAACATTGGACCAGATGGACCTCATAGATATATACAGAACATTCCACCCTAAAACAACAGAATACTCATTCTTCTCAAGTGCACATGGAACCTTCTCCAGAATAGACCACATACTGGGTCACAAAGCAGGACTCAACCGATACCAAAAGACTGACATTATTCCCTGCATATTCTCAGATCACAATGCTTTGAAACTGCAACTCAATCACAAGGAAAAGTTCAGAAGGAACGGAAACACCGGGAAGCTAAAGACCACCATGCTTAAGAATGCTTGGATCAACCAGGAGATCAAAGAAGAACTTAAACAGTTCATGGAAACCAATGAGAATGAAGACACTTCGGTCCAAAACCTATGGGATACAGCAAAGGCGGTTCTAAGGGGGAAATAAATAACCATCCAAGCCTCCCTCAAAAACATTGAAAAATCCAGAACAAACCAGCTGTCTCTACACCTTAAATAATTGGAGAATCAGCTAAGGAAATGTTGAAAAACAAAAACAAAACTGGCGGCATCACGTTACCCGATTTCAAGCTTTACTACAAAGCTGTGATCACCAAGACAGCGTGGTACTGGCATAAAAACAGACACATAGACCAGTGGAACAGAGTGGAGAGCCCAGATATGGACCCTCAACTCTATGGTCAAATAATCTTCGACAAAACAGGAAAAAATATTCAATGGAAAAAAGACAGTCTCTTCAATCAATGGTGCTGGGAAAACTGGACAGCGATATGTAGAAGAATGAAACTCGACAATTCTCTTATGCCATACACAAAGATAAACTCAAAATGGATAAAAGACCTCAACGTGAGACAGGAATCTATCAGAATCCTAGAGGAGAACATAGGCAGTAACCTCTTCGATATCAGCCACAGCAACTTCTTTCAAGATAAGTCTCCAAAGTCCAAGGAAACAAAAGCAAAAATGAACTTTTGGGACTTCATCAAGATCAAAAGCTTCTGCACAGCAAAGGAAACAGTCAACAAAACAAAGAGGCAACCCACGGAATGGGAGAAGATATTTGTAAATGACAGTACAGACAAAAGGTTGATATCCAGGATCTACAAAGAACTTCTCAAACTCAACACACACAAAACAGATAATCATATCCAAAAATGGGCAGAAGATATGAATAGACACTTCTCCAACGAAGACATACAAATGGCTATCAGACACATGAAAAAATGTTCATCATCACTAGCCATCAGGGAGATTCAAATTAAAACAACATTGAGATACCACCTAACACCAGTTAGAATGGCCAAAATTAGCAAGACAGGAAACAACGTGTGCTGAAGAGGATGTGGAGAAAGGGGAACCCTCTTACACTGTTGGTGGGAATGCAAGTTAGTGCAGCCACTTTGGAGAACAGTGTGGAGATTCCTGAAGAAATTAAGAATAGATCTTCCCTATGACCCTGCAATTGCACTGCTGGGTATTTACCCCAAAGATACAGATGTAGTGAAAAGAAGGGCCATTTGTACCCCAATGTTTATTGAGCAATGGCTACGGTCGCCAAACTGTGGAAAGAACCAAGATGCCCTTCAACGGATGAATGGATAAGGAAGATGTGGTCCATATACACAATGGAGTATTATGCCTCCATCAGAAAGGACGAATACCCAACTTTTGTAGCAACATGGACAGGACTGGAAGAAATTATGCTGAGCGAAATAAGTCAAGCAGAGAGAGTCAAATATCATATGGTCTCACTTATTTGTGGAGCATAACAAATAACATGGAGGACATGGGGAGATGGAGAGGAGAGGGAGTTGAGGGAAACTGGAAGGGGAGATGAACCATGAGAGACTATGGACTCTGAAAAACAACCAGAGGGTTATGAAGGGGCGGCGGGAGGGGGTGGCGTGGGGTGGGAGGTTGAGGAACCAGGTGGTGGGTAATAGGGAGGGCACGTACTGCATGGAGCACTGGGTGTGATGCCAAAACAATGAACACTGTTATGCTGTAAATAAGCAAATAAAAATAAATAAATTAATTTAAAAAAATAATTGGAGAATCAACAACAAATCAAACCAACTCCACACGCAAGAAGGGAAATAATCAAGATTAGAGCAGAGATCAATGAGGTAGAAACGAGAGATACAGTAGAATGTATCAATGAAACTAGAAGCTGGTTTTTTGAAAGAATCAATAAGATTGATAAACCATTGGCCACACTAATCCAAAAGAAAAGAGAGAAAGCCAAAAGTAATAAAATTATGAATGAAAAGGGAGAGATGACAATTAACACTAAGGAAGTAGAAACAATCATCAGAAATTATTACCAACAGGGGCACCTGGGTGGCTCAGTGGTTTAAGCCTCTGTCTTCAGCTCAGGTCATGATCTCAGGGTCCTGGGATCAAGCCCCACATTGGGCTCCCTGCTCAGTGGGGAGCCTGTTTCTCCCTCTCTCTGTGCCTGCCTCTCTGCCTACTTGTGACCTCTCTATCAATAAATAAATAAAATATTTTTTTAAAAAAAGAAAAGAAAAGAAATTATTACCAACAGTTATATGCCAGTAGGCTAAGCAACCTAGACGAAATGGATGCATTCCGGGAAAACTATAAACTCCCAAAATCGAACCAGGAAGAAACTGACAACCTGAATAGACAAATATATAATAACGAGATGGAAGCAGTGATCAAAAAACTCCCAAAAAACACGGGCCCAGGTCCTGACAGATTCCCTGGGGAATTCTACCAAATATTCAAAGAAGAAATAACACCAATTCTCCTGAAGCTGTTTCAAAACATTGAAGCAGAAGGAAAACTTCCAGACTCTTTTTATGAAGCCAGCATTACCGTGATCCCCAAACCAAGCAAAGACCCTACCAAAAAGGAGAATTTTACACCAGTATCACTGATGAATCCGGATCCTAAGATTCTCAACAAGATCGTAGCAAACAGGATCCAGCAGCACATTAAAAAGATTATCCACCATGACCAGGTGGGATTCATCCCTGGGTTACAAGTATGGTTCAACATGCACAAATCAATCAATGTGACAGAACAAATCAATAAGAGAAGAGAGAAGAACCACATGGTCCTCTCACTTGATGCAGAAAAAGCATTTGACAAAATCCAGCATCCATTCCTGATTAAAACGCTTCAAAGTATAGGGATAGAGGGCACATTCCTGAACTTCATCAAATCTATGAAGGACCCACAGCAACTATCATCCTCTATTGGAAAAAGCTTGTAGCCTTCCCATTGAGATCAGGAACACGACAAGGATGCCCACTCTCACCACTCTTGTTCAACATAGTATTAGAAGTTCTAGCAACGGCAATCAGACAACAAAGAGAAATAAAAGGTGTCCAAATTGGCAAGGAAAAAGTCAAACTCTCTCTCTTCGCAGAGGACATAGTTCTTTATATGGAAAACCCCAAAGATTCCACCCCCAAACTACTAGAACTCATACAGCAATTCAGTAACGTGGCAGGATACAAAGTCAATGTACAGAAATCAGTGGCTTTCTTATACAGTAACAATGAAAATACAGAAAGGGAAATTAGAGAATCAATTCCATTTACTATAGCACCAAGAACCCTAAGATACCTGGGAATAAACCTAACCAAAGAGGTAAAAGACCTGTACTCAAGGAACTACAGAACACTCATGAAAGAAATTGAAGAAGACACCAAAAGATGGAAGACCGTTCCATGCTCTTGGATTGGAAGAATAAACATTGTTAAAATGTCTATACTGCCTAGAGCAATCTATACTTTTAATGCCATTCCGATCAAAATTCCACCGGTATTTTTCAAAGAGCTGGAGCAAATAATCCTAAAATTTGTATGGAATCAGAAGAGACCCTGAATTGCAAAGGAAATGTTGAAAAACAAAAACAAAACTGGCGGCATCACGTTACCCAATTTCAAGCTTTACTACAAAGCTGTGATCACCAAGACAGCGTGGTACTGGCATAAAAACAGAAACATAAACCAGTGGAACAGAGTGGAGAGCCCAGATATGGACCCTCAACTCTATGGTCAAATAATCTTCGACAAAACAGGAAAAAATATTCAATGGAAAAAAAGACAGTCTCTTCAATCAATGGTGCTGGGAAAACTGGACAGCGATATGTAGAAGAATGAAACTCGACCATTCTCTTACACCATACACAAAGATAAACTCAAAATGGATAAAAGACCTCAACGTGAGACAGGAATCCATCAGAATCCTAGAGGAGAACATAGGCAGTAACCTCTTCGATATCAGCCACAGCAACTTCTTTCAAGATAAGTCTCCAAAGGCCAAGGAAACAAAAGCAAAAATGAACTTTTGGGACTTCCTCAAGATCAAAAGCTTCTGCACAGCAAAGGAAACTGTCAACAAAACAAAAAGGCAACCCACGGAATGGGAGAAGATATTTGAAAATGACAGTGCAGACAAAAGGTTGATATCCAGGATCTATAAGGAACTTCTCAAACTCAACACACACAAAACAGATAATCATATCAAAAAATGGGCAGAAGATATGAACAGACACTTCTCCAATGAAGACATACAAATGGCTATCAGACACATGAAAAAATGTTCATCATCACTAGCCATCAGGGAGATTCCAATTAAAACCACATTGAGATACCATCTGACACCAGTTAGAATGGCCAAAATTAGCAAGACAGGAAACAACGTGTGCTGAAGAGGATGTGGAGAAAGGGGAACCCTCTTCCACTGTTGGTGGGAATGCAAGTTAGTGCAGCCACTTTGGAGAACAGTGTGGAGATTCCTGAAGAAATTAAGAATAGAGCTTCCTTATGACCCTGCAATTGCACTGCTGGGTATTTACCCCAAAGATACAGATGGAGTGAAAAGAAGGACCATCTGTGCCCCAATGTTTATTGCAGCAATGGCTATGGTCGCCAAACGGTGGAAAGAACCAAGATGCCCTTCAACGGATGAATGGATAAGGAAGATGTGGTCCATATACACAATGGAGTATTATGCCTCCATCAGAAAGGATGAATACCCAACTTTTGTAGCAACATGGACGGGACTGGAAGAAATTATGCTGAGCGAAATCAGTCAAGCAGAGAGAGTCAAGTATCATATGGTCTCACTTATTTGTGGAGCATAACAAATAACATGGAGGCCATGGGGAGACGGAGAGGAGAGGGAGTTGAGGGAAACTGGAAGGGGAGATGAACCATGAGAGACTATGGACTCTGAAAAACAACCAGAGGGTTTTGAAGGGGAGGGGCGGGGGTGGGTGGTTGGGGAACCCAGTGGTGGGTAATAGGGAGGGCATGTACTGCATGGAGCACTGGGTGTGATGCCAAAACAATGAACACTCTTATGCTGTAAATAAACAAAAAAAAAATTTACTTCTAAAAAAAAAAAAATTCCTAGCAATGGCAATCAGACAACAAAGGGAAATAAAAGGTATCCAAATTGGCGATGAAGAAGTCAAAATCTCTCTCTTTGCAGATGACATGATTCTTTATATGAAAAACCTCAAAGACTCCACCCCCTAACTACTAGAACTCATACAGCAGTTCAGTAACGTGGCAGGATACAAAGTCAATGTACAGAAATCAGTGGCTTTCTTATACACTAACAATGAAAATACAGAAAGGCAAATTAGGTAATAGATTCCATTTACGATAGCAAAAAGAACCATAAGATACCTGGGAATAAACCTAACCAAAGAGGTAAAGGATCTGTATTCAAAGAACTACAGAACACTCATGAAAGAAATTGAAGAAGACACAAAAAGATGGAAGACCCTTCCATGCTCTTGAATTGGAAGAATAGACATTGTTAAAATGTCTATACTGCTAGAGCAATCTGTATTTTTAATGCCATTCCGGGGGCACCTGGGTGGCTCAGTGGGTTAAGCCTCTGCCTTCAGATCAGGTCAAGATCTCGGGGTCCTGGGATTGAGCCCCGCATCGGGCTCTCTTCTCAGCAAGAAGCCTGCTTTCCCCTCTCTCTCTCTATCTGCCCATCTGCCTACTTGTGATTTCTCTCTCTGTGTCAAATAAAAAAAAAATTTAATGCCATGCCAATCAATATTCCACCTGTACTTTTCAAAGACCTGGAGCAAATAATCCTAAAATTTGTATGGAATCAGAAGAGACCCCGAATTGCTAAGAAAATGTTGAAAAACAAAAACAAAACTGGCGGCATCACGATACCCGATTTCAAGCTTTACTACAAAGTTGTGATCAGTAAGACAGCATGGTACTGGCCAAAAAACAGACTCATAAACCAGTGGAACAGTGTTGAGAGCCCTGTTATCGACCCTCAACTCTATGGTCAAAAAATCTTCGACAAAGGAGGAAAAAATATACAGTGGAAAAACGACAGTCTTTTCAATAAATGGTGCTGGGAATACTGGACAGCTATAAGTAGAAGAATGAAACTCAACCATTCTCTTACACCGTACACAAAGATAAACTCAAAATGGATAAAAGACCTCAACGTGAGACAGAAATCCATCAGAATCCTAGAGGAGAACATGGGCAGTAACCTCTTCGATATCAGCCACAGCAACTTCTTTCAAGATATGTCTCCAAAGGCCAAGGAAACAAAAGCAAAAATGAACTTTTGGGACTTCCTCAAGATCAAAAGCTTCTGCACAGCAAAGGAAACAGTCAACAAAACAAAAAGGCAACCCACGGAATGAGAGAAGGTATTTGCAAATGACAGTACAGACAAAAGGTTGATATCCAGGATCTATAAAGAACTCCTCAAACTCAACACACACAAAACAGATAATCATATCAAAAAATGGGCAGAAGATATGAACAGACACTTCTCCAATGAGGACATACAAATGGCTATCAGACACATGAAAAAATGTTCATCATCACTAGCCATCAGGGAGATTCAAATTAAAACCTCATTGAGATATCATCTTACACCAGTTAGAATGGACAAAATTAGTAAGACCGGAAACAACGTGTGTTGGAGAGGATGTGGAGAAAGGGGAACCCTCTTACACTGTTGGTTGGAATGCAAGTTGGTGCAGCCAATCTGGAGAACAGTGTAGAGATTCCTCAAGAAATTAAAAATAGAGCTTCCCTATGACCCTGCAATTGCAGTGCTGGCTATTTACCCCAAAGATACAGGAGTGAAAAGAAGAACCATCTGTACCCCAATGTTTATAGCAGCAATGGCTATGGTCGCCAAACTGTGGTAGGAACCAAGATGCCCTTCAATGGACGAATGGATATGGAAGATGTGGTCCATATACACGATGGAGTATTATGCCTCCATCAGAAAGGATGAATACCCAACTTTTGTAGCAACATGGACAGGGATGGAAGAGATTATGCTTTGTGAAATAAGTCAAGCAGAGAGAGTCATGTATCATATGGTTTCACTTATTTGTGGAGCATAACAAATAACATGGAGGACATGGGGAGATGGAGAGGAGAAGGGAGTTGAGGGAAACTGGAAGGGGAGATGAACCATGAGAGACTATGGACTCTGAAAAACAACCTGAGGGTTTTGAAGGGGCAGTTGGTGGGATGTTGGGGAACCAGGTGGTGGGTAATCAGGAGGGCACGTATTGCATGGAGCACTGGTTGTGGTGCAAAAGCAGTGAATACTGTTACACTGAAAAGAAATTTTTAAAAAGTGAAAAAAATAACAAATAAAAAAATTTTAAAAAAAGAAGATATAATCCCAGAGGAAGAGTCAAGATGGCAGAGGAGTAGCATGCTGAGATGACATCAGATTGCAGGAGTTCAGTTAGATATTTATCAACCATTCTGAAGACCTACAAACCCAACAGAAGATCAAAGAGAAGAAGAGCAGCAATTCTAGAAACAGAAAATTGAACAATTTCTGAAAGGTAGGACCTTCAGAGAAGTGAATACGAAGCAATGGGAAGGTAGATCAAGGTGGGTGGGGCCACCTCCCAGCAAGCAGTGGAGCAAAGGGCACAAAGTCAACTTTTAAAAGTCTGCTCTTGGGGCACCTGGGTGGCTCAGTGGGTTAAAGCCCCGGCCTTCGGCTCAGGTCATGATCCCAGCGTCCTGGGATCGAGCACCACATCGGGCTCGCTGCTCGGCAGGGAGCATTCTCCCTCTTCTCTCTCTGCCTCTCTCTCTGCCTGTCTCTCTGCCTGCTTGTGATTTTTGTCTGTCAAATAAATAAATAAATAAATCTAAAAAAATAAATAAAAGTCTGCTCCACTGAAGGACATAGGTCCAGAGACTAAGCAGGGGTGGATCTCTCGCAGGGACAGCATAGTCTCAGGTCCCACAGCATCACAGAAGGATCAGGGGTGTGTGAGTGCAGCATAGCTCACAGGTATTAGAGCGGGGATGTTGGCTACAGAGATGGAGCTAAGGAGTGAGCTCTCAGCTTGGGATAACCTTAAACTGTGATCATGGTACAGTCTAATCACTGCTCTTTAAGCAGGGACCCACAAGTGGCAGATCCGAGGAGACTCACCTTCCTTCTCTGGAGGCAGGAATCTGCTGTGTTTGGAGACTCCAAATGGGATTGTGTGCCAGAGATAGAAATGCTCAGTCTCAGACTGGGTGAGCTTGGAGTGCAGCTGGAGACCAGAGAGACAGGAGTGATTGAGCAATTTTCTCCGAGGGCACACTGAGGAGTGGAGCCCCAAGCTCTCAGCTCCTCCAGGCCAGAGATTGGGACGCTGCCATTTTCGTTCCCTTCCTCCAGAGTTCTACAGAAAGCATTCAGGGAACAAAAGCTCCTGAGAGTGAACCCAAGCAGATTACTTAACCCGGCCCCTTAGTAAGGGTGGCACAATTCTGCTTCAGGCAGAGACACTTGAGAATCACTACAACAGGCCCCTCACTCAAGAATATCAGCAAGAACATCCAGCCAGGACCAAGCTCACTGATCAAGGAGAACAGCAGAATTCCAGAGAAGGGGAAAATAAAGCATAGAATTCATGGCTTTCTCCCCAAGGTTCTTTAGTCTTGCAAAGCTAATTAAGTATTTTTAATTTTATTTTTTTCTTGTTCTGATTTTTTAACTTTTCCTCTTTCCTCTTTTAATGTTTTTAACTAGTTTATCTTAACAATATCTTTCTTATAAAAAAAACTTTTTGAACCTTCATTATTATAGTCATATTTCATGCTTCATTGTATCTAACTTTTTTTTATACATATAGGGTTTTTTCCTCTAAAAAATTTTGGGATACAACTTCTTCTAATAGATTAAAATATACCCTAAATCTAGCACAGGGCTCTGTTCTAGTCTCCAGACTGAGTAAATTCTCTCCAGTTTCTTTTTCCTTCTTTTCCCAATAAACTTATCTTATCAACTGCTTTTTTAGAATTTTTTTTAATTTCCATCTTTTTTTTCCCATTTTATTTATTTTTGCAGCGTAACAGTATTCATTGTTTTTGCACAACATCCAGTGCTCCATGCAAAACGTGCCCTCCCCATTACCCACCACCTGTTCCCCCAACCTCCCACCCCTGACCCTTCAAAACCCTCAGGTTGTTTTTCAGAGTCCATAGTCTCTTATGGTTCGCCTCCCCTCCCAAATTTTTTTTTTTAATAAACATATGTATTTTTATCCCCAGGGGTACAGGTCTGTGAATCGCCAGGTTTACACACTTCACAGCACTCACGATAGCACATACCCTCCCCAGTGTCCATAGCCCCCTCCCCCTCTCCCAATCCCACCTCCCCCCAGCAAACCCCAGTTTGTTTTGTGAGATTAAGAGTCATTTATGGTTTGTCTCCCTCCCAATCCCATCTTGTTTCATTGATTCTTCTCCTATCCCCCTAACCCCCCATGTTGCTTCTCCATGTCCTCATATCAGGGAGATCATATGATAGTTGTCTTTCTCCAATTGACTTATTTCACTAAGCATGATATGCTCTAGTTTCATCCACGTCGTTGCAAATGGCAAGATTTCATTTCTTTTGACGGCTGCATAGTATTCCATTGTGTATATATACCACATCTTCTTTATCCATTCATCTGTTGATGGACATCTAGGTTCTTTCCATAGTTTGGCTATTGTAGACATTGCTGCTATAAACATTCGGGTACACGTGCCCCTTTGGATCACTATGTTTGTATCTTTAGGGTAAATACCCAGCAGTGCAATTGCTGGGTCATAGGGTAGTTCTATTTTCAACATTTTGAGGAACCTCCATGCTGTTTTCCAGAGTGGTTGCACCAGCTTGCATTCCCACCAAGAGTGGAGGAGGGTTCCCCTTTCTCCACATCCTCTCCAGCATCTGTCATTTCCTGACTTGTTAATTTTAGCCATTCTGACTGGTGTGAGGTGATATCTCATTGTGGTTTTGATTTGTATTTCCCTGATGCCGAGTGACGTGGAGCACTTTTTCATGTGTCTGTTGGCCATCTGGATGTCTTCTTTGCAGAAATGTCTGTTCATGTCCTCTGCCCATTTCTTGATTGGATTGTTTGTTCTTTGGGTGTTGAGTTTGCTAAGTTCCTTATAGATTTTGGATACTAGCCCTTTATCTGATATGTCGTTTGCAAATATCTTCTCCCATTCTGTCAGTTGTCTTTTGGTTTTGTTAACTGTTTCCTTTGCTGTGCAAAAGCTTTTGATCTTGATGAAATCCCAATAGTTCATTTTTGCCCTTGCTTCCCTTGCCTTTGCCGTTGTTCCTAGAAAGATGTTGCTATGGCTGAGGTCGAAGAGGTTGCTGCCTGAATTCTCCTCAAGGACTTTGATGGATTCCTTTCTCACATTGAGGTCCTTCATCCATTTGGAGTCTATTTTCGTGTGTGGTGTAAGGAAGTGGTCCAATTTCATTTTTCTGCATGTGGCTGTCCAATTTTCCCAGCACCATTTATTGAAGAGGCTGTCTTTTTTCCATTGGACATTCTTTCCTGCTTTGTCGAAGATTAGTTGACCATAGAGCTGAGGGTCGATTTCTGGGCTCTCTATTCTGTTCCACTGATCTATGTGTCTGTTTTTGTGCCAGTACCATGCTGTCTTGATGATGACAGCTTTGTAATAGAGCTTGAAGTCCGGAATTGTGATGCCACCAACTTTGGCTTTGTTCTTCAATATTCCTTTGGCTATTCGAGGTCTTTTCTGGTTCCATATAAATTTTAGGATTATTTGTTCCATTTCTTTGAAAAAAATGGATGGTATTTTGATAGGGATTGCATTAAATGTGTAGATTGCTTTAGGTAGCATGGACATTTTCACAATATTTATTCTTCAATCCAGGAGCATGGAACATTTTTCCATTCTTTTGTGTCTTCCTCAATTTCTTTCATGAGTACTTTATAATTTTCTGTGTATAGATTCTTATCCTCTTTGGTTAGGTTTATTCCTAGGTATCTTATAGTTTTGGGTACAATTGTAAATGCATTGACTCCTTAATTTCTCTTTCTTCTGTCTTGTTGTTGGTGTAAAGAAATGCAACTGATTTCTGTGCATTGATTTTATATCCTGACACTTTATTGAATTCATGTACAAGTTCTACAACCTAACCCTACACTTAAAGGATCTGGAGAAAGAACAAGATAGAAACCCTAAACCCAGCAGGAGAAGAGAAATCATAAAGATCAGAGCAGAAATCAATGAAATAGAAACCAAAAAAAAAACCAATAGAAAAAAATCAATGAAACTAGGAGCTGGTTCTTTGAAAGAATCAATAAGATTGATAAACCCCTGGCCAGACTCATCAAAAAGAAAAGAGAAAGGACCCAAATCAATAAAATCATGAATGAAAGAGGAGAGATCACAACTAACACCAAAGAAATACAGACAATTATAAGAACATACTCTGAGCAACTCTACGCCAACAAATTGGACAATCTGAAAGAAATGGATGCATTCCTAGAGACATATAAACTACCACAACTGAACCAGGAAGAAATAGAAAACCTGAACAGGCCCATAACCAGTAAGGAGATTGAAACAGTCATCAAAAATCTCCAAACAAACAAAAGCCCAGGGCCAGACGGCTTCCCAGGGGAATTCTACCAAACATTTAAAGAAGAACTACTTCCTATTCTCCTGAAACTGTTCCAAAAAATAGAAATGGAAGGAAAACTCCCAAACTCATTTTATGAGGCCAGCATCACCTTGATTCCAAAACCAGACAAGGATCCCACCAAAAAAAGAGAACTACAGACCAATATCCTTGATGAACACAGACGCAAAAATTCTCGCCAAAATACTAGCCAATAGGATTCAACAGTACATTAAAAGGATTATTCACCACGATCAAGTGGGATTTATTCCAGGGCTGCAGGGTTGGTTCAACATCCACAAATCAATCAATGTGATAGAACACATTAATAAAAGAAAGAACAAGAACCATATGATACTCTCAATAGATGCTGAAAAAGCATTTGACAAAGTACAGCATCCCTTCCTGATCAAAACTCTTCAAAGTGTAGGGATAGAGGGCACATACCTCAATATTATCAAAGCCATCTATGAAAAACCCACCGCAAATATCATTCTCAATGGAGAAAAACTGAAAGCTTTTCCGCTAAGGTCAGGAACACGGCAGGGATGTCCATTATCACCACTGCTATTCAACATAGTACTAGAAGTCCTAGCCTCAGCAATCAGACAACAAAAAGAAATTAAAGGCATCCAAATTGGTAAAGAAGAAGTCAAACTATCACTCTTCGCAGATGATATGATACTCTATGTGGAAAACCCAAAAGACTCCACTCCAAAACTGTTAATTTCCATCTTTACAGTCATATTCCATCACTTCACCGTGTTTACCCTTATTTTTGTAAATATTTATAAGTTTTCCTTCTGTAAAATTTTGGGAGGTAGTTTCTTCTAAGAGACCAAAATACACCCAAAATCAAGGGGGTGGCTCTGTTCTATTCACCAGTCTAATATATTTTTTTACTTTTTTTACTTCTTTTTAACTTCCTTTTACCCCCTTTTTTCTCCCCACAATTTGGGGTCTCTTCTTATTTGGTTAATGCACATTTTTAGGGGGTCTTTGCCATTCTGTTAGGATTTTGTTCTCTTATTCATATATTCTTATCTGGATAAAATGACAAGGCAGAAAAACTCACCTCAAAAAAAAAAAAAGAAAAAGAGGCAGTACTGAAGGCTAGGGACATAATCAATATGGAAATTGGTAATATGTCAGAACTACAGTTCAGAATGACCATTCTCAAGGTGCTATCTGGGCTTGAAAAAGGCATGGAATACATTAGAGAAACACTGTCTGGAGAAATAAAATCTCTTTCTGGAGAAATAAAAGAACTAAAATCTAACCACACTGAAATCAAAAAAAGCTATTAATGAGGTGCAATAAAAAATGGAGGCTCTTACTGCTAGGATAAATGAGGCAGAAGAGAGAAGTAGTGATATAGAAGAACAAATGACAGGGAATAAAGAAGCCGAGCAAAAGAGAGAAAAACAACTACTGGACCACAAAGATTTCAAGAGATTTCAAGAGATAAGTGATACCATAAGATGAAACAATATTAGAATAATTGGGATTCCAGAAGAAGAAGAAGGACACGGGGATAGAAGCTATTTTGGAAGAATTATTGTAGAAAATTTCCCTAATATGACAAAGGGAATAAGCATCAACATCCAGGAGGTGCCGAGAACTCCCTCAAAATCAATAAGAAAAGGTCCACACCCAGTAATCTAATAGTAAAACTTACAAGTCTTAGTGACAAAGAGAAAATCCTGAAAGCAGTCTGGGGCAATCAGTCTGTAACATACAATGATAAAAATATTAGATTGGCAGCGGGCTTATCCACAGAGACCTGGCAGGCCAGAAAGAACTGGCATGATATATTCAGAGCACTAAATGAGAAAAACATGTACCCAAGAATTCTACATCCAGCTAGGCTATCATTGAAAAATAGAAGGAGAGATGAAACTCTTCCAGGACAAACAAAAACTAAAAGAATTTGTATTCACCAAACCAGCCCTACAGGAAATATTGAAAGGGATCCTCTAAGCAAAGAGAGACCCTAAAAGTACTAGAGCAGAAAGGAACAGAGAAAATGTACAGTAACAGTCACCTTACAGGCAATACAATGGCACTAAATTCATATCTTTCAATAGTTACCCTGAATGTTAATGGTTTAAATGCCCCAATCAAAAGACACAGGGTATCAGAATGGATAAAAAAAAAAACAAAAACCATCAATATGCTGTCTACAAGAAACTCATTGTAGACCCAAGGACACCTCCAGATTTAAAGTGAGGGGGTGGAACATAATATACAATATTAATGGACATTAAAAGAAAGCTGAGGTGGCAATTCTTATATCAGATCAATTAGATTTTAAGCCAAAGACTATAATAAGAGATGAGGAAGGACACTATATCATACCCAAGGTTTCTGTCCAGCAAGAAGATCTAAAAATTTTAAATATCTATGCCCCTAACATGGGAGCATCCAACTACATAAACCAATTAATAACAAAATCAAAGGAACACATTGACAATAATACAGTAATAGTAGGGGACATTAACACTCCCCTTGCTGAAATGGACAGATCATCCAAGCAAAAGATCAACAAGGAAATAAAAGCCTTAAATGACACACTGGAACAGATGGACATCACAGATAAATTCAGAACATTCCATCCTAAAGCTACATAATACACATTCTTCTCTAGGGCACATGGAATATTCTCTAGAATAGATCACATCCTGGGTCGTGAATCAGGTCTCAACCATTACCAAAACCTTGGTTTCTTTCCCTGAATATTTTCAGACCACACTGCTCTGAAGCTAGAACTCAATCACAAGAGGAAATTTGGAAAGAACCCAAATACATGGAGGCTAAGGAGCATCCTTCTAAGGAATGAATGGGTCAGCCAGGAAATGAAAGAAGAATTGAAAAAAATCATGGAAACAAATGATAATGAAAACACAACAGTTCAAAATCTGTGGGACACAGCAAGGGCAGTCCTGAGAGGAAAATATATAGTGATACAAGCCTTTCTCAAGAAACAAGAAAAGTCTCAAGTACACAACTTAACCCTGCACCTAAAGGAGTTGGAGAAAGAACAACAAAGAAAGCCTAAACCCAGGAAAAGAAGAGAAATAATAGACATCGAGCAGAAATCAATGAAATAGAAACAAACGATGACAACAACAACAACAACAAAACCAATAGAATAAATCACTGAAATGAGGAACTGTTTCTGAAATAATTAATAAGATTGATAAACCCCTGGCCAGACTTATCAAAAAGAAAAGAGAAAGGACCCAAATTAATTAAATAATGAATGAAAGAGGAGCGATCACAACCACCATCAAAGAAATACAAACAATTATAAGAACATGTTACAAGCCACTATATACCAGCAATTTTGACAATCTGGAAGAAATGGATACATTCCTAGAGACATATAAATGACCACAACTGAACCAGGAAGACACAGAAAACCTGAACAGACCCATAACCAGTAAGGAGATTGAAGCAGTCATCAAAAATCCCCCAACAAACAAGAGCTCGGGGCCAGATGGCTTCGCAGGGGAATTTTACAAAGCATTTAAAGAAGAATTATTACCTATTCTCCTGAAAGTGCTCCAAAAAATAGAAATGGAAGGAAAACATTCAAACTCATTCTATGAGCCTGGCCCCCAGCGCCCACCTGGTCAGCCCGGCTCAGCCATGATCAAGGCGATCCTCATCTTCAACAACCACGGGAAGCCGTGGCTCTCCAAGTTCAACCAGCCCTACAGTGAAGATACACAACAGCAAATCATCAGAGAGACATTCCATTTGGTATCTAAGAGAGATGAAAATGTTTGTAATTTCCTAGAAGGAGGATTGTTAATTGGAGGCTCTGATAACAAACTGATTTATAGACATTATGCAACATTATATTTTGTCTTCTGTGTGGATACTTCAGAAAGTAAACTTGGCATTTTAGATCTAATTCAAGTATTTGTGGAAACATTAGACAAGTGTTTTGAAAATGTCTGTGAACTGGATGTAATTTTCCATGTACACAAGGCACTGTGTCTGGTGAAGGTTCAGACCCTACCCAGAAGATCCACATCTAGAGGACGAAACAGTGGCATTAATTTTTTTTTAATTTTTTTTTATTTCTTTATTTACAGCATAACAGTTTTCATTGTTTTGGCATCACACCCAGTGCTCCATGCAGTACGTGCCCTCCCTATTACCCACCACCTGGTTCCTCAACCTCCCACCCCACCACCCCCCACCCCCGTCGCCCCTTCAAAACCCTCTGGTTGTTTTTCAGAGTCCATAGTCTCTCATGGTTCATCTCCCCTTCCAGTTTCCCTCAACTCCCTCTCCTCTCCATCTCCCCATGTCCTCCATGTTATTTGTTATGCTCCACAAATAAGTGAGACCATGTGATACTTGACTCTCTCTGCTTGACTTATTTCGCTCAGCATAATTTCTTCCAGTCCCGTCCATGTTGCTACAAAAGTTGGGTCTTCATCCTTTCTGATGGAGGCATAATACTCCATCGTGTATATGGACCACATCTTCCTTATCCATTCATCCGTTGAAGGGCATCTTGGTTCTTTCCACAGTTTGGCGACCGTAGCCATTGCTGCAATAAACATTCGGGTACAGATGGCCCTTCTTTTCACTCCATCTGTATCTTTGGGGTAAATACCCAGCAGTGCAATTGCAGGGTCATAGGGAAGCTCTATTCTTAATTTCTTCAGGAATCCCCACACTGTTCTCCAAAGTGGCTGCACTAACTTGCATTCCCACCAACAGTGGAAGAGAGTTCCCCTTTCTCCACATCCTCTCCAACACACGTTGTTTCCTGTCTTGCTAATTTTGGCCATTCTAACTGGTGTCAAGTGGTATCTCAATGTGGTTTTAATTTGAATCTCCCTGATGGCTAGTGATGATGAACATTTTTTCATGTGTCTGATAGCCATTTGTATGTCTTTGTTGGAGAAGTGTCTGCTCTTGAATAGGAAGAATAAACATTGTTAAAATGTCTATACTACCTAGAGCAATCTATACTTTTAATGCCATTCCGATCAAAATTCCACCGATATTTTTCAAAGAGCTGGAGCAAATAATCCTAAAATTTGTATGGAATCAGAAGAGACCGCGAATTGCTAAGGAAATGTTGAAAAACAAAAACAAAACTGGCGGCATCACGTTACCCCGATTTCAAGCTTTACTACAAAGCTGCGATCACCAAGACAGCGTGGTACTGGCATAAAAACAGAAACATAAACCAGTGGAACAGAGTGGAGAGCCCAGATATGGACCCTCAACTCTATGGTCAAATAATCTTCGACAAAACAGGAAAAAATATTCAATGGAAAAAAAGACAGTCTCTTCAATCAATGGTGCTGGGAAAACTGGACAGCGATATGTAGAAGAATGAAACTCGACCATTCTCTTACACCGTACACAAAGATAAACTCAAAATGGATAAAAGACCTCAACGTGAGACAGGAATCTATCAGAATCCTAGAGGAGAACATAGGCAGTAACCTCTTCGATATCAGCCACAGCAACTTCTTTCAAGATATGTCTCCAAAGGCCAAGGAAACAAAAGCAAAAATGAACTTTTGGGACTTCATCAAGATCAAAAGCTTCTGCACAGCAAAGGAAACAGTCAACAAAACAAAAAGGCAACCCACGGAATGGGAGAAGATATTTGCAAATGACAGTACAGACAAAAGATTGATATCTAGGATCTATAAAGAACTTCTCAAACTCAACACACCCAAAACAGATAATCATATCCAAAAAAAGGGCAGAAGATATGAGCAGTGGCATTAATAAGGATCAGTGTGTTCAGTGTTCATGGGAACAGAGCTGACCTACCTCCCTTTGCCTGGGAGAGTGTGAATGGAGGAAATTACATTGAAGTTGGATTTTGCAAGGATTGTTCACAATATTCTTGCAGAAATGGTGATGGGGAGAATGGTACTGGAGACCAACATGAATGAGATTGTTACTCAAATTGATGCACAAAATAAGCTGGAGAAATCTGAGGCTGGCTTAGCGGGAGCTCCAGCCCGTGCTGTATCAGTTGTAAAGAATATGAATCTTCCTGAGATCCCAAGAAATATTAACACTGGTGACATCAGTATAAAAGTGCCAAACCTGCCCTCTTTTAAATAAAAATTTAAAAGGCCACTCCCAGGTAAAATCCAGGGGGAAAAGTCATCTAAGTTTACCATACAGTTGTTTACCAAAAATAGAGGAGGAGAGTCTTAACTTTTGCTCTTGGATTTAAGTCAAGGTACTGTATAAAAGTTGTGTAAAATCAGTATGGAAGTTCAACGTTGTTTTTCTTTCTCAGTGATTTTGAAGAAATTGAGTGGTCCCAGTGTGATGTTTCTCTTTCTTTTATAAACTGCATTCCTGTGCCCACCTATGGCATGACTCTGTGTATTGGCTACTACAGTATTTCAAAATGTGTTTGAGACGTTTCTTTAAATTATGTACAATCCAAAATGTTGGTGTTCTGTATGGATCACAAGTGCAGCATTTCATAATTCTTTCTGTTATTTGTCACAATGGTTATTTAAAGAACCAAGTATGTATTGCATGAAAACATTATGACCTTTTCCTCTTAGTTTAAATAAACTCCAAGGTAACTGGACTTCTACAGAACCTTTCTGTTTGCCTGATATCTACTTTAGCAATAATTTTTTTATGACCCTCTAACTCAACAAAGTAAATAAATGTATATTTTATCACTGTTAAAAAAAAGAGAGAGAGAATTACAGACCAATGTCCTTGATGAACACAGATGCAAAAATTCTCACCAAAATGCTATCCAATAGGTTCCAATAGTACATTAAGAGGATTATTCACCACGACCAAGTGGGATTTATTCGAGGGCTGCAAAGTTGGTTCAACATCTGCAAATCAATCAATGTGCTAGAATACATTAATTAAAAAAAGAACAAGAACGATATGATACTCACAATAAATGCTGAAAAAGCATTTGACAAAGTACACCATCCTTTCTTTTTCTTTAAAGATTTTATTTTATTTATTTAACAGAGAGAGAGATCGCAAGTAGGCAGAGAGGCAGGCAGAGAGATAGGAGGAAGCAGGCTTCCTGCGGAGCAGAGAACCTGATGCGGGGCTCAATCCCAGGACCCTGAGATCATGACCTGAGCCGAAGGCAGTGGCTTAATCCACTGAGCCACCCAGGCTCCCCTACACCATCCTTTCTTGATCAAAACTCTTCACAGTCTCAGGATAGAAGGCACGTACCTAAATATCATCAAAGCCATCTATGAAAAACCCACAGCGAATAACATTCTCAATGGGGAAAAACTGAGAGCTTTTCCACTGAGGTCAGGAACATTGCTGATGTACATTATCACCACTGCCATGCAATATAGTACTAGAAGTCCTAGCCTCAGCAGTCAGACAACAAAAAGAAATTAAAGGCATCCAAATCAGCAAAGAAGTCAAACTATCACTCTTTGCAGGTGATACGGTAATTTATGTGGAAAACCCAAAGACTCCACTTCAAATCTGCTAGAACTTGTACAGGAATTCAGTAAAGTGTTAGGATATAAAATCAATGCACAGATATCAGTTGCATTTCTTTACACCAACAACAAGACAGAAGAAAGAGAAATTAAGGAGTCAATCCCATTTACAATTGCACCCAAAACCTTAAGATACCTACGAATAAACCTAACCAAAGAGGCAAAGAATCTGTACTCAGAAAACTATAAAGTACTCATGAAAGAAATTGAGGAAGACACAAAGAAATGGAAAAATGTTCTAAGCTCATGGTTTAGAAGAACAAATATTGTGAAAATGTCTATGCTATGTAAAGCAATCTACAAGTTTAATGAAATGCCTATCAAAATACCATCCATTTTTTCAAATAAATGGAACAAATAATCCTAAAATTTATATGAAAGCAGAAAAGACCTCGAATAGCCAGACAAATTTTGAAAAAGAAAGCCAAAGTTGATGGCATCACAATTCCAGACTTCAAGCTCTATTACAAAGCTGTCATCATTAAGACAGTATGCTACTGGCACAAGATCAATGGAACAGAATAGAGAGCCGAGAAATGGACCTTCAATTCTAGAGTCTACCAATATTCAACAAAGCAGGAAAGAAGACAGTCTCTTCAACAAATTGTGTTAGGAAAACTGGACAGCCACATACAGAAAAATGAAACTGGACCATTTTGTTACACCACACACAAAAATAGGCTACAAATAGATGAAACACCTCAATGTGAGAAAGGAATCCATCCAAAACCTTGAGGAGAACACAGGCAGCAACCTATTTGACCTCGGCTGCAGCAACTTCTTCCTAGAAACATCACCAAAGGCAGGGGAAGCAAGGGCAAAAATGAACTTCTGGGACTCATCAAGATCAAAAGCTTTTCGAAAATGAACTTTTGGGACTTCATCAAGATCAAAAGCTTCTGCACAGCAAAGAAAACAGTCAACAAAACAAAAAGGCAACCCACGGAATGGGAGAAGATATTTGCAAATGACAGTACAGACAAAAGGTTGGGGGAACAGGTGGTGGGTAATGGGGAGGGCACGTTTTGCATGGAGCACTGGGTGTTGTGCAAAAACAATGAATACTGTTACGCTGAAAAAAATAAATAAAATGGAAAAAAAAAAAAGGTTGATACCCAGGCTCAGTGGGTTAAGCCTCTGCCTTCACCTCAGGTCATGGTCTCAGAGTCCTGGGATTGAGTCCTGCATCGGGCTCTCTGCTTGGCGGGGAGCCTGCTTTGCCCTCCCCCTCTGCCTGCCTCTCTGCCTACTTGTGATTTCTCTCTCTCTCTGTCAAATAAATAAATAAATTATTTTTTAAAAAGGTTGATATCCAGGATCTATAAAGAACTCCTCAGACTCAACACACATGAAACAGATAATCATATCAAAAAATGTACAGAAGATATGAACAGACACTTCTCCAACGAAGACATACAAATGGCTATCAGACACATGAAAAAATGCTCATCATCACTAGCCATCAGGGAGATTCAAATTAAAACCACTTTGAGATATCACCTTAAACCAGTCAGAATGGCCAAAATTAGCAAGACCGGAAACAACGTGTGTTGGAGAGGATGTGGAGAAAGGGGAACCCTCTTCCACTGTTGGTGGGAATGCAAGTTGGTGCAGCCACTCTGGAGAACAGTGTGGAGATTCCTCAAGAAATTAAAAATAGAGCTTCCCTATGACCCTGCAATTGCCCTGCTGGGTATTTACCCCAAAGATACAGAAGGAGTGAAAAGAAAGGTCATCTGTACCCGAATGTTTATTGCAGCAATGGCTACGGTCGCCAAACTGTGGAAAGAACCAAGATGCCCTTCAACGGATGAATGAATAAGGAAGATGTGGTACATATACACGATGGAGTATTATGCCTCCATCAGAAAGGATGAATACCCAACTTTTGTAGCAACATGGACGGGACTGGAAGAGATAATGCTGAGTGAAATAAGTCAAGCAGAGAGAGTCAAGTATCATATGGTCTCACTTATTTGTGGAGCATAACAAATAACATGGAGGACATGGGGAGATGGAGAGGAGAAGGGAGTTGAGGGAAATTGGAAGGGGAGATGAACCATGAGAGACTATGGACTCTGAAAAACAACCTGAGGGTTTTGAAGGGGTGGGGGGTGGGAGGTTGGGGGGAACCAGGTGGTGGGTGATAGGGAGGGCACGTGTTGCATGGAGCACTGGGTGTGGTGAAAAAACAATGAATACTGTTACACTGAAAAGAATTTTTTAAAAAGAGAGAGACAAGAGCTTTAAATGACACATTGGACCAGATGGACTTCATAGACATATACAGAACATTGCATCCTAAATCAACAGAATATTCATTCTCAGGTGCACACAGAACTTTCTCCAGAAGAGGTCATATACTGGGTCAAAATCAGGTCTCAAAAAGTACAAAAGATTAAGATAATCCTATGCATATTTTCAGACCACAATGCTTTGAAACTGGAACTCAACAACAAGAAGAAATTTGGAAGGAGCTCAAACAATTGGAAGGTATAAAGCACCCCAACAAAGAATGACTGGGTCTCACTGAATGGGAGAAGATATTCGCAAATGACAACACAAAGGGCTGATATCCAGGATCTAGAAAGAACTCCTCAAACTCAACACAAACAAAACAGACAATCATGTCAAAAGCGGGCAGAAGACATAAACAGACACTTCTCCAATGAAGACATACAAATGGCTAACAGACACATGAAAAAATGTTCATCATCACTAGCCATCAGGGAGATTCAAATCAAAACCACAATGAGATACCACCTTACATCAGTTAGAATGGCCAAAATTAACAAGACAGGAAACAACGTGTGTTGGAGAGGATGTGGAGAAAGGGGAGCCCTCTTACACTGTTGGTGGGAATGCAGGTTGGTACAGCCACTTTGAAAAACAGTGTGGAGATTCCTTAAGAAATTAAAAATAGAGCTTCCCTATGACCCTGAAATTGCACTACTGGCTATTTACTACAGAGAAACAAATGTAGTGAAAAGAAGGGCCATCTGTATCCCAATGTCCATAGCAGCAATATCCATAGTCGCCAAACTGTGGAAAGAACCAAAATGCCCTTCGATGGATGAATGGATAAGGAATATGTTTTCCATATACACAATGGAGTATTATGCTTCCATCAGAAAGAGTGAATACCCAAATTTTGTAGCAACATGGATGGACTGGAAGAGATTATGCTGAGTGAAATAAGTCAAGCAGAGAGAGTCAATTATCATTTGGTTTCACTTATTTGTGGAGCATAAGAAATAACACAGATGACATGGGGAGATGGAGAGGAGAAGGGAGTTGGGGGAAATTGGAGGGGAAGATAAATCATGAGAGACTGTGGACTCTGAGAAACATACTGAGGGTTTGGAGGGGAGAGAGGTGAGAGGTTGGGTGAGCCTGGTGGTGGGTAATAATGAGGGCACATATTGCATGGAGCATTGGGTGTGGTACATAAACAATGAATTCTGGAAGACTGAAAAGAAATTTAAAAAATAATTAAAAATTAAATAAATAAATAAAAATTTTAAAGAAATAATATTTTAAGAAAAACATTAATAAAGTTACATATTCTTTTCTTAAAAATAAAATTAAAATGATGTGCTATATGCTGACTAACTGAGCATAGTAATAATAAAAAAGAAGTGTGGGTAGAAGTGGACTTGATGGGCTCATTAAACCTTTTGATCACCTCCTTTGGAATATCTTTCTAGAATCTTTCTTTTGCTCTTGTGACATTTTTCATATAAGCTGTTATATTTACAACATTATATTCTGATTACCTGGTAGGTATATCAGTTCCTGTCCTTCTATGATGGATCATTGGAGGGGAATGAATAGCTGACATTTACATGGTTGTGTTTCCTGATGTCCAGCAGGTGCCACAGTGCCTCATACTGAGTTGGTGATTGACAGCAATTCCAAGAGGAATAATAAATGAATGTGGTGAAGGACACCTGAGGTTAATGTGGCAGCTGGTTCAGCTATCTGGATACTGACTGAGCCCATGTGACATCCAGTGTGGATGTCCAATTATCTACACAAATACCCTGGAAATGGCCAGAGTTGGTGCTGGGAGGAAAGTTTGGATGCAGGAGCACAAGGCTCAGTCAGAGTAGGGACATGCCTGGGCAGTAGATAGGTTAGGAAAACAAGATGCAGGCTTCAGAGGGAAGAACGTTTTATGTGATGGGAACAAGTAGCAATCATGGAGGGGAAGGGGTTTAAAGAACAACCACTGTGAAAGAAGGAGCAGGTTTGAACTGAGGAACAATAAGGGAAACAGTGTGTGAGAGAAAAATTGACCATTGACACAGAGAAAAACCATCATGAAATGGAAGTGAGCAGCATTAGGGAATTTGTTCATAATATTGCTAGGGTTCAATGGAAGTGTATAAATGAAATAATTCAAAGGGAAGCATCTCAAGACAGAGTAAGAATGACCATAGAGGGTACATAAGGTGAGGTGATTTAAGGTGAAGAAAAACTGTCTTGTTGCCTGATTTTACTTTTCTCCATGTAGAACTTCCACAGATGGAAATGCTTGCCTTCCAAATAATACATTTTAGTCTTAGAGAAGAAAGATATTCTTTGAAAGATGTAATAAACTCTTGGGTCGAATATAAGCAAGTAACAACTTCTTACTCATAAAGCAGACTGATGAAGAACATGAAAAATTTCAGAATTATTTTGGTAAGTAAGAGGAACATAGAACTTCACCATGGTTTATGTAAACAGTCATTGGGAAAGCATTGTATGAATTATTTGCATGCCAACTCATGAGTGCCATGCACTATAGTAATATCATTCATTCAAAACCACTCTCTTGTAAAAACCATTTCATGAAATGAAAAAGGAGAACATTTTGTATTCGATGCTTCCTGTAGATAATAATGAGAAAATGGATTCAGTTTCCCCTAAGATATGCTTAATGCAATCATAAAAATAACTTTCATATGACAAGTACTGTATGGTGATCACTGGCAAGATCAAACAAAGCAAGGTCACTAAAATTTGTGCTGTATATTAATATAATTATCCTAAAATGAGGATTAATCTGAGGTTTCCTGGAAAAAGCAATCTTGGAGCAAACAAGAGAGAAACATTATGGTTGCATGAACTGCTGTTTTGAATATTCTCTCAAATTTAATTCGATCATATTTTCAAACTAAAAACTGCAGTACTGTTCTGTATGACATTGTTTGAAAGGCACAGGAGTCATGGATCAAGGATCATGGCCCACACACTCATGATGTGTGTTTCTACCTGATATATATTCTCATCTGATGTGAATTTGCAGTTGGACCTGTGTGGGGCTGAAATGGGACAGTCATGGGAAGAGTTCTGAGATGTGAGTCTAAAGAGAAAGAAATAATTATGTTTTTCTTTTTTTTTAAAGATTTTATTTATTTATTTGACAGAGAGAGATCATAAGTAGGCAGAGAGGCAGGCAGAGAGAGTGAGAGGGAAGCAGGCTCCCTGCCGAGCAGAGAGCCCGATGTGGGACTCGATCCCAGGACCCTGAGAACATGACCTGAGCTGAAGGCAGCAGCTTAAACCACTGAGCCACCCAGGCGCCCCCAATTATGTTTTTCTTTAAGTAAAAAAAAAAATCCAAATCAGCCTTAAAGCAAGATTTAACTACTGATCATATCGTTTTTGTGTGTCTATAAAAACTTACCCAAGTGTGTTAATAAAAGAAAGTAGGGGGGAGTCAAGATGAAAATACAGAAAGGGAAATTAGAGAATCGATTCCATTTACTATAGCACCAAGAACCCTAAGATACCTGGGAATAAACCTAACCAAAGAGGTAAAGGGCCTGTACTCGAGGAACTACAGAACACTCATGAAAGAAATTGAAGATGACACAAAAAGATGGAAGACTGTTCCATGCTCTTGGATTGGAAGAATAAACATTGTTAAAATGTCTATATTGCCTAGAGCAATCTATACTTTTAATGCCATTCCGATCAAAACTCCACCAGTATTTTTCAAAGAGCTGGAGCAAATAATCCTAAAATTTGTATAGAATCAGAAGAGACCCCGAATTGCTAAGGAAATGTTGAAAAACAAAAACAAAACTGGCGGCATCACGTTACCCGATTTCAAGCTTTACTACAAAGCTGTGATCACCAAGACAGCATGGTACTGGCATAAAAACAGACACATAGACCAGTGGAACAGAGTGGAGAGCCCAGATATGGACCCTCAACTCTATGGTCAAATAATCTTCGACAAAACAGGAAAAAATATTCAATGGAAAAAAGACAGTCTCTTCAATCAATGGTGCTGGGAAAACTGGACAGCGATATGTAGAAGAATGAAACTCGACCATTCTCTTACACCGTACACAAAGATAAACTCGAAATGGATAAAAGACCTCAACGTGAGAAAGGAATCTATCAGAATCCTAGAGGAGAACATAGGCAGTAACCTCTTCGATATCAGCCACAGCAACTTCTTTCAAGATATGTCTCCAAAGGCCAAGGAAACAAAAGCAAAAATGAACTTTTGGGACTTCATCAAGATCAAAAGCTTCTGCACAGCAAAGGAAACAGTCAACAAAACAAAGAGGCAACCCACGGAATGGGAGAAGATATTTGCAAATGACAGTACAGACAAAAGGTTGATATCCAGGATCTATAAGGAACTTCTCAAACTCAACACACACAAAACAGATAATCATATCAAAAAATGGGCAGAAGATATGAACAGACACTTCTCCAATGAAGACATACAAATGGCTACCAGACACATGAAAAAATGTTCATCATCACTAGCCATCAGGGAGATTCCAATTAAAACCACATTGAGATACCATCTGACACCAGTTAGAATGGCCAAAATTAGCAAGACAGGAAACAACGTGTGTTGGAGAGGATGTGGAGAAAGGGGAACCCTCTTCCACTGTTGGTGGGAATGCAAGTTAGTGCAGCCACTTTGGAGAACAGTGTGGAGACTCCTGAAGAAATTAAGAATAGAGCTTCCCTATGACCCTGCAATTGCCCTGCTGGGTATTTACACCAAAGATACAGATGGAGTGAAAAGAAGGGCCATCTGTACCCGAATGTTTATTGCAGCAATGGCTACGGTCACCAAACGGTGGAAAGAACCAAGATGCCCTTCAACGGATGAATGGATAAGGAAGATGTGGTACATATACACAATGGAGTATTATGCCTCCATCAGAAAGGATGAATACCCAACTTTTGTAGCAACATGGACGGGACTGGAAGAAATTATGCTGAGCGAAATCAGTCAAGCAGAGAGAGTCAAGTATCATATGGTCTCACTTATTTGTGGAGCATAACAAATAACATGGAGGCCATGGGGAGATGGAGAGGAGAGGGAGTTGAGGGAAACTGGAAGGGGAGATGAACCATGAGAGACTATGGACTCTGAAAAACAACCAGTGGGTTTTGAAGGGGCGGGGGGGGGGGGAGGTTGAGGAACCAGGTGGTGGGTAATAGGGAGGGCACGTACTGCATGGAGCACTGGGTGTGATGCCAAAACAATGAACACTGTTATGCTCTAAATAAACAAATAAACGAATAAAAATATATATATATAAAAAAAGAAAGTAAATTGGTGGTTTAACTAGAACTTTGAATATGGAAGGTCATTGTCACAGGGGTCTAGTTTGTCAGAAAGACTCATGTTTCCATGGATATTCAGACCTGATATTAACAAGGATCCAGTTCTCATTCATTCTAGGTGTAGAGGCTCTTACAGAAAAATAAACACTTGAAGTTTCTTACAGTGTCTTCCTTTCCAATAATAATACTTTCTATTTCCAGTGGAGGGGGGTGGTTGTTTGCAGTTACCTATCTTTCATTCCCTGAGGAGACCTTAAACTTTGAGGAAGTTCATGCCAATGTTGCTGATTAAGTGGCATTCCCAGAGGCCTCTTCTAGGAGTTAAATGTGAAGTTGTTAAGAACATGAGGAAAACTGATGTAGAAACACCAACTGCCAAACAAAGCAGTCTCCTCTGGAGACAACCCTGAATTGGTCGGTATGCCTACCCTGATGGGGCATCTCACTCTTCAGAGATCATTGTTTTGAGGTATTTAAACAATTATGTACTTACTACATGGAAACATTCATAACATTTTAATAACGTAATTTTGTGCAAACTTTCTAATGAGCTCCCAAGTGACCTTGGTAAAACAAGACATTGCTTGGCAACAGCAATATCAAAGGAGACCATTTTTAATTGCTTAAAAACTGCAAACTGATGGTGTTAGCAGCTGAAGCTTGCTCTGTATGGAATGGGTGGGCTTCTCCCTGCTAAAGGTCCTGCTGAGCACATGTATTTGTACAAATTAACAGTTGCCATAATCTGGAGTCTCAGAGAGAGGATAAATACTGTGGGGGTATCCAGAATTATTTAGTTACTTACTCTCTGTAGCAGAAGAAAGAATTCATACTTCAGAATTTCAAATCTCTCTTTGTTTTGTGTTTATGTGAGCTGGAATAATCTAATGAGATACACCAAATAGAGTGATTCAATTCCTCCGGTTTTTTTTTAACTTATTCATAAAAAAACAAACCATGCTGCCAATTTTCAATGTAGCATACACATCAGTTAAGAACACAGCTTTTAAAATTGGATTCTTATCTGAATAATGGCCTACCCGTTGTTATATATGTGACCTTAGAGAAGGTTCTTAACAATTCTGTGGCCCAATTGTTTATCAGCAAAATGTTACTAATAGTTCCTCTCTCACCTGGTTGCTGTGAATATCAAGTAGGTTAATATATGTTAGGCCCATCCTATAGTCACATATAAGATCTAAGCATTCTCCTTCCCTCCCAAATAACAATGGGTGTTTTCTACAGTTCTGTATTTCAAATATCACTTTTGTGTTCATGGTTTTAAAAACTGTATTTATCATACAGAAAATTTAAAAATGAAATTAACAAAACCATAATGGTCTTGACTAAGATTGTAACTGGTATTTAACAGTAAATGCCCAACTTCAGACAGAAATCTGCTGACTACAAGTCTGGTGATGCTTCCAGCACCCCACAGATATTTCCATGTCCACTTGCAATGGCTGTTAGAGCCAATTTTTCCAGTGCTGAGAGAGTTGAAACAGGAGGAAAACTGCATCTAAAAGAAATAACCATTGACTATTTTGTTTCATTTAATGTTAAACAAATTTCAAAATAGAGGACCAGGTTCACAATCTGATGGGATAAACACCTCACTCCATCTCTCCCACTAAATACAGCCACAAAACGGGAGCATAATACAAGAAGAAGCTATTTGAACACCCTGGAAAGTAAATATTAGCAGGTGGATGGGGAAGAATACTGGAATTCAGAGAACTACCAAATAATAATCTTTTACCATTTTCCCCTCCAGAATCTCTCAACCTGAGCTTAACACAAACCGAAATATAGAAGTAACACAGTTAGCACCACACCATAGTCAGAGAGAGCTCTAGGAGAAGCGCTCTGTGTCTGGTTCAATGAGCTGAAGGGGAATTCTTGATCTTCAGAATGAGGAATATCAAAATCTATCCTAGTCCAAATTCTTGAGAGAACAGATCCAATAGAAAGAGTATACAGGTTGGGAGTCAAGATGGCGGGGAAGTAGGAGGAGGCACCATTTCAACCTGTACCCTAAAGTGAGTTGATTGCCTACCAAAGAACTCCCACCACCCATGAAATCAGCCTGAGATCAGAATTATACATGTATGGATCTCTACTGGAGCAGAAGACGCCAGTGGCAGGTAAAGCAGACTGGGAGCGTCAGACTGATATTGGAAGATAAACAAAAGGGGGAGGGAGCCACCAGAGGTGACCGATTGGAAAGTAACACCCCAACACGAGAGTGCTCTGCGTCTGGGGACTAGCATTAACTTGGAGTCTGGTTGAAAGCACTCAAAAAACAAACAGCAAAGGATCACGGCAGGTAATAGTGGGAACCTGGGCGGTTAGGGTCAGGGACCTAAGTCCTCGGACCCAGGACAGCCTCCCCTGGCTCGGAGAAAGAGAGAGTGCGGTGGAGAAATCAGGTCCATCCCTGATCCGCCAGTGCGCCTGAATGCCAGCGCGCCCGAACGAGTGGGGTCTGGCTCCCGTGAGGACCTGGGAGCCTGGCCAGACGGCAATCCTGAAACGCGTGCGTCCCACACCCTCCATTGGGATACATGCTCATAGGCGCTAGCCTGGAGCTCTGGCATCCAGAAAAACCAGACATTCCAAGCCCGGGGCAGCGGGAAAATCTCAGTGTGCGATCTCTGCTCGGAACCTCTCTGGCGGTCTGGAGCTGCCTAGACAGCCACCGCTGCCCTGGTTTTGGGTACAATGAGGAGCTCCTGCATCCCCAGGGACAGTGACTCAGAACCGACTCTGCCAGCAGCTTTTGCAAAACAGTCTGAGGCTTCTCTCTGAGAGGGAGGTTGGGAGAGCTATTTGCTCTCCTCTAAACCTCCAAAAACCATCAAAAGCTGTCAAGGCGAGAGAAAGCAGATGAAAGAACATAAAAACCCCCAGAGAACAAAAGGTTGAAAAAAACAGTTTCCTGAAAAAAAAAGAGCTCACCCCCTTGAGGGGAGCGGGAGGACCTAACTCAGGGAACATCATTGTCTGAAAACCCACGTGGCAGGCCCCTCCCCCAGAAAACCAACCAGGAAGGAAGAAAAAAAAAAAAGACTACAAGAGAACAACCACCACTACTTCATAAATACAACTTTTATTTTTAACTCTTTACCAATATTCTGGTTCTTTTTTTTTTATACATACAGATAATTTTTTAACCTATTTACCATCACACTGAGATGTCCAGTACATCAAATTCTTTAATAACCTTCTAACCTGAAATTTTTGATACATACACCCGTGTTTTTCTTTTGTTTTTCTATTTTTTTAACTCTTTTTTAATTTTAACTTAGTTTAGTCTAGTTTATTCTTTTTTAATTTTTATTTTCTACTATACATATAGAGTTAAACTTCAAGGTAATCCCCTTTCCCCAATCAAGGCTACCCCTATAGGCAAACCAGTTTCTAATCCCCCTGTAACTTAGGAAAGTTGAGTCCCTTAACAAAAACATCAAGACCTTCAGGAAGAATCAAAATAACCTTCCTCACCCACACTGAGAATCTATAACCACTCTCCCAATTTTTCCTTCTGTCACTGTTTCTGTGAATTTGTGTTTGTCCTGATAATATATAAATCTTATACTTGGGGTCCTTTCTGATGAGGTTCTTCCCTTTTTTTTGCTCATATATACATATATTTTTCTCTTGTCATATACTTTTATCACTCTTTTTGTTTGTCTGTTTTTGTTTGTATACTCCACAAATCTTACCTTGTGGCCCATTTGGGCTGAGCCTTCTCTTTTATCTTCCCTTTTTTTCCTATCTCTCTCTCTCTCTTTTTTTTTTCCTTTTTTCTTTCCCCTTTTTTTTCTTTCTTCTTCTCTATTTCTTTTTCTTTTCTTTTTTCTCTCATTTGGGTGGGGAATCCTGATTGCACAGAAGCGTTCCAGGGTGCACATTGACAGCACCACAATCGATAAGTCCAGCTGCATCTGTTTAGTCATCTCTTACCAAAATGACTAGGAGGACGAATACCCAACAGAAGAAAAATACAGAGGATGGACCTTCAGCAACAGAGCTAATGGCTATCAACATAGACAAGATGTCAGAAAAGGAATTCAGACTAACAATTATCCAGGCAATAGCTAGGTTGGAGAAAGCCATGGATGACCAAACAGAATTGATTAGGGCAGAACTGAAAGCCACCAGGGATGATGTTCACAATGTTAGGACAGAACTGAAAGCCACCAGGGATGATGTTCAAAATGCTCTCAATGAGTTCCAATCCAATCTAAATTCTCTGAAAGCTAGGGTAACTGAGACAGAAGATAGAATTAGAGATCTGGAGGACAAACAGATAGAGAGAAAGGATCAGGAGGAAGCCTGGAACAAACAGCTCAGAAGCCACGAAAACAGAATCAGGGAAATAAACGATGCCATGAAACATTCCAACGTCAGAATTATTGGAATCCCTGAAGGGGAAGAAAAAGAAAGAAGTCTAGAAGATATAGTGGAAGAAGTTGTCTATGAAAATTTTCCCAATCTCACGAATGGAAACAACGTTCATGTACTAGAGGCAGAAAGATTTCCTCCCAAGATTTTAGATTCTCGAAAGTCCTCATGGCACCTTATAGTTAGAATGGGGAATTTTGTTTCAAGAGAGACCCTCTTAAAAGCAGCTAGGACAAAGAAGCTTCTTACATACAGAAGAAAGCCCATTAGAATAACGTCAGACCTTTCCACAGAGACCTGGAAAGCCAGGAAGGGCTGGCAAAATATATTCAGAGTACTAAATGAGAAGAACATGCAACCAAGAATACTCTATCCAGCAAGACTGACATTTAAAATGGATGGAGAGATAAAGAGTTTCCAAGACCGGCAAGGCTTAAAAGACTATGCAACCACCAAGCCGACATTGCAGGAAATATTAAGGGGGGTCCTATAAAAGAGAAAAAATCCTAAGAATATCGTTGAACAGAAATATAGAAACAATCTACAGACAGAAAGACTTCAAAGGCAACACGATGTCAATAAAAACCTATCTCTCAATAATCACTCTCAATGTGAATGGCCTAAATGCGCCCATAAAATGACACAGGGTTGCAGATTGGATAAAACGACAGGACCCATCCATATGTTGTCTACAAGAGACCCCTTTTGAACCTAAGGATACACCCAGACTGAAAGTGAAGGGATGGAGAAGCATCTTTCATGCCAATGGGCCTCAAAAGAAGGCCGGGGTAGCGATTCTCATATCAGATAAATTAGATTTTAAACTAAAGACTGTAGTCAGAGATACAGAAGGACACTACATAATTCTTAAAGGGACTATCCGCCAAGACGATCTAACAATTGTGAATATCTATGCCCCCAATATGGGAGCACCCAATTACATAAGAAAACTATTAATCAAGATAAAGAGTCATATTGATATGAATACAATAATAGTAGGAGATCTTAATACGCCTCTCTCAGAAATAGACAGATCATCGAAGCAGAAAATTAATAAAGAAATAAGAGCATTGAATGAAACATTGGACCAGATGGACCTCATACATATATACAGAACATTCCACCCTAAAACAACAGAATACTCATTCTTCTCAAGTGCACATGGAACCTTCTCCAGAATAGACCACATACTGGGTCACAAAGCAGGACTCAACCGATACCAAAAGACTGACATTATTCCCTGCATATTCTCCGATCACAATGCTTTGAAACTGGAGCTCAATCACAAGGAAAAGTCCAGAAGGAACTCAAACACCTGGAAGCTAAAGACCACCTTGCTTAAGAATGCTTGGATCAACCAGGAGATCATGATGAACTTAAACAATTCATGGAAACCAATGAGAATGAAGACACCTCGGTCCAAAACCTATGGGATACAGCAAAGGCGGTTCTAAGGGGGAAATACATAGCCATCCAAGCCTCCCTCAAAAACATTGAAAAATCCAGAATACACCAGCTCTCCCTACACCTTAAAGAACTGGAGAATCAACAACAAATCAAACCAACTCCACATGCAAGAAGGGAAATAATCAAGATTAGAGCAGAGATCAATGAGGTAGAAACGAGAGATACAGTAGAACGTATCAATGAAACTAGAAGCTGGTTTTTTGAAAGAATCAATAAGATCGATAAACCATTGGCCACACTAATCCAAAAGAAAAGAGAGAAAGCCCAAATTAATAAAATTATGAATGAAAAAGGAGAGATCACAACGAACACCAAGGAAATAGAAACAATCATCAGAAATTATTACCAACAGTTATATGCCAATAAGCTAAGCAACCTAGATGAAATGGATGCATTCCTGGAAAGCTACAAACTCCCAAAATTGAACCAGGAAGAAATTGACAGCCTGAATAGACCGATATCTAGCAATGAGATTGAAGCAGTGATCAAAAACCTCCCAAAAAACAAGAGGCCAGGACCTGACGGATTCCCTGGGGAATTCTACCAAACTTTCAAAGAAGAAATAACACCAATTCTCCTGAAGCTGTTCCAAAAAATTGAAGCAGAAGGAAAACTTCCAGACTCTTTTTATGAAGCCAGCATTACCCTGATCGCCAAACCAGGCAAAGATCCTACCAAAAAAGAGAATTTCAGACCGATATCACTGATGAATATGGATGCAAAGATTCTCAACAAGATCCTAGCAAACAGGATCCAGCAGCACATTCAAAAGATTATCCACCATGACCAGGTGGGATTCATCCCTGGGTTGCAAGGTTGGTTCAACATTCGCAAATTAATCAGTGTGATAGAACACATCAATAAGAGAAGACAGAAGAACCACATGGTCCTCTCAATTGATGCCGAAAAAGCATTTGACAAAATTCAGCATCCGTTCCTGATGAAAACGCTTCAAAGTATAGGGATAGAGGGAACATTCCTGAACTTCAGAAAATCTATCTATGAAAGACCCACAGCAAATATCATCCTCAATGGGAAAAAGCTTGCAGCCTTCCCATTGAGATCAGGAACACGACAAGGATGCCCACTCTCACCACTCTTGTTCAACATAGTATTAGAAGTTCTAGCAACGGCAATCAGACAACAAAGAGAAATAAAAGGTATCCAAATTGGCAAGGAAGAAGTCAAACTCTCTCTCTTCGCAGATGACATGATTCTTTATATGGAAAACCCCAAAGACTCCACCCCCAAACTACTAGAACTCATACAGCAATTCAGTAACGTGGCAGGATACAAAGTCAATGTACAGAAATCAGTGGCTTTCTTATACACCAACAATGAAAATACAGAAAGGGAAATTAGAGAATCGATTCCATTTACTATAGCACCAAGAACCCTAAGATACCTGGGAATAAACCTAACCAAAGAAGTAAAGGACCTGTACTCGAGGAACTACAGAACACTCATGAAAGAAATTGAAGAAGACACAAAAAGATGGAAGACTGTTCCATGCTCTTGGATTGGAGGAATAAACATTGTTAAAATGTCTATACTGCCTAGAGCAATCTATACTTTTAATGCCATTCCGATCAAAATTCCACCGGTATTTTTCAAAGAGCTGGAGCAAATGATCCTAAAATTTTTATGGAATCAGAAGAGACCCTGAATTGCTAAGGAAATGTTGAAAAACAAAAACAAAACTGGCGGCATCACGTTACCCGATTTCAAGCTTTACTACAAAGCTGTGATCACCAAGACAGCGTGGTACTGGCATAAAAACAGACACATAGACCAGTGGAACAGAGTGGAGAGCCCAGATATGGATCCTCAACTCTATGGTCAAATAATCTTCGACAAAACAGGAAAAAATATTCAATGGAAAAAAGACAGTCTCTTCAATCAATGGTGCTGGGAAAACTGGACAGCGATATGTAGAAGAATGAAACTCGACCATTCTCTTACATCGTACACAAAGATAAACTCAAAATGGATAAAAGACCTCAACGTGAGACAGGAATCCGTCAGAATCCTAGAGGATAACATAGGCAGTTACCTCTTCGATATCAGCCACAGCAACTTCTTTCAAGATATGTGTCCAAAGGCCAAGGAAACAAAAGCGAAAATGAACTTTTGGGACTTCATCAAGATCAAAAGTTTCTGCACAGCAAAGGAAACAGTCAACAAAACAAAAAGGCAAACCACGGAATGGGAGAAGGTATTTGCAAATGACAGTACAGACAAAAGGTTGATATCCAGGATCTATAAAGAACTTCTCAAACTCAACACACACAAAACAGATAATCATATCAAAAAATGGGCAGAAGATATGAACAGACACTTCTCCAACGAAGACATACAAATGGCTATCAGACACATGAAAAAATGTTCATCATCACTAGCCATCAGGGAGATTCAAATTAAAACAACATTGAGATACCACCTCTGCCCATTTCTTGATTGGATTCTTTGTTCTTTGGGTGTTGACTTTGATAAGTTCTTTATAGATTATTGGACACTAGCCCTTTATCTGAAATGTCATTTGCAAATATCTTCTCCCATTCTGTCAGTTGTCTTTTGGTTTTGTTGACTGTTCCCTTTGCTGGACAAAAGCCTTTGATATTTTTTTTAAAATTTGTTTATTTTCAGCATAACAGTGTTCATTGTTTTTGCACCACACCCAGTGCTCCATGCAGTACACGCCCTCCCTATAAAAGCCTTTGATCTTGATGAAGTCCCGATACTTCATTTTTGCCCTTGTTTCCCTTGCATTTGGCAAGGTTTCTAGGAAGAAGTTGCTGCAGCTGAGGTTGAAGAGGTTGCTGCATGTGTTCTCCTCATGGACTTGGATGGATTCCTTTCTCACATTCAGGTCTTTCTCCATTTCAAGTCTATTTTTGTGTGTGGTTAAAGGAAATGGTCCAGTTCCATTTTTCTGCATGTGGTTCTCCAATTTTCCCAACACCATTTGTTGAAGGGACTGTCTTTTTTGTCCATTGAACATTCTTTCCTCCATTGTCAAAGATAAGTTGATCATAGAGTTGAGGGTCTATTTCTGGGCTCTCTATTCTGTTCCATTGATCTATGTGTCTGTTTTTGTGCCAGAACCAAACTATCTTGATGACAACTTTGTAATAGAGCTTGAAGTCTGCAATTGTGATGCCACCAACTTTGACTTTCTTTTTCAACATTCCTCCAGCTATTCGAGGTCTTTTCTGCTTCCATATAAATTTTAGGATTATTTGTTTCATTTCTTTGAAAAAAATTGATGGTATTTTGATAGGCATTGCATTAAACGTGTAGATTGCTTTAGGTAGCATAGACATTTTCACAATATTTGTTCTTCCAATCCATGAGCATGGAACACTTTCCCATTTCTTTGTGTCTTCCTCAATTACTTTCAGGAGTACTTCATAGTTTTCTGAGTATAGATTCTTTGCCTCTTTGGTTAGGTTTATTTGTAGGTATCTTAAAGTTTTGGGTGCAATTGTAAATGGGATTGACTCCTTAATTACTCTTCCTTCTGTCTTGTTGTTGGTGTAAAGAAATGCAACTGATGTCTGTGCATTGATTTTATATCCTGACACTTTACTGAATTCCTGTACAAGTTCTAGCAGATTTGAAGTGGAGTTTTTGGGTTTTCTACATAAAGTATCACATCACCTGCAAAGAGTGATAGTTTGACTTCTTCTTTGCTGACTTGGTCGCCTTTAATTTCTTTTTGTTGTCTGATTGCTGAGGCTAGGACTTCCAGTAGTATTTTGAATAGCAGTGGGATGATAGACATCCCTGCCATGTTCCTGACTTTAACAGAAAGGCTCTCAGTTTTTCTCCATTGAGAATGATATTCGCTTTGGTTTTTTTTGTAGATGGCTTTGGTGATATTGAGGTATGTACCCTCTATTCCTACACTGTGAAGAATTTTGATCAAGAAAAGATGCTGTACTTTGTCAAATGCTTTTCAGCATCTATTGTGAGTACTATAGGGTTTTTGTTCTTTCTTTTATTAATGTATTGTATCACATTGATTGATTTCTGGATGTTGAACCAACCTTGCAGCCGTGGCATAAATCCCACTTGGTTGTGGTGAATAACTCTCTTAATGCGCTGTTGGATCCTATTGGCTAGAATTTTAGTGAGAATTTTCGCATCTGTGTTCATCAAGGATATTGGTCTGCAATCCTCTTTTTTGATGGGGTCTTTGTCTGGTTTTGGGATCAAGGTAATGCTGGCCTCATAAAATGAGTTTGGAAGTTTTCCTTCCATTTCTATTTTTTGGAGCAGTTTCTGGAGGACAGGTATTAATTCTTCTTTAAACGCTTGGTAGAATTCCCCCGAGAAGCCATCTGACCCTGGGCTCTTGTTTGTTGGGAGATTTTTGATGACTGCTTCATTATCCTTGCTGGTTATGAGTCTGTTCAGGTTTTCTATGTCTGCCTGGTTCAGTTGTGGTAGTTTATATGTCTCCAGGAATGCATCCATTTCTTCCAGGTTATCAAAATTGCCGGAAAAAGTGGCTTGTAATATGTTCTTATAATTGTTTGTATTTTTTTTGTTGTTGGTTGTGATCTCTCCTCTTTCATTCATGATTTTATTAATTTGGGTCCTTTCTCTTTTCTTTTTGATAAGTCTGGCCAGGGGTTTATCAATATCATTAATTCTTTCAAAGAACCAGCTCTTAGTTTCATTGATTTGTTCTATGTTTTTTTGTTTCTATTTCATTGATTTCTGCTCTGATATTTATATCTCTTCTCCTGCAGTGTTTAGGCTTTCTTTTTTGTTCTTTCTCCAGCTCCTTTAGGTGTAGGGTTAGTTGTGTACTTGAGACCTTTCTTGTTTCTTGAGAAAGGCTTGTATCGCTATATACTTTCCTCTCAAGACCGTCTTTGCAGTGTCTCAAAGATTTTGAAAAGTTGTGTTTTCAGTTTCATTTGTTTCCATGAATTTTTTCAATTCTTCTTTAGTTTCCTGGTTTACCCATTCATTCTTTAGTAAGATGCTCTTACTTGTATTTGAGTTCTTTCCAAATTTCCTCTTGTGATTGAGTTCTAGCTTCAGAGCATTGCAGTCTGAAAATAGACAGGGAATGATCCCAATCTTTTGGTACCGACTGAGACCTGATTTGTGACCCAGGATGTGATCTATTCTGGAGAATGTTCCATGTGCCCTACAGAAGAAAGTGTATTCTGTTGCTTTGGGAAGGAATGTTCTGAATATATCTGTGATGTCCTTCTGCTCCAGTGTGTCATTTAGGGTCTTTATTTCCATAAATGATCAGTGGACATCACTTTTACTTGGATGATCTGTCCATTTCAGCGAGGGGAGTGTTAATGTCCCCTACTATTACTGTATTATTGTCAATGTGTTCCTTTGATTTTGTTATTAATTTGTTTATGTAGTTGGATGCTCCCATGTTAGGGGCATAGATATTTAAAATTTTTAGATCTTCTTGCTGAACAGAAACCTTGGGTATGATATAGTGTCCTTCCTCATCTCTTATTATAGTCTTTGGCTTAAAATCTAATTGATCAGATATAAGAACTGCCACCTCAGCTTTCTTTTAATGTCCATTAATATTGTATATTATGTTCCACCCCCTCACTTTAAATCTGGAGGTGTTCTTGGGTCTACAATGAGTTTCTTGTAGACAGCATATTGATGGTTTTTGTTTTTTTTTTTTTATCCATTCTGATACCCTGTGTCTTTTGATTGGGGCATTTAAACCATTTACATTCAGGGTAACTATTGAAAGATATGAGTTTAGTGCCATTGTATTGCTTGTAAGGTGACTGTTACTGTACATTTTCTCTGTTCCTTTCTGCTCTAGTACTTTTAGGGTCTCTCTTTGCTTAGAGGATCCCTTTCAATATTTCCTGTAGGGCTGGTTTGGTGAATACAAATTCTTTTAGTTTTTGTTTGTCCTGGAAGAGTTTCATCTCTCCTTCTATTTTTCAATGATAGCCTAGCTGGATATAGAATTCTTGGGTGCATGTTTTTCTCGTTTAGTGCTCTGAATATATCATGCCAGTTCTTTCTGGCCTGCCAGGTCTCTGTGGATAAGTCCGCTGCCAATCTAATATTTTTATCATTGTATGTTACAGACTGATTGTCCCAGACTGCTTTCAGAATTTTCTCTTTGTCACTAAGACTTGTGAGTTTCACTACTAGATGACGGGCTGTGGATCTGTTGTTACCGATTTTGAGGGGGATTCATGTGCCTCCTGGATTTTGATGCTTGTTCCTTTGCCATATTAGGGAAATTTTCTACAATAATTTGCTCCAATATACCTTCTGCCCCTGTGTCTTTCTTCTTCTTCTGGAATCCCAATTCTAATATTGTTTCATCTTATGGTATCAGTTATCTCTCAAATTCTCCCCTTGTGGTCCAGTGTCTCTCTTTTGCTCAGCTTCTTTATTCTCCATTATTTGTTCTTCTATATCACTAATTCTCTCTTCTGATTCATTCATCTGAGCAGTAAGAGCTAGCTCTTTTGATTTCAGTGTGGTTAGATTTTAGTTCTTTTATTTCTCCAGAAAGGGCTTTTATTTCTCCATGGGTTTCTCTAATATTTTCCATGCCTTTTTCTTGCCCAGCTAGCATGTTGATAATTGTCATTCTGAACTCTATTTATGACATATTACCAATGTCCATATTGCTTAGGTCCCTAGTTTTCAGTACTGCCTCTTGTTCTTTTTTTGGTGTGTGTGTATGAGTTTTTCTACCTTGTCATTTTATCCAGATAAGAATATATGAATGAGCGAATAAAATACTAAAAGGAAGGCAATTACCCCAGAAAAATGTACGCTAACCAAATCAGAAGAGACAGAGAAAGGGGGTAATAAGAAGTGTAAAAAATTAAAGAAAAATTAAAAATATATGTATATTAGACTGGTGAATAGAACAGAGCCACCCACTTGATTATGGGTCTATTTTGGTCTTTCAGAAGAAACTACCTCCCAAAAATTTTTTTAAAAGATTTTATTTATTTATTTGACAGAGAGAGAGCACAAGCAGGCAGAGAGGCAGAAGCAGGCTCCCTACTGAGCAAAGAGCCCAATGCAGGACTCGATCCCAGGACCCTGAGATCATGACCTGAGCCAAAGACAGAGGCTTAACCCACTGAGCCACACAGGCACCCCTCCTCCCAAAATTTTTTAAAGAAAGAAACACTTATATATATAAAAAATAAGTATAAACATGATGAAGGGATGGAATATGACTGTAAGGATGAAAATTTTAAAAATTTCTAAACAAAGGAAATGATAAGTTGGTTGGAAAAAGAAAGAAAAGAAAGTGGAGAGAATTTGCTCTCATTTGTTCATTTTCACTTTTGTTTCCTTGGCCTTTGGACACATATCTTGAAAGAAGTTGCTGTGGCTGATATCGAAGAGGTAACTGCCTATGTTATCCTCTAGGATTCTGACGGATTCCTGTCTCACGTTGAGGTCTTTTATCCATTTTGAGTTTATCTTTGTGTATGGTGTAAGAGAATGGTTGAGTTTCATTCTTCTACATATCGCTGTCCAGTTTTCCCAGCACCATTGATTGAAGAGACTGTCTTTTTTCCATTGAATATTTTTTCCTGTTTTGTTGAAGATTATTTGACCATAGAGTTGAGGGTCCATATCTGGGCTCTCCACTCTGTTCCACTGGTCTATGTGTCTGTTTTTATGCCAGTACCCATGCTGTCTTGGTGATCACAGCTTTGTAGTAAAGCTTGAAATCGGGGTAACGTGATGCCGCCAGTTTTGTTTTTGTTTTTCAACATTTCCTTAGCAATTCAGGGTCTCTTCTGATTCCATAAAAATTTTAGGATCATTTGCTCCAGCTCTTTGAAAAATACCGGTGGAATTTTGATCGGAATGGCATTAAAAGTATAGATTGCTCTAGGCAGTATAGACATTTTAACAATGTTTATTCCTCCAATCCAAGAGCATGGAACAGTCTTCCATCTTTTTGTGTCTTCTTCAATTTCTTTCATGAGTGTTCTGTAGTTCCTCGAGTACAGGTCCTTTACTTCTTTGGTTAGGTTTATTCCCAGGTATCTTAGGGTTCTTGGTGCTATAGTAAATGGAATCGATTCTCTAATTTCCCTTTCTGTATTTTCATTGTTGGTGTATAAGAAAGCCACTGATTTCTGTACATTGACTTTGTATCCTGCCACGTTACTGAATTGCTGTATGAGTTCTAGTAGTTTGGGGGTGGAGTCTTTGGGGTTTTCCATATAAAGAATCATGTCATCTGCGAAGAGAGAGAGTTTGACTTCTTCCTTGCCAATTTGGATACCTTTTATTTCTCTTTGTTGTCTGATTGCTGTTGCTAGAACTTCTAATACTATGTTGAACAAGAGTGGTGAGAGTGGGCATCCTTGTCGTGTTCCTGATCTCAACGGGAAGGCTGCAAGCTTTTTCCCATTGAGGATGATATTTGCTGTGGGTCTTTCATAGATAGATTTTATGAAGTTCAGGAATGTTCCCTCTATCCCTATACTTTGAAGCGTTTTCATCAGGAATGGATGCTGGATTTTGTCAAATGCTTTCTCTGCATCAATTGAGAGGACCATGTTGTTCTTCTCTCTTCTCTTATTGATTTGTTCTATCACATTGATTGATTTGTGAATGTTGAACCAACCTTACAACCCAGGGATGAATCCCACATGGTCATGGTGGATAATCTTTTTAATGTGCTGCTGGATCCTGTTTGCTAGGAACTTGTTGAGAATCTTTGCATCCATATTCATCAGTGATATTGGTCTGAAATTCTCCATTGAGATACCACCTGACACCAGTTAGAATGGCCAAAATTAGCAAGACAGGAAACAACGTGTGTTGGAGAGGATGTGGAGAAAGGGGAACCCTCTTACACTGTTGGTGGGAATGCAAGTTAGTGCAGCCACTTTGGAGAACAGTGTGGAGATTCCTGAGGAAATTAAAAATAGAGCTTCCCTATGACCCTGCAATTGCACTGCTGGGTATTTACCCCAAAGATACAGATGGAGTGAAAAGAAGGGCCATCTGTACCCCAATGTTTATTGCAGCAATGGCTACAGTCGCCAAACTGTGGAAAGAACCAAGATGCCCTTCAATGGATGAATGGATAAGGAAGATGTGGTACATATACACAATGGAGTATTATGCCTCCATCAGAAAGGATGAATACCCAACTTTTGTAGCAACATGGACGGGACTGAAGAGATTATGCTGAGTCAAGCAGAGGGAGTCAAGTATCATATGGTCTCACTTATTTGTGGAGCATAACAAAGAACATGGAGGACATGGGGAGATGGAGAGGAGAGGGAGTGAGGGAAACTGGAAGGGGAGATGAACCATGAGAGACTATGGACTCTGAAAAACAACCAGAGGGTTTTGAAGGGGCAGGGGGGTGGGAGGTTGAGGAACCAGGTGGTGGGTAATAGGGAGGGCACATACTGCATGGAGCACTGGGTGTGATGCCAAAACAATGAACACTGTTATGCTGTAAATAAACAAATTAAAAAAAAGAAATGGGCAGAGGACATGAACAGACATTTCTGCAAAGAAGACATCCAGATGGCCAACAGACACATGAAAACGTGCTCCACAGCACTCGGCATCAGGGAAATAAAGATCAAAACCACAATGAGATACCACCTCACACCAGTCAGAATGGCTAAAATTAACATGTCAGGCAATGACAGATGCTGGTGAGCATGTGGAGAAAGGGGAACCCTCCTACACTGTTGGTGGGAATGCAAGCTGGTGCAACCACTCAGGAAAACAGCATGGAGGTTCCTCAAAAAGTTGAAAATAGAGCTACCCTATGACCCAGCAATCACACTACTGAGTATTTACCCTAAAGATACAAATGTAGTGATCCGAAGGGGCACATGCACCTGAATGTTTACAGCAGCAATGTCCACAATAGCCAAACTATGGAAAGAACCTAAATGTCCATAAACAGGGGAATTGATAAAGAAGATATGGTCTATATATACAATGGAATATGATGCAGCCATCCAAAAAAAAAAAAAAAAAACACGAAATATTGCCATTTGCAATGATGTGGGTGGAACTAGAGGTTATAATGTTGAGTGCAATAAGTCAATCAGGGAAAGACAATTATCATATGATATCACTGATAGGAGGAATTGGAGAAACATGACAGAGCATCCTAGGGAAAGGGAGGGGAAAATAAAACAAGATAAAACCAGAGGGGAAGACAAACCATAAGAGACTCTTAATCTCAGGAAACAAACTGAGCATTGCTGAGGGGAGAAGGGTGGAAGGGATGGGGTGGCTGGGTTATGGACATTGGGGAGTATATGTGCTATGTTGAGTGCTGTGAATTGTGTAAGCCTGATAAATCACACTACTGTACGCCTGAAACAAATATTATATGTTAATTTAAAAAAAAAAGAAAAACCTGCAGCAGTTCCTTGAATTAATCCTAAAATATTGAGGTTTTTTCACCCTACATTTTTTTATTTGTATTTATTTGAGAATAGAGAGAGCACTCAAATTGGGAGAGGGGCAGAGGAAGAGATAATATTCAGGCAGACCCTGCACTGAGTGTAGAGCCAGACATCCAGACATGGACTCAGTGTCGTGACCTGAGATAATGACTTGAGCTGAAATGAAGAGTTGGAAACTTGACTGATTGAGTGACCTAGGTACCCCCCATTATTCTTTTTTTCTTTTTTTACTTTTTCCTTCTTCTTTTAAATTTTATTTTATTTTTTCAGTGTTCCAGAAATCATTGTTTATATACCACACCCAATGCTCCATGCAATACGTGCCCTCATATTACCCACCACCAGGCTCACCCAACCTCTCACCCTTCTCCCCTCCAAAACCCTCAGTATGTTTCTCAGAGCCCATAGTCTCTCATGGTTCATCTCCCCTCCAATTTCCCTCAACTCCCTTCTCCTCTCCATCTCCCCATGTCCTCTGTGTTATTCCTTCTGCTCCGCAAATAAGTGAAACCATATGATAATTGACTCTCTCTGCTTGACTTATTTCACTCAGCATCACCTCTTCCAGTCCTGTCCATGTTGATACAAAAGTTGGATATTCATCCTTTCTGATGGAGGCATAATACTCCATAGTATATATGGACCACATCTTCCTTATCCATTCATCCATTGAAGGGCATATTGTTTCTTTCCACAGTTTGGCGATTGTGGCATTTGCTGCTATGGACTTTGGGATACAGATGGCCCTTCTTTTCACTACATCTGTTTCTCTGGAGTAAATAGCCAGTAGTGCAATTGCAGGGTCATAGGGAAGCTCTATTTTTAATTTCTTAAGGAATCTCCACACTGTTTTCCAAAATGGCTGCACCAACTTGCATTCTCACCAACAGTGTAAGAGGGTTCCCCTGTCTCCACATCCTCTCCAACCAACATGCATTGTTTACTGTCTTGTTAATTTTGGCCATTCTAGCTGGTGTAAGGTCGTATCTCAGCATGGTTTTGATTTCAATATCCCTGATGTCTAGTGATTATGAACACTTTTTCATGTATCTGTTAGCCATTTGTTTGTCTTATTTGGAGAACTGTCTGTTCATGTCTTCAGCCCTTTTTTTATGTAATTATCTGGTTTTTGAGTGTTGAGTTTGAGGAGTTCTTTGTAGATCTTAGGTATCATCCCTCTGTAGTATCATTTGTGAATATCTTCTCCCATTCTGTGGGTTGCCTCTTACTCCTTTAATTTAAGCTCTTAACTGATTCCTTATGTCTCAATTTCTTAACCTGAAATTTTGTTTTCTATGATCTGTCCTCATACAGGTTGTTGACTATTTTTTTTTAAATGACAAGGATGACATTATAGTTATAATTGCAATTGAATGCATAAGCAATGGTGAGGAGTGAAATCCCTGTATCCAATCTGAGAACCAGATTTCATAGTTTAGACAAAATTATGCAACTCACTTATTTAGAACAAGGACCCTCATAATAATATAAACCTAAAATATTTTCTTTAAAAATATCTAAGCTATACACTCCAACAGATGAATGGATAAAGAAGATATGGTCCATATATATAAAGGAATATTATGCCTCCATCAGAGAGGATTAATACCCAACTTTTGTATCAACATAGACAGGACTGGAGGAGATTATGCTGAGTGAGATAAGTAAGCAGAAACAGTCAATTATCACATGGTTTCACTTACTTGTGGAGCACCAGGAATAACACGGAGAACATTGGGAGAGGAGAAGAGAAGGGAGTCGGGGAAAATCGGAGTGGGAGACAAAGCATGAGAGACTGTAGACTCTGAGAAACAAACTGAGGGTTTTGGAGTGGAGGAGGTGGGGGGATTGGGTGAGCCTGGTGGTGGGTATTAAGGAGGGCATGTAATGCATGGAGCACTGGGTGTGGTGCATAAACAATGAATTCTGGAACACTGAAAAGAAATTTTAAAAAAATAAAATTTTTTTAAATATATATATATGTATATGTATATGTATATGTATATATATATTCATCAACTAATAGCTTACATATTAGTTACATAACCTGTTCATATTGGTTCATTGACTCTGACTGGCAACCAGATCAATGGGAAAAGCAAAGGCCTGAAGTACCATCAACCAAATATTTTATAGTGTATCTATGTGTCATGCACTATTCTACATGCTGGGGAGACATTGGTGAACAAAACAAGCAAGCTTCTCTATTCCCCAATAACTTACATTATGGGGAGAGAAGACAGTTAATGGATAAATAAATGATATGTATGTTTGTAAGTAGAATAGTGTCAGGGATATTGGGAGTGCTTGAATGAAGTTTACAGTATAAAATATGGTCATCAGGGGCGCCTGGGTGGCTCAGTGGGTTAAGCCGCTGCCTTCGGCTCAGATCATGATCTCAGGGTCCTGGGATCAAGTCCCGCATCGGGCTCTCTGCTCAGCAGGGAGTCTGTTTCCCTCTCTCTCTCTCTGCCTGCCTCTCTATCTACTTGTGATCTCTCTGTGTCAAATAAATAAATAAAATATTTTTTTAAAAAGCCTCTGCCTTTGGCTCAGGTGATGATTCCAGGGTCCTGGGATCAAGCCCTGCTTTGGGCTCTCTGCTCAGCAGGGAGCCTGCCTCCCCCTCTCTCTCTGCCTGCCTCTCTGCCTACTTGTGATCTCTGTTTGTCAAATAAATAATTATTTTTTAAATGGGGTCATCAGGGTAAGTCTCACTGAAAAGATAACATTAAGCAAAGACAAGAAGGAGATGAATGATTGGAGAAATGGACTACATTAAAGGCAGGGAAGAAGCTAGAGCAAGGGAGCTAAGGAAAGAGAATGACTCATGGAATTCAGCTCTAGTGGAGCCTAGTATACCAAACTGGTAAACCTAGCTCAGAGTTAATGACAAGAAACACAGCAGGAGAGAATATTATCAGAGAGTTAATGGGAACATAGATCATGCTGGATTAACCATTATAAAAGTCTTGACTTTTTCTTCAGAAAATTCCTCCAGATTTGCCACTAATGAGTACCTCTGGGAATAGGTCTCCAAGGCCAGGAAAGCTTTCTTCTTCCATACAGCTGCTTCTAGTTCTTAAAAAATGAAGATTAATGATGCTCAGCTCCCAAGCTATATCTTCTCTACCTTCAGACACAGTCTCACCAATGTAGGCAAAGGGTCTGGGTTCCCTAGACAGTCACGTGTCCTCAGTAAGGGCATTGGAGAGAATATATATTTCTAAGGGCATAACTCATAGGGTAGAGATGAGGAAAGCCAGGAAGTAAGTGTGGAAGGTAGCACCTGGCAAACTGAATAATGGGCTCAGGTTTCAGAGTGGAATATAGTGAATGGAAGATCTGCCCTTACAGGGCCAGATCTGTCTGTTTCCAAAGTACATCAATCAGTCTCACTTTGAGAAGCACCTTACATGGTAAAGCTGCCAACAGACACTCATGAGGATATATCTGGCAGGGAATCAAACCGATGAGTCTAGAGTTTTGAAAAAAAAACTCTAGAGTGGAACTGAAGATAAGATTCAAGAGCTATCTGTTTATAGATAAAGACTGGAACTGGAAGACAGAGACCAGAAAAAAGGTGAGAAGTGAATAAGGAGACAGAGGAGGAGTCAGCCAAGGACTAAGAGGGAGTATCCAGTGAGAGCACTGGGAGAGTGTGGTGGGTCCTGGAAGAAAGGGGAATAATATGTTTGGAGTAAGAAAAGAGGAATCAACTGTTCTATGTCTTGCTGAGAGGTCAAATAACTTAAGGACTGAGAACTGAATGCTGACCTAGATAAGAGGGATTTCAGTGGAATAATAAGGCCAGAAACCTGCTTGAGGGGGTTTTAGAGGAACATGGAGAGTAACTGTGTGTGATGGAGGCAATTAACTTTTTGAAGAATTTTCCAGAAAGCACAGAAAAAATGGAGGAGTAGTTGAAGATGCTGTGGATACACATTAGAATATCAGGGATATTGTCCATCTGAAGCTAAGGTTTTAAGTGGCTGAGATTTCTCAGTTTTATATAGTCAAGACCTTGCATGTTTTAGCTGCCCAAATATTATTCAGATAAACTCAGTTCTCAGTTAACATGAATTATATTATTTCCAGGTGAGTTACCCAAAGAAGAGATAATAACACTGAGATTATTCAAGCAAAATCATCAAGAAGGTCCATCCTGAGAGAAGTTGTGGAGATGTTGAGAGGTATGGCCATATCAAAGCCAAAGGATGTACTGTTCTTAAGAGATACAGGAGTAAGGGAAACCTTAAACTTGTAGAAGTAGAAGGGAAATCCTCCAATTTCTGGGGCTTTTTTTAATTTAAATTCAACTAGCCAACATGTGTTACATCATTAGTGTTTTATTTCTGCTTTTAAAAAAGAGTTTAGGGGCACCTGGGTGGCTCAGTGGGTTAAAGCCTCTGCCTTTGGCTCAGGTCATGATCTCAGGGTCCTGGGATCAAGCCATACATTGGGTTCTCTGCTAAGTGGGGAGCCTGCTTCCCTCCCCCTCTCTCTTTGCCTGCCTCTCTGCCTACTTGTGATCTCTGTATTTCAAATAAATAATAAAATCTTTTTTAAAAAGAGTTGAAAAGAATAGAGGGGAAAGTTACAAAGCTATGGTGGTCCCACATTTTGAATTCAATTCAGCGGACAAGCAGGGTCAGCATCACCTGAGGCTATAGTGTGACAGAAACACAAATTCTCATGTTTCACCCAAGACCTAAGAACAGAATCTCTGGGGTGGAGCCCAAAAGCATGTGACTTACCTGGCTCTCCAAGTGACTCTCAAGCACATGAAAGTTTGAGAAGCTCTGTTCTCAAGAATATGAAAAACATGCTACATAAAGGGAGGGGAGACTGTCCCTTTATCCTAAATCATTTATCTATCAGAACACCTCAGGATTACTAGAACAAGGAGGTAATGAACACATTCATGTTAACAGGAAAGGAAACTGTGCTAAACGCTTACAGAGAGGTCATGGAGCAATAATCTTTGAGACAGATCATGTGCTAAACTTGTTTCTGTACAGAACTATTTAAAAGAAAACAATTCCTACTCCCAAGGCATTTATAATTGGTAAGAGGTAATTAATATATCATAAAGATTAGAAAACATCTTTAGACAATATCCACTTAAGGCTAGATCAACATATCTATACATTCAGAAGAAATAAAGTAATGAAGGTTAGAATATTTGATAAATATGGTGGCAAAGGGAGTAAATTCTTCACTGAGCCTTGAAGGTAATATTTGGGTGAGGAAGGAAGGATGTCAAGAGAGAAGAGGCCTGAGGCTTCAGGTCAAAGAGAGTACATGTAGGAAGACAGAAATAACCATGAGGGATGCAGCCCAGGAGAGAGGGGAACAGAAGCTCTTAAACAGTGGGAAACCTGCTTTATAGGTGGGATGATTCTGATACAGAGGTTCTTGATAACCAGGCACAGATGGGCAGATGTGATGCAGGAAAAAGTAAGGTGTCAAAGGAGCCTGAGCAAGGTAGGACGAGGCCCAGTACAGAAGTCCTACCATTCCCCACAAATGCTCTCAGCATGAATCACAGCAACAAGAGGGGGAGGCAGGAAAGTCAGCCAAGCTGTGATGGAATAAGCTGGGGATGAGCTGATGCACGCCCACAGAAGGTAACCGAGAATATGGAGTGGAAAGACTGAAATCAGCAAGACTTCAAAGAAAAGGACCCTTACTCTCATTGGTCTGGATTTTCAGGAGAGAAGAAGTAGATACATATCTTCAGCCCACATCTCAGGTATTTGTAGAAAGAACTTTTACACAAAGTGTTGAAATGGAAGGAACCACTTGAGGAAGACGGCATACTGTCCTCTGGCCTTCACTCTCTATTAATTAATGTATTTGTTCTCCTTGTGACAAATAGTCTTTCACATGACAAACACTGGGGCTACAACAGAGAAGAAAATGAGGTGCACTCTCCGTACCTCCTGGTCTTAAGGACTCCAATGTTAACTAAATACCCTCAATATGTATTAGTGGAAGACGAATGTGCTTACATCTTTCACATTACAAATTTAGTAAATTCTATGAAGGTAATGTCACAGCATAGAAATGGGAGGTTTGGCTTCATCAAAGAGATAAAGGGAAACCTCCCTGAGAAGGTCACCAACTGCTCTGAGGTAGGAAGAGGAGCAGAGTGACTCAGAGAAGGGAAGGCCATGTGGTCATCATGGCTGGGGAGCAGAGGACAAGTGGATTGTGGGGCAACCTGAAGCTGATGAGACATTGTGAGCTCAATAAACACTGAGCTCTGTAGGACATGGTTGGGAGTTTTGAATTCTCATAAGACCAGTGGTTCTCCAGACACTTATTTGTTTACTTATTTGTAAACAAAGAAGTGACATGTTCATATTTTCTGGTTTGATAAGATCGCTCTGGCTGTAGTGTGTAGGATATACTGATGGTGTGTAGGATATACAGAGGGGCATATTAAACTGTTCAGAAGCTCCCAGTGCTGCAGTTATCAATGACAGCTTGAACTAGAGTAGTGACTGTGTACATGTGCAGGAGGACTTACTGAGCTCCCACTGTGTGTCAAGCACCAAGCTAAGTACTGAGATGCAGTCTCTGCCTTCAAGGACTCATGGTCTTGTGATAAAAACATTCACAAACAAGAAGTTATACCATCTCATTCTTTTTTTTTTTTTTTTTTTTTTTTTAGGATTCATCATATACTTTTTTTTTGTGGTGTTTTTTTTTTTAATTTTTATTTGTTTATTTACAGCATAACAGTGTTCATTGTTTTGGCATCACACCCAGTGCTCCATGCAGTACGTGCCCTCCCTATTACCCACCACCTGGTTCCTCAACCTCCCAACCCCCCCACCCCCCCGCCGCCCCTTCATAACCCTCTAGTTGTTTTTCAGAGTCCATAGTCTCTCATGGTTCATCTCCCCTTCCAGTTTCCCTCAACTCCCTCTCCTCTCCATCTCCCCATGTCCTCCATGTTATTTGTTATGCTCCACAAATAAGTGAGACCATATGATACTTGACTCTCTCTGCTTGACTTATTTCGCTCAGCATAATTTCTTCCAGTCCCGTCCATGTTGCTACAAAAGTTGGGTATTCGTCCTTTCTGATGGAGGCATAATACTCCATTGTGTATATGGACCACATCTTCCTTATCCATTCATCCGTTGAAGGGCATCTTGGTTCTTTCCATAGTTTGGCGACCAAAGCCATTGCTGCAATAAACATTGGGGTACAAATGGCCCTTCTTTTCACTACATCTGTATCGTTGGGGTAAATACCCAGCAGTGCAATTGCAGGGTCATAGGGAAGCTCTATTTTTAATTTCTTCAGGAATCTCCACACTGTTCTCCAAAGTGGCTGCACTAACTTGCATTCCCACCAACAGTGTAAGAGGGTTCCTCTTTCTCCACATCCTCTCCAACACACGTTGTTTCCTATTTTGCTAATTTTGGCCATTCTAACTGGTGTCAGGTGGTATCTCAATGTGGTTTTAATTTGAATCTCCCTGATGGCTAGTGATGATGAACATTTTTTCATGTGTCTGATAGCCATTTGTATGTCTTCGTTGGAGAAGTGTCTGTTCATATCTTCTGCCCATTTTTTGATATGATTATCTGTTTTGTGTGTGTTGAGTTTGAGGAGTTCTTTATAGATCCTGGATATCAACCTTTTGTCTGTACTGTCATTTGCAAATATCTTCTCCCATTCCGTGGGTTGCCTCTTTGTTTTGTTGACTGTTTCCTTTGCTGTGCAGAAGCTTTTGATCTTGAGGAAGTCCCAAAAGTTCATTTTTGCTTTTGTTTCCTTGGCCTTTGGAGACATATCTTGAAAAAAGTTGCTGTGGCTGATATAGAAGAGGTTACTGCCTATGTTCTCCCCTAGGATTCTGATAGATTCCTGTCTCACGTTGAGGTCTTTTATCCATTTCGAGTTTATCTTTGTGTACGGTGTAAGAGAATGGTCGAGTTTCATTCTTCTACATATCGCTGTCCAGTTTTCCCAGCACCATTTATTGAAGAGACTGTCTTTTTTCCATTGAATATTTTTTCCTGTTTTGTTGAAGATTATTTGACCATAGAGTTGAGGGTCCATATCTGGGCTCTCCACTCTGTTCCACTGGTCTATGTGTCTGTTTTTATGCCAGTACCACGCTGTCTTGGTGATCACAGCTTTGTAGTAAAGCTTGAAATCGGGTAACGTGATGCCGCCAGTTTTGTTTTTGTTTTTCAACATTTCCTTAGCAATTCGGGGTCTCTTCTGGCTCCATACAAATTTTAGGATTATTTGCTCCAGCTCTTTGAAAAATATCGGTGGAATTTTGATGGGAATGGCATTAAAAGTATAGATTGCTCTAGGCAGTATAGACATTTTAACAATGTTTATTCTTCCAATCCAAGAGCATGGAACAGTCTTCCATCTTTTTGTGTCTTCTTCAATTTCTTTCATGAGTGTTCTGTAGTTCCTCGAGTATAGGTCCTTTACTTCTTTGGTTAGGTTTATGCCCAGGTATCTTATGGTTCTTGGTGCTATAGTAAATGGAATCGATTCTCTAATTTCCCTTTCTGTATTTTCATTGTTGGTGTATAAAAAAGCCACTGATTTCTGTACATTGACTTTGTATCCTGCCACGTTACTGAATTGCTGTATGAGTTCGAGTAGTTTGGGGGTGGAGTCTTTGGGGTTTTCCATATAAAGAATCATGTCATCTGCGAAGAGAGAGAGTTTGACTTCTTTCTTGCCAATTTGGATACCTTTTATTTCTCTTTGTTGTCTGATTGCTGTTGCTAGAACTTCTAATACTATGTTGAACAAGAGTGGTGAGAGTGGGCATCCTTGTCGTGTTCCTGATCTCAACGGGAAGGCTGCAAGCTTTTTCCCATTGAGGATGATATTTGCTGTGGGTCTTTCATAGATAGATTTTATGAAGTTCAGGAATGTTCCCTCTATCCCTATACTTTGAAGCGTTTTCATCAGGAACGGATGCTGGATTTTGTCAAATGCTTTCTCTGCATCAATTGAGAGGACCATGTGGTTCTTCTCTCTTCTCTTATTGATGTGTTCTATCACACTGATTAATTTGCGAATGTTGAACCAACCTTGCAACCCAGGGATGAATCCCACCTGGTCATGGTGGATAATCTTTTTAATGTGCTGCTGGATCCTGTTTGCTAGGATCTTGTTGAGAATCTTTGCATCCATATTCATCAGTGATATTGGTCTGAAATTCTCTTTTTTGGTAGGGTCTTTGCCTGGTTTGGGGATCAGGGTAATGCTGGCTTCATAAAAAGAGTCTGGAAGTTTTCCTTCTGCTTCCATTTTTTGGAACAGCTTCAGGAGAATTGGTGTTATTTCTTCTTTGAAAGTTTGGTAGAATTCCCCAGGGAATCCGTCAGGTCCTGGCCTCTTGTTTTTTGGGAGGTTTTTGATCACTGCTTCAATCTCATTGCTAGATATCGGTCTATTCAGGCTGTCAATTTCTTCCTGGTTCAATTTTGGGAGTTTGTAGCTTTCCAGGAATGCATCCATTTCATCTAGGTTGCTTAGCTTATTGGCATATAACTGTTGGTAATAATTTCTGATGATTGTTTCTATTTCCTTGGTGTTAGTTGTGATCTCTCCTTTTTCATTCATAATTTTATTAATTTGGGCTTTCTCTCTTTTCTTTTGGATTAGTGTGGCCAATGGTTTATCGATCTTATTGATTCTTTCAAAAAACCAGCTTCTAGTTTCATTGATACGTTCTACCGTATCTCTCGTTTCTACCTCATTGATCTCTGCTCTAATCTTGATTATTTCCCTTCTTGCATGTGGAGTTGGTTTGATTTGTTGTTGATTCTCCAGTTCTTTAAGGTGTAGGGAGAGCTGGTGTATTCTGGATTTTTCAATGTTTTTGAGGGAGGCTTGTATGGCTATGTATTTTCCCCTTAGAACCGCCTTTGCTGTATCCCATAGGTTTTGGACCGAGGTGTCTTCATTCTCATTGGTTTCCATGAATTGTTTAAGTTCATCATGATCTCCTGGTTGATCCAAGCATTCTTAAGCAAGGTGGTCTTTAGCTTCCAGGTGTTTGAGTTCCTTCTGGACTTTTCCTTGTGATTGAGCTCCAGTTTCAAAGCATTGTGATCGGAGAATATGCAGGGAATAATGTCAGTCTTTTGGTATCGGTTGAGTCCTGCTTTGTGACCCAGTATGTGGTCTATTCTGGAGAAGGTTCCATGTGCACTTGAGAAGAATGAGTATTCTGTTGTTTTAGGGTGGAATGTTCTGTATATGTCTATGAAGTCCATCTGGTCCAATGTTTCATTCAATGCTCTTATTTCTTTATTAATTTTCTGCTTCGATGATCTGTCTATTTCTGAGAGAGGCGTATTAAGATCTCCTACTATTATTGTATTATTGTATTCATATCAATATGACTCTTTATCTTGATTAATAGTTTTCTTATGTAATTGGGTGCTCCCATATTGGGGGCATAGATTTTCACAATTGTTAGATCGTCTTGGAGGATAGTCCCTTTAAGAATTATGTAGTGTCCTTCTGTATCTCTGACTACAGTCTTTAGTTTAAAATCTAATTTATCTGATATGAGAATCGCTACCCCGGCCTTCTTTTGAGGCCCATTGGCATGAAAGATGCTTCTCCATCCCTTCACTTTCAGTCTGGGTGTATCCTTAGGTTCAAAATGGGTCTCTTGTAGACAACATATGGATGGATCCTGTCGTTTTATCCAATCTGCAACCCTGTGTCATTTTATGGGCGCATTTAGGCCATTCACATTGAGAGTGATTATTGAGAGATAGGTTTTTATTGACATCGTGTTGCCTTTGAAGTCTTTCTGTCTGTAGATTGTTTCTATATTTCTGTTCAACGATATTCTTAGGATTTTTTCTCTTTTATAGGACCCCCCTTAATATTTCCTGCAGTGTCGGCTTGGTGGTTGCATAGTCTTTTAAGCCTTGCCGGTCTTGGAAACTCTTTATCTCTCCATCCATTTTAAATGTCAGTCTTGCTGGATAGAGTATTCTTGGTTGCATGTTCTTCTCATTTAGTACTCTGAATATATTTTGCCAGCCATTCCTGGCTTTCCAGGTCTCTGTGGAAAGGTCTGACGTTATTCTAATGGGCTTTCCTCTGTATGTAAGAAGCTTCTTTGTCCTAGATGCTTTTAAGAGGGTCTCTCTTGAAGCATAATTCCCCATTCTAACTATAAGGTGCCGTGAGGACTTTCGAGAATCTAAAATCTTGGGAGGAAATCTTTCTGCCTCTAGTACATGAACGTTGTTTCCATTCGTGAGATTGGGAAAATTTTCATAGACAACTTCTTCCACTATATCTTCTAGACTTCTTTCTTTTTCTTCCCCTTCAGGGATTCCAATAATTCTGACGTTGGAACGTTTCATGGCATCGTTTATTTCCCTGATTCTGTTTTCGTGGCTTCTGAGCTGTTTGTTCCAGGCTTCCTCCTGATCCTTTCTCTCTATCTGTTTGTCCTCCAGATCACTAATTCTATCTTCTGTCTCAGTTACCCTAGCATTCAGAGAATTTAGATTGGATTGGAACTCATTGAGAGCATTTTGAACATCATCCCTGGTGGCTTTCAGTTCTGCCCTAACATTGTGAACATCATCCCTGGTGGCTTTCAGTTCTGCCCTAATCAATTCTGTTTGGTCATCCATGGCTTTCTCCAACCTAGCTATTGCCTGGGTAATTGTTAGTCTGAATTCCTTTTCTGACATATTGTCTATGTTGATAGCCATTAGCTCTGTTGCAGAAGGCCCATCCTCTGTATTTTTCTTCTGTTGGGTATTCCTCCTCCTAGTCATTTTGGAAAGAGATGACTAAACAGATGCAGCTGGACTTATCGATTGTGGTGCAGTCAATGTGCACCCTGGAACGCTTCTGTGCAATCAGGATTCCCCACCCAAATGAGAGAAAAAAGAAAAGAAAAAGAAATAGAGAAGAAGAAAGAAAAAAAAGGGGAAAGAAAAAAGGGAAAAAAAGAGAGAGAGAGATAGGAAAAAAAGGGAAGATAAAAGAGAAGGCTCAGCCCAAATGGGCCACAAGGTAAGATTTGTGGAGTATACAAACAAAAAGAGTGATAAAAGTATATGACAAGAGAAAAAAATATGTATATATAAGCAAAAAAAAAAAAAGGGAAGAACCTCATCAGAAAGAACCCCAAGTATAAGGTTTATATATTATCAGGACAAACACAAATTCACAGAAACACTGACAGAAGGAAAAATTGGGAGAATGGTTATAGATTCTCAGTGTGGGTGAGGAAGGTTATTTTGATTCTTCCTGAAGGTATCTTGATGTTTTTGTTAAGGGACTCAACTTTCCTAAGTTACAGGGGGATTAGAAACTGGTTTGCCTATAGGGGTAGCATTGATTGGGGAAAGGGGATTACCTTGAAGTTTAACTCTATATGTATAGTAGAAAATAAAAATTAAAAAAAGAATAAACTAGACTAAACTAAGTTAAAATTAAAAAAGAGTTCAAAAATAGAAAAACAAAAGAAAAGCACGGGTGTATGTATCAAAAAGTTCAGGTTAGAAGGTTATTAAAGAATTTGATGTTACTGGACATCTCAGTGTGATGGTAAATAGGTTAAAAAATTATCTGTATGTATTAAAAAAAGAACCAGAATATTGGTAAAGAGTTAAAAATAAAAGTTGTATTTATGAAGTAGTGGTGGTTGTTCTCTTGTAGTCTTTTTTTTTTTTTCTTCCTTCCTGGTTGGTTTTCTGGGGGAGGGGCCTGCCACGTGGGTTTTCAGACAATGATGTTCCCTGAGTTAGGTCCTCCCGCTCCCCTCAAGGGGGTGAGCTCTTTTTTTTTCAGGAAACTGTTTTTTTCAGCCTTTTGTTCTCTGAGGGTTTTTATGTTCTTTCATCTGCTTTCTCTCGCCTTGACAGCTTTTGATGGTTTTTGGAGGTTTAGAGGAGAGCAAACAGCACCCCAACCTCCCTCTCAGAGAGAAGCCTCAGACTGTTTTGCAAAAGCTGCTGGCAGAGTCAGTTCTGAGTCACTGTCCCTGGGGATAAAGGAGCTCCTCATTGTACCCAAAACCAGGGCAGCAGTGGCTGTCTAGGCAGCTCCAGACCGCCAGAGAGGTTCCGAGCAGAGATCGCACACTGAGATTTTCCCGCTGCCCCGGGCTGGGAATGTCTGGTTTTCCCGGCTGCCAGAGCTCCAGGCTAGCGCCTATGAGCACCTATCCCAAGGGAGGGTGTGGGATGCGTGCGTTTCAGGATTGCCATCTGGCCAGGCTCCCAGCCCCTCATGGGAGCCAGACCCCACTCGTTCTCGGGCACGCTGGCATTCAGGTGCACTGGCGGCTCAGGGACGGAGACCTGATTTCTCCGCCTCACTCTCTCTGGCTCCGCACCAGGGGAGGCTGTCCTGGGTCCGGGGACTTAGGTCCCTGACCCTCACCGCCCAGGTTCCCACTATTACCCCCCATGGTCCTTTGCTGTTTGTTTTTTGAGTGCTTTCAACCAGACTCCAAGTTAATGCTGGTCCCCAGACACAGAGCACTCTCGTGTTGGGGTGTTACTTTCCAATGGGTCACCTCTGGTGGCTCCCTCCCCCTTTTGTTTATCTTCCGATATCAGTCTGATGCTCCCAGTCTGCTTTACCTGCCACTGGCATCTTCTGCTCCAGTAGAGATCCAGACGTGTATAATTCTGATCTCAGGCTGATTTCATGGGTGGTCGGAGTTCTTTGGTAGGTAATCAGCTCACTTTAGGGTACAGGTTGAAATGGTGCCTCCTCCTACTTCCCCGCCATCTTGACCTCCTCCCTATTTTTAACTTTTTGAGGAACCTCCATACTGTTTTCCAAAGTGGCTGCACCATCTTGCATTCCCACCAACAGTGTAAGAAGTTTTCCACTTTCTCCACATCCTCTCTAACACTTATTGTTACTGTCTTGTCGATTTTGGCCATTCTAATTGGTGTAAGGTGGTATCTCAATGTGGTTTTGATTTCAACCTCCCTGATGGCTAGTGATGATGAACATATTTCATGTACCTGTTACCCATTTGTATGTCCTCTTTGAAGAAATATCTGTTCATGTCTTCTGCCCATTTTTTGACATGATTATCTGTTTTTTGAGTGTGGAGTTTGAGGAGTTCTTTATAGATCTTGGATATCAGCCCTTTGTCTGTAGTGTCATATGCAAATATCTTCTCCCAGTTCATGAGTTGCCTCTTAGTTTTGTTGAGTGTTTCCTTTGATGTACAGAAGCTTTTTATCTTGAAGAAGTCCCCAAATTTCATTTTCACTTTTGTTTCCATTGTATTGTTATTCATTATAAAATATTCATCATAAAATACATCATTAGTTTTTTTAAAGATTTTATTTATTTATTTGACAGACAGAGATCACAAGTAGGCAGAGAGGCAGGCCGAGAGGAGGAAGCAGGCTCCCTGAGGAGCAGAGAGCCCGATGCGGGACTCGATCCCAGGACCTTCCTGGGATCATGACCTGAGCCAAAGGCAGAGGCTTTAACCCACTGAGCCACCCAGGTGCCCCCATCATTAGTTTTTGATGCAGTGTTCCAACATTCACTGTTTATACATAACACCCAGTGCTCCATGCAATACATTTATTAAGGTTTATTTTAGGTTCAGTCCATGGTCTATTTTGGCTCACAGTATGGTTAAATTTATGTAATTCTTACTTGTTCTATTAATGAAAGAGAAGTTTATCTCTAAATATCATAGTTAGTTTTTTTCCTTACAGTTCTGCCCCATTATGTGTCATCTACTCTAGAACTCTGTAATTAAGTTCCATCCATTCATTACTTCTGCTTTCCTGTGACTATCTATTATCCTCACAGAAAGTCCTTCTTTGCCTCTAGTGATGCTACTTGTGTGAAGCCTATTTTCCCTCAGAATAAAGCAACATTACAGATTTCTTATACATTTTATTCCTGTGGAATATCCCTTAACTCCTTAACTTTTTACCTATTTTTTGTTTCATATTGCAAGTTGTTCTGTTATACATACAACAGAATGTTCTATTCTATCCCATATGGTTTTTAAATTTTTTAATTTATTTTTTCAGTGTTCCAAGATTCACTGTTTGTGGCACCCACCCAATGCTCCATGAAATACTGTCCTCCTTAACACCCACCCCCAGGCTCATCCAACCCCCCACACCCCTCCCTTCCAAAACCCTTGGTTTGTTTCTCAGAATCCACAGGAATCCCCAGTTTTCCAAAGTGACTGCACCACGTTTCATTCTGACTAGAGTCATATGCTGAGTCTCCAACAATTCAATAAGGAATTCTTGGAAAATGTGACCTTTTACGACCTATTCCAGTAAGTGCTCTTCCATAAAAAACCCACCCCATTTCCAGGGCACCTGCCTTCACTAAACCTTCTCCATCTGTCTTCTCTTGTTTGGCAATTTGAAACAGACTTTTGGGGTGGGGCAATTTTTTTTTAATTTTATTTAATTTTGCTTTTTAAACTTTATTTTATTTTTTCAGTGTTCCAAGGTTCATTGTTTATACAGCACACCCAGTTCTGAGAAGCAGGAAATCCTAGTCTCTGAATGTCCCAACTTTACCTCTCTTTTTTAAAGATTTTATTTATTTATTTGACAGAAAGACAGTGAGAGAGGGAATACAAGCACAAGCACGGGGAGTGGGAGAGGGAAAAGCAGGATCCCCACTGAGCAGGGAGCACAATGTGGGGCTCAATCCCAGGACCCCAAGATCATGACCTGAACCAAAGGCAGATGCTTAACAACTGAGCCACCAGGGCGCCCCATTCACAACTTTTTCAAGCTGAGTCCTTTTCACAAGAAAAACAGATTATGATTATCTGTTTTGTGTGTGTTGAGTCTGAGGAGTTCTTTATAGATCCTGGATAAAACAGATAATCATATCAAAAAATGGGCAGAAGATATGAACAGACACTTCTCCAACGAAGACATACAAATGGCTATCAGACACATGAAAAAATGTTCATCATCACTAGCCATCAGGGAGATTCAAATTAAAACCACATTGAGATGCCACCTGACACCAGTTAGAATGGCCAAAATTAGCAAGACAAGAAACAACGTGTGTTGGAGAGGTTGTGGAGAAAGGGGAACCCTCTTACACTGTTGGTGGGAATGCAAGTTAGTGCAGCCACTTTGGAGAACAGTGTGGAGATTCCTCAAGAAATTAAAAATAGAGCTTCCCTATGACCCTAATATTGCACTGTTGGCTATTTACCCCAAAGATATAGATGGAGTGAAAAGAAGAGCCATCTGTACCCCAATGTTCATAGCAGCAATGGCCATGGTCACCAAACTGTGGAAAGAACCAAGATGCCCTTCAATGGACAAATGAATAAGGAAGATGTGGTCCGTATAACGATGGAGTATTATTCCTCCATCAGAAAGGATGAATATCCAACTTTTGTAGCAACATGGACGGGACTGGAAGAGATTATGCTGAGTGAAATAAGTCAAGCAGAGAGAGTCAAGTATCATATGGTCTCACTTATTTGTGGAGCATAACAAAGAACATGGAGGACATGGGGAGATGGAGAGGAGAAGGGAGTTGAGGGACATTGGAAGGAGAGGTGAACCATGAGCGACTATGGACTCTGAAAAAGAACCTGAGGGTTTCGACAGGGCTGGGGGTGGGAGGTTGGGGGAACCAGGTGGTGGGTAATAGGGAGGGCACATATTACATGGAGCACTGAGTGTCGTGCAAAAACATTAAATACTGTTATGCTGAAAAATAAATAAATAAACAAACAAATAAATAAAAGAAAAACAGATTATGCTGAGTAAAATAAGTCAAGCAGAGAAAGTCAATTTTCATATGGTTTCACTTATTTGTGAAGCATAAGGAATAATACGGAGGATATGGGGAGATGGAGAGAAGGGAGTTGGGGGAAATTGGAGGCGGAGACAAACCACGAGAGACTGTGGACTCTGAGAAACAATCTAGGGGTTTTGGAGGGAGGGGAGTGGGAGATTGGATGAGCCTGGTGGATATTATGGAGGGCACGTATTGCATGGAGCACTGGGTGTAGTGCATAAACAATGAATTCTGGAACACTGAAGAGAAATTTTAAAAATAAATAAAAATTTTTTAAAAAAACATAAAGATCGAACATTGTTTGATGCATTTGCAGAATAAACAGATCTGAGGTGCTCTTCAGTTTGGCTGACTTTGTATTTCTAATTGAAAGAATTTTCCACCTTGAAGCCTGAGGCACACCTTGTTAAAAGTTCATGTTCCAGCATGGAGGTTCCTCAAAATGTTGAAAATAGAACTACCCTATGACCCAGCAATTGCACTACTGGGTATTTACCCTAAAGATACAAACATAGTGATCCGAAGGGGCACGTGTACCCGAATGTTTATAGCAGCAATGTCTACAATAGCCAGACTATGGAAAGAACCTAGATGTCCATCAACAGATGAATGGATAAAGAAGATGTGGTATATATACACAATGGAATACCATGCAGCCATCAAAAGAAATGAAATCTTGCCATTTGCGACGACGTGGATGGAACTAGAGCGTATCATGCTTAGTGAAATAAGTCAATCGGAGAAAGACAACTATCATATGATCTCCCTGATATGAGGACATGGAGAAGCAACATGGGGGGTTAGGGGGATAGGAGAAGAATCAATGAAACAAGATGGGATTGGGAGGGAGACAAACCATAAATGACTCTTAATCTCACAAAACAAACTGGGGGTTGCTGGGGGGAGGTGGGATTGGGAGAGGGGGAGCGGGCTATGGACATTGGGGAGGGGAGGCGAACCATAAGAGACTATGGACTCTGAAAAACAACCTGAGGGTTTTGAAGGGTCAGGGGTGGGAGGTTGGGGCAACCTGAGGGTTTTGAAGGGGCAGGGGTGGGAAGGTGGCGGAACAGGTGGTGGGTAATGGGGAGGGCACGTTTTGCATGGAGCACTGGGTGTTGTGCAAAAAGAATGAACACTGTTATGCTGAAAAAATAAATAAAATGGAAAAAAAAAAGTTCATGTTCCACCCACATGCCCTCCACACTTATGCTGGCCATCCTGGCAGCAGCAATTCCATGTCTCAATTAGCAAGCACACCAGTGTATACCTTCTTAAAATGCCAACACTTACACGCCAGGGACAAAAATGTTGCCAAAAATAGAGAGAGCCACTGTAGGAAACTGAATTAAATGGAAAAGAGAAAAGAACACAATAGAGACATTCAACTCACACTAGAGACACTCCCTGGGAGGCCATGTCCTGGGAAACAGGAAATGCTGCACTGCAACACATTGCAGGATCTCTTCTTCATAATAATAGTAACAGTAGGGGACTTTAATGCCCCACTTAGATCAATGGACAGATCATCCAAACAGAAAATCAACAAGGAAACAGTGTCTTTGAATGATACAGATGGATCTAACAGATATATTCAGAACATTCCATTTAATAGATTAGAAAACACATTCTTACCAAACGCACATAGAATGAACATTCTCTAGAACAGATCACATATTAGGCCACAAGTCTCAACAAATTCAAAAAAATCAAAGTCATACCAAACATTTTTTCTCACTACAACAGTATGAAACTAGAAATCAACAACAAGAAAAACTGTAGAGCACAAATGCATGGAGGCTAAATAACATGTTACTAAACAATCAGTGAACCAACTAGGAAATCAATGAAGAAATCCAAATGTATATGGAACCAAATGAAAATTAAAACACAATGGTCCAAATTGCTGGGATGCAGCAAAAGCAATTCAAAGACAGAAGTATATAGCAATACAGGCCAACCACAAGAAGCAAAAAAATCTCAAAGAAACAACCTCACCTCACACCTAAAGTATAGAAAAAAGAACAACAAACAAAACCCCAAACCAGGAGAAGGAAGAAAATAATTTAAAAAATTAGAGCAGAAATAAATGATATAGAAACTAAAACAACAACAACAAATACAAACAAACAAAAAGCAATAGAACAGATTGTTGAAACCAGGAGCTGGCTCTTTGACAGCATCAACAAAATTTATAAACCACTAGCTAGATTCATCAAGGAAAAAAAAAAGAGAGAGAAAGACTCACATAAGCAAAATCGCCAATGAGAGAGGAGAAATAACCAACATCACAGAAATACAAACAATTGTAAGCAAATATTGTGAAAAATTATATGTTACCAATTGGATGACCTAGAAAAACTAGATAAATTCCTACAAGCATATAAACTACCAAAATGGAAGCAGGAAGAAATAAAAAATTTGAACAGACCAATTACTAGCAAGGAAATTGAATCAGTAATCAAAACACTCCCAAAAAAAAAAAAAAAAAAACTGAGACCGGACAGCCTCACAGGAAAATTCTACCTAACATTTAAAGAAGAGATAATACCTACTCTTCTCAAACTATTCTAAAAAATGGAAGAGGAAGGAAAACTTTCAAATTCATTTTATGAGGCCAGCATTACTCTAACACCAAAACCAGATATAGACACCACAAAGAAAAAAAACATAACTACATCTGATAAACATAGATGCAAAAACACTAAGCAAAATACTAGCAAACCCAGTTCACATGGAGGACATGGGGAGATGGAGAGGAGAAGGGAGTTGAGGGAAATTGGAAGGGAGGTGGACCATGAGAGACTATGGACTCTGAAAAACAACCTGAGGGTTTTGAAGGGTGGGGGTGGGAGGTTGGGGGAACCAGGTGGTGGGTAATAGGGAGGGCATGTATTGCGTGGAGCATTGGGTGTGGTACAAAAACAATGAATACTGAAAAGAAATTAAAAAAAAAAGTTCTTCACAGCAAAGGAAACAGTCAACAAGACAAAGAGGCAACCCACAGAGTGGGAGAAGATACTTGCAAATGACAGTACAGACAAAAGGTTGATATCCAGGATCTATAAAGAACTCCTCAAACTCAACACACACAAAACAGATAATCATATCCAAAAATGGGCAGAAGATATGAACAGACACTTCTCCAACGAAGACATACAAATGGCTATCAGACACATGAAAAAATGTTCATCATCACTAGCCATCAGGGAGATTCAAATTAAAACCACATTGAGATACCACCTGACACCAGTTAGAATGGCCAAAATTAGCAAGACAGGAAACAACGTGTGTTGGAGAGGATGTGGAGAAAGGGGAACCCTCTTACACTGTTGGTGGGAATGCAAGTTGGTATAGCCACTTTGGAGAACAGTGTGGAGATTCCTTAAGAAATTAAAAATAGACTCAAAAGTACTCAAATAGTACTCAAAAGTACACCTGATAGTAAGAATGAGGAATTATAACTGTAGGCAGACCTTCTTGAAAGCCGGTAGGACAAAGAGGCTCCTTGTGTACAGAGGAAAGCCCATCAGAATAATGTCAGACCTGTCCACAGAGAACTGGCAAGCCAGAAAGGGTTGGCAAAATATATTCAGAGCACTAAATGAGAAGAACATGCAGCCAAGAATACTTTATCCAGCTAGACTGACATTCAAAATTGATGGAGAGATAAAGAGTTTCCAAGACTGGCAAGGCTTAAAAGACTATGCAACCACCAAGCAGACACTGCAGGAAATATTAAGGGGGGTTCTACAAAAGAGAAAAAATCCTAAGAATATCATTGAACAGAAATATAGAGACGATCTACAGAAAGAAAGACTTCAAAGGTAACACGATGTCAATAACATATCTATCTATCAATATCTATCAATAATGACTCTCAATGTGAATGGCCTAAATGCACCCATAAAATGACACAGGGTTGCAGATTGGATAAAACGACAGGACCCATCCATATGTTGACTACAAGAGACCCATTTTGAACCCAAAGATGCACCCAGACTGAAAGTGAAGGGATGGAGAAGCATCTTTCATGCCAATGGGCCTCAAAAGAAGGCCAGGGTAGTGATTCTCATATCACATAAATTAGATTTTAAACTAAAGACTATAGTCAGAGATACAGAAGGACACTACATCATTCTTTTTTTTTCAGTATTTAAATTTATTTATTTTTTCAGCATAACAGTATTCATTGTTTTTGCACAACACCCAGTGCTCCATGCAATATGTGCCCTCCCTATTACCCACCACCTGGTTCCCCCAACCTCCCACTCCCACCCCTTCAAATCCTTCAGGTTGTTTTTCAGAGTCCATAGTCTCTTATGGTTCGCCTCCCCTTCCAATTTTTTTTTTATAAACATATAATGTATTTTTATCCCCAGGGGTGCAGGTCTGTGAATCGCCAGGTTTACATACTTCACAGCACTCACAATAGCAAATACCCTCCCCAATGTCCATAACCCCCTCCCCCTCTCCCAACCCCACCTCCATGTGTACCCGAATGTTTATAGCAGCAATGTCTACAATAGCCAAACTATGGAAAGAACCTAGATGTCCATCAACAGATGAATGTATAAAGAAGATGTGGTATATATACACAATGGAATACTATGCAGCCATCAAAAGAAATGAAATCTTGCCATTTGTGATGACGTGGATGGAACTAGAGCGTATCATGCTTAGTGAAATAAGTCAATTGGAGAAAGACAACTATCATATGATCTCCCTGATATGAGGACGTGGAGATGCAACATGGGGGGTTAGGGGGATAGGAGAAAAATAAATGAAACAAGATGGGATTGGGAGGGAGACAAACCATAAATGACTCTTAATCTCACAAAACAAACTGGGGGTTGCTGGGGCCAAATGAATTTTTGATACAACTTACTTTTATGAGTCAGAGAACCAAAAATGATATTTGGCATATCATTGTGTCTTAAACAGCAGTGGGTTTTACCAGTGTGTAAAACACATGTGGCTGTCAAAGAAAGCTAGTCCAAACTGCTTGAAGCCAGCCTTGCATGGAACTACAGCACAGATTGGATAATTGTTCAAAACGTCCTCCAGCTACACTGCCAATAATCCCATGGGCCACGGAGAAGTGTTCCCTCATCTACCCACTCTATTCCAGTCACATCAACTCTCTAATATCCTCTCAGAGATTCCTCAAACTTTGAAAGACTCCTCTTCCTCAGGAGGCACTCCAATGTCTGTAATCTCAATCCAGACTTTATCATTCTTATCATTCTCTCCTTGTATGTTTTTTTCTTAAGTAAAAACCTATCAGGTGGTTTTGTACTAGGTCAAGAAGTAGCAGTGTTGTGGGATGCTTAAAAAATTTTCCCCTGTGAGAGTTGACTTAGGTAGATTAAATTAAAGTTAAATTTGAAGATACATGCTTGGGGCACTTGGGTGGCTCAGTGGGTTAAGCCTCTGCCTTCAACTCAATTCCCAGGGTGCTGGAATCAAGCCCCTCATGGGGGGGGGGTCTGCTCAGCAGGGGGCCTGTTTCCCCCTTCCCCTCTGTCTGCCTCTCTGCCTACGTGTGATCTCTCCCTGTCAAATAAACAAATAAAATCTTTTTAAAAAAACTTAGAAGAAGAAGGTAGATGCTTGGGGCACCCAGGTGGCTCAGTCAGTTGGGCGTCTGCCTTCGGCTCAGGTCATGATCTCAGGGTCCTGGGATTGAGTCCTGCATTGGGCACCCTGCTCAGCAGGGAGCCTGCCTCTCCCTCTCCTTCTGCCTGTTGCTCCCCTGCTTGTGCACTCTCTCTCTCTGTCAAATGAGTAAATAAAATCTTTTAAAGATTTTTAAAATTTATTTTTAAAAAGAAAGTAGATATTCAAAGCCAGAGAAGATGGTAGTCTGGCAACATGCTCAGAGTCTCTGGGAGAAAGAAAAATATTAATGAAAAATCTAATAAGGAAAAAAAGTTGTTCAGTCATGTCCCATAACCAACATGTCACTGTAATACTCAATAGTCTAATGAGTATTCCTGATCTTAGAACTATGTAAAACAATGCTTTCCCTCAAAATGTTGTGTGTAGATGAGAAAATCCTTAGCTGCAAAGACTCTGATCTCATCATTCTATATAATATTTTATCTTCTCTCTTAAGTGATGCTGAATCAAACCTCAGTCACTGGATTTCTCCTCCTGGGAGTAACAGACAACAAAGCACTGCAGCCTTATCTCTTCATGGTTTTCCTTGCAATCTATGCTGTCAGTGTGGTTGGGAATGGAGCTGTCCTGATTATTGTCATCTCTGATTCAAGACTCCATTTACCCATGTATTTCTTCCTGGGAAATCTGTCATGTCTAGATATCTGCTATTCCACAGTGACACTGCCAAAGATGCTGGAGAACTTCTTCTCTACACACAAGGCAATTTCCTTCTTGGGATGCATAAACCAGCTTCACTTCTTCCACTTCCTGGGCAGCACAGAGGCCTTGCTGTTGGCTGTGATGGCCTTTGACTGCTTTGTGGCTATCTGCAGGCCACTGCATTACTCTGTCATCATGAATTATCAGCTCTGTACCCAGATGGCTGTCATTGTCTGGACCACTGGTTTTTTCCATCCCCTGCTGCACTCCATAATGACCTCTCACTTGAACTTCTGTTTTTCTAATCAGATCCATCACTTCTTCTGTGATGTCAAACCTTTGCTGGAGTTGGCTTGTGGGAACACCGAGCTCAACCAGTGGCTTCTCAATACAGTTACAGGGACCACTGCCATGGGCTCCTTCTCCCTAACCCTTCTCTCCTACTTCTACATTATCATCTCTCTTTTCTCCAAGTCTCGTTCTTGCAGCACACTTCACAAAGCACTGTCCACATGTGCCTCTCATTTCATGATGGTCATTCTTCTCTATGCTCCTGTTCTCTTCACTTACATCCGTCCTGCCTCAGGCAGTTCCATGGAACAGGACCTGGCACCTGCCATCATGTATAGTGTGGTCACTCCTGTGCTAAACCCACTGATCTATACTTTGAGGAACAAGGAAGTGAAAGGGGCCTTGAGTACTGTGATCAGAAAAAGGGGGGGGGGGGTTATACCTCTTCTCAGATCATGTACAATATGTATAACAGAAAGAAGCAGCTAAGGAAAGATAAATGGGAAAGGCCAGCCTGCTTGAATTACTAGTAGCATAAGGGAAACGTGAACACATTAGATACCAGCCATGGCTTCTAAATGTTGAATTTGTTTTTGGGATATCAGTTGATAAAACTGATTGGCTATGTATTCTTTAATGAAACAAGGTATAGAAATAAGCCTATATTACCCATCTATTGGGTAGATGAATAGTACTTAAGGCTGTTTATCTGTGTGGTCCCCCTAAGTTTACATATTTTAATGTAAGCACTAAAATTATTATGCTTTATATTTTAAGGATTTGAATTTTGAGCCACAGTTACTCAATTAGATAAGAAATGGCAATTTGCAAATTACTTAGGAGGAATGTTTTTTAATTTTTATTTTTTTTATTTCTTTTCAACGTAATAGTATTCATTGTTTTGGCACCACACCCAGTGCTCCATGCAGTACATGCCCTCCCTACTACCCACCACCTGGTTCCCCCAACCTCCCACCCCCCGCCCCTTCTAAACCATCAGGTTGTTTTTCAGAGTCCATAGTCTCTCATGGTTCATCTCTCATGACTTCTTTTTCTCTAAGCAGGAAGGAAAGTAATTAAAACAAATGATGTAAACACTAACTAACAGGGATAAAATAGCCAATGGTTTATCTAGAGAGTTCTGAAACCTCTATCCCCAGAAGTGTTTTAATGTCAACTTGATAAACAGTAAAAGATTACTGTGACAAGATAAAGAGTCATATTGATATGAATACAATAATAGTACGAGATCTTAATACGCCTCTCTCAGAAATAGACAGATCGTCGTAGCAGAAAATTAATAAAGAAATAAGAGCATTGAATGAAACATTGGACCAGATGGACATCATAGACATATACAGAACATTCCACCCTAAAACAACAGAATACTCATTCTTCTCAAGTGCACATGGAACCTTCTCCAGAATAGACCACATACTGGGTCACAAAGCAGGACTCAACCGATACCAAAAGACTGACATTATTCCCTGCATATTCTCAGACCACAATGCTTTGAAACTGGAGCTCAATCACAAGGAAAAGTTCAGAAGGAACTCAAACACCTGGAAGCTAAAGACCACCTGGCTTAAGAATGTTTGGATCAACCAGGAGATCAAAGATGAACTTAAACAATTCATGGAAACCAATGAGAATGAAGACACTTTGGTCCAAAACCTATGGGATACAGCAAAGGCGGTTCTAAGGGGAAAATACATAGCCATCCAAGCATCCCTCCAAAAAATTGAAAAATCCAGAATACACCAGCTGTCTCTACACCTTAAAGAACTGGAGAATCAACAACAAATCAAACCAACTCCACATGCAAGAAGGGAAATAATCAAGATTAGAGCAGAGATCAATGCGGTAGAAACCAGAGATACGGTAGAACGTATCAATGAAACTAGAAGCTGGTTTTTTGAAAGAATCAATAAGATCGATAAACCATTGGCCACACTAATCCAAAAGAAAAGAGAGAAAGCCCAAATTAATAAAATTATGAATGAAAAGGGAGAGATCACAACTAACACCAAGGAAATAGAAACAATCATCAGAAATTATTACCAACAGTTATATGCCAATAAGCTAAGCAACCTAGATGAAATGGATGCATTCCTGGAAAACTACAAACTCCCAAAACTGAACCAGGAAAACTGACAACCTGAATAGACTGATATCTAGTAATGAGATTGAAGCAGTGATCAAAACCTCCCAAAAAACAAGAGGCCAGGACCTGATGGATTCCCTGGGGAATTCTACCAAACTTTCAAAGAAGAAATAACACCAATTCTCCTGAAGCTGTTCCAAAAAATTGAAGCAGAAGGAAAACTTCCAGACTCTTTTTATGAAGCCAGCATTACCCTGATCCCCAAACCAGGCAAAGACCCTACCAAAAAGGAGAATTGCAGACCAATATCACTGATGAATATGGATGCAAAGATTCTCAACAAGATCCTAGCAAACAGGATCCAGCAGCACATTCAAAAGATTATCCACCATGACCAGGTGGGATTCATCCCTGGGTTGCAAGGTTGGTTCAACATTCGCAAATCAATCAATGTGATAGAACAAATCAATAAGAGAAGAGAGAAGAACCACATGGTCCTCTCAATTGATGCCGAAAAAGCATTTGACAAAATCCAGCATCCATTCCTGATGAAAACGCTTCAAAGTATAGGGATAGAGGGAACATTCCTGAACTTCAGAAAATCTATCTATGAAAGACCCACAGCAATATCATCCTCAATGGGAAAAAGCTTGCAGCCTTCCCGTTGAGATCAGGAACACGACAAGGATGCCCACTCTCACCACTCTTGTTCAACATAGTATTAGAAGTTCTAGCAACGGCAATCAGACAACAAAGAGAAATAAAAGGTATCCAAATTGGCAAGGAAGAAGTCAAACTCTCTCTCTTAGCAGATGACATGATTCTTTATATGGAAAACCCCAAAGACTCCACCCCCAAACTACTCGAACTCATACAGCAATTCAGTAACGTGGCAGGATACAAAGTCAATGTACAGAAATCAGTGGCTTTCTTATACACTAACAATGAAAATACAGAAAGGGAAATTAGATTCCATTTACTATAGCACCAAGAACCCTAAGATACCTGGGAATAAACCTAATCAAAGAGGTAAAGGGCCTGTACTCGAGGAACTACAGAACACTCATGAAAGAAACTGAAGATGACACAAAAAGATGGAAGACCGTTCCATGCTCTTGGATTGGAAGAATAAACATTGTTAAAATGTCTATACTGCCTAGAGCAATCTATACTTTAATGCCATTCCAATCAAAATTCCACCGATATTTTTCAAAGAGCTGGAGCAAATAATCCTAAAATTTGTATAGAATCAGAAGAGACCCCGAATTGCTAAGGAAATGTTGAAAAACAAAAACAAAACTGGCGGCATCACGTTACCCGATTTCAAGCTTTACTACAAAGCTGTGATCATCAAGACAGCATGGTACTGGCATAAAAACAGACACATAGACCAGTGGAACAGAGTGGAGAGCCCAGATATGGACCCTCAACTCTATGGTGAAATAATCTTCGACAAAACAGGAAAAAATATTCAATGGAAAAAAGACAGTCTCTTCAATCAATGGTGCTGGGAAAACTGGACAGCGATATGTAGAAGAATGAAACTCAACCATTCTCTTATACCGTACACAAAGATAAACTCGAAATGGATAAAAGACCTCAACGTGAGACAGGAATCCATCAGAATCCTAGAGGAGAACATAGGCAGTAACCTCTTCGATATCAGCCACAGCAACTTCTTTCAAGGCCAAGGAAACAAAAGCGAAAATGAACTTTTGGGACTTCATCAAGATCAAAAGCTTCTGCACAGCAAAGGAAACAGTCAACAAAACAAAAAGGCAACCCACGGAATGGGAGACGATATTTGCAAATGACAGTACAGACAAAAGGTTGATATCCAGGATCTACAAAGAACTTCTCAAACTCAACACACACAAAACAGATAATCATATCCAAAAATGGGCAGAAGATATGAACAGACACTTCTCCAACGAAGACATACAAATGGCTATCAGACACATGAAAAAATGTTCATCATCACTAGCCATCAGGGAGATTCAAATTAAAACCACATTGAGATACCACCTGACACCAGTTAGAATGGCCCAAATTAGCAAGACAGGAAACAACGTGTGTTGGAGAGGATGTGGAGAAAGGGGAACCCTCTTCCACTGTTGGTGGGAATGCAAGTTAGTGCAGCCACTTTGGAGAACAGTGTGGAGATTCCTGAAGAAATTAAGAATAGAGCTTTCCTATGACCCTGCACGTACTGCATGGAGCACTGGGTGTGATGCCAAAACAATGAACACTGTTATGCTGTAAATAAACAAATGAAAAAATATATTGACTTTACAAAAAAAGAGTACTTTTTTTTCAATGATACTGTGAAATATTATTGAAAGTTGAATCAGATTTGGGGGGAAAAAATCTCAGGAATCCCTCTCAAGTTCATTAGTACATCATTTCCCCCTCAGTTATTGGTCGTAAAAAATGATGTTTCAAAACCCTTCCTAATTTTCATTTTGTTTTCCTATTTATATGCTTATTTTCACAAATTATAAAAGCATTGTGATATAATATGATGTAATACTGGTGAAATGTGCAGAATTCATCAAAATGCTTTCTTATTTTCCTTACTTGTCACCGAACTCATACAGAGTTAAAGCTATTACATCATAATGACTGAGGCATTTCTGGAGCTCATTGCAGGGGACACTAAGTCCCTTACTTTCTAAGTCCCAGGGAATGGCTGCTGGGCTTGCAGATTGGTGGAGGCCAACATTTGTGACCATTTAGAGATAAGATAAAGACTGTGGCCAGCTTTTATGAGCTCAGGGACTGATTGTTCATTCTCCATATTCACTTTCATGAGCCCAAAACAATGTGGTTCTGCCTCACTCCTATGTTGATTCTATCTTCACCCTTTATGCACCTTCTATCCTGAACTGTCTCAGGTCATCATTTCTGTTTATCAGGACTTTTTACATAATCCAACCTACACAGAGGCACTGAACCAGAGAGGAGTCCGTCATTATCTGGTTATCTAGTGCTGCATCCCCACACACTAGCATCCCCAAACATAGGAGCTTCAAACACTTATTTAACTAACTTTCATTATCCTGAGGCTCAGAAACTTGGAAGAACACAGCAGGGAAGTGTTGGTTCTGCTTGATAATGCCTTGGGCTGTGGCTGGGCACACTTGAGCATCTAGGCATGGAATAGTTGAGAGTTCACAAACTCTGTGTCTCTCCTTCTCCAGTCTCTCCTTGTGGGTGTCCTGCGCTTTTGCAGCACAGATGCCTCAGGTTTGAATTTCCACATGGGGACCAGCAGACTAGGGCAAAAGCTGCCAGTCATCTTATGGACAGACCCAAGGACTAGTATTAACATCACCATTACCATACTGTCCTGGTCACAGTAGTCACAGGTCAACTAAACTTCACAGAGAGGAAATCCCTCTTTCACTGGAAAGAACATCAAAACTTTTGTGGACATCCTCAATCCATCCTGGTTACAACTCTCACCACTAATAATTAACATTGTCCATGCATACAAAGCACACTCACTCTCCTTCCAAATAATCCTAATATCTCACCCCATTATAGCATCTGTTCAAAGTCTACATATTTTCACCTATATCAGATCAAGGTACAAATGAGCTTGTTGGGTATGGTTCCTCAAGTATTGTTTCTTACTCAACTACATGGTGATTTCAGGGTCATGAGATCCAGCCCCTGCATCAGACACCATCCTGAGTGTGGACCTGCTTGTGATTCTCTTTCTCCTTTCCTTCTGTCCCTCCCCTTGCCCCAATAGTGCTCTCTCACTCTCTAAAAAAATCATGAATGGATGCTAAAATTGTTAGGTGAAAATTTGATTGGAAATTGAATAATATGCAGGGCATAATGACACCACCTGACCCCATTGATCAATAACAGAAATAGCATCACTATAAGTGGGAAAACAAACACTGTCTGTCTCATGAGATGACACAATAGAAATAACAGCAACTTGGAGATAGTCTGTCTAAAAGGTAACAAAAACTCCTTCCCCTGGGAGGATTGGTGCAGGTGTGCACTGCAGGAGTCTGTGGAGTTTGGTGCATGTGAAAGGGATTGACTGCCTTTCTCTGAGGGTGCACTGAAGAGTGGGGTTGCAAGTGTTCACCTGGGAGCTGGAGATCAAGCACCACAGTTTCTTCACTTTTATTTCATCATCTAAAGCAACCCAAAAATTCTTGAGGGTGGGGCAGAGATGGTGTAGGAGTAGGGGACCCTATTTCAACTGGTGCTCGGAATTGAGCTGGATATCTACCAGACCACTCTGAACACCCACAAAATCAGCCTGCGATGTAAGAAGATATATCAGGATCTCTACAAACAGAATATATCTGGGGGTTGGTTTTGAGGTATGAAGCAGGGAGCCATGATTCTGTGGGCAGATATCAGAAGATAAATGGAAGAGAGAGGGAGCCTCCAGGATCCTGAGAGAGAGGAGCAAAAAAACCTCCTATGCTGGGGACTGGGCACAGACTTGCAGACCAGTAGTGGCAGGGAAGGACTTTAGGGAAGCTGCCCAGACTGAAACCTGGAGCTGTGGGGTTGTGCATGTGAACTGGGGGCAGCCAGGTGTTTTAGAAGCACAACAGACAGAGATGTGCCTAGACCTGGAAACAAGGGCTGGGAGTGCTGCTGTGGGGCACACAACCCACGTCCCTGCAGTTTTCAGCATCACAGATAAAAATGGAGTCAGTGTAAACAACGTGTGTTGGAGAGGATGTGGAGAAAGGCGAACCCTCTTACACTGTTGGTGGGAATGCAAGTTGGTGCAGCCACTTTGGAGAACAGTGTAGAGATTCCTTAATAAATTAAAAATAGAGCTCCCCATGGGTGCCTGAGTGGCTCAGTGGGTTAAAGCCTCTGCCTTTGGCTCAAATCATGATCCCGGGGTCCTGAGATCGAGCCCTGCATCAGGCTCCCTGCTCGGCGGGGAGCCTACTTCCCCCTCTCTCTCTACCTGTCTCTCTGCCTACCTGTGATTTCTGTCTGTCAAATAAATAAATAAAAATCTTTAGTAACAAGAAAAATAGAGCTTCCCTATGACCCTGCAATTGCACCATTAGGTATTTACTCCAAAGATACAGATGTGTCTTTGAAGGGCCATCTGTATCCCAATGTTCATAGCAGCAGTGGCCACAGTTGCCAATTGTGGAAAACACCAAGATGCCCTTCAACAGATTAATGGATAAGGAAGATGTGGTCCATATATACTATGGAGTATTATGCCTCCATCAGAAAGGATAAATACCCAACTTTTGTATCAATAGGGACGGGACTGGAAGAGATTATGTTGAATGAAATAAGTCAAGCAGAGAGAGTGAATTATCCTATGGTTTCGCTTATTTGTGGAGCATAAGGAATAACACAGAGGACATGGGGAGATGGAGAGAAGAAGTGAGTTGGGGGGAAAATGGAGGGGGAGATGAACCATGAGAAGCTGTGGACTCTGAGAAACAAACTGAGGGTTTTGGAGGAGCAGGGGGTGGGAGGTTGAGTGAGCCTGGTGGAAAGCACATATTGCATGGAGCACTGGGTGTAGTACATGAACAATGAATTCTGGAACACTGAAAAGAAATGTTAAAAAATAAATATTTTTTTAAAAAGGCAGTCTAGGGGCACCTGGTTGACTCAGTGGATTAAAGTTGGCTCAGGGTCCTGGGATCGAGCCCCGCATCGGGCTCTCTGTGCAGCAGGGAGTCTGCTTCCTCCTCTCTCTCTCTGCCTGCCCCTCTGCCTACTTGTGATCTCTGTCTGTCAAATAAGTGAATAAATAATCTTTTAAAAAAAAGTAAAAAATAAAAAGGTAGTCTATAGAGACAAGGACTTCACAGTCAACATGATGACAATAAATTCTTATCTTTCAAAAATCACTCTCAACATGAACAGCGTAAATGCTCCCATAAAATGTCACAGGGTTTCAGATTAGATAAAAAGAGGGGACCCATCCATATGCTGTCTACAAGAGACTCATTTTGAACCTAAAGATACATCCATACTGAAAGTGAAGGGAGGGAGAACCATCTTTCATACCAACAGACTTCGAAAGAAAGCTTGGGTAGCAATTCTCATATCAGACAAATAAGATTTTAAGCTAAAGACCTTAGTTAGAGATACAGAAGGACACTATATCATTCTTAAAGGGTCTATCCAACAAGAGGATCTAACAACTGTAAATATCTATGCCCCCAACATGGGAGCAGCCAACTACATAAGTTGACTGTTAACCAAAATAGAGACATATTGATAATAATACATTAATAGTAGGAGACAGCAACATGCCACTCTCAGCAATAGACAGATCATCTAAGTAGAAAATGAACAAAGAATATTTTTGAATTACACACTGGACCAGATGGACCTCATAGATATATACAGAACATTCCACCCTAAAATGACAGAATACTCATTCTTCTCAAGGGCACATGGAACTTTCTCCAAAATAGACCACACACTGGGACATAAAAGAGATCTCTACTGATACCGAAAGATTGAGATTATTCCCTGCATATTCTCAGACCACAGCACTGTGAAACTGGAACTCAATCACAAGGAAACGTTTAAAAGAAATTTGAACACTTGGAAACTAAAGACCATGCTGCTCAAAAATGTTTGGGTCAACCGGAAAATCAAAGAAGAGCTTAAACGATTCATGGAAACCAATGAGAATGAAGACACATCTGCCTAAAACCTATGGCAAAGGTGGTCCTAAGGGGGAATACATAGCCATCCAAGCCTCACCCAAAACAAAAACAAAAAAACAAAAACAAAAACAAAAACAAAAAAAACAGGAAAATCCTGAATACACAAACTATCTTTACACTTTAAAAAACTGGAGAATCATCAACAAATTAAGCCTAACCCACACATGAGGAGGCACATAATTAAGATTAGGGCAGAAATGAACGAATTAGAATCCAGAAATACAGTAGAACACATCAATGAAACTGGAAGCTCAATCTTTGACAGAATTAATCAGATCAATAAACTATTGGCCAGACTTAGCCAAAAGAAAAGAGAAGGACCCAAATTAATAAAATTATGAATGAAAGGGGAGATATCACAACTAACACCAAGGAAATAAAAACAAGCATCAGAAATTATTCTCAACAGCTATATGCCAATGAGTTAAGCAACCTAGAAGAAACGAATGCATTCCTGGAAACCTATAAACTACCAAGACTGAAACAGGAAGAAATGGACAATATGAATAAGCCAATAACCAGTAAGGAGACTGAAGCAATATCAAAAACTTCCCAAGGTCCTGGGCCTGATGGATTCCCTGGGGAACTCTACCAAACATTCAAAGAAGTAATACCTATTCTCCTGAAGCTGTTTCAAAAAATAGAAATAGAAGGAAAGCTTCTAACTCTTTCTATGAAGCCAGCATTACCTTGATCCCAAAATCAGGCAAAAACACCGTCAAAAAGGAGAATTTCAGACCAATATCCCTGATGAATATGGTGCCAAGATTCTCAACAAGATCCTAGCTAACAGGATCCAATAGTACATTGAAAGGATTATCCACCATGACCAGGTAGGATGTCTCCTTGGATGCAAGGGTGATTCAACATTTGCAAATCAGTTGGTGTGACAGAACATATTAATAAGAGGAGAGAGAAGAAACAAGTGGTCCTCTCAATTGATGCAGAAAAAGCATTTAACAAAATATAGCATTCTTTACTGATTAAAACTCTTCAAGTATAGGGACAGAGGGAACATTACTCAATATCATAAAAGCCATCTATGAAAAGCTCACAGCAAATATCATTCTCAATGGGGAAAACCTGAGAGCCTTTCTGTTAAGATCAGGAACAAGAAAAGGATGCCCACTCTCACCAATATTATTCAATATAGTACTAGAAGTCCTAGCAACAGCAATCAGACAACAAAAAGAAATAAAAGGTACTCAAATTGGCAAAGAAGAAGTCAAACTCTTTCTCTTCATGGATGACATGATACTTTTTGTGGAAAACCCAAAGACTTCACCCTGAAATTACTAGACTTCAAACATCAATTCAGCAACATGGTAAGATACAAAATCAATGCACAGAAATCAGAAATTAAGGAAGCTATTCCATTTACAATAGCACCAAAACCCACAAGATACTGAGTAATAAACCTAACCAAAAAAGTGAAAGATCTATACTCTAGAAACTACAGAACACTGATGAGAGAAATGGAGGAGGAAGACACAAAGAGAAGGAAAAACACTCCATGCTCAAGAATTTGAAGAATATCATCGCTAAAATGTCAATGCTGCCCAGAACAATCTACACTTTCAATGCAATCCCAATCAAAATACCAATGGGATATGGTCCATCTCCATATCTTTGGGTAAATATGCAGGAGCGCAATTGCCAGGTCATAGGATACCTCTATTTTTAATTTTTTGAGGAACTGCCGCTCTGTTTTCCAAAGGATGCACCAACTTGCATTCCTACCAAGAGAGTAAGAGACTTCCCCTTTCTCTATATCCTCTCCAACATTTGCTGTTTCCTGCCTTGTTATTCTTTGCCAATGTTCATAGCAGCAATGTCCACAATAGCTAAACTATGGAAAGAGCCAAGATGCACTTCAACAGATAAATGGATAAAGAAGATGTGGTCCATATAGACAGTGGAATATTACTCAGCCATTAGAAAGGATGAATACCCAACTTTTACATCAACATGGATGGGACTGAGGAGATTATGCTGAGTGAAATAAGTCAGGCAGAGAAAGTCAACTATCACAATTATCACTTGTGGAACATAAGGAATAACATGGAGTACATTAGGAGAAGGAAAGGAAAAATAAGTTGGGGGGGAAATCAGAGGGGGAGATGAACCATGAAGGACTGTGGACTCTGAGAAACGAACTGAGGGTTTTGGAGGGGAGAGGAATGGGAGGTTGGGTGAGGCTGGCGGGGGGGGGGGGGTATTAAGGAGGGCATGTATTGCATGGAGCACTGGGAGTGGTGCATAAACAATGAACTCTGGAACACTGAAGGGAAATTTTAAAAATAAATAAAAATTTTTCTAAAAATCAAGTTATATTATGAAGATGGCAGAGAAGTAGCACACTGAGATGACATCAGGTCGCAGGAGATCAGCTAGATAACTTATCAAACCATTCCAAACACCTACAAATCCAACAGGAGATCAAAGAGAAGAAGAGCAGCAATTCTAGAAACAGAAAATCAACCACTTTCTGAACGGTAGAACCGGCGGAGAAGTGAATCCAAAGCGATGGGAAGATAGATCATGGGGAGAGGGGCCAGCTCCCGGCAAGCAGCTGAGAAATGGAGCAGAACTTTTAAAACTTTTCAGAACTTTTAAAAGTCTGCTCCACTGAGGGACATCACTCCAGAAGCTAAGCCAGGGTGAAGCCCATGCGGGGACAGTGTGGCCTCAGGTCCCACGGGGTCACAGAAGGATCGGTGCTGTCTGAGTGTCACAGAGCTCACAGGTATTAGAGCAGGGAAGCTGGCTACAGAGATGGAGCTGAGGAGTGAGCTCTCAATTCGGGGTTACCTTACCATGATCCATGGCACAGGCCACTGCTCTGTGAGTGGGGACTCTTCATGATCTGGGGAGACTCCCCCTGGAAGAGCTCAAGGATCTTCAGGGTTTGGAGACTCCTGGTGGGGCTGTGCCCCAGAGACAGAGATGTTTGGTCACAGGCCATGTGAGCTCAGAGCGTAGCCAGAGATGAGGGAGATGGGAGGGATTGAGCGCTTTTCTCAGAGGGCACACTGAGGAGGGGCCCTGAGCTCTCAGCTACTCTGGGCCAGAGATTGGGAGGCCACCATTTTCATTCCCACCCTCTGGAACTCTATGGAAAGCGTTCAGGGAACAAAAGCTCCCGAAAGCGAACCGGAGCAGTTAACTTAGCCCGGCCCCTGGTAAGGGCAGTGCAATTCTGCCTCGGGCAAAGACACTTGAGAATCATTACAACAGGCCATCCCCCAGAAGATCAGCAACAAATCCAGCCATGACAAAGTTCACTTACCAAGGAGAACAGCGGATTTCCAGAGGAGAAAGCAAAGCATGGAATTCATGGCTTTCTCTCCATGATTCCTTAGTCTTGCAAAGTTAATTAATTTTTTTTCCTTTTTTTTTCTTCTGCTAAATTTTTTCTTAACTTTTACCCTTTCCTCTTTTAACGTTTTTTAACAGCTTTATCTTAACAATACCTTTCATTTTAAAAAAATCTTTTTTGTGGAGAGGAGAAGGGAGTTGAGAGAAATTGGAAGGGGAGATGAACCAGGAGAGACTATGGACTCTGAAAAACAACCTGAGGGTTTTGAAGGGGCGAGGGGTGGGAAGTTGGGGAAGCAGGTGGTGGGTAATAGAAAGGGCACGTATTGCATGGAGCACTGGGTGTGGTGCAAAAACAATGAATATTGTTACACTGAAAATAAACAAATAAAAAAATATTTTTTGAACCTTTACTATTATACTCATAATTTATCTTTCATTGTATCTAACTTTATTTTTGGTATACACATAGGGTTTTTTCTTCTAAAAAAATGTGGGGTACAACTTCTTCTAATAGATCAAAATACACCTTAAATCTAGCACAGGGCTTTGTTCTAGTTTCCAGCCTGAGCAAATTCTCACTACTTTCTTTTTCTTCATTCTCCCAACCAACTTATCTTATCAACTCCTTTTTAGAAATTTTTTTAAAATTTCATCTTTATATTCATATTCCATCCTTTCATCGTGTTGACCTTTTTTGTGTTTTTCATTCTTTAAAATTTTGGGAGGTAGTTTCTTCTAAGAGACCAAAATACTCCCAAAATTAAGGGGGTGACCCTGTTCTAGTCAACAGTCTAATAGATATATTTTTTCTTCTTTATATTTTTTCCTTTTTTTTTCTCTTTTTAATTTTTTTTCTGAAATTCTTTTTAACCCCTTTCTTCCGCCCACAATTTGGGGTCTCTTCTGATTTGGTGAAAGCACATTTTCCTGGGGTCTTTGCCACCCTTTTAGTATTTTATTGGCTCCTTCATATATTCTTATCTGGATAAAATGACAAGGCAGAAAAACGACAAAAAAAAAACAAACAAACAAAGAACAAGAGGCAGTACTGAAGGCTAGAGACCTAAACAATACAGACATTGGTAATATGTCAGCTCTCAAGATCAGAATGACGATTCTCAGGGTACTAGCCAGGCTTGAAAAAGGCATGGAAGATATTAAAGAAACACTGTCTGGAGAAATAAAAGCCCTTTCTGGAGAAATAAAAGAACTAAAATCTAACCAAGTTGAAATTTAAAAATCTATTAGTGAGGTGCACTCAATAATGGAGGTTCTTACTGCTAGGATAAATGAGGCAGAAAAGAGTTTTAGTGATATAGAAGACAAAATGACAGAGAATAAAGAAGCTGAGCAAAAGAGAGACAAACAACTACTGGACAATGAGGGGAGAATTCGAGAGATAAGTGATACGATAAGACAAAACAACATTAGAATATTAGAATAATTGGGATTCCAGAAGAAGAAGAAAGGGAGAGGGGAGCACAAGGTATATTGGAGAGAATTACTGTAGAGAATTTCCCTAATATGGCAAATGTAACAAGCATCAAAATCCAGGAGGTGCAGAGAAACCCCCTCAAAATCAATAAGAATAGGTCCACACCCTGTCACCTAATAGTAAAATTTACAAGCCTTAGCGACAAAGAGAAAATCCTGAAAGCAGCCCAGGACAAGAAGTCTGTAACATACAAGGCTAAATATATTAGATTGGCAACAGACTTATCCACAGAACCTGGCAGGCCAGAAAGAACTGGCATGATATATTCAGAGCACTAAACGAGAAAAACATGTAGCCAAGAATACTATATCCAGCTAGGCTATCACTGAAAATAGGAGAGATAAAAAGCTCCCAGGACAAACAAAACTAAAAGAATTTGTAAACAACAAACCAGCTCTACAGGAAATATTGAAAGGGATCCTCCAAGCAAAGAGAGACCCTAAAAGTAATAGACCAGAAATAAACAGAGACAATATACAGTAATAGTTACCCTACAGGCAATACAATGGCACTAAATTCGTATCTCTCAATAGTTACCCTGAATGTTAATGGGCTAAATGACCCAATCAAAAGACACAGGGTATCAGAATGGATAAAAAAACAAAACCCATCAATATGGTGTCTACAGGAAATTCATTTTAGGCCCAAAGACACCTCCAGCTTTAAAGTGAGGGGGTGGAAAACAATTTACCATGGTAATGGACATCAGAAGAAAGCTGGAGTGACAATTCTTATATCAATTAGATTTTAAGCCAAAGACTATAATAAGAGATGAGGAAGGACACTATATCATACTCAAAGGGTCTGTCCAACAAGAAGATCTAACAATTTTCAATATCTATGCCCCTAACATGGGAGCAGCCAACTATATAAACCAATTAATAACAAAATCAAAGAAACACATTGACAATAATACAATAATAGTAGGGGACATTAACACTCCCCCCCACTGAAATGGACAGATCATCCAAGCAAAAGATCAACAAGGAAATAAAGACTTTAAATGATATACTGGACCAGATGAGCATCACAGATATATTCAGAACATTCCATTGCAAAGCAACAGAATTCACATTTTTCTCTAGTGCACATGGAACATTCTCCAGAATAGCTCACATCCTGGGTCCTAAATCAGGTCTCAACCAGTATCAAAAGATTGGGATCATTCCTTGCATATTTTCAGACCACAATGCTCTGAAGCTAGAACTCAATCACAAGAAGAAATTTGGAAAGAACCCCAATACATGGAGACTAAGGAGCATCCTTCTAAAGAATGAATGGGTCAACCAGAAAATTAAAGAAGAATTGAAAAAATTCATGGAAACAAATGATAATGAAAACACAATGGTTCAAAATCTGTGGGACACAGCAAAGGCAGTCCTGAGAGGAAAATATATAGTGATACAAGCCTTTCTCAAGAAAAAAGAAAAGTCTCAAATACACAACCTAACCCTACCCCTAAAGGAGCTGGAGAAAGAACAACAAAGAAAGCCTAAACCCAGCAGGAGAAAAGAAATAATAAAGATCAGAGCAGAAATCAATGAAATAGAGATAAAAAAAATAGAACAAATCAACAAACTAGGAGCTGGTTCTTTGAAAGATTTAATGAGATTGATAAACCCCTGGCCAGACTTATGAAAAAGAAAAGAGAAAGGACCCAAATAAAAACATGAATGAAAGAGGAGAGATCACAACCACCACCAAAGAAATGCAAACAATTATAAGAACATATTATGAGTAACTATACGCCAGAAAATTTGACAATCTGGAAGAAGTGGATGCATTCCTAGAGACATATAAACTACCACAACTGAACCAGAAAGACATAGAAAACCCGAACAGACCCATAACCAGTAAGGAGATTGAAACAGTCATCAAAAATTTCCAACCAGGTGGTGGGTAATATGGAGGGCACATATTGCATGGAGCACTGGGTGTGGTGCAAAAACAATGAATACTGTTACGCTGAAAAGAAATTTTTAAAAACTGGGGGGAAAAAAGAGTAGGTCTTGAAAGATCTCATCACGAGAAAAAAACATTTGTAACTATAAATAGTGACAGAAGTTAACTAGACTTAAGGTGATGGTCATTGTGCAATATATACAAATATCAGATCATTACATTGTACACCTGACATGAGTATGTTATATGTCAATTATATCTCAGTTAAATTTTTCAAAAATTAAAATAAATTTTTTAAAGTTTAAAAAAAAAAACATTTCCAAACCAACAAGAGCCCAGGGCCAGACGGCTTCCCAGGGGAATTCTACCAAACATTTAAAGAAGAATTAATTCTTATTCTCTTGAAACTGTTCCAAAAAATAGAAATGGAAGGAAAACTTCCAAACTCATTTTATGAGGCCAACAGAACCTTGATTCCAAAACCAGACAACGATCCCATCAAAAAAGAGAATTACTTGGGGCGCCTGTCTCTGCTCAGGTCGTGATCTCAGGGTCCTGCAATCAAGCCCCATGTTGGGATCTCTGCTCACTGGGGAGCCTGCTTCCCCCCTTCCCTCTGCCTGCCTTTCTGTCTACTTGTGATCTCTCTCTCTTTCTGCAAATAAATAAATAAAATCTTTTTAAAAAGAGAGAGAGAGAGAGAATTACAGACCAATATCCTTGATGAACACAGGTACGAAAATTCTCACCAAAATACTAGCCAATAGAATCCAACAGTACATTAAGAGAATTATTCACCACGACCAAGTGGGATTTATTCCAGGGCTGCAAGGTTGGTTCAACATCTGCAAATCAATCCATGTGATACAATACATTAATAAAAGAAAGAACAAGAACCATATGATACTCTCAATAGATGCTGAAAAAGCATTTGATGAAGTACAGCATCCCTTCCTGATCAAAACTCTTCAAAGCATAGGGATAGAAGGCACATACCTCAATATCATCAAAGTCATCTATGAAAAACACACCACAAATATCATTCTCAATGGAGAAAGACTGAGAGCTTTTCCACTAAGGTCAGGAACACGGCAGGGATGTCCATTATCACCACTGCTATTCAACATAGTACTAGAAGTCCTAGCCTCAGCAATCAGAAAACAAAAAGAAATTAAACATCCAAATCAGGAAAGAAGAAAAACTATCACTCTTTGCAGATTATATGATACTAGATGTGGAAAGCCCAAAGGACTTGATGATGGCTGCATAGTATTCCATCAAAAGAAATATCCCATAGGTTTTGGACCAAAGTGTCTTCATTCTCATTGGTTTCCATGAATTGTTTAAGTTCATCTTTGATCTCCTGGTTGATCCAAGCATTCTTAAGCAAGGTGGTCTTTAGCTTCCAGGTGTTTGAGTTCCTTCTGAACTTATCCTTGTGATTGAGTTGCAGTTTCAAAGCATTGAGGGTATCATGCTTAGTGAAATAAGTCAATTGGACAAAGACAACTATCATATGATCTCCCTGATATGAGGACATGGAGATGCAACATGGGGGGTTAGGGGGATAGGAGAAGAATAAATGAAACAAGATGGGATTGGGAGGGAGGCAAACCATAAATGACTCTTAATCTCACAAAACAAACTGAGGGTAGCTGGGGGGAGGTGGGGTTGGGAGAGGGGGAGGGGGTTATGGACATTGGGGAGGGTATTTGCTATCGTGAGTGCTGTGAAGTATGTAAACCTGGCGATTCACAGACCTGCACCCCTGGGGATAAAAATACATTATATGTTTATAAAAAAAAATTGGAAAGGGAGGCGAACCATAAGAGACTATGGACTCTGAAAAACAACCTGAAGGATTTGAAGGGGTGGGAGTGGGAGGTTGGGGGAACCAGGTGGTGGGTAATAGGGAGGGCACATATTGCATGGAGCACTGGGTGTTGTGCAAAAACAATGAATACTGTTACGCTGAAAAAAAAAATAAATTTATAAAAAAAAAAAACCTATGGGATACAGCAAAGGCAGTTCTAAGGGGGAAATACATAGCCATCCAAGCCTCCCTCAAAAAAATTGAAAAATCCAGAATACACCAGCTGTCTCTAAACCTTAAAGAACCTCTATTTCTCCATGGTTCGGTCTGCAGTGACTCTGATCACTGTGTCCATTGTGAGCTGGTTCACAGAGTCACCCTCCAAGGAGATGGTAAGCCGCCTGACCTGGTTTACTCGTCATGACCCCATGGTCCAGAAGGAACAGGTGCCACCACCAACTCCCTGGCCTCTTACTGTCTCTCAGAGGGGGACACCAGAGGCCAGCATCACAAACATCCAGTTGGAGATTGTTCAAGAAAACATATCCAAACCCCCAGCTGTGACACGACCCCAAAGCAGTCCAAAGTGATGAGAGCCATCTTGTGGCTCTGTGGAATGGAAAGCCTGGGCAAGGAGCCCCCAAGCACAGTGGAATTGCGAGGGGAAGAAAACCCCCTCGTAAAAACCCTTCTGGAAAAAAAAAAAAAAAAAACCCTTCTGGACATCAACCTCATCGTCTGTGTTAGCTACGCCATTTTTCTCTGGGGCTACTTTGCTTAATGTGCGGGTGAACCCAGGGGTCCATTCTGTTGTCCGAGCCTTGTTTTTGTAATGAAAGGGAATAAATAATAAAGCTTTGTTCGTTTACAAAAAAAAAAAAAAGAACTGGAGAATCAACAACAAATCAAACCAACTCCACATGCAAGAAGGGAAATAATCAAGATTAGAGCAGAGATCAATGAGGTAGAAACCAGAGATACGGTAGAACGTATCAATGAAACTAGAAGCTGGTTTTTTGAAAGAATCAATAAGATCGATAAACCATTGGCCACACTAATCCAAAAGAAAAGAGAGAAAGCCCAAATTAATAAAATTATGAATGAAAAGGGAGAGATCACAACTAACACCAAGGAAATAGAAACAATCATCAGAAATTATTACCAACAGTTATATGCCAATAAGCTAAGCAACCTAGATGAAATGGATACATTCCTGGGAAAACTACAAACTCCCAAAATTGAACCAGGAAGAAATTGACAACCTGAATAGACCGATATCTAGTAATGAGATTGAAGCAGTGATCAAAAACCTCCCAAAAAACAAGAGCCCAGGACCTGACGGATTCCCTGGGGAATTCTACCAAACTTTCAAAGAAGAAATAACACCAATTCTCCTGAAGCTGTTCCAAAAAAGTGAAGCAGAAGGAAAACTTCCAGACTCTTTTTATGAAGCCAGCATTACCCTGATCCCCAAACTAGGCAAAGACCCTACCAAAAAGGAGAATTTTAGACCAATATCACTGATGAATATGGATGCAAAGATTCTCAACAAGATCCTAGCAAACAGGATCCAGCAGCACATTAAGATTATCCACCACGACCAGGTAGGATTCATCCCTGGGTTACAAGTTTGGTTCAACATTCGCAAATCAATCAATGTGATAGAACAAATCAATAAGAGAAGAGAGAAGAACCACATGGTCCTCTCAATTGATGCCGAAAAAGCATTTGACAAAATCCAGCATCCGTTCCTGATGAAAACGCTTCAAAGTATAGGGATGGAGGGAACATTCCTGAACTTCAGAAAATCTATCATCCTCAATGGGAAAAAGCTTGCAGCCTTCCCATTGAGTCAGGAACACGACAAGGATGCCCACTCTCACCACTCTTGTTCAACATAGTATTAGAAGTTCTAGCAACGGCAATCAGACAACAAAGAGAAATAAAAGGTATCCAAATTGGCAAGGAAGAAGTCAAACTCTCTCTCTTCACAGATGACATGATTCTTTATATGGAAAACCCCAAAGACTCCACCCCCAAACTACTAGAACTCATACAGCAATTCAGTAACGTGGCAGGATACAAAGTCAATGTACAGAAATCAGTGGCTTTCTTATACACTAACAATGAAAATAAAGAAAGGGAAATTCGAGAATCAATTCCATTTATTATAGCACCGAGAACCCTAAGATACCTGGGAATAAACCTAATCAAAGAGGTAAAGGACCTGTACTCGAGGAACTACAGAACACTCATGAAAGAAATTGAAGAAGACACAAAAAGATGGAAGACTGTTCCATGCTCTTGGATTGGAAGAATAAACGTTGTTAAAATGTCTATACTGCCTAGAGCAATCTATACTTTTAACACCATTCCAATCAAAATTCCACCGATATTTTTCAAAGAGCTGGAGCAAATAATCCTAAAATTTGTATGGAATCAGAAGAGACCATGAATTGCTAAGGAAATGTTGAAAAACAAAAACAAAACTGGAGGCATCACCTTACCCGATTTCAAGCTTTACTACAAAGCTGTGATCACCAAGACAGCATGGTACTGGCATAAAAACAGACACATAGACCAGTGGAACAGAGTGGAGAGCCCAGATATGGACCCTCAACTCTATGGTCAAATAATCTTCGACAAAACAGGAAAAAATATTCAATGGAAAAAAGACAGTCTCTTCAATCAATGGTGCTGGGAAAACTGGACAGCGATATGTAGAAGAATGAAACTCGACCATTCTCTTACACCATACACAAAGATAAACTCAAAATGGATAAAAGACCTCAACGTGAGACAGGAATCCATCAGAATCCTAGAGGAGAACATAGGCAGTAACCTCTTCGATATCAGCCACAGCAACTTCTTTCAAGATATGTCTCCAAAGGCCAAGGAAACAAAAGCAAAAATGAACTTTTGGGACTTCCTCAAGATCAAAAGCTTCTGCACAGCAAAGGAAACAGTCAACAAAACAAAGAGGCAACCCACGGAATGGGAGAAGATATTTGCAAATGACAGTACAGACAAAAGGTTGATATCCAGGATCTATAAAGAACTTCTCAAACTCAACACACACAAAACAGATAATCATATCAAAAAATGGGCAGAAGAGGGGCGCCTGGGTGGCTCAGTGGATTAAGCCGCTGCCTTCAGCTCAGGTCATGATCTCAGGGTCCTGGGATCGAGCCCCACATCGGGCTCTCTGCTCCGCAGGGAGCCTGCTTCCTCCTCTCTCTCTGCCTGCCTCTCTGCCTACTTGTGATCTCTCTCTCTGTGTCAAATAAATAAATAAAATCTTAAAAAAAATGGGCAGAAGATATGAACAGACACTTCTCCAATGAAGATATACAATTGGCTATCAGACACATGAAAAAATGTTCATCATCACTAGCCATCAGGGAGATTCAAATTAAAACAACATTGAGATACCACCTGACACCAGTTAGAATGGCCCAAATTAGCAAGACAGGAAACAACGTGTGTTGGAGACGATGTGGACAAAGGGGAACCCTCTTACACTGTTGGTGGGAATGCAAGTTAGTGCAGCCACTTTGGAGAACAGTGTGGAGATTCCACAAGAAATTAAGAATAGATCTTCCCTATGACCCTGCAATTGCACTGCTGGGTATTTACCCCAAAGATACAGATGGAGTGAAAAGAAGGGCCATCTGTGCCCCAATGTTTATTGCAGCAATGGCCATGGTCGCCAAACTGTGGAAAGAACCAAGATGCCCTTCAACGGACGAATGGATAAGGAAGATGTGGTCCATATACACGATGGAGTATTATGCCTCCATCAGAAAAGATGAATACCCAACTTTTGTAGCAACATGGACGGTACTGGAAGAGATTATGCTGAGCGAAATAAGTCAAGCAGAGAGAGTCAAATATCATATGGTCTCACTTATTTGTGGAGCATAACAAAGAACATGGAGGACATGGGGAGATGGAGAGGAGAGGGAGTTGAGGGAAACTGGAAGGGGAGATGAACCATGAGAGACTATGGACTCTAAAAAACAACCAGAGGGTTTTGAAGGGGCGGGGGGGGGTGGGAGGTTGAGGAACCAGGTGGTGGGTAATAGGGAGGGCACGTACTACATGGAGCACTGGGTGTGGTGCAAAAACAATGAACACTGTTATACTGAAAATAAACAAATAAAAATTTTTTAAAAACCAGACACATAGATCAGTGGAACAGAATAGAGAGTCCAGAAAGAGACCCTCCACTCTATGGTCAACTAATCTTCAACAAAGCAGGAAAGAATGTCTATTGAAAAAAAAAAAGACAGTCTCTTCAACAATGGTGTTGGGAAAATTAGACAGCATGCAGAAAAATGCTGAAAATGCATTTCATGCAGAAAAATGAAACTGGATCATTTCCTTACACCACACAAGAGAATAGACTCACAATGAATGAAGGACCTCAATGTGAGAAAGGAATCCATCAAAATCCTTGAGGAGAACATAGGCAGCAACCTCTTCAACCTCAACCGCAGGAACATTGCCAAAGGCAAGGGAAGCAAGGGCAAAAATGAACTATTGGGACTTCATCAAGATCAAAAGCTTTGCACAGCAAAGGAAACAGTTAACAAAACCAAAAGACAACTGAAAGAATGGAAGAAGATATTTGCAAATGACATATCAGATAAAGGGCTAGTATCCAAATCTACAAAGAGCTTATCATACTCAACACCAAAGAAGAAATAATCCAATCAAGAAATGGGCAGAGGTCATGAACAGACATTTCTACAAAGAAGACATCCAGATGGCCAACAGACATATGAAAAAGTGCTCCACATCACTCGGCATCAGGGAAATACAAATCAAAACCACAATGAGATCCCACCTCCCACCAGTCAGAGTGGCTAAAATTAACAAGTCAAGAAATGACAGATGTTGGCGAGGATGCGGAGAAAGGAGAACCCTCCTATCCTTTTGTGGGAATGCAAGCTGGTGCAGCCACTCTGGAAAACAGCATGGAGGTCCCTCAAAAAGGTGAAAATAAAGCTACCCTCTCCTCTGTGCTAAAGCAAATAATAGCAAAAATAAACTGTTGAGACTACATCAAGATAAAAAAAAGTTCTACACAGCAAAGGAAAAAAATCAACAAAACAAAAAGACAACCACCAGAATGGGAGAATATATTTGCAAATGGCACATCTGATTAAGGTCTAGTATCCAAAATCAATAAAGGACTTATCGAACTCAGTATCTAGAAAACAAAAAGTCCAGTTAAGAAATGAGCAGAAGAAATGAACAGATATTTCTTCATAAAGATGTACAGATGGCTAACAGACATATAAAAACATGCTCAACATCACTCATAATCAAAACCACAATGAGATATCACCTCACACATGTCAGAATCACTAAATTTAATAACTCAGGAACAACAGATGTTAGTGAGGATACAGTAAAAGGGAAGCCCTCTTACACTGCTGGTGGGAATGCAAACTGGTACAGTCAATATAGAAAACAGTATGGAGGTTCCTCAAAAAGGTAAAAATAGAGCTACCCTATGATCCAGTAAGGACACACTATTTTTCCTAAAAAAATACAAAAACACTAATTCAAGGAATACATATATCCTGATGTTTATAGCAGCATTATTTACAATAGCCAAAAAAGAAACAACTTAGTTGTCCATCAACAGGTGAATGGATAAAGAATATGTAGTGTATATTTACAATGGAATATTGCTCAGCCTTCAAAAAGAATGAAATCATGCCATTTGCAATGACATGGATGAACCAGAAGGTATCATGCTAAGTTAAATAAGTCAGAGAAAGACAAATACCTTTTGATTTCACTTACATGTGGAGTTTTTAAGAAACTAAAGTGAACCAAGGGGAAAGAGAGGGAGAAACAAACCAGGAAGCAAACTCTTTTTTAAAGATTTTATTTATTTGAGAGAGAGAGAGTGAATAAGTGAGAGAGAGAGGGTGCTAGTGGGGCAGGGAAGCAGAGGGAGAAGCAGACTCCCAGCTGCACAGGGAGCCCAACACAGGTCTCCATCCCCAGACTCTCGGATCATGACCTGAGCCAAAGGCAAAGTTTAACCAGTTGAGCCACCCAGGTGTCCATGAAACAGACTCTTAACTATAGAGAACAAACTAATGATCACCAGAGGAGGTGTGGGTGGGGGATGGGTGGACTAGGTGGTGGGAACTAAGAACTGTATTTGGTCATGATGAGCACAGGGTGATCTATGGAAGTGATGAATCACTACATTGTACACCTGAAACTAATAATACACTGCATGTTAACTGTATTGGTATTAAAAATAAAAGTTAATTAAAAATATCTTTACCGGTCATAGAGCACAGTGAATATTTATATGTGGAATATGTATTACACAATGTACACTTCTGAATGTGCTCTAAAATTTTGAGAAAAAGAAGGAGGTACAGGTTATTGAAAGAGTTGCAAATAACAGATACTGAAGGTGTATGATTGCTGCATGGGGTTGCTATAATTTTCTCTCTTCTTTCATATGTTTGAAATTGTCTACAATAAAAAAATTAAAAAGAAATAAATAAAATACATTCATCTTTAAGTTTTAAAAAATATTAGAGATCCTTAGACCAGGCAGTTGAAGTTCTAAAGATTTATTGTAGTAAAATCTGGATGTGAACTATGTATGTATGGTGAATGAATTGCAAATCACTAAAAAGAATCCACAATAGAACACTATTTAAACAAATCATGTTTAGCCATTCTAAAAACCCAAAAGAATACATAAGTACATACTTCCTGAAACAGAAAGATGTTTGAGACATAGTGTCCAGTGGAAAAACAGACTACAAAGTTTCACAATCCACACACAATACTAGTAGCCAACATTTCCAGGTCAGCTTTCTGTTGCTACTTTTGTGTACCTATTTTCTCTATTAAATATATATAGCCTATTTTATTTTATTATTTTTATTTTTTTAAGATTTTATTTATTTATTTGACAGACAGAGATCACAAGTAGGCAGAGAGATAGACAGAGAGAGAGAGAGAAGGAGGCTCCCCACTGAGCAGAAAGCCCAACACGGGGCTCAATCTCAGGACTCTGGGATCATGACCTGAGCTGAAGGCAGAGACTTTAACCCACTGAGCCAGCCAGGTGCCCCTACATAGCCTATTTTAAAAAGAATAAAAGATAAAAGTAAATTTTAAGTTAGCACTTGAAATTTTTTAATTTTTTAAAGTAACTATAGAACATTTCACAAAGGGAAATGTCAAAAAAAAAAAAAAAAACAAAGTTCTTCCTCCCCAACCAGTCAGTCCTGAAAGAAACCCCAGTGGAGACATCCAAAGTCCAGATAAAATCTTCACCACCATCCTCCTTCAATCAGGTGTTTCAATGTGCTTAATACACGGAAGCCTCTGCAGTGCATGATGAATCTCCTTATTCCTCAGGGTGTAGATCACAGGATTGAGAAGAGGGGTGACCACAGTGTAGAGCAGAGCAAAGACTTTGGAGAGGAGTGGGGAGTGGATGGCAGAGGGTGCAATGTACAAGACCATGAGAGTTCCATAGAAGGTGGACACTACTGCCAGATGGGAGGAACAAGTGGAGAAAGCCCTCTGCCTCTGGGCCCCCGCAGGGACTCTTAGCACAACTACCACAATCCGGGCATAGGATGTCAGAATCAGTCCAAAGGGGATAGTGAGGCAGACCACAGAGAGAACGAATGTTGCCATCTGAGCAATGCTGGGATCTGAGCAGGCCAGGCCCATCAAAGGCATGAAGTCACAGTAAAAGTGGTCAATCTGGCTGGGGCCACAGAACCTCAGTTGGCCCATTAGGGCCACAACCAATCCATCCACCATGAAACCAGAGAGCCAAGCTATGAGCACCAGCCCCAAACACCCTCTGGGCCCCATCAGAAGGGGATAGTGGAGTGGATAGCAGATCGCCAGGTATCGATCATAGGCCATGACGGCCAGCATGAAGCATTCAGCTGTGGCTAGAGAACCGAAGATAAAGAACTGGAGCAGGCATCCAGCCACAGAGATGGTTGCCTCCTGCAAGAAGCCCTGCAGCATTTTTGGCACCACTGTGGAGGTGTACAAGATCTCCAGGAAGGACAGGTTAGCCAGGAAGAAATACATGGGTGTGTGGAGCCTCTGTGAGCTAACCACCACCACAATGATTAGTACATTCCCCATGACAGTAGAGACGTAGATGACAGTGAACACAATAAAGAAAAGGAGATGCAGCTCAGCTATGTCATGGAAACCAAGGAGGACAAATTCTGTAATAGTTTGGTTTTCTAGAGCAACCATTTCCATAGGGATCATCCAAGCTGCTCTCTGGCAGAGATTAAAGGAGAGATTCTAGTGCATCTCTTCTTATACACCAACTCTGAGATAAGTAGGGCTAAAATGAAAACAATGAGGGTGAGTATCCAGAATACAAGTCCCTTGCACATCCTCACCTGTCCCTCTTTATAGTGGCTTCCCCCTCGTCCAACTCCTGTTCCTGGGGCTGTCCTTAATTGTGCATATTCTCACTCTAGAGAGTTCACCCAAACACCAGCACAGTCTTCAGAGCCCTCCACCCTATTAATTCAACCCAGTATTTCTGTGACGCTGTGAAACCACAATCCTAATCTGTGGATCCAGCCACACATCCTCCCTCCTGAACACCCTCCAAATGCTTGCTAGACAGGCCCTACCCTCAGCTCAAAACATGATCAGCATGATCAAACATGAATTCCTCCATCCTTCCCAGTCACAATCAAACAGGTGAGTGGTGCAAAATTCTGTCTTGATACTGAGCTTACCATATAATAGTCATTTTCATCTGAATGTCTTCTCCCATTCCCCACCTTCAACCAGTGACATCCCTCACACATTCTCTCCTCCTTGTACACCACTGCTTTCAGAGCCCCTTCATGACCATCTCAGTACAGTTACCACTGTGTGGCCTGCTAGTCCCCAATTTTCCCTCTCCCTTATCAAGACAACCTTCTTTAAATACTGGTTCCATAAAGTCATTCAATATTTTATATTGGAAATGTGACCAGCGACAGTTCAGGAAAGTATAGGTTCTCTGGGAACAGAGAGACCAAATACAAAGGAGTGGAGGAAGTGCGAGAATCTGGTCAGGGAAAGTAGATTGTAGGATCAGTTTTGCAGGACAGGGAAGAGCTGGCCAGGCAACAGGCAGGAGAGTGGACAGAGCAATCTAAGCAGGGGAGGCATCCATGGAAGCAAAGACATGTCATTGAGTTTTTAAGATCTAAAAATAGGTCTGTGTATGTACAAGGAAAATCTCCTAAGCTATGCAAAGGGATGTGTGGGTTTTATATTGAAAACAATGAGAGTACATCAAATGATTGTGAGTATAATGGAAAGATTAAAAACAAACCCAAGATATTCATTTACACACACACACACACACACACACACACACACACACACAGAGGCTTATATACATATCAAATTCTAACAGCGGTATTTTTTAGGCTGCAGGATTAATAAGCATATATTCTGTTTATTATCACATAAAATATAAGTTATTTTTAATACAGAGAGGCTAAAACATCAGTTGCCTGAGAGGTGGACCTGGATGGCTGAGAGCCAAATTTGGGTGGGAGAGTTCACTTCACGCTATTTTGTACTTCAAGCCTGAAGCCACATATGCCTTCTCCATAGAACCCAATGTCCCATTCTCCTGCCTGACCTGACTAATAAATATTTGAAGGTCCAGTTTAGGTTTCATCTCCTCCGTAAAACCTCCTTGACTAGTGGATCCCTTTACTCCTTGAGCAATCATGCACTAAGTATATAATGTATAGGAGATATTATGCCAGGTGCTGAGTATTCTAGGTCAAATGAAACCTGTCCATATGCCTAAGGAGCTTACAATCTTGTGCAGAAAATGGACGCATCAACAAGTAACTGCAATACACTAAAGGAAAGCTCATGAATCTAACCTGTAAGAAACATTCCTGGGAGGGAGTGGCCCTGGACTGATGGGATGGCTGTGGATAACAGAAGGTACTGTGGAAATCACAGATGACATTTGAGGGAAAAGGAAAATGAGCAGCAGAAACTGAGGTCAGAAACCATATTGCATGTGAAGAGCAGAAGGAGGTGTTGTGGGAAAGTAGCAAAGGACAATTAAAAAAAATTTCTTTTCTGGAGAAGCATTAGGATTGAGGCAAAGAACATGGAAGGTAAGGATGGAGATATGGTCCAGGACCAGAGTGCAAGAGTCCTGTCCCATCATGAGGAACTGGAGCTCTATTCTATAAGCACCAGGGCACACCTGAGGCTTTGAGAAACTGGGGTGATGGCTGTTACCTGATTTCAAGCTTTACTACAAAGCTGTGATCACCAAGACAGCGTGGTACTGACATAAAAACAGACACATAGACCAGTGGAACAGAGTGGAGAGCCCAGATATGGACCCTCAACTCTATGGTCAAATAATCTTCGACAAAACAGGAAAAAATATACAATGGAAAAAAGACAGTCTCTTCAATCAATGGTGCTGGGAAAACTGGACAGCGATATGTAGAAGAATGAAACTCGACCATTCTCTTACACCATACACAAAGATAAACTCAAAATGGATAAAAGACCTCAATATGAGACAGGAATCTATCAGAATCCTAGAGGAGAACATAGGCAGTAACCTCTTCGATATCAGTCACAGCAACTTCTTTCAAGATATGTTTCCAAAGGCCAAGGAAACAAAAGTGAAAATGAACTTTTGGGACTTCATCAAGATCAAAAGCTTCGGGGCGCCTGGGTGGCTCAGTAGGTTAAAGCCTCTGCCTTCAGCTCAGGTCATGATCCCAGGGTCCTGGGATCGAGCCCCACATTGGGATCTCTGCTCAGCAGGGAGCCTGCTTCCTTCTCTCTCTCTCTGCCTGCCTCTCTGCCTACTTGTAATTTCTGTCTGTCAAATAAATAAATAAATATCTTTAAAAAAAAAATAAAAAAAAAATAAAATAAAAAAAATAAAAATAAAAAAAAAAAAGATCAAAAGCTTCTGCACAGCAAAGGAAACACTCCACAAAACAAAAAGGCAACCCACGGAATGGGAGAAGATATTTGCACATGACAGTACAGACAAAAGGTTGATATCCAGGATCTATAAAGAACTTCTCAAACTCAACACACACAAAACAGATAATCATATCAAAAAATGGGCAGAAGATATGAACAGACACTTCTCCAATGAAGACATACAAATGGCTATCAGACACATGAAAAAATGTTCATCATCACTAGCCATCAGGGAGATTCAAATTAAAACCACATTGAGATACCACCTGACACCAGTTAGAATGGCCCAAATTAGCAAGACAGGAAACAACGTGTGTTGGAGAGGATGTGGAGAAAGGGGAACCCTCTTCCACTGTTGGTGGGAATGCAACTTGGTGCAACCACTTTGGAAAACAGTGTGGAGATTCCTGAAGAAATTAAGAATAGAGCTTCCCTATGACCCTGCAATTGCACTGCTGGGTATTTACCCCAAAGATACAGATGTAGTGAAAAGAAGGGCCATCTGTGCCCCAATGTTTATTGCAGCAATGGCTACGGTCGCCAAACTGTGGAAAGAACCAAGATGCCCTTCAACGGATGAATGGATAAGGAAGACGTGGTCCATATACACGATGGAGTATTATGCCTCCATCAGAAAGGATGAATACCCAACTTTTGTAGCAACATGGACGGGACTGGAAGAGATTATGCTGAACGAAATAAGTCAAGCAGAGAGAGTCAAGTATCATATGGTCTCACTTATTTGTGGAGCATAACAAATAACATGGAGGACATGGGGAGATGGAGAGGAGAGGGAGTTGAGGGAAACTGGAAGGGGAGATGAACCATGAGAGACTAAGGACTCTGAAAACAACCAGAGGGTTTTGAAGGGGCGGGGTGGTGGGAGGTTGAGGAACCAGGTGGTTGGTAATAGGGAGGGCACGTACTGCATGGAGCACTGGGTGTGATGCCAAAACAATGAACACTATTATGCTGTAAATAAACAAATAAACAAATTAAAAAAAAAAGAAAGAAAGGATGAATACCCAACTTTTGTAGCAACATGGAGGGAACTGGAAGAGATTATGCTCAGTGAAATAAGTCAAGCAGAGAGAGTCAATTATCATATGGTCTCACTTATTTGTGGAGCATAACAAAGAACATGGAGGACATGGGGAGATGGAGAGGAGAAGGGAGTTGAGGGAAATTGGAAGGGGAGGGGAACTATGAAAGACTATGGACTCTGAAAAACAACCTGAGGGTCTAGAAGGGGTGGGGGGTGGGAGGTTGGGGGAACAAGGTGGTGGGTATTAGTGAGGGTACGTACTGCATGGAGCACTGGGTATGATGCAAAAACAATGAACACTGTTATGCTGAAAAGAAATTTAAATTTTTTTTTAATTTTTTTTTTTAGATTTTATTTATTTGAGAGAGAGACAGTGAGAGACAGCATGAGAGGGGAGAAAGTCAGAGGGAGAAGCAGACTCTCCAAGGAGCAGGGAGCCCGATGCGGGACTCGATCCCAGGACTCCGGGATCATGACCTGAGCTGAAGGCAGTCGCTCAACCAACTGAGCCACCCAGGCGCCCTGAAAAGAAATTTAAAAAAAGAAACTGGGGTGATGGGGTCTACCTGCACTTGAATGGTGCTGAGGAAGCTGGGCCCAAGGTAACCAGAATGGAAGAGGAAGAGTCCACATAGCTGGAACCTGGGGAGCACTGCCTTGAAGTGATTATTCATTATTCTGTTGTTTGCACTTTCTCCTACTGGAAAAACTACTAGTTCCTCTATCACAGAGATTACAATTTATATCCACCACACTCAACAAAGTTGTAAACCAAGATGAAACCTCAATAAACACTGATGTTTAAAACCACTTGTGCCACAACCAAAGCCCATGTGAAGTGAACAGTGGGGGTTCTGCACTCCATGACCTAGAAATTCCAGAAGTTCTGTTGCTGTCTTATTCCACATCCTCTACCTTAGTGTTCTTCTTGGTGGTATGAATTTGGCTTTCCTCTGAGGACCTTCTGTAACCCCTATATCATTTATGCACCCTAAACTCAATGTGAATATTGTGTCCTTTCTACACCATTACTCTCCCAGGAGAGGTAGGCATGCAAACCAGTCAAGAACCTCCAGTCATCAGAAAGGATGAATACCCAACTTTTGTAGCAACATGGACGGGACTGGAAGAAATTATGCTGAGCGAAATAAGTCAAGCAGAGAGAGTCAAGTATCATATGGTCTCATTTATTTGTGGAGCATAACAAATAACATGGAGGACATGGGGAGATGGAGAGGAGAAGGAGTTGAGGGAAATTGGAAGGGGAGGTGAACCATGAGAGACTATGGACTCTGAAAAACAACCAGAGGGTTTTGAAGGGGCGGGGGGTGGGAGGTTGAGGAACCAGGTGGTGGGTAATAGAGATGGCATGTCCTGCATGGAGCACTGGGTGTGGTGCAAAAACAATGAATACTGTTACGCTGGAAATAAATAAAAAAAATAAATAATTAATTTTTTAAAAAGAACCCCCAGTCATAAATAGCTCATCACCACCCCAGGAATCAGTGTCAAAAGTAGATCATACTGACACAGCCATTTATCCCTATAGTCAACCAAGATTTGCTTCCCTATAGATTCCACTCACTCACTCTCCAGGTCATAAATGAAGTGGAATCCTTTTTCCTGTGGCAGCATTCAGCTGGCTGAAACTAAAAAGCAGCACAATGGAGAACAGCACGATGAGGACAAACATAAGTTTCATGATTTTGTTGTGAAATTCATGTGTGCCTATTGAAATCCATTTCATGACATTGTCTAAATGAGCAACATGCTATTTCCTTCATTCCAACTATTCTTCATTCCAACTATCCCGGAGAGGAACCAGGATTTCAGGGAACACAGAGTGAGGATGAGAACAAATCAGGGGAAACAAAGGAAAAGAAGTCCCATTGACCTCCACGTGCCAAAACATCAGCAGTCAGAGACATATGTCCCTAACTGGCAATCTCTAGGGTACCAGTAAGACCTCAGTCTTGGCAAAACACAGCCCCCCCCCAACACACACACACACACACACACACACACACACACACACACACACGAGACAATATAAGGAGAACAAACACATTACAATGTCCCCAATGCTATTAACCTTCATTAGGCCACTGAATAAATGCTAAACAATGCTAACCTATCCAGGAATGTGGTCAGAAAACAAGAGATGAGAATGGAAACAAAGGGTGAAATATAAATGTTAGGAGGGCTCGGGGTATAAAGCCATTTTTCAGAAGGCCAATGTGGTGTGATCCACCTATACATGAGCTAATTAACCCCAATTGCCAACCCCCATGGAATATCTAACTTCAATGTGTGTGGTCACAGAATCCACTAGTGGAGTTTCTGGAAATACGGCTGTATTCTATCTCCCAAATCAGATTGTTCTTGGGAGTTTTTTAAAAGTTTATTCTTGTAAAAACTAATTTTTTATTGTAAGATAACCCTGGCCTTTCAGACCACGGCATCTCAGACCTGTTTTTCAAGGAAGGGGGTGGGGGCAAAAGGAAAGCAAAGAGGTATGGGGTGTGTGCAGGGCCACTGGAGGAGAGGTCACTATTGCCTAGAAAGAGAGAGAGACCATCAAGTAGGGAAGGAGCTGAGTTTTGTGCTTGAAAACTCCATTCTAACAGAGAGGGAAATGAAAATAGTGCAAAATATCCATTTTATGAAAAACACCCAGTCACATGCTCAACCCTGTACAGGTAAAAGTCATAGCAGGGGGTCTTCAGTTAAAACTCTCACCCCTGGTGGAAATGCAATTCTTATTTTTTCTTTGGAAACTGTGAATTTAATTATTCTCTAGAAAATAAAGAAAATTTATTCCCACATATTTTGAAATATCTGGTAAATGTGTTGTTTTTATAAACAGAAAACAAACAGTAAATAAATTTTCATTAGTTTGAATTCTTAATTTAATTCTCTTGAGCTTTATTTGGCATTTACTCTGTAATAAAGTAGAAAATATACCAAAAATGTTTAAGGAAAACATCATGACGTTAGGCATATACCATTATCTATTATCCCATGAGAAACAGGATAAATCTCCATTGTGAAGGAAAATTGTGTGAATGTGTCCTTCTTAAACCAATGCTGTCCTCATGACGATCTGTGGTCCACCTCCAGGAGACAAGGAAATGAGCAGAGTGCAGAAGGGAGATTGAAAACCAGCTTCTTAAGGTCCCAGTGATAGAAATGGCAACAATAGGATTCTGGAGGAAGACTGTAGTATTTCCTTAAAGACCTTTGAAAAAGAGACTTTTTGCCTCTCTGAGTTAAAGGAAATGTGTTACTGATTAGAGGAGAAACCTCTGCAAAGACCAATTCCTTAGTTTTCTAAAAGGATCTGTGAACTAAGCTGCAAAGAATTATACAAAAATAGGAAACTCACCTGAAATAACAATCCTAAAGGAAAATAGTGAGGAGAATATGTGTTAAGGTGGGCTGAGAGCTTCACAATATTGACATTTCCTGCCTTCAGTGCTCTCCCTCTGTGAGCTCAAGGTGAAGTCATGCAGAGTACTGATTGGCAACAGCTTACCAGTCATTCTCTGTGCCCCAAATCCATTCTGTTCTCCACTTTCCATCTCCCTTGCTAGAACCCAGATTCCTGTGCCCTTTCCTTGTAGGTCCTTCCTCTATCATAGGGAAGCTGACAGTTGCCCAGAGGGGAGAGGTAACCTCCTGAGAGCCAATTACATATTTTCTGGAGAGCAGTCCTAAATGCACAAGAAAGACCAGCCTCCTGAGACATTTGTCTCTTTCCAGAGGAGGTCCCTGAGCTGTTGACTTGACCAGAAATGGAGAAGAAACAAAGTATCAAATGAGAACCCACCTTGACATCCACAAAGGGACTTACACTTGTGACAACACAAAGGGACTTTACACCAGTAGTTCATCCCCAATCTCCAGTCTCTTCCACAGAATTCATCACAAAATTCTCCAGAGTTCTCTGAAGTATCCCTCCACCACCACTGAATGTGGTCCTCCCAGAAGACTGCTCCGAACTCTCACTCCCTATCATGCTGCCTCTAGGCTCAATCACCATGCCAGACAATACAGCTGACACTTAGACAATATGGGGATTAAGAGAACCAACCCCCATGCAGCCAAAAACACATGTGTAACTTTGACTCCCCAGAAGCTTACTACTAATAGCCTACTGCAGACCGGAAGTTTACCAGTAACATAAACAGTTTATTAGCACATATTTTGTACATTATGTGTATTATACACTGTTTTCTTACAATAAAGTAAGCTAGAGGAAAGAAAAATGTTAAGAAAATCATAAGGAAGAGAAAACACATTTACAATACTGGGCCTTATTTATCAAAAAAAAAAAAATCTGCATGTAAGCGGATCTGTGTTGTTCAAGAGTCAACTCTTTCTATAGAGACAATCCTTCAGAGGAGTGTTTTATATGAATGGTCAGAGCTTGCCAGCACTGGGCCTGCTTTTAGGGGAGGGAAGCTAGCATGTTGCTACAATGTCCAAATAACACAGCAATCCAACCTGTCTTAAGGGTTAACTGGCTTCAGACTTAGCACTTCTTGCTTGCTGACCTAAGTCGGTAGCAGAAATAATCTACTTTCCTTAAGATTTGTGGACCACTGGCCTTTTAAGAGGGAAGGACCAGGCTTTCCACAAGATAAGGCCTGACTGTGTTCGAAAACAGCTGCCACAGAATCCAGCAAGTCTGTTCAGGGTCATGTCCACTTATAAGTCACAGGCTGGGCGCCTGCTCCTCCCACATGTAGCCCCTCCCTTACTCTATGCCTTCTCCTGGTGTCACCTGGACAGGAAAGATGGTCTTTGAGGCATTAATTCACCATCTTCCCAGGTTGCTGGCTTTCCTTTCCCACTGTCACTTGTCTTTGAGTATTGGTTTTCAAGTGATGAGCAGCTGAACCTGAGTTGGGAAATGGTTCTCTGTTCATAACATAAATGGTTATATAGCTTTTCAATATCTTCTGAGTGGTACATCTGCCCAGCACGTCTACTGCTTTGTAAGTAGTACACACCAAGATGTATTATAAATGTTGTTAACCTTAAAAATAAAAATTATTTTTAGCAGCTAACATGGTGTATTTGGGGGAAGGAGGAAGCAAGATAGCAGAGGAGAAGCAGACTGAAATATCATTTGGTCCCAGGAGATCAGCTAAATAGTTATCAAATCATTCCAAATGCCTACAAACTCAGCAGGAGATAAAAGAAGAAGAGCAGCAATTCTAGGAACAGAAAATCAACCATTTTCTTGAAGGTAGGACGGTCGGAGAAGTGAATCTGAAGCGACAAGAAGATAGACCACAGGGGGAAGGGCTGGCTCCCAGCAATTGGTGGAGCAGCAGAGCACAAAATCAGATTTTTTAGAAGTGTGCTCCACTGAGGGACATCACTCCAGAGGCTAAGCGGGGGGTGGAAACTTCGTGGGGACAGTGTGGTCTCAGGACCTGTGGGGTCACAGAAAGACTGGGAGTGTCTGAGTGTCGCAGAGCTACGCAGAGTGTTGGAGCAGGGAAGCCGGTGGGAGAGACAGAGCTAAGCAGTGGGCTCTCAGCTTGGGCTTACCTTAAACCGTGATCCGAGGCACAGTCAGGCCACTAATCTTCAAACAGGTCCCCACAAGTGGAAGATCTGGGGAGACCCCCTCCTTCCTTCTCAGGAGGCGCATTGTGTGAGGACATGGCAGGAATCTGCTGGGTTTGGAGACTCCAAACAAAGCCATGCATCAGAGATAGAAATGCTCAGTCACAGTCTGGGTAACCTTGGAATGCGGCCGGAGACCAGGAAGACAGGAGAGATTGACTACATTTCTCTGAGGGTGCACTGAGGAGGGGGCTCGAAGATGGGAAGCTGGCTACAGAGACAGAACCCAGGAGTGAGCGCTCAGCTCGGGATTATCTTAAATAGTGATCATGGTACAGTCGAACCATTGCTCTTTGAGCAGGGACTCCACAAGCGGCAGATCCGGGGAGACTCACCTTCCTTCTCTGGAGGCAGAAATGTGCTGGGTTTGGAGATTCCAAACAGGGCCACACGCCAGAGACAGAAATGCTTGGTCACAGGCCGGGTGAGCTCAGAGTGTGGCCCGAGGCCAGGGAGACAGGAGTGATTGACTGCTTTTCTCTGAGGACACACTGAAGAGTGACGACCTGAGCTCTTAGCTCCTCTGGCTGGAGATTGGGAGGCCACCATTTTCATTCCCATCCTCCAGGGCTCTAAGGAAAGTGTTCAGGGATCAAAAGCTCCTAGAGCAAACCCGAGTGGATTACTTAGCCCGACCCTCAGCAAGGGCAGCACAATTCTGCCTCGGGCAAAAATCACTACAACAGGCCCCTCCCCCAGAAGATCAGCAAAAAGATCCAGCCAAGACCAAGCTAATCAAGGAGAACTGATAAAGAACTGATTAAGGAGAACAGCGGAATTCCAGAAGAGGGGAAAGCAAAGCATGGAATTCATTCCTTTCTCCCCATGATTCTTTAATCTTGCAAAATTATTTAAATTTTTTTAATTTTAATTTTTTTCTTATTCTAATTTAACTTTTCCCCTTTGCCCTTTTACATTTTAAACTAGTTTATCTTAACAATATCTTTCTAAAAAAATTTTTTTAAACCTTCATTATTATAGTCATATTTTATCCTTCATTATATCTAACTTAATTTTTTGTATACATATAAGGTTTTTTCCTCTAAAAAATTTTGGGATACAACTTCTTCTAATAGATCAAAATATACCTTAAATCTAGTACAGAGCTTTGTTCTAGCCTCCCGCCTAAGCAAATTCTCTTCACTTTCTTTTCTTTCTTTTTCCAACCAACTTATCAATTCCTTTGTTTAGAAATTTTTTTTAATTTTCATCCTTAGAGTCATATTTCACCCCTTCATCATGTTTACCCTTATCTTTGTATATATATATATATGTATATATATATATATATATATATATATGGTTTCTTTTCTTTAAAAAATTTTGTGAGGTAATTTCTTCTAAGAGACCAAAATATACCCCAAATCAAGTGGGTGGCTCCGTTCTATTTACCAGTATAATATATATTTTTTTTAATTTTTCTTTAATTTTTTAAACTTCTTTTTACCCCCTTTCTTCTGCCCCCAATTTGGGGTCTTTTCTGATTTGGTTACCGTACTTTTTTCTGGGGTCTTTTCCACCCTTTTAGTATTTTATTCTCTCCTTCATATATTCTTATCCGGATAAAATGACAAAGTGGAAAACTCACCACAGAAACAAAACAAAACAAGAGGCAGTACCGAAGGCTAGGGACCTAATCAATATGGACATTGGTAATATGTCATAGCTAGAGTTCAGAATGACAATTATCAACATGCTAGCTGGGCTCGAAAAAGGCATGGAAGATATTAGAGAATCCCTTTCTGGAGAAATAAAATCCCTTCCTGGAGACAAAAAGGAACTAAAATCTAATGAAATTGAATCAAAAAAAGCAATAAAAAACGGAGGCTCTTGGGGTGCCTGGGTGGCTCAGTGGGTTAAACTTCTGCATTCAGCTCAGGTCATGATCTCAGGGACCTGGGATCGAGCCCTGCATCAGGCTCTCTCCTCAGCGGGGAGTCTGCTTCCTCCTCTCTCTCCCTCTCTCTCTCTCTCTCTCTCTCTGCCTCTCTCTTTATTTGTGATCTCTGGCTGTCAAGTAATAAAATAAAATAAAATAAAATAAAATAAAACCCTTTTTAAAAAGGACACTCTTAAAATTGCACCCAAAACCATAAGATACTTAGGAATAAACCTAACCAAAGAGGCAAAGAATCTATACTCAGAAAACTATAAAGTACTCATGAAAGAAATTCAGGAGGACACAAAGAAATGGAAAAATATTCCATGCTCATGGATTGGAAGAACAAATATTCTGAAAATGTCTATGCTACCTAAAGCAATCTACACATATAATGCAATCCCTATCAAAATCCCATCCATTTTTTTCAAAGAAATGAAACAAATAATCCTAAAATTTATATAGAACAAGAAAAGACCCCGAATAGCCAGAGGAATGTTGAAAAAGAAAGCCAAAGTTGGTGGCAGACAACTGCAGACTTCAAGCTCTACTACAAAGCTGTCATCATCAAGGAAATATGGTCCTGGCACAAAAAGAGACATACAGATCAATGGAACAGAATAGAGACCCCAGAAATAGACCCTCAACTCTATGGTCAACTAATCTTTGACAATGGAGGAAAGAATGCCCGGGGAGAGTGAGGGGAACAGTCTCTTCAACAAATCGTTTTGGGAAAATTGGACAGCCACATGCAGAAGAAGGAACCTGGACCATTTCCATATATGACACACAAAAAAATAGACTCCAAATGGATGAAAGACCTCAATGTGAGACAGGAATCCATCAAAATCCTTGAGGAGAATACAGGCAGCAACCTTTTTGACCTCATCTGCAGCAACTTCTTCCTAGAAACCTTGCCAAAGGCAAGGGAAGCAAGGGTAAAAATGAACTTTTGGGACTTCATCAAGATCAAAAGCTTTTGCACAGTAAAGGAAACAGCAACAAAACCAAAAGACAAATGACAGAATGGGAGAAGATATTCCCCAATGACATATCAGATAAAGGGCTAGTGTCCAAAATCTAGAAAGAACTTATCAAGCTCAACACCCAAAGAACAAATAATCCAATCAAGAAATGGGCAGAGGACATGAACAGATATTTTTGCACAGAAGACATTCAGATGGCCAACAAACACATGAAAAAGTGCTCCACAGCATTCAGCATCAGGGAAATACAAGTCAAAACCACAATGAGATCCCACCTCACACCAGTCAGAATGGCTAAAATCAACAAGTCAGGAAGTGACAGATGTTGGCGAGGATGTGAGAAAGGAGAACGCTCCTACACTGTTGGTGGGAATGTAAGCTGGTGCAACCACTCTGGAAAACAGCATGGAGGTTCCTCAAAAAGTTGAAAATAGAGCTACCTTACAACCCAGCAATCACACTACTGGGTATTTACCCTAAAGATACAAATGTAGTGATCCAAAGGGTTATGTGTACCCAAAAGTTTATAGCAGCAATGTCTACAATAGCCAAACTATGGAAAGAAACTAGATGTCCATCAACAGATAAATGGATAAAGAAGATGTGGTGTATGTACACAAAGATAAACTCGAAATGGATAAAAGACCTCAACGTGAGACAGGAATCTATCAGAATCCTAGAGGAGAACATAGGCAGTAACCTCTTCGATATCAGCCACAGCAACTTCTTTCAAGATATGTCTCCAAAGGCCAAGGAAACAAAAGCAAAAATGAACTTTTGGGACTTCATCAAGATCAAAAGCTTCTGCACAGCAAAGGAAACAGTCAACAAAACAAAAAGGCAACCCACGGAATGGGAGAAGATACTTGCAAATGACAGTACAGACAAAAGGTTGATATCCAGGATCTATAAAGAACTTCTCAAACTCAACACACACAAAACTGATAATCATATCAAAAAGTGGGCAGAAGATATGAACAGATACTTCTCCAATGAAGACATACAAATGGCTATCAGACACATGAAAAAATGTTCATCATCACTAGCCATCAGGGAGATTCAAATTAAAACCACATTGAGATACCACCTGACACCAGTTAGAATGGCCCAAATTAGCAAGACAGGAAACAACGTGTGTTGGAGAGGATGTGGAGAAAGGGGAACCCTCTTACACTGTTGGTGGGACAGCAAGTTAGTGCAGCCACTTTGGAGAACAGTGTGGAGATTCCTGAAGAAATTAAGAATAGAGCTTCCCTATGACCCTGCAATTGCACTGCTGGGTATTTACCCCAAAGATACAGATGGAGTGAAAAGAAGGGCCATCTGTACCCCAATGTTTATTGCAGCAATGGCTACGGTCGCCAAACTGTGGAAAGAACCAAGATGCCCTTCAACGGATGAATGGATAAGGAAGATGTGGTCCATATACACAATGGAGTATTATGCCTCCACCAGAAAGGATGAATACCCAACTTTTGTAGCAACATGGACGGGACTGGAAGATATTATGCTGAGCAAAATAAGTCAAGCAGAGAGAGTCAAGTATCATATGGTCTTACTTATTTGTGGAGCATAACAAATAACATGGAGGACATGGGGAGATGTAGAGGAGAGGGAGTTGAGGGAAACTGGAAGGGGAGATGAACCATGAGAGACTATGGACTCTGAAAAACAACCAGAGGGTTTTGAAGGGGCAGGGGGGTGGGAGGTTGAGGAACCAGGTGGTGGGTAATAGGGAGGGCACCTACTGCATGGAGCACTAGGTGTGATGCCAAAACAATGAACACTGTTATGCTGTAAATAAACAGATAAAAAAAAAAAAAGAAGATGTGGTGTATATATATAAATGGAATATTATGCAGCCATCAAAAGAAATGAAATCTTGCCATTTGCAATGATGTGGATTGAACTAGAGGGTATTATGCTTAGCGAAATAAGTCAATCAGAGAAAGACAATTATCATATGATCTCCCTGATATGAGGAATTTGAGAGGCAGGGTGGGGGGTTGTGGGGTGTAGGGAGGGAATAAAATAAAATAAGATGGGACCAGGGAGGGAGACAAACCATAAGAGACTCCTAATCTAAGGAAACAAACTGAGGGTTGCTGGGGGAGAGGGAGGGATGGGGTGGCTGCGTTATGGACATTGGGGAGGGTATGTGCTATGGTGAGCGTTATGAATTTTGTAAGACTGATGATTCACACACCTGTACCCATGAAGCAAATAATACATCATATGTTAATAAAATTTAAAAAAAAGAAATTTTTTAAAAGGCAGGGGAGAAAAAAAAAAACCATTGGCCTTAAATGACATGTTAGACCAAATGCACTTAACAAAGATATGAAGAACTTCCCATCCTAAAGCAGCAGAATACACGTTCTTCTCAAATACACATGGAACATTCCTCAGTATCGATCCCATATTAGGCCACAAAAGAAGACTTGATTGGGATGCCTTGGTAACTCAGTCATTAAGCCTCTGCCTTCAGCTCAGGTCATGATCCCAGAGTCCTGGGATCAAGCCCCACATCAGGCTCCCTGCTCAGCCAGAAACCTGCTTCTCCCTCTTCTACTCCCCCTGCTTCTGTTCCCTCTCTCTCTGTGTCTCTCTGTGTCAAAAATAAATAAATAAAATCTTTAAAAAAAAAGATGATAAATTTAAGAACATTGAAATCACATTAAGCATGTTTTCTGAAGTTGTTTCTTTAAGTATGAAACTAAAAGTCAATCAAAAGAAGAAAATGGGGCGCCTAGATGGCTCAGTGTGTTAAACCTCTGCCTTCAGCTCAGGTCATGATCTCTGGGTCCTGGAACTGAGTCCCGCATCAGGCTCTCTGCTCACAGGAAGACTGCTTTCTCCTCTCTCTCTGCCTGCCTCTCTGCCTACTTGTGATCTCTGTTTGTCAAATAAATAAATAAAATCTTTTTTAAAAAAGAAGAAGAAAATGGGAAATTCACAAATAAGTGGAGTTTAAACAACATGATACTGTGCAATGAGTCAATGAATTAATCAAAAAAGAAATTTAAAATGCCTTGAGATAAATGAAAATGGAAACACAACACAAATTCTATGGGACACAGCAAAAGCAGTCTAAGAGCTAAGTTCATAGCAATAGTCAGAAAGAAAGAAAGAAGATTCAAATCAATAATTTAGCTTTACACTTAATTGACTTAGAAAAAAAGTAAGAACAGAAGTTCAAATTTAGTAGAAGGAAGGAAATAATAAAGATCAGAATGGAATCAAATAGAAGCCAGGAATAAAATTACAAAGATCAATGAAACTAAGAACTGGTTCTTTGAAAGGATAAACCATACTGACAAATTATTACCTAGACTTGTAAGGAAAATAAAAAGAAAAAGCTCAAATAAATAAAATTAGAAATTAAATAGAAGTTACAAATGATAACAACAAAATTTCAAAGGATCATAAGAGACTACTATAAATAACTATAAGGCAACAAAATGGACAACATAGAAGAAATGGATAAAAATCCTACCAACATTAAAACCTTTCAAGCCTAAGAGGACATGAACAGACATTTCTGCAAAGAAGACATCCAGATGGCCAACAGACACATGAAAAAGTGCTCCACATCACTCGGCATCAGGGAAATACAAATCAAAACCACAATGAGATATCACCTCACACCAGTCAGAATGGCTAAAATTAACAAGTCAGGAAATGACAGATGCTGGCGAGGATGTGGAGAAAGGGGAACCCTCCTCCACTGTTGGTGGGAATGCAAGCTGGTGCAACCACTCTGGAAAACAGCATGGAGGTTCCTCAAAATGTTGAAAATAGAACTACCCTATGACCCAGCAATTGCACTACTGGGTATTTACCCTAAAGATACAAACATAGTGATCCGAAGGGGCACGTGTACCCGAATGTTTATAGCAGCAATGTCTACAATAGCCAAACTCTGGAAAGAACCTAGATGTCCATCAACAGATGAATGGATAAAGAAGAGGTGGTATATATACACACAATGGAATACTATGCAGCCATCAAAAGAAATGAAATCTTGCCATTTGCGACGACGTGGATGGAACTAGAGCGTATCATGCTTAGTGAAATAAGTCAATCGGAGAAAGACAACTATCATATGATCTCCCTGATATGAGGACATGGAGAAGCAACATGGGGGGTTAGGGGGATAGGAGAAGAATAAATGAAACAAGATGGGATTGGGAGGGAGACAAACCATAAATGATTCTTAATCTCACAAAACAAACTGGGGGTTGCTGGGGGAAGGTGGGATTGGGAGAGGGGGAGGGGGCTATGGACATTGGGGTGGGTAAGTGCTATCGTGAGTGCTGTGAAGTGTGTAAACCTGGCGATTCACAGACCTGTACCCCTGGGGATAAAAATACATTATATGTTTATTTAAAAAAAAAATTTGGAAGGGGAGGCGAACCATAAGAGACTATGGACTCTGAAAAACAACCTGAGGGTTTTGAAGGGTCAGGGGTGGGAGGTTGGGGGAACAGGTGGTGGGTAATGGGGAGGGCACGTTTTGCATGGAGCACTGGGTGTTGTGCAAAAAGAATGAATACTGTTACGCTGAAAAAATAAATAAAATGGAAAAAAAAATAATTAAAAAAAACCTTTCAAGCCTAAATCATGAAAAAATAGAAAATCTGAATAAAAATTTACTAATAAGGGGACACCTGGGTAGTGTAGTGGATTAAGTGTCTGACTCTTGATCTTGAGCTCTGTTCAAACCTCACATTTGGTTCCATGCCCAGCATGGAGCCTACTTTTAAAAATTACAGTTATATTATTGAATCAATAATCAAAAATCCCTTAACAAACAAAATTACTAGACCAGAGAGCTTCACCAGTTAATTCTACCATTCAAAGAAGATTTAAGCCTATCAGCCTCAAACTCTACTAAAAATGAGAAAAGACTGATTCTAAATTCATATTATGAAACCAGCTTTATCCTTACACCAAAATAAAGACAGTGGAAAGAAGGAAGGAAGGAAGGAAGGAATTAAAAACTAGTATCTCTGCAACATGGGGGGGTAGGGGGATAGGAGAAGAATAAATGAAACAAGATGGGATTGGGAGGGAGACAAACCATAAATGACTCTTAATCTCACAAAACAAACTGGGGGTTGCTGGGGGGAGGTGGGGTTGGGAGAGGGGGAGGGGGCTATGGACATTGGGGAGGGTATGTGCTATCGTGAGTGCTGTGAAGTGTGTAAACCTGGCAATTCACAGACCTGTACCCCTGGGGATAAAAATACATTATATGTTTATTAAAAAAAAAAATTTGGAAGGGGAGGCGAACCATAAGAGACTATGGACTCTGAAAAACAACCTGAGGGTTTTGAAGGGTCAGGGGTGGGAGGTTGGGGGAACAGGTGGTGGGTAATGGGGAGGGCACGTTTTGCATGGAGCACTGGGTGTTGTGCAAAAAGAATGAATACTGTTACGCTGAAAAAATAAATAAAATGGAAAAAAAAAAAACTAGTATCTCTGGAGGGAGGAGACAAGATGGCAGAGAAGTAGGAGGGGTTGTTTCAACTGGTCCCCTAAAGTGAGCTGATTATCTACGAAAGAACTCTGATCACCCATGAAATCAGCCTGAGATTAGAATTATACACTTCTGGATCTCTACGGGGGCAGGAGATGCCAGTGGACAGGTAAAGCAGAGTGGGAACATCAGACTGATATTGAAGATAAACAAAAGGGGAAGGGATCCACCAGAAGTGACCCACTGGAAAGTAATACCCCAATATGAGAGTGCCCTGTGATTGGGGACCAGCATTAACTGGAGTCTGCTTGAAAGCACTCAAAAAGAGCAAAAGATCTTAAGGGGAAATTGGTGGAGTTGGGCAGTTAGGGACAGGGACTTAAGCCCATGGACCCAGGATGGCCTCTGCTGGTGCAGAACCAGAGAGCACAGCGAAGAAGCCAGGTCTTGGTGCCTGAGCCACCAGCATGCCTGAGAGTGTCTGGGTGGCAGCGCCTGTGAAGGAGTCTGGTCTGAACACCAGCCAGTGCTCTCTAGAATCACAGCCTTTTGTGCTCTGCAGGTGCGCTGTGCGACCAGGGTCTGAGTCATGCTCCACACCCTCCCCTGAGAGAGGTCCATGCAGGCGCTAGCCAGGGCTCTCTAGGACCGGGAGATTCTGAACACTCCCAGTCTGTGCCAGCGTGAAAATCTCAGTGCGCTATCTCTGGTTGGGACCTCTCTGGTGATCCGGACCTGCCCAGACAGCCGCAGCTAGTATTTCTCGTGGTTTTAGGTACAAGCGGGAATCCTGTGACCCCAGAGACCATGTCTAGGGATGTGTTCTGCCAGTGATGGGGGAGAATTTATGTGCTCTGGAGTACCCAGAGGGGAACAGACTGAGGCTTCTCTCTGAGATGGAGGTCTGGGTGCAGTTTGCTTTCCTCTAAACCTCCAAAGAACCGCTGAAAGCCATCAAGGGGAGAAAAAACAAACCAATAAAAAACAAACAAAAAAAAACCTCCAGAGAACAAAAGCCTGAAAAACCAATTTCCTCAGATCCCAGGACTCAACTCCAGCAAGAATCCCTGAAAAACCACGTGGCAGACCTCTGTCCCAGAAAGCCAGCCCAAAACAAAAACAAACAAACAAACAAAACAAACCAAGAGTGCAACCACCACTACTTCATAGCTTTTATTTTTTTTTTAAGATTTTATTTATTTATTTGACAGAGAGAGATCACAAGTAGGCAGAGAGGCAGGCAGAGAGAGAGGAGGAAGCAGGCTCCCTGCGGAGCAGAGAGCCTGATGCGGGGCTCGATCCCAGGACCCTGAGATCATGACCTGAGCCGAAGGCAGCGGCTTAATCCACTGAGCCACCCAGGCGCCCCTTCATAGCTTTTATTTTTAATTTGTTCCCACTATTCGGGTTCTTTTCATCTTTTTATACAACTTTTTAACCTATTTACCATCACAATGAGATGTTCAGTACATCAAATTCCGTAATAACCTTTTAAACTAAACTTTTTTGATAAATATACCTGTGTTTTTCTTTTGCTTTTCTATGTTTTATTTTCTTATTTTTAAAAAAATTTTTAATATTCATGTAGAGATGAGCTTCAGGGTAATCTCCTTTCCCCAATCAATGCTACCCCTATATGTAAACCAGTTTTAACCCCCCTTTACTCAGGAAATTTGAGTCCTTTAACAAAGATATCAAGATACACCCAGGAAAAATCAAAATAACCATCCTCGCCCACACTGAGAATTTATAACCACACTCCCATCGTTTTCCTCTGTCAGTGTTTCTGTGTATTTGTTTTTGTTTTGGTAGTATATAAATCTTATACTTGGGGTTCATTTGGGCTGGGTTCTTTATTTATCTATTTATTTATTTATTTTCATTGTCAACTACTTTTGTCAGTCTTTTTGTTTGTATACTTTATAAATCTTACCTTTGGGGCCAGTTTGGGCTGTGCCTTCTCTATTATCTCTTCTTTCTTCTTTTTTCCTGTCTCTCTCACTCGCTCACTCACTCACTCGCTCTCTCTCTCTCTCTCTCTCTTTTTCTCTTTTTTTCTTTCTCTTTGGTGGGGACTCTTGATTGCTCAGAAGCGTTCCAGAGTGCACATTGCCTGCACCACAGTTGATACATTCAGCTACACATCCCTTCAGCCATCTCTCACTAAAATGACTAGGAGGAGGAATGCCCAACAGAGGAAAAATTCAGAGACTCGGCCCTCTCCATCAGAGCTTTTGGATATGGACATAAACAGTGTGTCCAAAAGGGAATTCAGACTAACAACTATACAGGCAATAGCTAGGTTGGAGAAAGACTTTGATGACAAAATACAATTGATTAGGGAAGAAGTGAAAGCCACCAGGGATGATGTTAACAATGTTCTCAATGAGTTCCAATCTAATCTAAATTCTCTAAAAGCTAGGGTAACTGAGACAGAAGATAGAATTAGTGATCTGGAGGACAAACTGATAGAGAAAAAGGATCGGGAGGAAGCCTGGAACAAACAGCTTAGAAGCCATGAAAACAGAATTAGGGAAATAAATGATGCCATGAAATGTTCCAATGTCAGAATTATTGGAATCCCTGAGGGGGGAGAAAGAAAGACTAGAGGATATAGTTGAACAAATTCTCCATGAAAATTTTCCCAGTCTGGCCAATGGAACCAGCATTTGTGTACTACAGGCAGAAAGGTCTCCCCCCAAGTTCATAGAACCTAGAAAAATGTTGAGACACCTGATTGTGAAAATGATGGATAATAACTTCAGAAAAGAGCGCTTGATAGCAGGTATGGGGAAGAGATTCCTTATGTACAGAAGAAAACCCATTGGAATAACATCAGACCTGTCCACAGAAACCTGGCAAGCCAGAAAGGGCTGGCAAGACATATTCAGAGCACTAAATGAGAAGAACATGCAGCTAAGAATACTTTATCCAGCAATACTGACATTCAAAATTGATGGAGAGATAAAGAGCTTCCAAGACCAGCAAGGTTAAAAAGAGTATGTGACCACCAAGCTGGCACTGCAAGAAATATTAAGGGGAGTTCTATGAAAGAGGGAAAAACCCAAGAATATAATTGAACAGAAATATATGGAGACAATCTATAGAAAAAAAGACTACACAGCTAACATGATGTCAGTAAAAATATATCTCTCAATAATCACTCTCAATGTGAACGGCCTAAATGAGCCCATTAAACAGCACACGGTTGCAGACTGAATAAAACGACAGGACCCATCCATATGTTGTCTACAAGAGACCCATTTTTTTTTTATTTTCAGCGTAACAGTGTTCATTGTTTTTGCACCACACCCAGTGCTCCATGCAGAACGTGCCCCACCTATTACCCACCACCTGGTTCCCCAACCTCCCACCCCTTGCCCCTTTAAAGCCCTCTGGTTGTTTTTCAGAGTCCATAGTCTCTCATGGTTCATCTCCCCTTCCAATTTCCCTCAACTCCCTTCTCCTCTCCATCTCCCCATGTCCTCCATGTTACAAGAGACCCATTTTGAACCTAAGGATACATCCAGACTGAAAGTGAAGGGATGGAGAACCATCTTTCATGCCAATGGGCCTCAAAAGCAGGTTGGGGTAGTGATTCTCATATCATATAAATTAGATTTTAAACTAAAGACTGTAGTCAGGGATACAGAAAGGCATTACATCATTCTTAAAGGGACTATCCACCCAGAAGATCTAACAATTGTAAACACTTACACCCCCAATACAGGACCTGCCAATTACATAAGAAAACTGTTAATCAAGAAAAAGAATCATACTGACAGTACAGACAAAAGTTGGTATCCAGGATCTATAAAGAACTCCTCAAACTCAACACACACACAAAACAGATAATCATATCCAAAAATGGGCAGAAGATATGAACAGACACTTCTCCAATGAAGACATACAAATGGCTATCAGACACATGAAAAAATGTTCATCATCACTAGCCATCAGGGAGATTCAAATTAAAACCACATTGAGAGGGGCATCTGGGTGGCTCAGTGGGTTAAAGCCTCTGCCTTCAGCTCAGGTCATGATCCCAGGGTCCTGGGATCGAGCCCCACATCGGGCTCTCTGCTCCGCGGGGAGCCTGCTTCCTCCTCTCTCTCTGCCTGCCTCTCTGCCAAGTTTTGATTTCTCTCTGTCAAATAAATAAAATATTTTTTAAAAAACCACATTGAGATATCACCTGACACCAGTTAGAATGGCCAAAATTAGCAAGACAGGAAACAACATGTGTTGGAGAGGATGTGGAGAAAGGGGAACCCTCTTACACTGTTGGTGGGAATGCAACTTGGTGCAGCCACTCTGGAGAACAGTGTGGAGATTCCTCAAGAAATTAAAAATAGAGCTTCCCTATGACCCTGCCATTGCACTGCTGGCTATTTACCCCAAAGATACAGATGGAGTGAAAAGAAGAGACATCTGTATCCCAATGTTTATTGCAGCAATGGCCACGGTCACCAAACTGTGGAAAGAACCATCTTGCTTTTCAACGGACGAATGGATAAGGAAGATGTGGTCCATATACACAATGGAGTGTTATGCCTCCATCGGAAAGGATGAGTACCCAACTTTTGCACCAACATGGACGGGACTGGAAGAGACGATGCTGAGTGAAATAAGTCAAGCAGAGAGAGTCAATTATCATATGGTTTCATTTATTTGTGGAGCATAAGAAATAACATGGAGGGCATGGGGAGATGGAGAGGAGATGGGAGTTGAGGGAAATCAGAGGGGGAGATGAACCATGAAAGACTGTGGACTCTGAGAAACAATCTGAGGGTTTTGGAGGGGTGAGGGTGGGAGGGTGGGGGAGCCTGGTGGTGGGTATTAAGGAGGGCACATAATACATGGAGCACTGGGTGTGGTGCATAAACAATGAATTCTGGTACACCGAAAAGAAATTTTAAATTTTTTTTTAAAAATTATCTCTGATAATATAGATGCAAAAATCCTCAAGAAGTATTACCAAACCAAATTCAACAATACATTAAGGGTGGCCTGGGTGGCTCAGTCAGTTAAGCTTTTAACTCTTGATTTCATCTCAGGTCATGATCTCAGGGTTGTGAAATCGAGCCACATGTTGGGCTCTGTGTTGTGGAATTGCCTTCAGATTCTCTCTCTTTGTCCCTCCCCACACTATTCTATCTCAAAATCTTTTTGTCTAAAAACCAATACATTGAAAGGGTTGTACACTGTGATCAAGTGAAATTTATTTCAGGAATGCAAGGATGACTTAATATCTAAAAAACAACCATATGATATACCACATCAACGAAATGAAAAATGAAAATCATAGGATGGCGTCAATACCAAAAACATGCTTGACAGAATCCAACATACACTGAAATTATAAAACTCACAATTAAAAACTCTTGAAGAGGAAAGATAGAGGAATATTAGGGGACCCACGTTCCATCAGGTCCCTTGAATTCAGCTAGCTACCAAATAATTCTGAACACCTGAGAATTTGGGTGAGATCTAAGGGGGGAAATGCTGTAATTCTACAAATTGAAAAGCAACCACTTCTGCAAGGTAGGAAGTGCAGAGAAGTGAACCTGAGGTGGTATATTGGAAGGTTAAGCATGGGGAAGGGAGCGTGTGTAAGCTGGGGACCAGAAAATGACATAGCAGCTGAGGGCTAACCCTCACCCTAACTTTCAGAAGTCTGCTCAGGTGAGGGACGTCCCTGAATGAAAGGCGCTCAGATGGTGAAGTGGGGTGGAATCCTAGGTGGGAGAGCCTGATCTCAGATCCCCGGGGTCACAGAAAGAACAGGGGATGCCTGAGTACAGCAGAGTTCCCAAGCTTCAGCGTTGGGAGGCGACCTACAATCAGCAAGCCTAGGAGTGGGCTTTCAGCTCTGTGTTGCCATACACTGTGAACCACGGCATATTCAGGCCACCGCTCTCCAAGCAGGGGCCCAGCAAGAACCCTGGAAAGAACCCCCATTCTTTCTCAGAGAGGTACAGTGCGGGTGTGTGTCACAGGAGTTTGCAGGGTTTGGAAATTCCAAATGGGGTCTCCTGCCTGAAATGAGAATGCCTGGTCAAGGGCTGGGTGAGCATAGAGTTTGGACAGAGATGAGGGAGACAAGACTGCTTTTTTGTGAGGCTGCACTGAAGGGTGGGGCATTCCAAACCTGGAGATCAGGGTGCAGCCATTTCCATCCTCTAAAGCAGTTCGGAAAGCCTTCAGGGAACAAAAGCCACATAGAGCAATCTGGAGCCACTTACATTGAGCCTTGTCCCTTGGCAAGGGGGGTGCAATTCTGCCTGGGGCAAAGAAACCTGAGAATCAGCACAATGGGCCCCTCCCCCCAGAGGATCAGCAAGAACATCTATAATACCAAGTTTACAGATCACACAGAACTGCAAAACCCCAGCACTAAGGGAAAACAGTATATATAACTCGGGGTTTTAGCCTCTTGATTCCTCAGTCTTTCAGTTTAAATCTTTTTTTGTTTGTTTCCTTTTCAACTAGTTTACCTACTCTTTACCCTGTGCTAGCAGGAGCCACACTCTGGTCTCCCTCCCAGAGCCTACCCAGAATCTGGAGTCTGAGTGCCCTAGGGACCAGCACACAACAGGGTCTCCGCTGACCAGGGACCCATGGCCTCCCAAGTGAGTCCACTCTGCCCTCTCCCAGCTCCTGCCCCGCATCACCTCTCCTCACTGTGGGGCTCCAGGACCCAAAACCATAGGGCTAGTTCAGTTCCAGCTTGTAATGCGTTTGCACCCTCCACCCCAAGCAGCTAGATTTCCTGGGGCTGGAGGGAGGACTGGCTGCAGACAAGGACGGGATTGGGGGAGATGTGGGGCCTCCTGGAGAGTGAAGGATGGGGCAGGGGCCGAGTCCTGGGGCCACTGCTTATGTCTAAAAGGGCTGAAGTCCATGAATGCCTATGGGGTCCCTCATTATGGTAACAACACCCTCACACTCAAGCAACCTGGTGGTGGGTCCCTCCTCCCTGGCCTCTTTGCCACACCTCTGACTCCAGCCAGGGCTGCCAGTCCAGGTTGGACCTCTGTCCCAGGGACCTATCAGGAGACAAGGCAGGAAGAGGACAGGAGAAGGGTAAGGGGCAGACTGATCTCCCTGCCCTGAGTCAGCCTTCACTGATGCCTCCAGGTCCTCTGGCCTAGCACTGCACTTAGCTGGACCCTGGGAGGGAGTCTTCATTCCAGGCCAGCTGGGTGGGGGGGTATTCACTGACCTTTCTGTCTCCAAATGTGCAATCCATCTGGCCTTGCACCCTGAGGCTTGCTGCCCAAGGTGGGCATGGTTCCGGGGCTCAGCAGACTTTGGGACTACAGAACACTTGGTGGTGAGGGAATATGGGGACTGTTCAGGTGCGGAATCATGGGTCTCATGCACATCTGCCTCAGGGCTGTGTCATGACACAGGTGCTGTGTGCAGGTCCCCTGTGCACACCTGACCCTCTCAGGAGGGAGGCCTGTGTGCCTGATGCACCTGTCCTCCACCTACCCATGGCAGAGTGGCCAAGTTCATGCATTTCCATGTCCAAACCTCAAGGATGGTTGGGACCCTGGGGTCGAGAGAGGAAGGAACTGGCCCAGGACAGATGAGGGGTACAGAGTCCAAGGAGCAGAACTGCTCTACAGTCCGCCAGCCCCAACCCTCCCATGAGTTTTGCTTTGGGGGTGAGAGCCCCTCATATCCTCAGGGTTAGCCACCTTGGGCATCCCCAGGCAAGTACAGGTATGCACACTGTGCGCACACGCGCACATACATACACACACAAGTCTGACTTCCCAGCTGGGGCTCAGAAGGGGAGGACACCCTGGGAGTGAGGTGGGTGACAAGGGGGAAAGAAGAGGTTGGAGACAGCTGGGCCATGAAGCAGGGGCATCAGGACTCCTGGCAAGGACCCAGATCCATAGCATGGGGAGGGGAGAAATGCCAGGCTGATGGTCAGGGGGTCTCCAAGGGGCCCAGAGGGATTGCCAGGGCACTGGGAGATGACAGGTTCTGGGGTCTAGTGTCCATCACCACCCCAGACTACTGGAAGCAGGATGAGATTACCCCCCACCCCAAGTCCAGTCGGGGCTACAGCACAAAAGGCCTCAGCTACTCTTGTGCCTACTGGGATGTAGAGACAGGGTGTCCCTAGGCTCCCACAGGCTTGTAGAAGAGCCTGTTGACCTTGGATCTCCATCCCTGACCCACTGTGCTCCCCTGGGGAAATGCTTTGTACTCCATCAAGGTCCTTCTGAGCAGAGGACAACCTGGGGACTTGGGGGACTGAGGACCTGGATTTGCAGAACATGGCAGAGCACTGGACCACTGGTCTGGGGACCAAGGTCAGGACCCTCCTTGTTGCAGCCTCAGGGTCCCCATTTGGAAGAGGTTCCAGAGTCAGTGCTCTGCTCAGGGTGAGGAGGCCTCAGGAAGGAACTGAACACCAGGACAGGAGAGGGAAATGGGGACAAGGGAGGCTCCTGAGGTCTCTCACATCACCCCTGGGAGCCCACAGATCCTGCTCCTGGGGGACACAGACATACAGAGAAGGAAACAGAGATTGAACACAGAAGACAGGGAACAAGGAGAAGTCACAGACTTTCCTCAATCAGGTTGGAAATGGCATCCCATCATTTTACCCCATCCTATTCCATAGAGCACAGTCACACTAGCCATCCACCCTGGAGGGGAGAGGATTCCACAGGGATGTGTGACCAGGATTCAGAAATGCCTGGGAACTGCTGTGGGAACTTCCCAGCATGTGGGCGCAGACAAGGCCCTGGGACCTGAGCCTAAACCTAATGGGAGCCCCTGGAAGTCTGCGTTACCAGGGACAAGATCTGAATCCGTTCGTTGCAACCTGCCCATGGGGGATGGGAGACAGGCAGGAGGAGGGTGATTTTTGCCTGGACCCCAGAGCAGATCCATGTTCCATGCCAAGACCAGCCCTTGGCTCACCCTTGCATTGCCAACTGTGCACCAGCCTCCTGTGATAGCAGGTATGGAACGTATGTACAGGTCCTCCCCCTGGTGGCATCCCTAGAAATAGAAGCCAGAACACTCCCAATGTGCAGACAGGAAGACTGGGGAAGCCCTGAGAGGCACACAGTCTGTCCAGGGTCACAGCCCTGGGCACGAGCAGGAGCCTGGTCTGAACCCAGCTCTGTCCCCCCACGGCAGGGACACCAGCTGTACCCTGGCCTCATGAGGGCTGTGGGTGGGCTATGTGGGTGTCACTGTATGGAGCAAGCATGGGGTGGAGGGTGAGCATTGAGCAGCTGGGGGAAGGGGGCCCTTGCAGGGACTCTTGTGTGAGGAGGAAGTCGGATAAGCAGGCCCCAGGCAGTGGTGACCTCACTTCCCTGACGACAGAGTCCAACAGAATTTGGAACCCAGGTAACCAGGCACCCACATTCCAGAGACAGCTGCCGGCCCAGTTCATTTTGTTGGAGATCCTCGAATGAAGAACATGTTTGCATGTTGTATCCCAAAGTCCAAAGGCTGCAGGCAGAGGACAGTGCGCCCTGCAAACACCTTCCCTCACTGGGGATGCCACATCAGGGATCCCCGATGCCTCTAGCCGTTTAGCCAGAAGAACCAAAAGGTGACACTGGAAGGCCCAGAGCCACCCAGACCCACACACTCTGATCCAACCTGCGCAGCCCCAAGTCCCCTCCCCGTGGGCGCACGCATGTGTGCACTTGTGTGTGCCTGTGTGTGTGAAGAGGGCTCATGTGGGTTGGCGATGTCCCAAGCAGGAGCAGGTTGATGAGGGGTCAGATGTCCAATGGGCAGGTCATGTACAAGGTCAAGGCTGACTGGGTGGGACAGGGTGTGGGGGGCTTTGAGCTTCTGCCCAGGGTTTATCCGCAGAGCCCTGCAGGGATGGGTCACTGTCCCAGATGCAGGGCTGTGCACACACAGGTCTGTGTCTGATCTGGGAGCAGCAGGGGAACTGGGCAGGAGGACAGTGGGGATGGCCAGGCAGGGGTCTGATGCCTCCGGGCCATCTACTGGTCCCTGTCTTTGCAGAAGGCCACAGATGACAAGAGGAGGCTGGTGGACATGCCCTCCTCCCTGACTCAAGGAGTGGGTGCACAGGGCTCTCCAGGAGCAGGGACTGGGAATAGCCTTGGAAGGCCTCCAACACTGCCCAGGCCACTGTCCCTGGTGGTCCTACATTGGACTGTGGTCCATGACCAGGAGCCCACAGAGGCCAAGCCGGAGGGTGAGAAGGCTGGGCCTGGATGCCTGTGAGTGTGTGGGGTTAGGTCAGTGCTGGGCCCCACAGGGACGGCCCTCACAGGCTGGTGTAGGGCCAGGAGCAAGGACTAGGCTCAGAGCACCCAGTGGGTGGATGGCAATCAGGGAGACATCCTGGTGAGGGTTCCTTCCTGGCTGTGGCTTCTCTGGGAGGCCCTGGGCTGTGCTCTGTCTCTGCAAAGGCGCACGGAGAGGCAGGCATGCGGATGAGCTTCTCTCCCCTCACAGCTGCTCCACCATCTGAAGAACTAAGGCTGGCTCCAAGTTCATCAGCAGCTCTGGAAGGAGGGAGACACCTCTCTGAATGCCACTTCTGCCCACTGTTAGCCACCAGATGCAGGAGCTGAAAACAATGCAGCTTCCATGGGGCTCTGCTCCCCGGAGGCATCACAGCTCTGCCCAGCTGTCCCCACTGTCCTCCTGCCCAGTCCCCCTGCTGTTCCCAGATCAGACACAGACCTGTACATGCATAGCCCTTCACCTGGGAGGCAGGGAGTTATACCTGCAGGGCTCGGGATAAATTCTGGGGAGACGGATGTTGCCCCCCCACAGCCCATCCCACCCAGCCAGCCTTGACCTGGGCTGTGAAGATGAGCCACCCAGCAGGCATCTGACCCCTCATCAGCCTACTCCTGCTCAGGGCGCCCCCCTGCCATCATGAGCCCTCTTACACACATGCACACACGCGCGCACACAGGAGGAGGGGACCTGGGGCTGCACATTCGGGTTACAGCGGTGTCTGGAGGGACTGGCTGGCTCTGGGCCTCCCTGTGTTACCTTTGGGTTCCTCTAGGCAAACTGCCAGATGATCTGACCCATAGTCTGCAATGCAGGAAAAGGCTCTCACTGTCAGCTTTCCTGAGACCATATCCTTGGGACATCAGAATACAGTAGGAGAACAGATTTTTCATTGGAACATCTGCAGCCAAGTGAACTAAGGAGGGGGCTGTGTCTAGAAGGTGGGTGCCTATGGGGGCCCTTTGGGCATCTTGGGGACCCCTGGCCATCAGCCTGGCATGTCTCCCCCACCCTCATCCTGTGTCCCTGGGCATGTTCCCAGGAGAAAATGTCCACACCCCACAGCCCAGAGCCCTCCAACGTCTTCTTTCCCCTTGACTCCTCCAGGGTCCACTCCCCTTTGACCCTACTTGGGGAGTTTGTGTGCCTGTGCCCACACGAGGATGCCCAGAGGATAGGACCCCACATGGGAGCGGTGGGCAGGGTCCCCCAGGATCTTAGGGGTGCTCATTCCCAAGGAAACCCCAAGGGAAGGTGCAGCCCTGGCCTAGGGAGCCGGAACCCTCCCTGTTCCTTGAGCCTCTGCTCACCTGGTGGGTCCCGGGCCAGTCCCTGCCTCTCCTGCCTTCAGTCTGCCAACTGTCCCAGGAGGGGCTGGACGAGGACCTTCATGAGTGGGGCTCAGTGGGGCCAGTGCTGGGGCAGGTGCGGCACAAGAGAGCTCTGGACGGACGAGGTCCCAACACTAACGGTCATCAGTGGCAGGTAGATCCTACACAGGCGCGCGCGCACAGACCAGCAGACAGCGCATGCGCGGGACCAACGTGGGCAGCGGGCGTGTGCAACCCCATGGGGTGGTTCCGCGTGCTCCTTGTCTCCCCTACCTGCTCAGGCACCCTCACCTCCTCTTTGATGGGGTGTGGGAGGGATGACTGAGTGGACATGGAGACCGGGGGATTAGAGAGAAATGAAATATACCCCCACCCTGCCGTCCTGCCCCCACCCCGTGTTCCATTCCAGTGTTCCTCTCGGTGCAGGGCTGGGTCAGGGGAGGGGCGGGGGACACGTCTGGGCGGGGAGGAGGTCAAGCCCCCTTTCCTCATCTATAACTCCTCCCCCTATCTTCCTGGCAGCTCCTCCCTCTCCCCAAGGTCCAGCACTCCAAACAGCTTCACCTCCCTGCTTTAGTCCCCAACACACTCTCCTGAGGGTGGGAGCTGACCCCCATTTTCAAAGTAGAAACCTGAGTTCCCAAACGTTACCATAGAAGCTTGCTGGCACGGGCTGTGGCATGGCCCTGCTATGGGTTTGAACCCAGATCAATCTGACCCAAAGCGTGAGCTGGCACAGAAGTGAGGAAGTGGCCTCTGAGTCCAGCCTTGGAGGTGAGGCCATCCTGGATGGCCGCCATGGGGAGGGTTGGCAAATTCTTGACGGGCTTCCTGGGAAAGGAAGGTCCTACAGAGGCTGGAGTGGGGTGAGGGGTGCACACTGGGGAGGGCATCTATCAGATTACGCAGGGCTCTCTGGATTTTGGCCAAGGAGTTGGGGGTCATTGCAGGTTGCAGGGATCAGGGGACACAATCCAGGCAGTCTTATCAGAGCCACAGCATCCTAGATTTGGAGGAAGCTTGGTGGGCATGTTATTTCCCCCACTCAAGTATGGCTATCCAAGCACCAGCCAGGGGTGAGCAGGCTGCCTCAGTTTCCTCCTGTGTAGAGTGAGGGCTGTGGTGGTCGTCTGCTTCCTCCCAGGCCTTGGTGTAATGCCTGGAAGGTCCAGAGATGGCTTCTTGTCAGAGTAGCTGTTCCATTGAGGTCAGTACCCAGACAGGTCTAAGTGAGGGAACCAAAGGGATGCCCCATCTGCCTAGTTCAGCAGGATACTCTTGAAAATGATGCCAGTCTTCACATCCAGGCTGATGGGAAACACCACCACCCGACTGCTGGAAGGAGAGTGGCAGTGAGGAGCTGTGGTGGCAGACCCTGACACACAAGGCTCATGTGAGCCCAAGGCTGCCACGGTGTGGTGGAGGCTGAGGAGGGGCAGGTGCTGCCTAAGGCTAAGATGGCACCTGAGGTTTCCAAGGACGGCCAGGAGGTCAACTCCAGAATGAGAGGAATTGCAAGACCATCAGAAACACGAGATTGTTCAGGGCACCCCCATGCCAGCATCTAGTTCAGAGGCTTCTAGAGACTAAGTCTTCTTGGTCCCTTGTGCATGTGGAGTGGGGACCCAGGCCCCAGGAAAGGATGTCTGTCAGGGAGAAAGGGTGGGGCTGTCACCTTCTTTTCCCGACCATCAGGGACACTGGGACGAAGTCCACATTGATCTCCACGTCCACATCGGACTGGGGGAGCTGGCTGGTGCATGCAGAGCATGTAGGCAATGTCCCTGCTGCATAGGTAGGGGCTGCATCTGAGCTGCTCACAGGACTTGGAGTGAGGGCTCCTCTTGGTCTTGGGTGCTGTGTTGGATGTCTGGTGGTAGAATTGAAGGGCTGACACAGTATTGATCAGACACCCTGGGTGAAAGGGTGCTCTTGGGTGTCCATGGGCAAGGTGGCAGTGACCCACATGTGGGAAGGTGTGAAGGAAGTGCACAAAAGATAGTTCCAGTACTATGTAGGGTTTCCTGCCTATGGACAGTGCTCCTTGGCAAAATTCATCTACTCTTCTTGTTCCCAGTGCACAGTTGCTCAAGACTGTGATTGGTCCATGGGAAGCCCAGTCAGTCTATTGTTGGACATCATACCTTGCAGTAGGAGAGGTTCAGCCTGAAATTACAGTCTGGGGGTGGTGTGGAGTGTCAGTTGAGGTAGAAATTGCCCAGGTAGCTTGATCTACTCCAGTCTGTAACTGCTTCTCTGCCCAACAATGCAGACCTAGGCAGTGGCCCTCTGGCTGGCTGGAGTCTGTTACCACTATTGGGTTCCTCTGGTTAAGAAGGAGGAGGAGGAGGGAAGGCAGAAGAAGAAGGAGAAGGAGGAGGAAGGGGGGAGGAGGAGGAGAAGAAGAAGATCAAAGTTAATAGATCAAAAGAAATTGTGAAGATTAGAGCAGAAATAAATGGAAGAGAAGAGCACTCAAGAAAATCAGTGAAAACAACAGTTCTTTCTTTTTGAGATTAACCAAATTGATAAAAGAGACAAAAATTGAACCAATTTTATACCAACAAATTGATTCGCTGAGATGAAGCAGATAATTTGGAGAAGCACACAAACTACCAAAACTTCCTCCAGAAGAAATGGAAACCCTGAGTAGACCTATAGTAAGTAAAGAGACTGAAGTAGTACTGAGAATTTCCCAACAAAGAAAAGCCCAGGACCCGATACTTTTCCTGGTGATTTGTCCTACACATTTAAAGAAGATATAACACCAATGCCTCTGAAATTCTGCAAAAAGTACAAGAGAAGGGAATATTCCATGTCACCCTCTAGTGCCAGCATTGCCCTGATTCCAAAGACTCACAAAGACCTTACAAGAAAAGACAACTGCAGGCCAAAATCCATTATGAAGAGAGATGCAAAAGTCCTCAACAGAATTCTAGCAAACAGATTCTAGCAGCACACTGAAAGGACCGAGTGTGACTTACACCAGGTATGCAAATACAATGTAGCTAATTAATGTCATATACCACATAAATAAGAAACATGATCATCTCAATTGATGTGGGATAAGCGTCAACAAAATCCCAACCTTTTCATAGTAAGTGCTCTCAATAAAATAGAAGATTAAGTTGTGATAAAGGAGGGGCACCTCGGTGGTTCAGTGGGCTGAGTGTCCATCCCTTGGTTTGGCATCAGGTCATGATCTCTTGGGTGGTGAGACTGAAGTCCAGGGAGGGCTTCAAACTCAGTAGGGAGTCTGTTTGGAGATTCTCTCCCTCAGCCCCTCTCTGCTCTCGAATTTGTCCTCTCTCTCTCTCTCTCTCTCTAAAATAAATGAATCCTTTAAGAATTATGATAAAAGATATTTATGAAAAAACTCATACATGTATCATTCTCAATGGTGAAAGACTGAAAGGAAGAATTTTCTCCATAAGATGACAAATAAATCAAGGAAACCCACTTCCACCACTTCATTTCAATGTTGTCATGGAAGTTTAGTCAGAGCAATTACACAAGAGGCATAATTAAAAGCTCCCAAATGGAAAGGAAGAAGAAAAGTCTATTTGTATAAGACATAATCTTATATGCAAATAATCCTAAGAATTTTTTTAAAAAAAACCTTTATTTGAGATTGTAATATTTCCTGCAAGGTATAAGCAGAGAAGACCAACACTTAGGAGTCAATGGAACACCACTGATAATCAAGGAATACATACGTGTATGGTCAGCTGTTTTCCAAAATGGGTACCAAGATCATTCAATGAGGCACAAACAGTGCCTCCAACAACTGGTGTTGGGAAACCAGATATCCATATACAAAAGAGTGAAGTCACAATATACCTTACACTATGAAAAAAAGTTAACTCCAAATGAATCAGAAACTAAATATAAGAGTGAAAACTCTTAACACTGTAGAAGTAAACTAAGCACATAGGGTTAAGACTTCATTCTCTTGGACTTGGCAATGGTGTCTCTAATGCGGCATCTGAGGCACAAGCGACAACAGAAAAACAGAGACACGGGACTTCATTGTTGTTAAAAACTTCTGTGAATGAAAGGACAACCTCAAAAGACTGTAAAGAAACAAAAAAAGGGGGGCGGGTAGGAAATATTTGCAAATCATAAACCTAGTAAGGTCTTGCATCTACATTATATAAAGAATTCTTACAACTTATGAACATAAACACCCCATTAAAAATAGTAGGCATTTCTCCAAAGCAGACAGACAGATGGCCTGGTAAGCACATGAGAAAATGATCATCGTTAGATAGCAGGGAGCAAGCCAACACCACAATGATGTACTTCCCATGCCTGGGCAAGCGTGGGCTATACTGAAAAAACAGAAATGAGAGTCAGAGAGGATTTTGAGAAATATGACCCCTCATACATGGCTGGGGAGATGTAAAATGGTAGAGCCACTATTGCAAAGCATGTAGCAAGTCCTCCAATAATGGTATGTTAAGCATACCATTATCATTTGCCCCAATTCCACTCATCTAACCAGAATTGAATACAGGCACTCGAACAAAAGCCTGCACATAAGTATTCATAGCAGCACTATACACGATAACCAAAAGAGGAAAACAACCCACATGTCCATGCACAGTTGTATGAATAAACACGAGGTGTGTTCATATAATGGGATTCATTCAGCCATAACAGGAATGAAGTATTCATACTTGCTATCACCTGCGTGATCTCTGAAAACATTCTACTGAGTGGGAGAAACTAGATGCAAAATGCCAATACTATATGATCTCATGGGTATGAAAAATTCACCATAGGTAAATGAGTAGGGACAGCTGCCAGATTCGTGGTTGCCAGGGAGCAGAGGAGTGGGGAATGGCTGGTGATGGACCGCTTAGTATGTGCGGGGTATCTCTCTGGGGTGATGGAAACGTTCTGGAACTGGATACTGATGATGGTGCACAGCATGGAAAATGTAGTTGATGTCAGTGAATTGTACAATTTTGAATGCTTAAAAATATAAAGTTTATTTTATATTAAGTTTAAAATATAACATACATGTAATCATAAAATGGAAAAAAAATGGAGTGCCTTCCCCAGAGAGGACAGGAAGGCCCCAGTCCTGGAACTGGCACTGGGGGTGGCTTAGCAGCGGGAGCGGCGCTGGGGCTGGTGCGGGCTCTGTCCCTGGAGCCAGGGCTGGAGCTGGTCTCGCTGTGCACAGCCCACCAGCTCCAGCCCTGTGGTGGGGGCCAGCACTGGCTCCACATGGGAGGTGAGGCTGGAGCCAGATGTGGAGCTGCGGTAGCTCCAAGCCACGTGCCAGCTCTATCCCTGGAGCCAGCGACAGAGCAGTCTGTCTGTCTGGGGTGCTGCCGCTGGCCGTGCTTGAGCTGTTGGTTGCTCGCATGTAGGAACTAGAGCCCCAGTTGCAGCCGGTGTTGACTCTGCAGCTGGCCAGGCTCCACCTCAGAACTGGTGTGCCAAGGTGAGTTCTGGACCTGTCTCCGACTTGACCTCGTTCCAGCTCTGCATCTGGTGCTAGAAGCATCGTCGGAGCTGTCACAGAGCTGGTAGTAGAGGGGCCTCTCTTTTTGGAATTTGTGTTTGAAACTAGTGTTTTCTGCCTCCAGTTTTAGCATGAGAGCTGCTGCTGGAGCTTTTTTCCACCTGGGGAGTTTGTCCCAGAGATACCCAGGCTCCGGAGCTGGTGCAAGGCTCCTGCTGGCATGGCTGTAAGATTGGAGCTCATGTTAGAGCCAGGGCCGCAGTGGGCTCGTCTTCTGAATCTGGCACTGTCTCTAACTCTGCCGTTAGTCTTGCCACTGGCTCTAGCACCGGATGTGTCCCGCTGCACTCTCCTCCTGGGGAGAGCAAGGGGCTGTGCTATCCCTCTTCCCAGGGATGGACATGCTGCCAGGGTCCCAAATGGGCTCATTCACAAGGAGCCTTTCAAAAGAGGTCTGTAGAGGGGCACCTGGATGGCTCAGTGGGTTAAGCCTCTACCTTTGGCCCAGGTCATAATCTCAGGGTCCTGGGATCAAGCCCCGCCTGGGGCTCTCTGCTCAGCAGGGAGCCTGCTTCCCCCTCTCTCTCTGCCTGCCTCTCTGCCTACTATGATCTCTCTGTCAAATAAATAAAAATATTTTTTAAAAAAAGAGGTCTGTAGGGAGGAGGCGAGATGGCAGAGGACTAGGGGACCCCGTTTAAACTGGTCCCCTGAATTTAGCTGGATAACTATCAAACCATTTTGAATACCCATGAAGTCAGCCCAAGATGTAAGAAATTATCTGGATCTCTACAAGCAGAAAAGCACTGCTTTTCTGTGTGGAGCCATGAATCTGCAGAGAGATAGGGAAGATAAAAAGAAGGGGGAGGGAGCCTCCATAAGTCAGCTCCTAGAAAGTGATATAACACCGAATACAAAATCAGAACCTGAGAAATCTGCTCCAGGGAGAGGCATCCCTCCCTGAAAGGGGCTCAGGGGATGAAAAGGCAGAATTCTAGGTGGGGCTGTGTGGTCTCAGGTTATGGGGGACCACAGACCAAAAGAAGATTCCTGAAATGACCAAGGGCCTGGGCAGTGGAGCCAGGAAGCAGCTTATGATGAGCAAGCCCGAGAAGGGACTCTCAGCTTGGATCGCCATAAACTGCAAGCCAGGCCAGTCGATAACCACTCTTTCCTTGAACAGCCTGAAAAAGTCTGGAACCTGTGCCTGCAACTGGGTAAAAACTCGCAGAGTGGTGGTGGCCAGGAAAGGGCCCAGAGTTGCGCCCAGACTCGATCTAGGAGATTTGGGTGCACATGCAAGCCCCCAACTGCTCCTAGTCTTAGAATCACAAAAGGCAGAGGCTCTCCTGGGCCCCTGGACTACCTCTGAGAGAGTTGCCATGGCATGCACCATGGGAGGCTGTGGTCTTCAGCGGCGCGTGCAGAGGTAGAGACTGTTTGTCCTGGAGGGTTTATTAAAGAGGGCAGACTGCGAATTTTCTGCTCTGGGTCAGAGGTTGGGCACAGCCATTTCTGCTCTGCTGCTCTGAAGAGGTGTGGAAAGCCCTCAGGGAACAAAAGTCACACAGAAGACCTGTTTCCACTGAGCCCATCTCCCTGAAGGGGGTGGGGGGGTGGGGGTGGACAACACACCCCCAACAACTCTGCACAGGCAGGGTTACCTGAGAAACGGCGGCAGGCCCCTCCCCCAGAAGACAGGCTGGAAGAACAGGCGGATGTGACAGCCTTATGGATCCCACGAGACTGTAAAACCCCAACGCCAGGGGAAAATTGTAGATTGAGCTCCAGATGTGGCCTCATGACTTGTTTATTTTTCAGATAAAACTCTCTTTTTCTTTTATTTCCCTTTTCTCATGCTTTTTTCTCTATTGTACTTTTCATTTCAACTAGATGTCTATTACAGCAACTCAATTTTCATACTTCCTTTTCAACTTGTATCATTCCACACCTGTGTTTTTTATAGATATATGCTTTATTTTAGCTCATTTTTCACTCTGTTCAGTTTTACCTTTTTATATATACAAGTATTACCTTCCTATTAGTTTTCAGTGGTGGCTTCTGAGTACTCCTGATTTTGTTAGGGTAAATCTTGCTCAGGTTGTGGTTGATATTTTGGACTCTGCTCATTCACTCAACCATCCCTAGACAGAATGACTAGGAGGAGGAACTCTCAACAAAGAAAAGAATCAGAGACAATGTCCTCTGCCACAGAACTAATGGACATGGATTTAAGCAAAATGTCAGAGATAGAATTCAGGATAGTAATCAACTTAACAGCTATGCTTAAGAAAACCATTAATGACAACATAGAATCTCTAAGGGCAGAAATGAGATCTAATCAGGCTGCACTTAAAAATGCTACAAATGACATACAGTCTAAACTGGATACTCTCACAGCCAGGTAAATGAGGCAGAAGAACTAATCAGTGATCTAGAAGATAAGCTGATAGAAGGAAGCTGAGGAAAATAGGGATAGGCAGCTAGTAGCTCATGAAAGCAGAGAGATCAATGATGCCATGAAATGTTCCAGTGTCAGAATTATTGGGATCCCTGAAGGGTGGGGGGAGAGAGAGAGAGGACTAGAAGATATACTTGAGCAAGTCATAACTGAGAACTTCCCTAATCTGAGAAAGGATACAAGAATTTGTATCCAAGAGGAAGAGAGGACCCCTTCTAAAATCAATAAAAATAGATCAACACCCTGATAAACAACTGTGAAGCTTGCAAATCTTGGAGCCAAGGAAGCTATCCTGAGAGCAGCTAGGGGGAAGAGATTTCTTATATACAGTGGGAGGAACATCAGAATAACATCAGACCGGGGCACCTGGGTGGCTCAGTGGGTTAAAGCCTCTGCCCTTGGCTCAGGTCATGATCTCAGGGTCCTGGGATCGAGCCCTGAATCAGGCTCTCTGGTCAGCGGGGAGCCTCCTTCCCGCCCTCTCTCTGCCTGCTTGTGATCTCTCTGTCAAATAAATAAATAAAATATTAAAAAAAAAAAAAGAATATCAGACCTGTCCATTGAGACCTGGCAAGCCAGAAAGGGCTGGCAGGACATATTCATACTAAATGAAAAGAACATGTGGCCAAGAATACGTTATACAGGAAGACTGTCATTCAGAATGGATGATAGATAAAGAGCTTCCAGGACAGGCAGAAATGGAATAAATATGTAACCACCAAGACAGCCCTGCAAGAAATACTAAGGGGGATTCTGTAAGTGAAGAGAGACCCCAAGAGTCACATAGACCAGAGATATATAGAAAATCTATAGGTACAGGGATTTTGCAAGCAATACAATAGCACTAAATTCCTATCTTTCAGTAGTTACTCTGAATGTAAATGGATTGAATGCTCCCATGAAAAGACACAGGGTTGCAGATTGGATTTAGAAAAAAAAAAAAAAAAAGCAGGATCCATCCATATGTTGTCTACAAGAGATTCATTTTGAACCCAATAACATCTCCAGATGGAAAGTAAGGGGATGGAGAACAATTTACCATGCTAATGGACCTCAAAAGAAAGATGGGGTAGCAATTCTCATATCAGGCAAGCAAGATTTTTAAATGAAAGACTGTAGTAGGAGATGCAGAAGGATACTATATCACACTTAAAGGGTCTGTCCAACAAGAAGAGTAAACAATTGTAAATATGCCCCCAACATGGAAGCAGCCAATTATAGAAACCAATTAATAACCAAAATAAACATGTTAATAATACATTAACAGTTGGAGACCCAACACTCCACTCATAGCAATGGACAGATCATCCCAGCAGATCATCAAAGAAATAAGGCTTTGAATGACACACAGGACCAGATGGACTTCACAGACATATTCAGAGCATTCCATCCTAAAACAAAGAATACTTATTCTTCTTGAGTGCAAATGCAACTTTCTCCAGAATACCCTTGGTATCAGGTCTCAACTGATACCAAATGATTGAGATTTTCCCCTGCAAATTTTCAGACCACAATGCTATGAACCTAGAGCTCAACCACAAGAAGAAATTTGGAAGGAATTCAAACACTTGGAAGTTAAAGAGTGTCCTGCTCAAGAATGATTGGGTTAATGAGGAAATTAAAGAAGAACTTAAACAATTCGTTGAAACTAATGAGAATGAAACCATGTCAGTCCAAAACCTATGGGATATAGCAAAGATAGTCCTAAGAGGGAAATCCAAACCTCTCTCAAAAAATTGGAAAAATTCTGAATGCACAAGCTAAACTTACACCTAAAGTACCTGGAGAAAGAACAGCAAACAAGACCTAAACCAAGCTAGAGAAGAGAAATAGTAAAGATCATAGCAGAATCAATGAAATAGATACTACAAAAACAGTAGAACAGAGCAACAAAACTAGGAGCTGGTTATTTGAAAGAATAAGATCAATAAACCACTGGCCAGATTTATACAAAAGAAAAGGAAAAGGACCACATTAATAAAATCATGAATGAAAGGGGAAAGATCAGGATTAACACCAAGAAAATAGAAGCAATTCATAGAAATTATTACCAGCAACTATATGCCAACAAATAAAGCAATCTAGAAGAAATGGATGCATTCCTGGACACTTATAAACTACCAAGACTGAACCAGGAAGAAACAGACAATCTGAATAGACCCATAACCAGTAAGGAGATTGAAGCAGTCATCAAAAACCTCCCAAAAAACAGGAGTCCAGATGGCTTCCAGGGGAATTCTACCAAACCTTTAAAGAAGAAATAATACTTATTCTACTAAAGCTGTTTAAAAAAATAGAAATAGGGGCTCCTGGGTGGCTCAGTGGGTTAAAGCCTCTGCCTTTGGCTCAGGTCATGATCCCAGGGTCCTGGGATTGAGCCCCGCATTGGGCTCTCTGCTTGGCAGGGAGCCTGCTTCCCTTCCTCTCTCTCTGCCTGCCTCTTTGCCTGCTTGTGATCTCTGTCTTTCAAATAAATAAGTCTTGAAAAAATATAGAAATAGAAGGAAAACTTCCAAACTCAATCTATTAGGCCAGTATTACCCTAGCCCCAAGACCAGGCAAAGACCCCACCAAAAGAATTACAGAACAATATTCATGATGAACATTGATACAAAAATACTCAACAAGATCCTAGCCAATAGGATCCAACAGTACATTAAAAGGATGATTCACCACAACATGTGGGATTTGTTCCTGGGATGCAAGGGTGGTTCAATATTTGGAAATCAATGTGATAGAACACATCAATTAGAGAAAAGACAAGAACCATATGATCCTCTCAATCAATGCAGAGAAAGCATTTGACAAAATACAGCATCCTTTCCTGATTATAACTCTTCAGAATGTAGGAGTAGAGGGTACATACCTCAATATCATAAAAGCCATCTATGAAAGGCCCACAGCAAATATAATTATTAATAGGGAAAAGCTTAAAGCCTTCCCCTAAGGTCAAATACAAGGATTCCCACTCTCATCACTATTGTTCAACATAGTACTAGAAGTCCTAGCCTCAGCAATCAGAAAACAAAAAGAAATAAAAGGCATTCAAATCAGCAAAGAAGAAGTCAAACTCTCTCTCTTCGCAGATGACATGGTACTTTATGTGGAAAACCCAAAAGACTCCACCCCCAAGTTACTAGAACTCATACAGCAATTCAGCAACATTGGATGATACAAAATCAATTCACAGAAATCAGCTGTGTTTCTATACACTAACAATGTAACTGAAGAAAGAGAAATTAAGGAATCAATCTCATTCACAATTGCACCAAAAACCATTAGATACTTTGGAATAAACCTAACCAAAGAGGTCAAGGATCTTTACTCTAGAAACTACAGAACTTATGAAAGAAATGGAGGAAGACAAAAAGAGATGGAAAAACATTCCATCCTCACGGGTCAGAAGAATAAACATTGTTAAAATGTCTATGCTGCCCAGAGCAATCTACATTTTCAATGAAATCCCTATCAAAATATCATTAGCATTTTTCACAGAGCTGGAGCGAACAATCTTAAAATTTGTATGGAATCAGAAAAGACCCCAAATCACCATGGGAATGTTGAAAAACAAAACAAAACATTGGGAGCATCACACTGGAAAAGGGGGGGGGGGGGTGATGACGCCAAGTGCACTAGAGTCTCCTGCACACACAGAGCTGGGCCAAGTCGTTTCTGGGTGCATCTGTGGAGCCAACCATGAGCACCAGAATACGGTCACCACCAGAGTCAATAACGGTTGTCTGGGGGCGGGGAGGATGTTCTGACCAGGGCAATGTGCTCCTGGGCACTTCATCTCTGTGCTCTGTTTCATGCACTGTATGATGGCTTTGTAATTACCATTTTATATTTCCACATACACGAAATAATTTGTAATATGTAAAGTGTAAAGTTCTTAACTTTTAAAAAGGTGTTCTTCCCAACAAACTAGCAGAAGTGGCATGCTTTCTACCAGGAAAATCCTAATGCGGGGCTGCTTTAAGCCCCAGGCCCGACGCAGAACCCCCTCCCCTGAGGGACACAGGGCAGTGACGCCCAGGAGGAAGCCGCCATGCGCTGAACCCCGGGCTCAGGACTCAGAGAGCACAGCCACCGGCTGAGCTTCTTGGTCACGCCGCACACCACGCTGCTGCCCTGGTCGCTGGCGCACAGCTCAGCGCTGTCCATCCCTGGAAGAGAAAGAAGGGCTGCTCCGGTCCACACCCCTTCTGCTGGGTGACGAGGGGAGTCGGTGCGGGCTGGTCAGGGCGCGTGGTCAGACGTGCCAGCCCCGCTCCCAGCTCCCCGAGCTGTTTCCCACCCAGCACCTGCAGGGACCCGACTTCACACGCCATACACCTGCCTCACTGGAAACACGAACCTCAGGGCTGTGCCGCACCCTCACGAGTGGCCAACGTTCCCATGGTGACTGCAGAAACCCCCAGCCCCGGAACCACAGACACGTGGCCGTCTGGGTCTGGCTTCTCGCCCGAGCACCACGTTTTAACCGTCACCCACCCGCAGGCCAGTGTCCCGCCTTCACTCCCGTGTCCAGCCCAAGCGTGTTCACCCCGCGTGCTTCCACCGCAGTAACTGTGACTCACAGCCGCACGGCACACGGCGGGCGGAGTAACCTGCACTATGGTCAGGCCTGGAGGGCTGCCCTGCCCCACCGGAGGCCCAAGAGGAAAGCTGCGCTGGCCAAGCAGGGGCGGCGCTCAGTGCCTGCGGTCTCCTGTGGAACCAGCTTGCTGCTGAGCGTCCTGTGGGAGCCACTCCCCATGGCCACACAGGGGACACAGAACCATCTTGGACCCCTCCCCCATGCCCACCCCTGCCAGCCACGCAGAGGTCACAGAACCGTTCCCCCCGCCACGCAAGGAACGTGGAGCCATCCACCCCCCGCCCGCCATGCAAGGGATGTGGAACCTTCTGAGACCCCCCGCCATGCAGGAGACACAGCGCCATCCACCACGCGGGGCACACGGAACCGTCATCCGCCGCCCCACCCCTCCCACACAGGGACCATGAACAGTCTGCTCCCCCCCACCCCCAGGCCCCCATCGCGGGGGACACAGCTTCTGGAGGCTCCAGGGATCCCCGGGCGTGGCGGTGCCTCTTCCATCACTGTCTGTCTGTACGTGGCTTTTCCCGTGTCTATGTCCCTCCTCTTTCTATAAGGACACAAGTCACGCAGGATTAAGGACGCTCTAATGGCTCCTATTACCCGCTTACATCTGCAAAGGTCCTTCGGAATGAGGTCCTGAGGCCAGGACATGGACCTCTCTCTCTCTGAGGATACAACTTAGCCTTCACAGTGAGATAAACTTGCTCTGAAAGGAAGCCAGTTCTACTTAAACGAGTCCCTAGGAAAGGCCCTAGGCTGCCCCATCTATTCAAGAACCATGTGGGCAGGAGCGTGAGGTCCAGCAGGCCCATATGTGAAAGGCATCCAGGAGTCTGATTTCCTCTTGGCCTGCTGGAATCCAGCCAGCTCCCCCGGACCCGCATATGCCCAGTCCGGACACCTTACTCCCCCCAATTCTTTCAAAGGTGGCAGCTTGAAACTGGCCGGAGACAGACGCCTTTTGGACTGCATGCTTGATGGGGACAGGGATTACCTAACAGCCAAGGCTCTCACAGGTCTGTTGTCTGGTGGGCCCCCACAGACTTGCCCGGGGGGGGGGGGGGGGGGGCTTACCAGATTCCTGCAACTCCGCCCTCAGAGCAAGATTCAATGACGAAAATGAGGCAGATGCTTCCTACCCTCACACTTCCTACCCACTCACAACACCTGCCTGGCCCCTTGGGCTCGGGATCCCCTACACTGTGCAATTCTCACAGTGCCCCCGACTTCTACTGCACCCCACCCTCCGGCCACTGAGGGCAGTGGGGCCAGCCAGGGCCCTCCAGGCTTCTGGGCCTCTGATGGATCTCAAACCACCTGAATACCCTCCAGGGCAGAGGGCGCCCTCCCCCACAAAATGTTTCTGAGTCAACAGTAGTCTCCACAATTGGCTGTGTACCTGATGGCATGCCAGGGCTACCAGGAATCAAGGTTCCCAGGTGTGTCCTCGCGAAGGGTACCCCGACAGCCACACGGGCACTGTTTGGCCAAGACAGTCCATGTTCCTCCAGCTTTACCTTGGGGGGCAGGGAGGATGCAGGGAACAGGCTCCTTTGTGTTACAGCTGGGAATTAGGCAGAGGACTTGGGAGAGCCCAACACCCATGCACAAGAGCCAACCCCGCTGCACACGTGCCCTCTGCTAGTCCCTGGCTCCCTGCATCTGCAGGCCGAGCCCCACCTTGACCTGTGCTGAGGAGACAGGGTATCTCTCTGCCTGCGGAACTCTGCTCACATCTCAACCACCAAAAGAGCCTCCTGGGCAGAGGGAGCCCACACCTGAGAATGTTTCCAAGGAGGCAGTTTAAAAGGGGCAGCAGGGGCGCCTGGGTGGCTCAGTGGGTTAAGCCTCTGCCTTCGGCTCAGGTCATGATCTCAGGGTCCTGGGATCAAGCCCCGCATCGGGCTCTCTGCTCAGCAGGGAGCCTGCTTCCCCCCCCAACCCCCTTTCTCTGCCTACTTGTGATCTCTGTCAAATAAATAAAATCTTAAAAAAAAAAAAAAAAAAAAAAAAAAAAAAAAAAACCAGAGTGGGAGCACTCAGTCCCCATTGAGCCTGCCTGCCTGCCTGATGGGATCGCCAGCTTTACCAGCAATCCAGGCTCCGAGGGGTCTTTTGTGAGAGATACACCAGCCAGCTGCCTCCAGACCAGAGCTGACAGGGTATGCCACTGCTCCTAGCACAGCCTTCAGTGGCAATACGCCCTCTGCGTCAGTCAAGACTTCCACTGAGACTGACTTCAGGGACCCACAGAGTAGACACACCTGGGACATGGCCTCTTCCTACAACTGCCCTGTTCCAGGTCCCCAGCACCCTGACCTGCACCGTGCCAGCCCACCAGCCCACCGTGGCCTCCTGTGCTATGGGGCTCCAAGTTGACTCCAGAGCATCAGAATGGCATCGGAAGCCCACATGAAAACAATCTCAAGTGGCAGGTTGCCCCTCCCCAGGTGGACTGGCTGCTTGAGGGGTCCCAGGTTTCTCCAGCAAAGGTGAAGTGTCTCTCTGGAGGGCAGCCTGAGCATCCCTCCAGTCTCTCCTCGTCAAGGCAGCCCAGACTGCTCCAGCTCAGCCTTCAGGGGTGGTACGTACAGTTGTGTAGAACAGAGCTTGGCTTCTGCAGATGCCACAGCCCGCCAGGAGCTTGCAGCCACACCTAGGCACTGCTCATGGCTGTTTCTCAAGATCCAGACCATCCCGGGCCCATGGCAGCCACATCTGTGCAGTCAGCCCCCCACCACTGGCCTCCAACCGTGCGTGTGCGTTTGCCAGTTGCCAAGACACCTTGCCATTCGGGCCCATGGTGGCCTGCTGAGGTCGGAAGCACGTTCTGGGGCCAGAGTTCTATGTACAGTTTCCTATTCCAAGTCCAGGCCTCCCCCTTGGCCTGAGCAGCCTTTGAGTGTGCAGTCAGCCCTCCTCATTCACCTACCCACCCCCAGCAACTTTGTTGGCCAAGCCCCTCATGGAATACTGGGCTCAGGCCAATGCCCCAAACTGCACCACCCCAGGGTAGAGGGTGGTTACACTCTGAAATTCTTTCAAAGGCAGCAGCTTCAGACTGGATACAAACAGATCCCTTTTGAATTGGGGGCTTCAAGAGTCCCTGGGCTTCTCGAACAGAGCTCCCTGGGGTCTGTGCTGAGGTCAGAGGGGTCCATCCGTAGCCTGCTCTGGGGCCCAAGATTGCCTTCCCTCCTATTTACCTTTTCAGTTCCTTGTGTTCCCTCAGGCCTGGGCTGCCTGGTCAGACACCTCTCCGCCAGTCTCTGGCGATGCATACCCAGTGGGTCCCTGACAATTAGGCTCAGCCTGTGGGTGCCTGTTGCCCCCTCCTTGTTACCTAACTTCTGTCTGTCGGTAACCTTGTGGGCTGTGGGGCTCAGCTTCGGCTCCCAAACCTACATATCACCACAGTCAAGAGTGGTTTCTCCCCTTCAAATTAAAACCACATTGAGATATCACCTTACACCAGTTAGAATGGCCAAAATTAACAAGACAGGAAACAACGTGTGTTGGAGAGGATGTGGAGAAAGGGGAACCCTCTTACACTGTTGGTGGGAATGCAAGTTGGTGCAGCCACTTTGGAGAACTGTGTTGAGATTCCTCAAGAAATTAAAAATAGAGCTTCCCTATGACCCTGCAATTGCACTACTGGGTATTTACCCCAAAGATACAGATGGAGTGAAAAGAAGAGACATCTGTACCCCAATGTTTATTGTAGCAATGGCTACGGTCGCCAAACTGTGGAAAGAACCAAGATGCCCTTCAACGGATGAATGGATAAGGAAGATGTGGTCCATATACACGATGGAGTACTATGCCTCCATCAGAAAGGATGAATACCCAACTTTTGTAGCAACATGGACGGGACTGGAGGAGATTATGCTGAGTGAAGTAAGTCAAGCAGAGAGAGTCAAGTATCATATGGTTTTGCTTACTTGTGGAGCATAAGGAATAACACGGAGGACATGGGGAGATGGAGAGGAGAAGGGAGTTGAGGGAAATTGGAAGGGGAGGTGAACCATGAGAGACTATGGAATCTGAAAAACAATCTGAGGGTTTTGCAGGGGCGGGGGGTGGGAGGTTGGGGGAACAAGGTGGTGGGTATTAGTGAGGGCAAGTGTTGCATGGAGCACTGGGTGTGGTGCAAAAACAATGAATTCTGTTATGCTGCAAATAAAGAAAAATAAATAAATAAATAAAATCTTTAAAAAGAAAAAAGAGTGGTTTCTCCCTGAAATGCTTTCAAACATTGGCAGCTTGAACTCGATGGTCCCCTGGGCCCAGGGATCGTCCAACACCCCAGGCTCCCAGAGGTCTGTTTGGAGGGTCCCCAGAACATCCTGCACCACCCCACCACATTCCTCCAGCTCTGCCCTTAAGGCAAATACGTCCAGTGTTCCTGATGACTGACAACATTAGGCAGAAATCACCTGCTCCTCATGGGCCACTCTCACATGCTGCCTTGTGCCCACGCTGCTGGCCTTGCTGTGGTTTGTGGCTCACGGGTGCCGAGTCCAGCCCCTCTTTCACCGCGTGAGGGCAGTGGGGCCAGTCCATGCTTCCAGGTTACTGGCGCCATGATACACTCTGGAACCACCCCAACACCATCCCAGACAGGAGCCCTCCCATTCCGGAAGTATTTCTGAGGTGTCAATCCTCACTTCCCCGAAGGGGTGCCCATGGGGTTACCAGGAATCCAGTCTCCCAACTGTCTTAGTGAACAATACCCCAGCAGCCACAGTCCTGTGCAGAAAGGCAGTGCACGTATTTACAGCATTTCACTGCATGAAATATGTACATTTTTCTAATACAGGAACATAATTTAGGCAGATGTAGTGGCCAATACTGAAAAACTTCCACCACATTAAGAGTCCACCTCTGTGTGTACAACCTCCAGGTAGCAGGAAACCGTCCACTGAAACTTTCTGACACGGCAGCTCTCAACTGGCGACAGTCACTCACCCTGAAGACTGGCCACACCATGGGCTACCAGGTGCCACATTCAGCCAGCTCCCCGGTCAGTGGGCAGGCCCTGACCTTGCAGGGAAATCCAAGTTTTCCAGGTCTGCCCTAAGGAGAGATAGGCACAATTATGCAGGTTAAGGCTTAGAAAAAGGCAGATGCCATGAATCCCCCAACAATATCCTCCTGTCATCCAGCTTGGCCAGACACTGCCCAGTTCTAGGTCCCAACCTCACCCCACCTTCCTCACCTGCCCATGCACAGTCAGAATCTGGGGGGGTGGGGGGACCCAGCCACATGGAGCTCTAGCCCACCCCACCCACTGGCAGAGCCTTCAGGGTGTAGGGGCCAACACTCCCAGGGGTCCTCTTGTGGCTTCCTCTGACACTAAGGACTGTCAGTCCCCTCTGGTACTGGCTACCTCTACGAGCTCCAGGGCTTCCTCAGCAATCAGGACTTCCCAACTATGGGTGCCTGGGTGACTCAGTGGGTTGAGCCTCTGCCTTTGGCTCAGGTCATGACCTCAGGGTCCTGGGATCGGCCCCACATTGGGCTCTTTGCTCGGCGGGGAGCCTGCTTCCCCCTCTGTCTCTGCCTGCTTCTCTGCCTACTTGTGATCTCTGTCTCTCTGTCAAATAAATAAATAAGACCTTTAAAAAAAAAAAAAAAAAAAGACTTCCCAGCTCTCTCCTGGGAGGTCTCCTGAAAGTGCTATTTGGCCAGAAGCAGCAAATGTCCCCTCTCTTTCAAGCTGAATGATTCAGTTCTTCATATTTCTAGCCAGAAAATTTATTCAAGGCTTTTATCAATAACATCAATTAGCATAATGTCAAGTTAAAACAACCCAGTAACTCCAACCCCTCTAGGTTATTGCCACCTAAAGAACATTACATTACCAGTGTGGCATCTGGGGGACTCAGTCTGTTGGGCCTCTGACTCCTGGCTCCAGCTCAGGTCATGATCTCAGGGTAGGATCTGCCCACATTCAGCTCCGCACTCAGATGGGAGTCTGCTTGAGATTGTCTCTCCCTCATCCTCTGTTCACATTCTCTCTTTCATTCTCTAAAATGAATAAGTACATCTTTGAAGAAAAAAAAGAAATAAAGAAAAGAAAAAGAACGAACATTACCAGCATGCTTCAACAACTGGAATAAACATCAAGCCCGTCACCGCACACTGAGGAGGTCGGGATATCAGTCAGAACTCATGCAACAAGCCCATGAGGTGCTGAGAAGCTGGACGGGCACAGCGGTCCTGGGCGGGCACAGAGCGCCAGTTGCCGGACAACACGTGGCTCTTCCCACAGAGTTGCTCTGAACCCTGCTGACTACGACAGGAAATGCTGATGCAAAGCAAACACACCTGAGAAGAAAGAGAGTTTCACTCCAGCTGCCCAGGAAACATGCTCTTCACAGAGAACACACTCCAGAGCATTAGAAACTGTTCACATCTTGTAAAAACTCAAAAGCTTACAGATTAACACACTGGCAGGAATCACGAGTTTTAGGGTTAGCATCGAGGAATGCAGGGGGCATTGATGGGCATCTCAAGGACAAGTCGGTTTTCCTTCAGGCGACTCGTTCACAAAGCAGATGTACAATGCGCATGGAGGGGCCGTCAACCAGGTTCACGGTTTGAACCAAGTCTGTACACGGCTATGCTGGCTCAGAATCTGAGTCGGCTTCCTTCCGACACGAGCCTTCCACGTGGCGGATTTACTTCGTGCCTCAGGGAGGAAGAGGAGAGTCTGGGTGTCCTTCCGGCATGGCTGTCTCTTAAGTAATTCTTACTTAAAATAACCAATATCTCACTGTACATTTCGGGGAGCCTGTCCTCAGGCCCCACAGTATCCGGGCAGTCCTTACCCTGCACGAACCCACAGTCCCGGACGGACTTCAGCAAGAAACCTACCAGGTCACTCCCCTCACCAACCCTAACCCTCACGTTTCCTCCTAACTTGCTGCCCACGAACCCCACTCTGCTCCCCGGCTGTGAGTTACCAGGCGGCGCACTGCATTCTCGGGGGAGCACAGCCACCCGCTGTCCACCGCAACACTGCGGGGTCCCTACACCCAACGCAGAAACAGCCCCACACCCTGAGGAAAGCACCCTTCACTGCGCTTTAACACGTCTCCTGGTTTTTTTCCTAAAACTTCGAGAGCCCCGCCGACCCCCGCGCCCCAAGGCCGCCCCCGCCGGGCCCCCGCCGGGTCCCCGCGCCCCGCCGGCCCAGACAACGGGGCCGCGCTCACACCTGTCACCCCAACCGGGGCGCGTCTGCGCACGCGGGGCACGAGGCCGCGCGCCTCCCGGTCTCACCTGGAAGTGCCCCCAACAGCTCCCGGGCGCAGGGGAGCGGCGGCCGGCTCCCGCGGACACCGAGCAGCCGCCAACCGACCCGAGCTGCCAGTCGGCCGGCGCGCGCCACCGACCGTGGGGACGACCGCAAAGTCTGCGGCCGCCTCTTCCTACCTCCGGACGCACCCGGCCCCGGCCCCGCCCCACGCCGGCCTCGGCCCCGCCCCTTCTCCGGGTCCCGTCCCGGCTCCGCGCTAGTCCTCCCTCGGGCCCCGCCCCACGCCGGCCGCGCCCCGCCCCTCCGCTGTGGCCGCGGTCCGCCGCGCTGGCCTTCCCCAGACCCCACGCTGGCCGCGCCCCGGCCCCGCCCCTCCGCGGCCACTAGGTCCCGGCTCACCCTCCCTCTGCCACGTCCCGGGCGGGCCGCACCCGCTGCACCGGCCCCGCCCCACGCTGGACGGGCTCCCGCACGGCCCCGCCCCACCTTGGCCTCGCCCCTCCCGGGCAAAGGCCCCGCCCCCCACGTAATTTCCTGCTATCCCGGAAGAGGATTTCCGGAAGGGAAGGTCCTGGTCTGGTAAGTGGATTGTGGTCTTTGAGGTTTAAACCCGGGCTCGTCGGCCCCTTGCTGGCTCCGTTCTCCACGCCCCGGAACCGAGGACTCCTGCGGGCGCCCCAGGCCCCGCAACCACCCGTCAGACCCGCGGGGAGTCGCCGGGCCCTGCGCTCTCTGGGCCGGTAGTCCGTGTCTCTTTGCGGTCGAAGGCGCCCCGAGGCCTCCACAGAATCCAGTCCTCCCTGATGCCGCCGCCGTCGTCCTCCGGCGGCCGGGGATCCGTCCCCGCCTCGGGGAGGCCCGTGAGCCCCCGCTGCGGGGGGAGAGCGGGCCCGGATCCCCGCGCCCCAGACCTGCCCCCGGGCTGCGTGTGCCGGCGTGTTCGCGTGCCGGGTCCCGCTGGGAAGGGAGCGTCTCTGTCCCGGAGAGCGGCGCGGGGTGTCGGCAGGGTGAGGAGGAAAGGTCGGGAAGGGACGGCGGGCTCCCCGCGCAGCGGCCTGCAGGCCGGGAGGGGTGGTCACGGAGGACTCCGACAGGAGCCGCGGACGTGAGGGAGGAAGTGGCCCGGGGAACACAGGTCAGCATGTGAGGGCAGAGCAGCGCGGGAACAGGGACAGTCGGGTGAGACCGACCAGCACTGGCGCCGGGCAATGCAAGGGACATTGCTGTGAAGTCCTAAGTTGCTCTCCTTGTTAAATCAGGTAAGTCACAATCAGACGAGAGTCCACAGTGCTTTTCCTGTCTTTATTACATACGGAAGTGTTCCTTGTTGGTTAGAAGATAATTCTACAGTGTTTCCATGCGCCGCTACAGCGTTTCCGTGCATAGCTACAGTGTTCCAGTGCATAGCTACAGTGTTTCCGTGCGCACCTACAGTGTTTCCGTGCGCACCTACAGTGTTTCCGTGCGCAGCTATAGCGTTTCTGTGTATAGCTACAGCGTTTCCGTGTGGACCTACAGCGTTTCCGTGCGCCGCTACAGCGTTTCTGTGTGCACCTACAGTGTTCCCGTGCGCCGCTACAGCGTTTCCGTGTGCACCTACAGTGTTCCCGTGCGCCGCTACAGTGTTTCTGTGTGGCACTGCTAGTGTTTCTGTGCGCCGCTACAGTGTTTCCGTGCGCAGCTACAGTGTTTCCGTGTGCAGCTACAGTGTTTCTGTGCGCTGCTAGTGTTTCTTTGCGCAGCTAGTGTTTCCGTGTGCAGCTACAGTGTTTCCGTGCGCAGCTGCAGTGTTTCCGTGTGCACCTACAGTGTTTCCGTGCGCCGCTACAGTGTTTCTGTGTGCACCTACAGTGTTTCTGCGCTGCTAGTGTTTCCGTGCGCCGCTACAGTGTTTCTGTGCGCCGCTACAGTGTTTCCGTGCGCCGCTACAGTGTTTCCGTGCACAGCTACAGTGTTCCCGTGCGCAGCTACAGTGTCCCCGTGTGCAGCTACAGTGTTTCCGTGTGCACCTAGTGTTTCCGTGCGCCGCTACAGTGTTTCCGTGCGCAGCTACAGTGTTTCTGTGTGCACCTACAGTGTTTCTGCGCCGCTACAGTGTCCCCGTGCGCAGCTACAGTGTTCCTGTGTGCACCGATAGTGTTTCCGTGTGCAGCTACAGTGTTTCCGTGTGCACCTAGTGTTTCCGTGCGCCGCTGCAGTGTTTCCATGCGCAGCTACAGTGTTTCTGTGTGCACCTACAGTGTTTCTGCGCTGCTAGTGTTTCCGTGCGCCGCTACAGTGTTTCCGTGCGCAGCTACAGTGTTCCCGTGTGCACCGATAGTGTTTCCGTGCGCAGCTACAGTGTTTCCGTGCGCAGCTACAGTGTTTCTGCGCCGCTACAGTGTTTCCGTGCGCAGCTACAGTGTTCCCGTGTGCACCGATAGTGTTTCCGTGTGCACCTACAGTGTTTCCGTGCGCAGCTACAGTGTTTCTGTGCGCAGCTACAGTGTTTCCTTGTGCAGCTCTTGGATATATTGAGGACTCGGGTCTTCACCTTCAAAACCAGGTTTAAATAGGTAGTCTAACATTCAACACATTCCTTTCTTTTTTTATGTGGTTCTAAAGATTTCATTTATTTAGACAGAGCCCCCACCAGCAGGGGCAAGGGGCAGAGGGAGAGGGAGAAGCAGACTCTCCCATGAGAAGAGAGCCCCATGCAGGACTCAGCCCCAGGACCCTGAGATCATGACCTGAGCCACTCAGGCACCCCAACAGTACATTTTTTGATGTATTGATGTGATGTTCTGGAAAAAAAGGGAAATTAAAAGCTTTTAATCAGTATGAGTAAAACCATGAAATAGAGAAGTTGCTGCTGCTCAGGAGGCTGGAATACAGTCTGGAACCTTCAGCGGCAGGGGTGAGAAGGGCAGGCCTTGTCACTATTGAACACAACTCCAGTGCATGCATAAGGCCAGTGATAGTTTACTCTCCCCAGGCCTCTCCTTCTGTCATCTCTGCCTAGCCCAAAACACCCACACACAAAGCACAAGACCTTTGGGAAGGGAAAGGCCAAGAATTTTTAAAATAAGAACAGAACAAACATATCTCTCCAATGGGGAGGTAAACCTTGGTTCTGGGATGAGAGGGTAAAGTGCAGTGAGTGTTAATAGATGGGAGAGAGCCTGGGAGCACAGAAACAGGAGGAGAACTCCACATCCTCCCTTGGTAATCCTGTATTCAGCCTATACTGCAAGAGACTGCAAGGATTGTGACTTGAAAGGGAGGTTCACACAGACTTCCATTCCCCTGAATGCCGGGTGACAGGTGGGCTTCAGCAGGAATCGGGCATTGTGAAGCACAGGGCAGACACTTGTTCTCCATCTGCAAGTTTATCATTCCTCTTCCCTGGTGCTTTAGTAGACCGCAGAGGACCACCTAGTCCACTGCTGATTTCCTCCCCACAGTTTATTCAAAATCCTGAATGGCACATTTTCCAAACTAGGAGAAAGATGATGACGATGGTGATTTGTGAATGGTTCTTTCTCTGGAAAAGTTCACTTATCTGTTGATTATTCTGCTTCCTGAATTGCTGTTTTTAGGACATATTAATCTCTGACTCTCAGGTAGCCTGCCTAACACATTTCCTCATTTACCCATGGCTTTTCCTCTGTACTCTCCCAACTCCAGACCAATTCCATCTGTCTGTGATTAGAGACAAGGACTGGGTACTACAGTCTCGGTGAGGTTTGCCAGTAGGTATTGTATAAGGACCAAATCTGGATGTACCATTAGCTCTTTACACACAAGGATTAAAGTGAATTAGTCGCAGCAATACCTGAACAATCATGGAAAAGAATAGCAATAAGGGGAGTTTTGTTATACCTGGTTGTATAATGAATTTGAAGCTTAAGAAAGTGAATGTGTGCATTTGAGGTAAAAATATTAGGAATTTGCAATAGAAGGAAGAGATCACAAGCTGATAGCTGGGACAAATTGAGGCGGCATTTCAACTCATGGTGTTTTATTCACTGGTTGCTATTTAAGATCAATCTAAATGCCAAACATGAAGAGAATTTTAACATTGTTCACAGTACATTGATCCCAACGTGCCTTTACTGTTGATAGATCATAAGGAATACAGCCCTCCACAGGCTTCTGAGGGTCCCTACAGTCTGGGTGAGTCAGTTTACTGGACCTGGAGATGGCACCTTTCATGTTATGATAAATTCTGGCCCGATGGCTCCCCGAAATTGCAAAGAAATCTTTACCCATGACGAACTCATGAAGGTTCCCCCTGCAGGAGCCAGGAATTCATTATGTGCTACAACATGTAGATTGGGATGAAATGACAACTCTTTATTTCCATTTTCTAATTACTTAAAAGAGGCTGAATGTATTTTATTTTTTTAGAGTTACTAAATGTTTTCCTAATTCATTTTTCATTTGCATTTACATATTTTTTTATTTTGTAGTTTAATCATATATACACAGACACCTACTTTGTTCTTACAATATTTATGCATTGAAACCAAAATCCTTTCTTCATGCCCTTTCCTTTGTATTTTTCCTGTGGAAGGAAGGCATCACCTATTTCACATTAAAAAATATCATATTCAGGGGCACCTGGGTGGCTCAGTCATTGGGCGGCTGCCTTCAGCTCAGGTCATGATCCCAGGGTCCTGGGTTCGAGCCCCGCATTGGGCTCCCTGCTCAGCAGGGGCCCTGCTTCTCCCTCCCCCACTCCTGCTGCTTATGTTCCCTCTCTTGCTGTGTCTCTCTCTGTCAAATAAATAAAATCTTTTTTTAAAAAATCATTCCATTTACTTCTAATATTGTGTCATTGAACATTGCTTTATTTTAACTACTTCAGTTGTGTTAAAGCTTCAGATAATGTATCTTCATAGGTAATTTGACCTACCTTCATTTTTTTTCTGTTCCAAATTGTTTTGGCTGTACTGTTAACCCAAAATCAAGATTGACACAAAATTGACTTTTAAGGTAATTTTCAGTTTTTATATGAAATACTATGTGCAACTTTTAAATTTGGATTGTACCAAATTTCTATAGTCACTGAGGTTTTTATGTCACAGTGTCTTCTAGCTTAAGAAGGTCTGATAGGTCTGGTTGGTCTGGTAGGCTTTATTCTTGTCATTTTATGTCCTCAAAAAGTTCTTAAAACATTTTTACTTGGGTCTACATGATGATTTCAAATGGGAGCCATAATATTTTGTTGTTGTAAGTAGAGACTTTTTTTTAAAGGGATTGCTTGTTTTTGAATTACTGTAACTAAACATAAAGTATTGACGAGTATATTAAGCATAGATCTGTCCGCTTCTGAAAATATTCATACTAGATCTGATCATTAAAAAGCATTCTCCTGTTCTTTGGGATTTGAAGTCCTCTCTTCTGAGGACGGCTGCAGTTCCAGGCCCTTGAGTCTGTATCTGTGTTTCCTTTCTGTTTCTCTTTGTCCTGACTCACATGTCCCAGGCAGTGATGAGTAGGGGCAGCCCTAGCCAGCCCCTTCTCAGCCTTTACGTGAGTGGGACTACTTCTTTCTCTGCTGCTGAGTATGTTTGCTGACATCTTCTTGATTAGCAAGAAGTATTCCCTATTATTTGACATGAATTTTAAAGATTCTCAATTATTTTGAAAGGTCAAATGTTTTTCTAATGATCCGTTGATGTGATCTAATTATTGCGGTATTTAAAATTGTTTAAGGGCTTCCTGGCAGCTCGGGTCATGATCCCAGGATCCAGAGATACACAGTAGAAATTCCATGACTGTCAGAGGGTGAGGGTGGGAAGAGGAATGGGAGTTGTTTAATGGTTTGGAAGATGGAAAGAGTTCTGGAGACAGATGGTGGGGATGAGTGCACATTGTGAATGTGTTGACATCACTGGACTGTACATTTTACAGTGACAACGGTGGAGGATGCCTGGCTGTGTCAGTCAGTGGAGCATGTGAGTCTTGATCTCAGGGCACGTTGGGTGTAGAGATTACTTGAAAAATAAAATCTTAAAAAAAGAAAAAAAAAGATTAGGATGGTAAATGTTACATTGTGTGTATTTTGCCACAATAAAATAAAATGGAAAATCCTCTTTATAGTAAAATCAATGCTTACAATGATCACTCACTCTGGAAAGAATCTGTCAAAAAGAAAAATAAGGAATAACCTGTCAAGTTAGATAATTCATTTACTTAGTAGGAAAACTCATTTTTTGGAAAATGAGGGCAGAAATCAGAATGTGTGAGTTCAAAGGCATGGAGGTTTGAAATATTTAAGGAGCATGGAAGATTTATTAGTTACTGAACAAGAATGGTGTTGCCGGATACGTTTGGAAGCCACTGCGAGTTGTGACTTGACGTATACAGGAGGGTCCGTGTCTTGGTCCTGTGTTGCCACATATGGTCATGGGATAGACAGGTATGTGGAGTCACCTTCTGTTGGACCCTTGATCAGCAGATATAGTAAAAAGACATAAATAGCATTAGCCTCAGTAAAAACCTATGGTGATGAATAACTGAATTAAACTGGACAGTAAAAAATGAGGCAGGCTGGAGGCTGATGTCTGGGAATTGGGGCAATGCGGTGGTTCTCACGCTGTACAGGATGTGGACGCAAGAACAAATTCTTGAAAAAGCAAGGACAGTAGGTCGTAAACACAGGGTGGGGCCTCTCATGGTTAATGTTAGGGGTACTATTCCAGGTAAAATGTAGGTGTGATGTGTAATCCCTAAAATTTGAGAATGGGAGAAAGGCAAAGAAAATTCAGATTCTGCTTGTAACACTGTTCTGATGGCCGCTTATGTGAATGTATGTGCCAGTGTGAGTGGAGTTTGTCATGTTACTGGAGTTTCCTAAACCTCTCCGATGATGGCATTTATTAAATTGTAACAAAACCATAATTAGCAGAATTCTTTTGAGGAAGAAATGAACAAATTATGTTTATCTCCCAAGCACAGAATCACATAAAATAAAACTTTATCTTTTCTTGACATGAGATACAAATGGGTAAGTTAGACCTACTTCTGTTTATGAGTCGTTATTATTACTTGTCCATGAAATACACTTACTTCCTATGGATGTTTTAGGGGAGGATTTACAATTTATAAATGCTTTCACAGACAAATACACAAAGTCAAACATCGAAATTCAGTGAAGTTTCAGCTAGTGCAGATTTCAGTGAACAATTTTCTAAAACTTCAGCTAGAGTAAATAAACGTCTTCCTGAAATCCTTTCATTCTTTAATTTCTGGAAGTACTACCCCATAAAGATTGTTAGACATGAGTTCTGCTGTAACCCACATATTCCTGCAATTTTCTGATGCAGGAGATTTTAAGGGGTAAATTTGTAAGGTGGGTGCCTTTGACCCTCAAAATGAAGTAAGTCACTTAATTGATTAATCTTACCATTAAATGCATTTTTTAAGATTATTTATTCATTAAAGAGAGCATGAGCAGGGGTGGGGGGGCAGAAGGAGAAGGAGGAGCAGACTCCCCACTGAGCAGGGAGGCCTGGTGATGTGGGGTTCGATCCCAGGACGCTGGGATGATGACCTGAGCCGAAGTCAGATGCCCAACTGACTGAGGCACCCAGTCACCCCCATAAAATTCATACTTAATGATCTTGCTTCATAACCAAACCCATTCAGAACAAATCTAAAGGCCAATGTTGGTGGAGACAATGATGGATGACATGTGTATCCAGAAGGCTGGACAGGGAAGTATAGGGTTGGAGTTGAGACACCCGAGAGCTGAGGAGTTAGGGAAACTGCTAATAAACAAGCTAATACCTAAGTCTGGGAAATTTACAGTGCTTCTGCATGTGGCAGGTGCAAGAAATCCTGTGTTGGAAGTGGAGGGAACTGGCTCTTCACCTTCTTCCTAAATTGAGGGTATTGCTGTTGTCTCTCCAAGCAGTAGTAGAGCCTTACCTTTGGAGAGTTGACCTCCTCTCCCCATTTCCTTTGGAGCGCACTGCATGTTTCTGTCCGGTCTGCTGGGGATTACTTCCAGGTGGAGTGGGTCTTCGGAACAAGTGGGTGTGGACATTGTGGGCAGCTGTAGTTTAATTGGCTGCTTTCTCATTCCTCAGCCTTGCCTCCCGTTGCTGAGAGACTGTGTGTGAGTGAAAACCCAGAAGACACTTGGCAACCGAGCTACTAAGAATGGACTCACAAGTGAGTAGGGAGTTATTCTTCCTACTGGAATAGCGTGTCTGTTGCCATCGTGTGGACATAAATCCCACAGGCATTCATGTTCTAAGTACACTCAAGTTTTTCAAGCTTTCCAAGAACTGTGGAATGGTCATGTTTGGTCAAGGACTCATCATGTGGTAATTTCTTTCCCAATGTTATGCTGAGGTATCTCGGGTTCAGTTAATGCCCTACATTTTCAGGAGACATGAGAGAAGTTTTTTTTCATAGTCATCCCATGCCCTAGTTGGCACCAAAAATGCACTTGTTAACCATTTTATTAACTATAGTGGGCTTAAGATTCAGGTCAGTACAGTTGATAGAGATGAAAAAGGAGCATAACTTTACAGTCCAGTAGAAAGGTAGATGTTTCCACATGTGAGCTCTGTCAATCCAGTATTATATTTGCCAGGGGGGAGGGGAGGTTGTTGCTAATTAATACTGAGGGAAAATGAATGATGGTCATGCCAGAGAAGCCAAGGAGTCGTCCTCCTTCTACCCCCCCCCCCCCCCAATTTAAACCTCTTAAAAGTTTTGGTTTTTTTTTAAGATTTTATTTATTTATTTGACAGACAGAGATCACAAGTAGGCAGAGAGGCAGGCAGAGAGAGAGGAGGAAGCAGGCTCCCTGCAGAGAGCCAGATGCAGGGCTTGATCCCAGGACCCTGAGATCATGACCTGAGCTGAAGGCAGAGGCTTTAACCCACTGAGCCACCCAGGCGCCCCAAACCTCTTAAAAGTTTTGATAGAATGTGTTTGTACTTTTTGAAACTTATAAAAAACTAAAATTCATTACGTCCTTTGTCCCAAATCCTGATTTTTTTTTCCCCTCTTTATAATTTCCCTTAGTTCAAATTTGGTAACTGGAAACAATGTATAGGGAATATTGTTTTCTTAACTTTGAGTATAATTCAGGAAAAGGAGTATAGGAGATAAAATGAAACCCAAGGACCCCTGGGAATTTTTGATGAGCTGAAGAGACAGGAACAGTAAAGTGGCTTTAAGCAAACGTGAACTGAGAGACGAGATAAAGAAAAGCATGATGATAACAGATCCCTGGAGGGCCTCAGGCAATAGGAGGGGTCCAGACACTACTATCCTTCCTTAGGGAAGTCTCAGCCTCTGGCTCATGCTCATGAACCATTTATCCTTATGCTTTATAATGAATACCTGTTATGTGAAGATTAAAGGATGTGCTGCTGATCTCATATCCTGTGTGGATTCTGTTCAGTTTTACAGAATTATGGACATTGTTTCAACGCTCTGATAGTTATTGGATAGTAAAACTAGAAGTTGCATTTAAATGTTTGCTGTTAGCATTTACTATGTCATTGGATCTTTAAGAACTCATAAAAGGTCATTACACCATATCATAGATGATTAAACTGAGATCGTATAGGGGAATAATCTTGTCAAAGTACTTTAAAAGTGGCCGGTTGTGTCATGAGTCCATAGATTCACTTGAAATTGGTGGAAAATAGTGTTTTAGTTTTAAGTGTTCCAGAGAGACTGTTATACTCATGATCTGGAGGTCTCAATTACAAGTTTATTACAAAACCCACAGGTTGGATCACACCTCGTTCTATATCTCTATAATGAAATGTATGTATTGTGAATGTGTCTGGGTGTATCTGAAAGTCAGATGTCCAGGTGTGCACTGAAAATGACTGAACCCAGCATTCTGTTTGAGCTTTCTGTACGTGCAGCCCCCACTTCCTTAGTGCCATTGTCTGTATCATCTGCCCCTGAATATTGGCAGGGATGGTCCTGTCTGAAAACGTCCATAATCTTCTAGGAATCAGTGACGTTTGAGGATGTAGCTGTAGACTTTACCCAGGAAGAGTGGACCCTGCTGGACAGGTCCCAGAGAAAACTCTTCAGAGATGTGATGCTGGAGAACATCAGTCACCTGGTCTCAATTGGTGAGTCTCTTACTGTTGACTATGTACGTATATTTCTGTTACTCATTTGCTCAACAGCTGTGTGGCTAAGACTCCTCATTTCTCACTGAAAACTGTCCTTCTTACAACTGCCTCACAACAATCTTCACGTTGTACTTTGATTTGTCATCCCACTAGAATGTAATTTTCCTCACAGTTTCATGTCTTTCTTGCTACTCAATCTCCACAACACCCAAACAGTGGTGGGAATTCATTATTTTTGAATTGGTAAGTAAATACATTGACTTAAAAAAGTAATTTTTTTTTTCCTGTGGGGACTGATCAGACCATGGTATTAAAAAAAAAAAAAACCCAAAAACAAAAATAGAAACAAAAAAGAAAAAAAAAAAAAAACACCAGGAGCACCTGGGTAGCACAGTTGGTTACGTGTCCAACTCTGTTTCAGGTCAGGTCATGATCTCAGAGTTGTGGGATTGAACAGTAAAGAGGCTCCATGCTCAGTGCAGAATCTGCTTAAGTTTCTCTCGCCCTCTTCCCCTCCCCCACCCTGGGTCTCTCTAAAATAAATAAGTCTTAAGTAAAAACAAAGCAAAACAAAAAACAGATAAGTGGTATTCCATGCAGAATCTAGATTTTTCTGATGTAGTTTTATTTACTGGGTTCATTTAGGATATAATATTCAAACACTGTGAGAACTTATATCTTCTCACTATGTTAAAATATTGAAGATTGCACGTTGGTCTCTGAACTTAGTTAGGCATCAATAATGACCTTAAAGTCTTTGGGAAAGATCAAGAGTTAACCTTCTGTTGGTGAAGGACTGTCCATGTTGTTTTCAACATACTCTTACCTGAGATGACTTTCAGAGGTCACCTCATTCTTTCCCATTCATTGGCCCTACACTGATGATCATGCCATGTCCTACACAGAAGTCAAAATTCAATTCTCTTTTTTTTCTATGAACAGGCAGACAGCTCTACAGATCTGATATGATTTCCCACTTGGAACCAGGAGAGCACCTTTCAAAAGAAGGGCTAGGTTTGCTGCAATGCCAGAGTCTGGGTGAGCTACCTTAAGAGCTACTAAGTGCGTGAGTAGGCCCTAAGAATCATCAGATGAAACTTAGCTGCTTTTTAAAAAGATAGACAATATGATAGGGGGAAATTTTTTTAGATATTGTCATTATATTTAACAGGTGTCAATTTCTGTTCTGTCTTTGGGAAGGTAATAGTTATGTACTATTGAAGTTAAAATACACCAAACATCCCTTTCTATGATTCTCTTCTGTGAAGATTTTCCCTCTCTTTTCCTCCCCAGCTTGCCGTCTCCATCTTATTTTTCTCATCTTTCAGTCCTGAAAATGTCAACTGTTGATGTCCTATGTGTTTCTTCTCCTTATGGTATTCCTTAATTTGACATTCTTTCCCATCTCTGTGTCAGTATTCAAAACATATTCCATGAGCATTTAGTGTCTTCAGTATTTTAATTCTGTCAATGTCACTATCGCAATTTTTCCCCCAATCATTTCAGATAGGGAAGATGATCTTAAAAAACAAGAAATGATATTCATGCAACATGTCTGCAAGAAGGACACAGCATTAGTCAGTGCGATGGTAAGCCTCAAGGGGATGAACCTGTGCTTTCAGAGATGTGGGTATTGAGTAAGGAAGGAATTGGGCACCATTACCTGATCATAATTTAAGCTGGAATCAAGGGTTTTCACAGCAAGAAGTTTTGGTTAGTTTGATTTTAGGGAAGAAATTAATCTGAAGTCAAAACCATAACCTGCGGTCTTGTAAACAGACAGCTGCATGATCATAACTTACATACCTAACATTTGAAACACAGTATTGTTTTGAAACATTGTCTTTAATCAGATATCTCTGCATTTGGGCTGCTACAAAAAAGAAAATTTCTATGCTTGCTGGAGAGGAATACATACATGTTTATGTAACTAATGTAGAGACAGTGTTGTAGGACTCTGTCCCTGAATGATGACTGTAGAATTTATATGTAGATGAAGGAAGGAAGGAATAAATTTGAGGAACTTTTTCAACAGTCTCTCATTTCCTTTTGAATAGCAGAGATCTCACACTCAAGAGGATCCTTTTAAATGCAATGATTTTGGAGAAAATTTAACTGAAATACTAACATGGACTCAATATGTGGTACCTAAAATGGGAAAGAATCCCTGTATCAGCAAAGAATGTGAAAAAGACAGCAGTTGTTTCCCATCGTTTAATACACGTAAGCAGAGTCACACTACAAGTAAATCACATAAATGTCATCAGCGTGGGAATGCCTTTATTCAAAGCTCTGCCCGTAGACAAACCAATACTACTCAGAATGGAGAGAAAACATTTGAATGTCATGAATGTGGGAAAGCCTTTGGAAAAAGTTCTAACCTGAGGCGACATGAGATGATTCACACTGGCGTGAAACCACATGGATGTCATCTGTGTGGGAAGGCTTTCACTCATTGTTCTGACCTTAGAAAACATGAGAGAATTCACACTGGAGAGAAATCATATGGATGTCATCTATGTGGGAAAGCCTTCAGTAAGAGTTATAACCTTCGGCGACATGAGATGATTCACACAAGGAAAAAACCCCATGAATGCCATCTATGTGGGAAAGCCTTCACTCACTGTTCTGACCTTAACAAACATGAAAGAACTCACTTTGGAGAGAAGCCATATGGATGCCATCTATGCGGGAAGACATTCAGTAAAACTTCATACCTTAGACAACATGAGCGAACTCATAATGGAGAGAAACCATATGAGTGTCATCTCTGTGGGAAGGCATTCACTCACTGTTCTCACCTTAGAAAACACGAGAGAACGCACACTGGAGAGAAACCCTACGAGTGTCATCTATGTGGGAAAGCCTTCACTGAATCTTCTGTCCTTAGACGACATGAGAGAACCCACACTGGAGAGAAACCGTATGAATGTCACCTCTGTTGGAAAGCCTTTACTGATTCTTCTGTCCTTAAACGACATGAGAGAACTCACACTGGAGAAAAACCATACGAATGTCACCTATGTGGGAAAGCTTTCAATCACTCTTCTGTCCTTAGACGACACGAGAGAACTCACACCGGTGAGAAACCGTACGAATGCAGTGTATGTGGGAAAGCCTTCAATAGAAGCTATAACTTTAGATTGCATAAGAGAATCCACACTGGAGAGAAACCATATAAATGTTATGTATGTGGGAAAGCCTTCAGTAAATATTTTAACCTTAGACAACATGAGAAAATACATGTAAGAATAATCAGTGTAGACGATTCACCACCTATAGCTTCAAACTATAAACACTCTTGAGGGCTCAAACACTCAAGAAACACTAGGTTTATAATCGGTGTGGGAGAGCATTTTTCCATCCTTATTACTTCACTCAACTGAAGGTAATCCCAAGTGGAGAGAATCTGCATGTGGGTCACATCTGTGTGACCAAACCTTCACATAAGGACTGACATGGAAGAATGTAAATGGAGTATGGAAGAATTTTCACCCACAGTTCTGTCAGACAAAATGGAGAAGTGGCATGTCAGAGAAAACAGGTCTGTAATTGATGCAGAAATGCTTTCCTTTATCCTTTAAATAAGCAAATTGTGCAGCAGAGTCTCTAGACCTGTAATCACCATGCACTCATTCATTCAGCAACACATCTGGCATGCAGAAGTCTGCTAGAACAAATAAGGGAGGAAAAAAAAACATTCCTAGGAAGACAGGAGAATTTTGTTGCCAAAGGGCTGTGTTCAATGAGAACTAGGACATGATAAAGATTGAGGACATTTGGAGTATCCTGTTTGCAGAAAGCCTAAATTACCTGACCTAACAGTAATGTCTGTAGTGACAAAGCACTCCCTCTACTAATGGCAAACACTGGCTTGGCACAGCTGAAAGCAGCAGCAGAAGAGACAAGCCAGCCTTGCCCATATCCCCGTCATAGCAGCCACAAACACACAAGTCGCCCAACTGAGGAGGCCTCTGCATCCCAGGTCCCCCCCCACAGGCAAATGCAGAAAGCTGGGAGACACCAGGTAACAGGCCAAGTCGCTGTTCCTACTCGCTTGAACGTACTTAGGCATCCTTGTTCACACATGGCAAAAAAGAGAATACAGATGCTTATAATTAATTTATACTGCTATGAGTGAGGAAGCAATGCCCTTTTCAATCCCTGCTTCAACTCTCTCCTTTGGTTTGAAGAAATTATTGGTGTGTTTATTGATGTTTCCTCACCCTAATTTGCTTGCTGTGTTTAAAGTCTTAAAGTGACCTATTAACATCGCCAACAGAACAGTGCTTCCCAAACCTAGAACTATTGAGTTTCTCCATCTTCTTGTGTTTCTTATAACTTCTGTTTTGTGTAGTAATATTACACATTTTCCTCATAACTCCAAAGATACATGAAAATTTGTTCCATCACCTTTCCTGCTGCTTTGCAGAGATGTTTTTGTATTTTTTAACTTTGAACATTGTCTTAAAAAGAGGAGGAGACTTACGTTGATGTGGTTTTACCCAGACGGGTTTATTATTCTCTTCAAGTGAGGAAACATCACTTCTTCCATCCAGGAGCTGAAATATGCTCGGGCTAGGCAGCAGTTTTGATTTCACTCAAGACATTAATGTCTTCCAGGTTGTTCCTCTAGATTTATGAAGACACCTCCCAAAGTACTATAAACTGAGAAGACAAAATGCTTTTCCTCCTTATCCCCACCTAAAAACCTATGGGGAAAAAGATCCCAGGATTGGAGATTCTCTATATTTCTATCAGTCTATGTCAGTCCCCATGTTTATATATCCATCTACTTAGTATTTCCTCATAGTGTTTTTTTGCCCATGATTTTCAGTGTCTATACAAAGCAAATTCCCAGACTTGTGGAAATCAGATGGTCTCTTCATGGTTCTTATAGTCCTCTCTGATTTCACAAATCTCTGAATTTAAAACAGTACAATTTTTATTTGATTGGATCTTTAATTTCCTGTGTCTGTCTTGTCTCTACTCAACAACTTATCTGGAAGCAGAAGCCTCAGTATTTCACTTGAACCAATTTCCAGTTGATTTTGTTTCAGTCAGGACAAGCTGCCTACTTCTCCGGACTGTCCTTTTGTGGTGTTCATTTCCAGGTGCTTCAGTAGAAGAAGCTGGTGTGAATATGATGACCACGTTGGCGGGCTTCCCTCTCCTCAGGTCATGTCATGTCACCCAGAGAGGCTACACTGCGGTGCCACTGGGCAGTTGCTTGTGTACTTAATGAACAGTTCACCGCTGCCATTGGTTGTTGGCCAATGCGAGCTACTCGAGGCCAAAACAGAAATAATTCACCTGGACATACTTCAGACCAAAGAATGATTCATCTCTAAGTTTAATGCTTAATATATTTGTCAGAATTTTGAAAACAGTAACTATTTATATAAGAAAAAAAATCTCCACAGTTTACAAGTTGGAATCACATTAAAAGTCTGATACCCTCTCATGGGAACCTGGTTTAGTTATCTGCACTTTCCTAATTTAGTTTCTTGGTACTGTGTTTATATCAAACCCCCATTATGTTAACCACACACAGCAGGGGGGCTGCCTTCTGATGGAGGTCCAGCACACGGCTGGAGCAAGTGGAAGACCGCTGAAGATCAGGTGCATTAAAAAGGGTAAGAGTAACAGTCTCACTTTACCTGGATCCCCATTCCCCAAAAAGGGCACACCTTAGTGCCGTGAGACAGCATTCTGGCCCACGTTCTTTCCCACAGGGGAAAGGTCACTCTGAGTGAGTGGCCTCTAGCCAAAGAAACCCAGGTCTTTTCTGCACTCCCTACAATACCGGGGTGAGCTACATAACCTGGGGCTGGGAATCCCATGAGAAGAGCACGTAGAGGTCTTACAGGGCAACAAAGACGTGGATCCTACTAACTCCACTGCAGACTACTGGGACCCCTACCCATGAGCTGCCAGGGACATGGCCCCTCAGAACCCCCCCGCCCTGTGCACATCACCCACACATCTCCAAACCTGGCGCTCAGCTCCCTGAGTGCACTCCCAGCTGCATCCAGCCTGAGGCCTTGCAGCTGGCTAGAGCATGCAGACAGCACTGGCCCCACTCTGTAGGACTGGCAGTCAAACAGGAGCACTTGCCAGCACACTAGGGAAAGCAGAAAGAAGGCTGTCAGCACCTGGCCCAGCTTTGCAGTATTAAGAGAAGGCCTACAATCCAGGAATTCCACACTCCCCCAAGAGGAGACCTGAGTTCGGAGCAGGACCACACATAGAAAAGGTATGAGAAACGATACAGAAAATACAAGATTTGAAAGAACATAGGTGTGCCAGGATGGCTCAGTGGGTTAAAGCCTCTGCCTTCAGCTCAGGTCATGATCACAGGGTCCTGGGATGGAGCCCCGCATCGGGCTCTCTGCTCATCGAGGAGTTTGTTTCTTACTCTCCTTTTGCCCTCTGCCCCTCTGCCTGCTCATGCTCACTCTCACTCTCTCGAACAAATACATAACTAAAATCTTTTTTTAAAATAACAAAATAAGCATTTAATGTAGTTATATAGCTAAATTCAGAATACTGCAATCCTATTTTATGGTGGTACGTTAACCACTTACTTCCAGCAGCAAGATTAAGAGAGAAAAGTACTGAGAATAACTATAGCTACCATAATTTTTAAAAGACACACAATGTGAAAAACATCAAAAATGTAAAACATAAGGGGAGTAAAGTTGCTTATCAGTGTACATTAGACTGTCACATCTAGATGTTTTATGGAAGTCTCCAGTGACCACAGAGCAATAGTTGACACACAGAAGATACAAAGACAGGATCAAAGCACAGCACTACAGAAACCATCAACACCCACAGACAGTTCTCTTACCTATAAGAGAACAAATGAAATGGCATCAGTAAACCTGTCCGGCAGTTACCAAAGACGTGAGCAGACTAAATTCCGTAACAGAAAGGCAGAGTGGGTAGTTGCACTAATAGCAATACCCAAACAACACCAGAAGATGCACTTCAGTTTTAAAGACACATACAGGGGCGCCTGCCGGGCTCCATCGTTGGGCATTGCCTTTGCCTCAGGTCGTGATCTCAGGGTCCTGGGATCGAGCCCCCATCGGGTTCTCTGCTCAGCAGGGAGCCTGATTCCCCCTCTCTGCCCACTTGTGATCGCTGTCTGTTAAATAAATAAAATCTTAAAGAAAAATATTGGGGGGAGAGAGAGAGAGCACAAGGAGGGAGAGTGGGAAAGGGAGAAGGAGAAGCAGATTCCCCACAAAGGATCCCAGTGTGGGCCTCGATCCCAGGACCCTGAGATCACCGAAAGAACCACCCAGACACCCCAATCTCATTTTTAAAAAGCAACTGTAGAGTAAAACCCATCCCATCATGTAGATTTCTACATTCTCCCACTTTATTCCAAGTAACTAATATTTTGAGGCCAGATCCACACGGGCTCACTTTGTAGGGCTGGAATGCATTATGAAGTCAGGGAGATCAAATTTTCCATTACCAATGTTATTTTCCAGGATTTTCCAGTGATTCCTACACATTAACTCGGCCTTACTCAGGGTTGACAGGACATCCTGCGTTGGTCCCCAGGAAATCCCTGTTACCCTACCTCACTGAAGCTGCAGTACTCACCCCATCTCCAATCCCTACCTGCACATGAAGTCCAACGACTCAACCCCAAATGGAAATGCTTCACAAGTTTGATGTCAGTAGTTCATAGATGGGATCTATCTTGAGATGGAAGAGGACTCAGAAAACACCATGAGTGACAGTTAGCACGTGTTAGGTAGGATACTTGAGAGCTGAACATTAGTCAGTCTAAAGTCGCATTTCAGGAGGGAGAGGACATAACAATCGACAGTAACTCTTCTTCTAAGGAAGAGGGATTCCTGACTCCTGCTCATCTTCCTGTCTGAGCTTCCTTCCAAGGTAACTCACTCCTGAGTGTTGAGACTGCCTTTCAGAGCTTGGAATCAACATACCTTCCTGTGCCACAGCCAGACACATCAGGAGTCCTCTTTCTACTGAAACACGGGGACACCACCCACAGAAACTCCAGCACCGTACTGTGTGGCTGGAGGTTTCTGGGATTTGTCCCGCATAACCTTCCACCCAACCCGCACGAACGCAGGCAGGCTCAACAATGTTGTGTGTGAGACTCGTGCAGCATGAGTGACCTCGGGAGTCTCGTTAGTGGCCCTCAGCTGGCCTCCAGGTCAGAACGGGCCCTTCTGGTCTGGACGCCAAGAGCCGCAAGTCTTGTCTCCCGTCCCCTCCTGCTCCAGGCTGGGCTGGGCCCCCGGAACAGACCCCAGGACAGAGGCAAAGACAGCCCGGGCTCCTGGAAAGGGCAGAGACGTGGTAACATGAAATGCAGCTCACTCCAAACTGCACGGAGGCAGACAAATGTTTAACTCCAGACCCCGTCATCTGCCCTACAACTACGGCCCCTGTGGGGATGGGAAGTCCCTCCTGAGGGGAGGATGCTCTGCCCAGGCCTCTCCTTCGGGACTGCAGCCGGGCTGTCTCCACGGGGCTTCGCTAGCCGCCGAGGCTGGATGTTCCAAGTCCCCGAGTAAATGTGACTCGGCCTTGTTCTCCTTTACTGCTTACTCCTGCCCTCATCTGTGTGGGGATCTCCCTTTTCTTCTTTCAGTTTCTAATAGATTTTTACAGAATCAGGGCAGTGTTTTTTCCCCTTTGAAATGGAGAGTTCAGCTGCCGTGAATCTTTCCTTCAGAACTCACAGTGACAATAAACTTCAACATGGAGGCCCAGAGTTCAGTTTTTGTTTCTTCAGAAAGTCTTCCTATCCTAGTGAAACCCACACGTCACTCGGCAGCAGTGGGTATGTGACTGAAATCCGACGCTGAAGACACTGCTGGTGCCTGCGGAGCACTGATCCCCAGTGGAAGGTGGGCAGAGACTCCTTTCTCTTGCTCTGGAGCTTCCCAGTGTCCCACCCACTCCTGGTTCCTTGACTCCCTCCGCATTTTTCTTTTCCTTCCCCAAGCTCACAACACATCGCTGGGTGCCCCTCTCCTTGGAAGAGACACCTGTGGTCTGTGCTTAGTGTAAACAGTCTTGTTCCTCACCTGCCCACCGCCCTGGAACCCCGTTCGTGTGCGGGGAAAGGCACGGAGGTCAGCAGGAGCCAGCAGGCTGGAGCCAGCAGCGCCCTCACGGGAGCAGGCTTCCCCTTCCCACCCTACCTGCAAAGATCACAGGCCAGATCTCATACTCCCCAGCAACTTCTCTATCATGGTTTTCGTCATAATGACCTCAAGTAGTGCACTTTTCTCAAACACCATGTCAGACTCTCAGAAAACAAAGCTGAGAACCAGCTACCAGTAATGGAAACCATGAAGGATGGCTCTGTGTGGTGTGTTCGTCATCGTGGGCTCTGTTCCGACAAAACATCACTTACCATTCAGCCCGTCCTTGAACATTCGCTGGGAAGGGATAAAGGGAGCACATACGTAGTCCGAAACGTGAGCTTACAGCCCACAAAGTTAAAAGATCACATAAAGAAAATTTATTATTACACAAACTGGTTAAACCAAACTTTGCTGCTACCAAAGTAAAAAAACAACAACAAAAAAAAAAAAACTGTCCTTAACAAATGTACACTGAAACAGGGAAAACTTTCAGAATACAGCAAAGAGTAGAAAACACTGGGTCTTCACAACCCGAGCACGACCCTACACAGGGAGAAGATAAAACACAAACTACGAGGACTCCGGTGCGCGGAGCCCCTTTCTGTCTGTCCCCTGCAGCTTCCCCAGGTCGCTGTCCTTCTCTGCACCCCCCACGTGCACACGGACCCGGCACCGCTCTGCACCCTCCCGCAGGGGCACACGGACCCGTTCCGCCCCGCGCCCACCTTTGTCTTCGCAGGGGCCGAATCCCGATGGTCCTGGGGGAAGCGCTGCCCGGCGGAACGTAGACACAGCCTGGCCGGCACAGCCCGCAGGGCCTCCGGACGGAGGGCAAGGGGTGTCCCGGCCAGGGCCGGCCTCCCCTCCCAGCTCCAGGCTCTGGGGCAAAACAGGGCCACACCCCGGCCGCATAGTACGCGGCTCCGCATGCGACGAAACCTCCGGCTCGCAGGCGGGGGCGGAGCTTCCAGACGGCGCTTCCGGGTCGCGCGGAGGCGGGGTCCCGAGGAGGGCGTGGCCCTCACGCCCCCACTTCCGGCCGCCGGGCACGCCCGCACCCGCGTGCGGGACGGCGTCGGGCCTGCGAGTCTCTCGGAGGCGTTAAGGTTGCGGCATGAAGCAGTAAACGCCATAGACGCCGGGTGTTTCCTTCCCAGCCGCCGGGAAACGACTGCGAGTGCGGCGGAGCAGGTGGGCCGCGGCGGGCGGGGCGGGCCGGGAGAGCGGAGTGCACGGGCCCGGCGGGCTGCGGCGGGCGAATCCCGCCCTGGAGCCGCCGCTCCGAGCCGGCGCGGGAAACTGCGGGGCCGCCCTCGGTCCTGGTCCGCGTCCACGCGGGAAGCCTGCCGCCCTGCACGGGGCACGCGCGCCTGCGGCTCTCCGTCTGGGTCCTTGCAAGTCGGGTCGTCGTGGGGCGCCTCGGGGACGGCGGCCCGCAGTGAGCGCGTCGGGGTCTCCGGGCGGGTCTGTGCTCTTCCGGGAGCGTTTCAGAAGCAGAGAGACCCCACTGCGGTTCCAGTTGACTCCCTGGTACCTTTACCGCATGTTCATGTGCAATCGCCTTTTCTGTTCGCTTTAACCGTCCCGAAGCCGCTGCCGACGGGACTGTGGTGAGGCGCCTCCCGCACCGGAGCTGCGGTCGCTTTCAGGCCGAGGCTGACGGCTCTCCTGCCCGAGAGGCGCACGCGCGTGCGGGAGGCGCGCCGGCGCGAGGGCGCAGACCCCCGCGGAGCCCCACGCGGCCCCAGCGCGCGGAGATGGGATCTGAGCTGACCCAGACGCCGCGCTAGGCCGCCCGTTTCCGACGTTCCGTAAGTAACACCGCTTTCCCCGCATTTTTTTAATGTATCAACTCAGCTGCATTTAAAGGGTAGAAATTCACCTTCTCTGAAGCAAAGGGACAGAAACGGCCGCCGCAGGCCTCCAGGACGGAGGTCCCGTCTGCTCGGACCCGCGGCAAAGACGACACCGAGGAAGGCCCGAGGCCTGTGTGGGACTTGGTGCTCAAGGGATCCGTGTTCCCAAAGCCTCCTTCAGGCTGCTCCAGACACTTCTGTCTCTTGATTGGAGGTCACGGCACACGTCGGGGTAAACCAGCCCGCCCCCAGCCCACCTGCCACCTCCGGCCACCGCGTCTGCTCACTAACCTGGAGCTGGAGCCGGTGGAAACTGCTGGGCGGAGGAGGGCCTGGGCGCTGAAGGGGAAGTCAGTTGCTGTTCTTTGCTGTCGTCACAGTTTAAAAGAACGTCCAGGCACTCCGTTGAGCTCCCTGCCTGAAGAACTGTTCCTTTTTTCAGGAGAAATCCAGTCCTACCTCAGCACACTGGTTAGACGGCAGTCGGGTGAGGGCCACTCAGACGGCCTGGATGAAGACGTGGCCTCTCTCAAATGCAATGCAAGGGGGCATCTCGGTGGCTCAGTGGGTTAAAGCCTCTGCCTTTGGCTCAGGCCATGATCCCAGAGTCCTGGGATCGAGCCCCACATCGGACTCTCTGCTCCGCGGGGAGCCTGCTTCCCTCTCTCTCTGCCTACTTGTGATCTCTATCACATAAATAAATAAATTCTTTTTTATAAATAAATAAATAAATGAAATGGGGAAAAAAAAGGCAGGGGACGCCTGAGTGGCTCAGTGGGTTGCGCAGCTGCTTTCAGCTCAGTTCATGATCCCAGGGTCCTGGGACTGCTTCATCAGGCTCCCTGCTCATTGGGGAGCCTGCTTCTGCCTCTGCCTCTTCCTCTCTCTCTCTGTCTCATGAATAAATAAATAAAATCTTTTTTTTTTTTAAAGGTGGAATTTCATGGTTCCATCCCAAACTTCTTGAATTATCATTTCCTGGTATTGAGTCCTGGCTCTCCAAGAGATCTGTAAGCATGTTAAGGTTTAAGCAGTAGCATTTAGCTAAATGATTCTCAATGCTGATTTCCTGTTGGGACCCCTTGGGCAGTGTAAGACACACAACTGTCGTAGACTTGACTGCAAATGGTCTGGAGGGGCGCTGAGCACTGGTGCTGCTCTAACAGTGCGTTCACGCCTCCTGACCTGCTCTCTGTGTCTGCACGTCCAAGCTGTAGCCCACTCCTTGCCCCCAACCCCATGTTCTAATTGCTGTTTATGTTTGAACCTAAAATTCTTTAACTCCCTTTGTTGTTAAGATTCCAGGAGGGAGAGGAATTTTCTGTGCTTCTCCAGACCCTCTCAGTATTGCCAGACATGCAGAGCCACGCTGGAGGAATGAGGCAAGATTTGGACCATGAGGCCAGGGCTAGTACAAACAGCCTGTGACCCGACAACATGGAGACTGGGCATCTCCTGGGTCACAGAAGATCTGGGGACTGGCCCAGCCATGGACCTTTCCTTGCTCTGCAGGGGGCAGCCGGCACTTGAGGGACGAAAGCCCATGGACAGAAGGAATCACTGCTAAGGCGAGTGTAGACAGGGAAGTGTAGCTACGTGCTCTTCGGAAGGAACTCCCCCCCCCCCCCACCAGAGCAGGACCACCATTCCAGGTGATAGTTGCCATTTTTCCGAAGTTAGAAGATGTAGACGGCTTGAGGCACGGCAATCTCCTCATCTCCAGCTCCATGGTTCTCAAATACTGCTGCCCATTCCTACTGCGTAGACCCCATGTAAACCCTTGGGCACACGTAGGCTCCAGTCAGACAGACCACGATGGTGACAACACAGAGCTGACATCTTGGGTGTTGAGCATAGACATCAAAAATGTTTAAAACTCAACACCTGCTACAAAAATAAAACCTGAACAACTGTTTCCAATATGAGAAAAAGAGGACTCCGTGTGGGTGCAGGGCCTTCCAGAATTTTATACACATAAGGTCAGCTCCAGAACGTTGTTTCTGTGCATATCCTGATGCACCGGGGCTGAATTCTGCCTCAGAGGTTGTGTTTTTAATTAGGCAAAGGCCCTACCAAGCTCCCTTTTATTCCCAGATAAATAAATCTTTTTTTTAATATTTTATTTGTTAGAGTGAGAAAGCACAGGCAGGCAGAGGCAGAGGGGGAAGCAGGCACCCCATGGAGCAAGGAGCCTGATGCGGGACTTGATCCCAGGACCATGATCCTAGGATCATGACCTGAGCCGAAGATAGCTGCTTAGCAGACTGAGCCACCCAGGCATCACAGATAAATCTTGATGAATAAAACTAATTTACAAAATGTTCTTCAGTGCTTAAAAGTTAACATACCTATATATCACATTGGGGAGAATTTTATTAATATTGAAATAATTTGGGCACCTGGGTGGTTCAGTGGGTTAAGCCTCTGCCTTCAGCTCAGGTCACGATCTCAGGGTCCTGGGATCGAGTCCCGCATCGGGCTCTCTGCTCAGCGGGGAGCCTCCTTCCCCCTCTCTCTGCCTACTTGTGATCTCTGTCAAATAAATAATAAAATCTTTTTTTAAATTTTGAAATAACTTTATGTATTTATTTATTTTAAAGATTTTATTTAACAGAGAAAGAGACCAAGCATGAGCAGAGGGAGAGGGAGAAGTAGGCTCCCTGCTGAGCAGAGAGCCCAATGTCGGCCTTGATCCCAGGATCCTGAGATCATGACCTGAGTTGAAGCCAGATGCTTCATTAACTGAGCCACCCAGGCACCCCTGTAAATAAGTCTTTCAAAAATTAGTTAAGGACTCCTGGGTGGCCCAGTGGTTGAAGCGTCTGCCTTTGGCTCAGGTCATGATCTCAGGGTCTTGGGATCAAGCCCCGCACTGGGATCTCTGCTTGGCGGGGAGCCTGCTGCTCCTCCCGCAGCTGCTCCCCTTGCCTGTGTGTGCTCTCTCTCTCCCTCAAATAACTAAAGTATTTTTTTTTAAATAAAGACATATTTATAATGATGTGTAATAACCAATATATACAGACTATTCCCCATAATGGTTCCCACTGAAACACTTCAACAGAGCCAAAAACTCTTGTCTCTGGACAGGACACTGCTTAAAAGATGCACACTAGATAGGTGGGTGCTTTTCCCAGACTTTATCAAGATTTAATCATTCGGGGTGCCTGGGTGGCTCAGTGGGTTAAGCCTCAGCATTCGGCTCAGGTCATGATCTCAGGCTCCTGGATGGAGTCTCACATCGGGCTCTCTGCTCGGCAGGGAGCCTGCTTCCCCTTCTCTCTCTCTGCCTACTTGTGATCTCCCTCTGTCAAATAAATAAATAAATAAAATCTTTTAAAAAAATAAATGTTTTATTAAAAAATGATTTAATTATTCACAGACCAAATGCGGGTTAATTTTGTAGTATTCTATTTACATCATAATTTAAAACCTACTCACACAATTTGACTCATTTTAATAAAAGTCATTAGTTTAAAAGTTTATATGCCAGTTTAAGAAGTTCCAGGTTAAATACAGTTTACATTTACGTAACTAAACAGGCGGTGGGTGCACACGTGCCTCATGCACCATCGGGGACTCCCCCATGGGCACACAGGCCGGATCCGGAACACCATGGACCTGGGACAGCAGCTCCCTGCCTTTCCCTGTGTGGATGTAACAATCTCCTCCACGTCCCATGAGACCGAAGGGTGAGCTCGCCTCCTACAGGGGGTCATCACTCAAGGGGACAGAGGGACAGTCTGGAGGAATGGAGAGTTCTGCAGTGGAGGAGGGAGCCAGAGCTGCCATGGGACTGGAGCCCCATCCTGCACTGTCTGATGCGGGGCGACCATTCTGAGAGGTGGCCCACAACACAGCCAGGAGCTGAAGGGCAAGAACCAGGGTGGGCACAGACGGCACTCGGTTAGCTCAGTGCCCAGCACCCTGACTGGCATCCTCCTCTCCCATAGGGCTGCTTCGGATCCAAGTCCAGTTGCGATGCACAGAAACTGGAGAGTCTGGATGGGCTCCAAATCCAGTGCCTGCCCTCTACTGGGTGATCTGGAAGGGATTGGGTCTAGATCTGGATGGGCACCTGTCAGAGCTCTTGCCTGATGCCTGGAGGCTGAGCTTGGAGTCCTGAGCCTGGGTCCACGTGGCAGTCCGTGAGTTCAGCTTTGAGTTCATATTATGACACTAGATTTGGGCCTGAGGTATTAGGACAAGGCTCAGGTCATGAGTCTAGGGAGCATCACGGGGGCAGCATTCAGGCCCATCTGCCAGGCAGGTGAGGATGAGTGCAGGGTCCCAGCCGGAATGCTTGGATGCATGACAGCCATCTCTGACCTGACCTGTCTGTGGGGTGAGGTGACACTCTTCTAATGGGAGACCCTGTAGGGCACGTGGTCTCATGGTGGGCTTCTTTTCCAGCAGCTGACTTGTGAGAAGAGGGTCCAGGGTCGATGTTCCCTTGGTTGTGTAGACAAGCATGGGCCTGACTGCGTGCTGTGGGAGAAGACACCACACACACATGCACATGCACACGTATGTATTATGTATGTATGTACATGCGAATTGCACAAGACACACATGCCTTGTTTTCTATACAGTAACACACTGTAAATATATCTTCCTTCTGTTTTCTTAATGTCAATAATTTCTTTTCTCTGGCTTACTTTGCTGTAAAAATAGTGTGTAACACATAGAAGGTATAAATATGTGATGCCTGACTACGTTATCATAAGGCTTCCGGGCAACGATAGCCTATTCATGGCTCGGTTTGGGGGGAAGTCTGAAGGTAAACTTGGATTTCCAACTGGTAATATATGTGTTAGTTAACTTGACTGTGGGAATCCACCACTATGTATATGTATGCACATGTATATCAAATTATCATGTTCTATAATTTAAGTATTTTCCACTGCAATGTTAATTAAACCACAGTAAAGGTGAAAAATAAAGATTTTATTTTAAATGTTAGTATGTTTTTAAAAATGTTAAAATGTAAAGGCAGGGCACCTGGGTGGCTCGGTTGGGCAACTGCCTTTGGCTCAGGTCATGATCCCAGAGTCCCAGAATCAAATCCCATATCGGGCTCCCAGCTTCATCGGCAGTCTGCTTCTCCCTCTGACCTTCTCCCCCGTCATGCTCTCTCTCACTCTCTCTCTCTCTCAAATAAATAAAATCTTTTTTTTTAATGTAAACTTATATTATGTATACATACATTATATATACATATATACCCACACACATACAAGCAAAAATGTTCAACAATATACGAAAAGGATAAGACATTAAAACAATGTAGAGATCCTCCCATGAATAAAAGGTTCAATCAGTACTTCTTTTTTGAATCAATAATTTTATTTTTTTATTCTTTATTAACATGTAACGTATTATTAGCCCCAGGGGTACAGGTCTGTGAATCGTCAGGCTTACACATTTCACAGCACTCACCATAGCACATACCCTCCCCAATGTCCATCACCCAACCACCCTCTCCCTGACCCCCTCCCCCAGGAACCCTCAGGTTTTTTTTTGTGAGATTAAGAGTCTCTTATGGTTTGTCTCCCTCTCAACCCCATCTTGTTTCATTTTTTCCTTCCCTACCCCCCAAACCTCCCATGTTGCCTCTCAACTTTCTCATTATCAGGGAGATCATATGATAATTGTTTTTCTCTGATTGACTTATTTCGCTCAGCATAATACCCTCTAGTTCCATCCACTTTGTTGCAAATGGCAAAATTTCATTTCTTTTGATGGCTGCATAGTATTCCGTTGTATATACATATACCACATCTTTATCCATTCATCTGTTGATGGACATCTAGGTTCTTTACACAGTTTGGCTATTGTGGGCATTGCTGCTATAAACATTTGGGTGCACGTGCACCTTCGGATCACTACATTTGTATCTTTAGGGTAAATACCCAGTAGTGTGATGCTGGGTCATAGGGTAGCTCTATTTTCAACTTTTTGAGGAACCTCCATGCTTCTTCCAGAGTGGCTGCACCAGCTTGCATTCCCACCAACAGCGTAGGAGGGTTCCCCTTTCTCCACATCCTCGCCAACATCTGTCGTTTCCTAACTCGTTAATTTTAGCCATTCTGACTGGTGTGAGGTGGGATCTCATTGTGGTTTTGATTTGTATTTCCCTGATGCCAACTGATGTGGAGCACTTTTTCGTGTGTCTGTTAGCCATCTGGATGTCTTCTTTGCAGAAATGTCTGTTCATGTCTTCTGCCCATTTCTTGACTGGATTCTTTGTTCTTTGGGTGTTGAGCTTGGTAAGTTCTTTCTAGATTTTGGATACTAGCCCTTTATCTGGTATGTCGTTTGCAAATATCTTCTCCCATTCTGTCCACTGTCTTTTGGTTTTGTTGACTGTTTCCTTTGCTGTGTAAAAGCTTTCGATCTTGATGAAGTCCCAATATTCATTTTTGCCCTTGCTTCCCTTGCCTTTGGCGAAGTTCCTAGGAAGAAGTTGCTGCGGTTGAGGTCATAGAGGTTGCTGCCTATGTTCTCCTCAAAGATTTGGATAGATTCCTTTCTCACATTGAGGTCCTTCATCCTTTTTGACTCTATTTTTGTGTTTGGTGTAAGAGAATGGTCCACTTTCATTTTTATTCATGTGGCTGTCCAGTTTTCCCAACACGATTTGTTGAAGAGACTGTCTTTTTCCATTGGACATTCTTTCCTGCTTTGTCGAAGCTGAATCAATACTTTTTAAATGACAGTGATTCATCGCATTAACACACAGTGAAAATCAATATGACCCTCTCAAGAGGTGAGAGAAGCCCGGGGCTCATTTCAGCATCCAGTCATGGTGCACACTCCACATGGACCAGGAAGGGAGGGGAATTCCTTTAATCTGAAAAGTGCATCTACAAAAAAAAAAAAAACTCAAGAAAAGGACACCTAATGGTCAAAGGAAAAAAAGGAAAAAAGAATGCTTTCCCTGAGATCTGGAACTTGGCAAGCATGTACCTTCTCACAGCACAGTTACATGGGGGCTACGGGCTTGAGACCTGGGAAGAGGCAGTGGGCCATGGGACGTGATGGGCACAACGCGTCCTGCATATATCACGAGGCCTTGTCAGCGTCTGACCCATGTCTGCAGGCTCCACAGAGTATCTCCACCACCCAGCCTCGGCCCTCCAGCCGACTCTCCATTTCTGTTCCTCAACATGTTTACTACTGGTATTATCATCAATAACAATGTTTCCCTGGGTAGATTTTTATATTGTCTTTTTCTATGTCATTATCTTTTTATTATTTTCTTCCTTCCATCTGCTTCCAGCATGTGTGTCCTTTTTTAGTTCCTGAGAAGGACATGGAGGTGACTGATTTCAGTCTGTCTTCTATTCACATATGTCCAGGTAAGTCTATAAATTTGCCCCTAAGCGCTGATCTACTTGGGTCCTACGTCCTCCTTCTTGTCTTCTCACCTCCTATGCCTGGCAGCTACATGTGCTCTGCAGGATCACCATGCCATACCTTCCGCTGTCCAAACCCTGCGCCCACAACCTGTGTCTGTAATTGCATATTTCTAATCCCTCTGCTGGGAGTTCTTGCCAGGTCCTCAGAGTCTCCATCTCTTGTGTCTGCTGGGGGCCAGCCCACAGGGTTCCTTTTCCCTTTTGACAGCCCCACCATGGAGCCCACGTCACCATTCCCCAGTATGCCCGTGTAGCCTATGGCAGAAGCTCAGCCGACCGGGGAGAGAGGTCTGAGTTGCCAGGTGTCAGAGCAGCAAAGCATCAAGTCAAGAATGAGAACGTGACTCCTATAGTCATGTACTGTGGTGGCACAAGCAAGAACCTTAGCCCTTAGCCACAGAAGTTCTCCCTTGCTGGACTCCTGTCCCACAGAATGCTGGACAGATAGAACGAACATGAATGTGGGGCTGGACTCACTGTTGAGGAAACCCCCAAAAGCAGGTAATGACATTTTCATAGACCTTTGGTCTGGAAGGAGACTGAGATGCACAAGGGGTAGGAGGGCCCTGAGCACTGTCAGAGTTGGAAATTTGCTTTCCAGGTTTCCCCTTCTCTCCCCACAAGGGGATCTCAGCAAAACCATCTGGAGAGGACCTCATCGCAAGACTCAGATGAAGAGAAGCACACGTTTCAGGAAATGCTGTTCTTCCCTGAGGGTTCTTATGCTGAAATCCAAATTTCCAAGTGGCACCATCATTTAATGATGAATGGAGAAATGGGATCCCATGAAGAACATTAGGAGAATGTGTTAAGAGTTAAGAATGTACACAAGAACTTAATGTCATGGGCGCCTGGGGGGCTCAGTCGATGAAGCATCTACTTTTGACTCAGGTCATGATCCTGGGGTCCTGGGATCAAGTCCCATGTCGGGCTCCCTGCTTCTCCCTCTCTCCCTCCCCACTGATTGTGCTCTCTGTCTCAAATAAATAAATAAAATCTTTTAAAAGAAAAAGATTCATCTTGGATTTATTGTTCTTACTCCAGAATAGTAAAAGGATGAATTTGTGTTCTGTGTCAAAGAAACAGAGAAATTAACAGAAGGGAACACACACATCACAAAGTTCACAGAGTCCAAGAGAGAGCCTCTCTCTGCTAATGAATTAATTGAAAAAGCAATTCACTTCACCTGTTTGCAAGTATTGCTGTAGTCCGTCTTTCCCAATGCTTTTTATAGAGTGTATACAAGGTTGAGAATAAACCTTTCCATAAACTGGCCCATAAAGTACATGCCAGACAAATATGACACGTGCAAAGAAATGTTGAAATATTATACAAAATACAAGTAAACATTGCACCTAGTAAATACTGTAGCATGATCAAGTGACCTTTATGTCAGGATGCAAGTGTGATTCAGATTTACGGTATCCATTAAGACAATCATATTAATAGAAATGAGAAAATTACATGCTCATGTTTATGTAAAAACTATATTGGAAGAATTCTACAGAAATGTGTTTTAATCAAACAAATAATTAAACTCCCCAGAACACAAAGTCTGTACCCAATACACATGCCCGTTGGGCTAAACATTGCCTTGGTGTCCTCAAGAAAATTTAGTGTAGGGTAACTGCTAAAACAGGAAATAAGTGAAAACAAAATTACCAGAAGAATAAAATCTTCTGTGAAAATACGATAATTCATGTTGAAGGTATTTTATGAAAAATCATCAGAAATTAGTAACAGATGAAGAGGTGCCTGGGTGGCTCAGTGGGTTAAAGCCTCTGCCTTCAGCTCAGGTCATGATCCCAGAGTCCTGGGATCGAGCCCCACATCAGGCTCTCTGCTCAGCAGGGAATCTGCTTCCCTCTTTCTCTCTCTGCCTGCCTCTCTGCCTACTTGTGATATGTCAAATAAATAAAATCTTTTTAAAAAAAAAGAAATTAAAAAGAAAAGAAATTATTAACAGATCAAGTAAAGTCTAATGGTGCAACAGTTATCTTCCTTTATGAGGACAGTCAGTATTGCCGTCAAAACTTCAAAAGTAATGGGGATGCCTGGGTGGTTCAGTGGGTTAAGCATCTACCTTTGGCTCAGGTCATGATCCCAGGGTCCTGGGATTGAGCCCCACATGGGGCTCGTTGCTCGGCAGGGAGTCTGTTCCTCCCCCTGCTTGTGCTCTCTTACTCTCTCAAATAAATAAAATCTTAAAATAGTCACTGCAGATGTCTTCCTGCAATTGCAAGCAATCCCTCCAAAACTGTGGGGCTGTATTATACCACCTCTCTTGCCGCCCCCACTTCAGAGCCTGCAGTCCTGTTCCGGGGGACTGTGCCCATCCACTAGCCTGTTTTCACTTGCTCGTGAAGTCTTTCTCCCTCAGGCTGACCCCCAGCGTCCACACTGAGCAAGTTCTGCAGGGATGGAAACGCCTGCAGGTCCTACTGCCCTGACGTGGGCTTCCTCCTGTGTGGTATCTCAGTTCAGGGAATCCTTTCTGGCCCCACAACTCTCAATTTCCATAAATACACCCTTTAAGGGAATATTTCCTATTGTCATTTCACCTCTACTCACCATGTCTTACCAGGAAGCAGAAGCCCCAATATCTTGCTTGCACGACATTCCACGTTATTCCCACTAAGCCCGGAAAGGCTGCCCTTCTCTCATGGGACTCCGTTCTCCCTCCTGCTGATTTTCAGCTTGCCCTGGTAGAAACCCCAGGGAGGACAAGACAATGCTCCTGCCCTGGACGTCAAAAACCTGTTCAAGCGTCGACATAACAATATTCTCAAAGTTCTGTGTATTTTAACCAGGTTTTTCAGTTGCTCTCTATAGGATGGACCCACAAAATCCTCTCACTCCTGGCAGAAACTGACATCCTTTTACTTCACATATTTTCAAGCAAAGAATGCTTTAATATTTTTATGTACAAAACACTTATATCCACGTCTTAAGAGCAATAGGACTGTTCTGAGGACAAAGCTTCTAACTGATCATCTGGACTCTGCCTTCACCCACCGAGACATCCGGGCGCCCCTTTCTGCATTTTCCCCATTACTCTTCTTGCTGGTGTGTTTGTATCAAACGCCTAGTAAGAGGATCCACTGGTCTCTTCTACTCTCCCAAGAATGAGGTTGCCAGGCTCTGAGGGAGGTCAGCTCGCATCTGTCCCTGTGTCTCGAGCCTCTCCCCTCCAAGCCTCAGGTGTTCATGTCCATGCCCAAGTGTGAAATGCCTCAAGATCCAGACACACATGCAGCCAGACTGCCTGTGTGGCCAGGGGATATCTTCCCAAGATCTGCACACAGCTGTTCCCTTGGTTTGTCTGCCTTTGAGGGGTTGGCCACTATTTGTCTGTTGAGTGTGGTCAGTGTGGAAGGTGCACACATGACTGTCAGAACAGACACGAGTCATCAGATCTCGTGTGCGCACATGCTCGTGTTAGGGTGTGTGTGTGCTGAGGGTGTTGTGTTCACTGTGGGATCAAAGCATGTGATGACTGTTTCAGAGGCCACAGGAGGTGGAAGGCACCAGCTCAGCAGTCCAGCAAAGGCCCACAGAGCAGGCTCACGGGGTAGCCTGGGAAAAGTGCAGCGGCATTGTGGGGTCAGGGCCTGTGGACCTTGCGGAGGCTCTGGAGAAGGGAAGACTAGACTCCAGGATCTGAACAGTTCAGAGATGTGGGAGCTGTGGGCACCAGGGATGGGGGCTCTGAGTGGGAGTTTGGACAGAACCTTGGGGGCAGTTATTGAAATGTATAGTGGAAATCCTGTAAGTGTGGGTCACGCTCTGCAGAGTTGGTGATTGGGGGGTCTCGTAGGGTCAGTGATCACGCAGACAGCAATATGAATGCTTCCAAGTGGTCCGGAATGGGGGTGCTTGGGTCAGCCACCAAACGTGTGAGGCACAAACACAGACATCCTCATGTGGTCTGATCTGGGGCCACCTCACCTCAGTGAACACCCTCCTCCCACAGGAGAGCACTTTGCCCTCTGTAGTCACCAAGCCAGGCTAAAGGCCTGTTGGTGCCACTGTTCTTCACTTGGAGCCCGCAGAGCCCACACCAGGCAAAACCCCTGCACCAGGCACATTTTGTTAAATATCGAAGAAGTAGGGGGCGTGGATGGTGCCCTCAGTTTGGAGGCCGACACTTGGTTTTGGCTCAGGTCACCATCCCAGCCCTGCGTCAGGCTCCACGCTCTGCTGGTGCCTCTCCCAGCCCCACCCCTGCTCACCTGCTCTCTCAAATAAGGAAATAAAATCTTAAAAAAACAAACAAGTAGTAATGTCCCCAAATTCAAGAAACCCATCTTCACTACCAGCCTGAGAGACTGACCAACCCCTCACTGAGGACATGAATGTTAGAAAATTGTCATTTAGGAAGTGCACGAGAAAACCTTCCACTTACATCCTAGGTCGTAATGACTCTTTTCCCACGATAATCGGCCACGAAAGGACCATCTGCTGGCCCCAGGGGCCCTTACTGCCCCTTGGAATGGTTTGCTCTCTACATGGGACGTCCTCTGCAGTTGCTACACTCTGAAAAAACCCTAACATTCAACAGAAAAACTGAGAAAGACATCCGTACATTAAGTGACTATGTACGCAGAAAATCCAATTAAATAAAGTGCTGAGAAATGATTAAACTTATCAAGTTCAGAAAGTTAGTGATAAGTAAATGTAAATTAAAATATAAGCATTTACGAAGGCATGAAAATGTAAAACCTGGGGGTGACCATGATGAAGCTGTGTGAGCTCCTACAGTGACTTGGGCCACGTTGTTCTCTACCCAGTGCAATGACCTACCATCTCGGCTCAGAAATGGGAGATCATGAGTCTTGTTACTGCTTTATTTTACTATTGTGGACCCCAAAGTACTTGCTAGCCGCTTCACATGCAAACCAGCAGCCTCAAGATGCCAGAGTGGCTCAGTCGTTAAGCATCTGCCTTCAGATCAGATCATGATCCCAGGGTCCTGGGATCGAGCCCCACTTCCGGCCCCCTGCTCAGCAGGAAGCCTGCTTCCCCCTCTCTCTCTTCCTAGTTGTGCTCTTTCTAGCTCTCTGTGAAATTAATAAAACCTTTTAAAAAAAAAAGAAAGAAAGAAAAAAAGCAGCCTCTCCCCTACACTCGTCTGAGGGCTTCCTTTCCCCCTGCTCACGTCACCCCAGGCCCCGTTCTCCCCCACAGGCCAGGGACTCAAGGGGGCCCATCTGGTTACTTTACCCTGGTTGATTCCTTCCCTCACCCTGCCTTGGCTCCTCTCCTCTTGCCCTCATGTCCTCTGAACTGGTTTTGCTGGGAACCAACCTCAGCTTCCCCTAGTTCAACCCTATTCCTCCAATCAACCTGAGCACCTGCTCCCTCCTGCACAGTCCCTTCCTCTTCCCTGCCCACCCTACCCTTCCTACCATTCCCGCCCACCCCCCACCAGCGAGGTCAGTGCTGTGTCCCTAGGTGCTGCCCTTCACCACACAGTCCCCTCTGCCCAATGTCCTTCCTCAGTTCCTGTCTAGGGGTCCCATCCCTCTGTGCCCTTGACCTCATCTAGGGTGGGGTATCCAAGGCAAGAATCTAGAAGCGATGAAGGGGAATTCTTTCCCTTCCAAGGTTTGGTGCTCTATGATGGGGCCTTCTGAGGCACTCACAGAGGGAGCACACTCATTCGCGGGGGGGTGGCTGCTGCCAAAGGGATCCTCAGAACTGGTGACTTCCTACCAAAGTCAGCTCTCCTAGATCTCACTCTGTAGTACCTGTGATTACGAAAGGAAGGCAAACATCTGCCAACCAGAAAACAAGAGCTGCCCCAAGAGACAGACAAATTACTGGGGGTTAAGGAATTGTGGTTTGGGAAGCACAGATCCCAGAGTAACCATAAGTGTCCTATGTATGGGGTGAAAGCAAGGGTTTCTATGAGAAATAGAAGGGCAACTACATGACCTGGGCAAAAGAGAAAAGCATTGTCCACTGGTACTAACATCTGGTCAACCCTGCAGAATTTCTGCGTGCACCTGAGAAGGGGAGGCATGCTACTGCTCAAAGATGGTGTGGCGTGCTCGGGATCCTACTGAGCCGGTGTCATTGAAGGCTCATGTTTTTCTACAGATTTTGTCTGAATGACTTATCCACTGATAAAAATGTGTTTTAGAGTCCCCCTTCTATCACTGTACTACTGTTTCTCCCTTCACATGGGTTTAGGTTTTATATATGAAAGTGGTCACTTTCAAAAGATTGAGTCAAAAGCGAGACAGAGCACGAGCAGCAGGGAGGGGCAGAGGGAAGAGACTCTCCACTGACCAGGGAGCCTGATGCAGGACTCGATTCCAGGACCCCGGGATCATGACCTGAACCAAAATGAGATGTTTCGCAGACTGAGCCCCCAGGAGCCCCTATAAGTAGGTGTTCCTATGCTGGATGCACAAATAGAGGTTATATCCTGCTGCTAAACTGATCCCACTTATTGTCAGGCTATACCCTTCGTTGCCTCAATAACGTCATTCTAAAATGAAAACAAATGCAGAATTCAGTCACAAACTATCACTCTTTAATTCATCGTTATGATCTACACACATGGTTAACAATATGTAGTAATGACACATCATCTTGTGTTGTTTTTTGGTTAATATTTAGTTACTTTCTAGCTGAATCCAGTAATTATTGCTGTGAAAAAATAGGCCTGACCAACATAACGTATTTTTTAGCAACAACTTTGCTTCATATGCAGTTCTACGTACTAGTCCCTTAAGAAAAAAAAAAAAAACCATTGCTTCTTGTCATAAAATTCGGCATTTAGAATTCCCAGATGATGTCACAATCCTACATATGTTTCTTACATTTTTATAATAGGCCATTAAGCAAAAAATATAAATTAATGTCTAAACTGTGTGGTTAGACATTCTTGATAGATGTTTTTCCTAGTCAGGGATTTCTGATGCAAACTCTAAACTTTCATCAGATTTTAGCAATGGCATATATACAGTGTGAGAAATTGCAAGTTGACTAAGGAATTAAAAATCACTGAAGACTTCCATTCATCCACTATTCTACAGAGTGTGAAACTTCACATGCCTACAATAGTTTTTCTACTAGTAAAGGGTTTTTTTCCATGCATATTACAATGAGTAAGCTCCAGCATCAATTTTTCTGTTTTTCTCCTTGAGCAACCTCATTCTGTAAAGATTTTCCTGTGTAATTTCCCATTCTAGGGAGATTAGATTATCATTCAGACTGAATTTTCTTGTACACTCTACAACCACAGATCAGCTAATGTCTCTTCCTCCTTGATGTTAAATACAGGGTTCCTCCAAATGGAGTTCACTCATGTTGTGTAAGGATAAATTTAAAATGAAGGCATTTCCATAATGAATATGGCCATAAATTTCCCCCACTTATGAGTTCTCGGATTTGTTTTAGATTAGAGCTGTGGCTGAAGGCTCTTCCATATTTTTCAGTAGATTTCGAGTGAGTTCTCTCCTGTCTTCAAAGGCAAGAGCTCGTAACAAAGGCTTTTCCACAGAGAGGACATTTATATGGGTTCTCTCCAGTATGAGTTCTCTCAAGTTCTTTAGAGCTTTCAACAAAGGCTTTTCCACATAAAGGACATTTGTATGGGCTCTCTCCACTATGAGTTCTCTCATGTTCTCTAAGATTAGAGCTTGTAACAAAGGCTTTTCCACATAAAGGACATTTATATGGTTTCTCTCCAGTGTGGGTTCTCTCATGTTTTCTAAGACAAGAGCTTGTAACAAAGCCTTTCCCACAAAGAGGACACTTATATGGTTTCTCTCCAGTGTGAGTTCTCTCATGTTCTCGAAGACAAGAACTCGTAACAAAGGCTTTTCCACACAGATGACATTTATAAGGTTTCTCTCCAGTATGAGTTCTCTCATGTTCTCGAAGATTAGAGCTTGTAACAAAGGCTTTTTCACATAGAGGACATTTATACGGTTTCTCTCCAGTGTGAGTTCTCTCATGCTCTCTAAGATTAGAGCTTGTAACAAAGGCTTTTCCACAAAGAAGACATTTATATGGTTTCTCTCCAGTGTGGGTTCTCTCATGTTTTTTAAGACAAGAGCTTGTAATAAAGGCTTTTCCACAAAGACGACATTTATACGGTTTCTCGCCAGTGTGAGTTCTCTCATGTTGTCTAAAACAAGAGCTTTGAACAAAGGCTTTTCCACATAGATGACATTTATATGGTTTCTCTCCAGTGTGAGTTCTCTCGTGTTCTCTAAGATTAGAGCTTGTAACAAAGGCTTTTCCACAAAGAAGACATTTATATGGTTTCTCTCCAGTGTGAGTTCTCTCGTGTTGTTTAAGATAAGAACTTTGAACAAAGGCTTTCCCACACAGATGACATTCATAAGGCTTCTGTCCAGAATGAATATGCTTATGTCTAGTTAAAGATGAAAAATACCTGAAGTGACTCCCACACTGATTACAGACAAATGGATTCTCTCCTGTGTGAGTTATCTTATGGGAACGAAGATGTGAGTTTCGACTGAAGTTTTTCCCACACTCATCACATTTATAGGGTTTCTCTCCTGTGTGAATTCTCTGGTGTATGCAAAGCTTCCTTCTATTATGGAAGCATTTATCACATTGATTACATTTATAAGGTTTTGCTTCCATGAAAGTTTTCTGATGTCTATAAAGGTCGCTTCTATGACCGAAATGTTTTCCACACTCGCTCCATTTATAGGGTCTCTGTCCAGTGTGAGTTAGGACATGTTGAGTCAATGTGTAGGTCTGACTGAAAACTTCATCATACCCAATATGTTCAAAGGGGTTTTCTCCTGGTTGGTATTTTGGCTGTTGGGAAAGAGATGAGACTGTTATAGGATCTCTCAGATGTATTTATCCACTCAGTTCTCTGAATATGAATTCAGGTCTATATAAATTCTAGGCCGGCCATTCAGTGATAATCTCCAATTAAAATCTTCCCCAGGTTACTTACATGCACATGGGGGTATTCAACTCCACATGTACAAACATTTTTACTGTTGTATACTGTGTGGATGGAGGTTTCTGGGGTTTGTCCTGCATAACCTTCCACCCTAACCCGCACGAACGCAGGCAGGCTCAACAATGTTGTGTGTGAGACTCGTGCAGCATGAGTGACCTCGGGAGTCTCGTTAGTGGCCCTCAGCTGGCCTCCAGGTCAGAACGGGCCCTTCTGGTCTGGACGCCAAGAGCCGCAAGTCTTGCCTCCCATCCCCTCCTGCTCCAGGCTGGGCTGGGCCCCCGGAACAGACCCCAGGACAGAGGCAAATACACACAGCCCGAGCTCCTGGAAAAGGCAGAGACGTGATAACACGAAATGCAGCTCACTCCAAACTGCACGGAGGCAGACAAATGTTTAACTCCAGACCCCGCCATCTGCCCTAGAACTATGGCCCCTGTGGGGATGGGAAGTCCCTCCTGAGGGGAGGACGCTCTGCCCAGGCCTCTCCTTCAGGACTGCAGCCGGGCTGTCTCCATGGGACTTCGTCAGCCTCCAAGGCTGGATGTTCTAAGTCCCTGAGCAGATGTGACTCGGCCTTGTTCTCCTTTACTGCTTACTCCTGCCCTCATCTGTGTGTGGATCTCCCTTTTCCTCTTTCAGTTTCTAATAAGATTTTTACAGTATCAATGCAGTGGTTTTTCACACTTTGGAACGGAGAGTTCAGCTGCCCTGAATCTTTTATGTGGAACATAACTGGTGTAGTCGGCAGGACTCGTGACATACCCTTTCTGAGGAAACCTCCACGCTGATGTAGATATTCCTGAGTGGGAGGACCCTCAGTTCTGCTCACTAGCAAAAGAATGGTCTGAGCAGGTCTGTCTTTGTGAACACGGACGGTAATTAAAGTCAGCTGAACCACCGCCACTCAAGACGCTTCAGGAACTGTAACTGGGACAGCTGATGTGTCTGTCATTCCCAGCTCGCTGGGGATGGCGTCTACTAATAGCATACACACAAAGGATCACATCGTGATAAGTACCAGGAGGAAAAACTAAAATTAGAAAAGGAGCAGATTTACAATCTAGAATATCTGTGTATCAACACCAGACTTCTGTTCTTTCTTACCAATCCATACCCATCAGCATGTGGCCAGAAAACCGGCCATATGGATGGCCAGGTAGAAATAAAAGTGAGAAGAGGGACACTATGAAAGTGCAAGTAGCTATGGCTTCTGCTGGTTGTGAGTGGGGCCCTGACCCCTGGGATGGCGACATCTGGGATGACGATGAGAGGGGTACGGACTGCAGTCATGGTGAAAATCAGGCTCTCAGACGGAGCCACCTTAAGCAGCAGGGGCATCACCCAGCAAGCGTGAGAAGAGATACTTTTGAGGACTCTGAGAAAAGAATTCCTCCCAAAGAGATGTTCCAAGTACAAAATGCCGCACTAAACAGTCTTAAAAGAGGTGGATTCTGAACACACTGCAACAGCCAAGGCAATTTCAGAGATTGTACCCGAAGACAGACGGGAGTGAGGGAAACAACTCTGTATCCAGAGAAGTAGGAGATATATAAAAAAGATGCAAGGAACAGGAATGTAGGTTTTGTTGAAGGGAAAAGAAGGTAAATTTTGTCCTGGATGGGACTGGCTGTTTGGAGAAAAATGGCTTGGGACAAAACAGGGATGCAAAGTAAGGTCGTAGAAGGTTTCTGCAGGGAGATCTTTGGAATTTTAAGTATGGTAAGGCCAGAATAAGTAAATGAGCGGATTTTAAAAGTACATGGTGAAGATTAAAATTCTGGTTTTCTCTCTGTTCAAACGACAGTTTCTCTAATTATTGGTTTGTACTTGCTAAGATGTAAATAGTTGTTTTCTTTCTATCTCTCCAGAAGAAAGTTTCTATATTTTGTCCTTATCAGGTCCTAAAGGACCTGTAATCCATTTAGGCATGTGCTTTAAAACTTTCTAGGGTTTTAACAAACTTCCCAAGATTTCAACTGCAGATGAAGTCTTTTTGACCAACAAGTACGTTTCACTCAGTGTGTTAAGTTACGTGGAAAGCAATGTCAAACAAATGACGTTCAGTCTTAGGTTATGTTGCCTGGGTAAATGCCATGAGTATTCTAGAGATCATGTGCGACCCCTAAAGGTTTGACAGAGGTCAAATAAGCCCATGTTATCTCAGCTGCAACCTATCACCAACAGGTGGCACCAAATAACGGCTCATTCAGTGTCACAAAGTCTTCATGGGTAATGCTAAGGCAGCTTTCAAGGTCTCTGGTAACCTGGACCTTTGACGTTTTGCTTGAATGGTAAATTGGGATTAAATCTGTTGCAAGTCTACGTGTTTTCCAAACAGGATCAAGTACTAAAGCACTGATTACTGGAACAGGCTTGCACTTTTGACTTCTCATTGAAGAGAACTTAAGGATATTTGACTCTTTTGAGCTTAACTGATTCATAAATTTTCCATCCAAAGAATTCTGGTGTGACAGATTCACAACTGGTTACTACTCAGCGTTTATTGAAGATGCCTATGGAAAGACACTTGGCAATGTGCCCAAACACTACAATTACTGTTTCCGTACAGATGCTCAGCATGCTTGCCTCCACAGAGCAGACCTTCAGCAAAGCAGCTACCTCACGAGCCCTACCGTGGCAGACGTAGTTGAGCCTGTGACAGACACCGGACTAGCCCAAGAGGCGCACAAGAAAAGCAGACACTTGGGAAGGCAGGCCACTCACAGGTGGGTGCAGGACTGTGGGATGCCCACCACTCGGGATGCCGTAAATGAAACCGTATTAAAGTATCCAACTTATCGGATTTGGCAAAAGCAAGAAATTCCACAACAGTACAAAGGGCCAATGTGGCAGCAAAGACTCTCTGCCCAAATTTGGCAAATGGATTCTGTGGGGCCGTTACCTTGCTTCCGAGGCTGTCAATGCATTTGTGGGGCAGTGATTCCACACTGGGTACTATGCTGGGTATTCAAAAGTCGGCCCATTTGCCCACGCCACCCACAAGAAAACTATCGGGGCGCCTGGGTGGTGGCTCAGTAGTTAAGCAGCTGCCTGCAGCTCAGGTCATGACCCCAGGGTCCTGGGATCAAGCCGTGCACTGGGCTCTCTGTTCAGCAGGGAGCCTGCTTCTCCCTCTCCCACTCCCCTGGCTTGTGTTCTCTCTCTAGCTGCATCTCTCTGTGTCACATAATAAAATCTATTAAAAAAAAAAAAAAAACTATCAAAACCTTAGAGACTGTTCCACTATGATATACGTACTCAAATCCACAATAACGGCTCCCACTTGACAACTAATTCATAAAAGCTTTTGTCCCCTCCTATGACATTGAATGGATTTATCATAATTACCCTACTACCCTCAGGCAGTTGAATTGATGACACTGATAAACAGATTATTTAAACAACAATTTAAAAAATTAAGGGTGGGGACACCTGGGTGGCTCGGTTGGTTAAGCCACTGCCTTCGGCTCACGTCATGATCCCAGGGAGCTGGGATCGAGCCCCACATCAGGCTCCTTGCTCAGCGGGGAGCCTGCTTCTATGTCTCTGCCGGCCTCTCTGCCTACTGGTGCTCTCTGACGAATAAATAAATAAAATCTTTTTTTAAAAAAATTAAGCGTGGCTCTTTATCAAAATGGAAGTTATACCTAATGGAGGCTTTAAAAATCCTCAACAGACCTACTAGGTCTGTATGCCTCAATAGACCTACTAGGCAAAATGAGACTGACTCCTTTAGGGCAGATGAAGGCCTCTAACGTACAAATAAGCCATATGCCAAAACTCTTCTAGCCACTATTAATATGCTAGAATATACAGACGCTAAATTACCTTACAAAGCCACCTGCCAATGCTCTCCCTTCTGCTGAAGTGACTGCTCAAGGAGGGGACACTACAGTAACACTCCTGGGCTCTGATGATAAAACATCATCACGTTTGGGCTCTGTGCTGTCCCGTCACCTGGGCTCCAGCTGAGGCTATCTTCACCAAACCAGGACAACCACTAACGTTGCCCTGCTGGGCCCACTGTTTTTTCCACACAGGACTCGCCTGCTGGCGACATGACAGACACCGAGAGTTACTCCCAGACACGTATCAGCCGTCTTCTTCCCCTCACTGAACAAACTTGTCAAGAAAACTGTAATTTCACTATAGGACTAACAGCCATCACCTTGTCCAATGACGGTGAGTATACATACGTAAAACTGAAAAAGCACACACCCAATGACGTCAGTTTTAAATGAGAATCTGTGCTTGCGACAGTGCTGTTTCCACTACCACCTGTTAATTAACCCAGTCAGTACTTCCCCTAGCTGTTGGCCTGGTTACCCTGTTGAGGAGGGTTCCTAACCGATGCTGTGTGCATCGTCACGTTCACCGTACTATCTATATGTTGCCGGACTTGTGGATACATCAGAAGTGCCTTGCAGCTACATACAGTATCAGAACATGCACAACTCAAGGACCAAATGTACCATATGGATGGAGGTTTCTGGGATTTGTCCTGCATAACCTTCCACCCCAACCCGCACGAACGCAGGCAGGCTCAACAATGTTGTGTGTGAGACTCGTGCAGCATGAGTGACCTCGGGAGTCTCGTTAGTGGCCCTCAGCTGGCCTCCAGGTCAGAACGGGCCCTTCTGGTCTGGACGCCAAGAGCCGCAAGTCTTGTCTCCCGTCCCCTCCTGCTCCAGGCTGGGCTGGGCCCCCGGAACGGACCCCAGGACAGAGGCAAACACACACAGCCTGAGTTCCTGGAAAGGGCAGAGACGTGGTAACACAAAATGCAGCTCACTCCAAACTGCACGGAGGCAGACAAATGTTTAACTCCAGACCCCGTCATCTGCCCTACAACTACGGCCCCTGTGGGGATGGGAAGTCCCTCCTGAGGGGAGGACGCTCTGCCCAGGCCTCTCCTTCGGGACTGCAGCGGGGCTGTCTCCACGGGGCTTCGCTAGCCGCCGAGGCTGGATGTTCCAAGTCCCCGAGTAAATGTGACTCGGCCTTGTTCTCCTTTACTGCTTACTCCTGCCCTCATCTGTGTGGGGATCTCCCTTTTCTTCTTTAGGTTCCTATTAGATTTTTACAAAATCAATGCAGTGTTTCTTCCCCTTTGAAGTGGAGAGTTCAGCTGCCGTGAATCTTTTGTTATAAAACACCTCGGTAGCATCTTCACTGGAGAGTTGAGTGGTTTTGAAGACATCATGTTTCGTGCAAATAAACCATGTCTACAAAACTATCCTTTTGTGAGAGCCGTTACTGTTTAAATCCAGGCCAATTTCCTCCCCAAACTAAATTTTTGACCATATTCCCTGACAATACGTGATTAACTTATCCGACTCCCAGGTCTGCAACACGGACAGGCACGGTCTGTCCTCAGGAGACTTACTATTATGCTGCAGTCAGATGGGTCCTCCTTGAAGATATCTTGCATAGATATTGTTTCTTCCTTTTTATAGCTGTTTTCTAAGCCTGAAATAATTGAAGACAGGAAGAGATGAACCTAAGAAGTATCTTGAGTAGAGAATTAAAGTGTTGAAAACACACAAGACCCATGTGTGTTTCCAACAGTGACCACTGCACGACCACGTAACATGAAACTGAGGACAATCCTGGTGAATAAACATACACACTTCAGAATAATATCAACTAGAAAAAAAACTCAAAACATGGAGGACATTGCAAAATGGATAGAAGTGAGTTGGGGAAATCAGAGAGGGAGACAAACCATGAGAGACTGTGGACTCTGAGAGACAAACTGAGGGTTTTGGAGGGGAGGGGGGTTGGGCGTTGGGTGACCCGGGTGGTGGGTATCAAGGAGGGCACAGACTGCATGGAGCATAAACAATGAATCTTGGAACATACACATACACACACACACACACACACACACTCTCTAAGTTAAAAAAAATCTCAAAAAAGAAAAATAAATAATGATGGGCTATTGCAGAAAACATGAGTGGAAATCATTACCAAAAAAAAAAAAAAAAAAAAAAAGGAGCGAGAGAGAGAGAAAATCATGACAAAGACCACAAGGTGAAATTTCACCTCCTATGAAGACAGGAACATTCCTTATCTGAGGTCAAATTCAAGTACAGAGCAGTAAGGACAGGGCCTGAGGACTGCGGCAGGCTCCTTGGCCACTCGGTCTTCTGAAGCTCTCATTCGCTCAAGCAAATGTGCACGACATCAGTGAGATCCTGCTCACTCACTCGCTAGACTTTTCGCACAGAGCCCGTGTCCCCAGCTCACCTGGATTCCAGCCTTGGGCAAATCCTCTGTCTTCCCTCCACAGCTCCCCTCCTTGCTCCCACTGGGAAATCACATCTGCTTGGAAGAACTGACAGCCTAGATCAACAGGAGAATGGTACATGAATTTATGGAAGGACCGTGTGCGCCCTGCACAACAGCCCAGAGAACAGCGCCTTCAACACTGGAAACATCGACAATGGTTCTCAGCCTGACCCTGCACCCCGGTCAGTCAAGACCGCTGCTTGCGGTCAAGACCCTAGCTCAAAGGGGTGCAGAACGCTCTGCGTGTACATCCAGAAAGAATGAAATGAATGTTCTCACAGGGCGGCTACCATTATTTCCAAAGGAAGACAATAACACACGCTCCACTAGAATACACCGTGGCCTTTTATGCAGAAAGTGGTACAAGATGTTTGGTTTTCAGCTGTGCTCAAACTTCACCACAGCGCCCAGAGCAGAAAATATGTAAGATATTGATTTATTCATCCAAAAACTATTCACTGTATTCCCAGCATTGTTCTGGGTCTTGGAGAAAGTGCAGTAGAAAGACACACAATTTGAGCCAAGAAGACTACATTCAAATTATTATGTAACATACCTGACAAAATAATTTACAAATTTCATCAAGTCAGAACAGAAGGGCCACAGAGGAGTAAGAATTAGGGCAGAGAGCCGCTGGATTGTGTGGAAGCGGCCCTGCCTACAGGTTTATCAATCAACAGATGAATATGCGAACGGACAGAGGGCAGCGGACTCACCCACGGACACCAGGTGAGTGATATTCTCCAGCATCACATCAATGTACAGCTTCCTCTGCGACCTGTCCATCAGGGTCCACTCCTCCTGGGTTAAGTCTATGGCTACATCTTTGAAGGTCACGGACTCCTAGAACATCACAGACAGTGTGTTTCAGCAGGCCCGTGCTCAGTAATGCACAGGAGACAACTGTCGACGGGACACTGACGGCAAAAGGGGAGCGGTGTGGACAGGAGGTCAAACTCCATGTGTGGCTCAAATCCCACGTGCTCCCATGCTGATCTGCCTGTGCCTTCCTGACACACTGAGAAACAGATACATACAGTAAGCACAGATCGACTTCGTGATCACAGATCTCGATATGAGATCACCCAGTGATTTCCAATAAACTGGTGATTCTGACTAGCTGGTTGGCGATGATCACCTCCATTGAACAGCACTGCGGGGTGCCTGGCTGGCTCAGTGGGAAGCACATGTGACTCTTGATCCCGGGGTCAGGCATGCGAGCCCCGGGCTCACAGAGATCGCAGGAAGGACAACTGTATACAGGCTGGGGCTGCGATTTCTACTGAGCTGAGGTGCAAACGCTTCTCTCACCACCAACAAGGGCCACACGACCTATCGGTCCGTTCCCTACGAACAGGCAGAGACGCATGAAGCCAGGCCCACCACAGACATATAAAACTCACTTGGTCTTTAGAAGAGATCAGAGCAGACAGTATCGTGAGGGGCTCCTGGGGCTGCTCCTCTGGAGGGTGGCCCCACAGGGAAGCCTCTGGCAGCGAGCTCTCCATCCTCAACAGCAGCTGTCCGCGGATCGGTTCTCTGTGGAGTAATCCTGTTTTTCTGTTCAAAGGCAACAGAATCCTCTCAATTAGTTCCGGTCTCTCTTGGTCCTTCAAAAATTGTTTCAGGATTTTACATTTTATTCTAATTTCTACACATACTCTGCCAAATGCACAGCTAATTTTTTAAAACTACTCCCCAGGCACTGTTTTCAGATTTCCAATTTTAACAAAGTTTAATCACAAAGAGGGAAAGTGAGTGAAAGAGAGAAGGGTAGTACAGAGGATTTTAGTCATCTTTGGAAGCTTCCAAACTTCAAGTATATGTTAACCAAACTTTGTAAGTTTAAAATTGAGCGGATAAAATGATTTCTTCTTTCTTCTCTTACACAGACGTTTCTTGAGATCTCTGGAAAACAGCGGGAACACCTGTCCCCTCTGGCACCGACTGTGCCCCTCACCACGTTCCTAGCACTAAGGAGTACACCATTTCCCAACTAAGACCGCACAATGCATAAGAAAAGAAAATCCTGCCCATCTGTCTTCTGCAAGGACACCGTGAACGGAGGATGAGATACATCCGTGTGAATGTGGGGAAGGAGACGACTTCCTGATTGATCCCTGACCAAACGCAAGTATCCGTGGGTCCTGAGAACAGTTAAATAGGGCCCAGATCCCCAATCACAGCCCGATGCGCTGAGAAGTCTCAGGCCAAGAGAAGCCTTCCCATCCATGGGCAGCAGAGCTTCCTTCCAGAGAAAGATCCATCTCTACTCACCTGCAGTCGCATTCTCAAGAATTCCGCCACCCCTCGCCTCCTCTGGAGCTCCAGTCACAGAGAGTACAAGCTGAGCAAGGAAAGAGAAGCCAAGAGACTCCAGTCTTACCCGCCATTCCCAGACACCCTGATCGTGAACCCCGGAGACCCCTCATGCAACCCCGACTCCCCCTACAAGAGCATGCCACGGGCCCTCACAGCACTGGGGGGCTCTCACATCTGCCTGGAGCAAACGTGAGAAGGCTTTGGCTACCACTGCTAGTAAGTAAAATATGAATATTCTTTTCTATTTTCAGACAAGGGAGTGAATATCACTCAATGTATAAGTTAACCAGCAAGTTCTTTTTTTGTTTTTTGAAGGTTTTTTTTTAAAGATTTTATTTTAGAGAGAAAAACAGCAGGACCAGGAGGGACAGAGAGAGACCACCCCATGTTGAACATGGAACCCGACCCAGGGCTCGATCCCAGGACTGTGAGATCAGGATCTAGCCAGAAACCAACTGCACCACCCAGGCACCCCACAGACAAGGAAATGAAAATCAGTGAGTTTATAAATTAACCAGCAAGTTTTTCATGGGGTTATTAATTCCTTTCTTGATCCCCAAACCTAAAAGACCCTGACTTAGAAAATGTAGAATGCAGGCATCGTATGAGGAAATTTATTTGTTCAATCTAACATTTTAGTAAAGTTGTACCTGTAATACTGTCCTACATTAATCAACAGCACAAACAATACTTTAGCATTTCACAAATCTTATATTTAAAAATATTGTAAACTTGGGGCGCCTGGGTGGCTAAGTGGGTTAAGCCTCTGCCTGCAGCTCAGTCATGATCTCAGGGTCCTGGGATCCAGTCCCGCATTGGGCTCTCTGCTTAGCAGGGAGCCTGCCTCCCCCCGCCTCTGCCTGCCTCTCTGCCTACTTGTGATCTCTCTCTGTCAAAAAAAAAAAAAAAATTGGGGCGCCTGCGTGGCTCAGCTCAGTAGGTTAAGCATCTGCCTTCTTCGGCTCAGGATATGATGCCAGGGTCCTGGGATCGAGCCCCCTATCAGGTTCCCTGCTCCTTGGGGAGCCTGCTTCTCCCTCTGCCTCTATGTGCATGTCTGTCTCTATCTCTCATGAATAAGTAAAATCTTTTTTTAAAAAGTCTCTTATAGAAATAAAAAACATAAAAATATTGTAAACTTTATGGGGCGCCTGGGTGGCTCCGTCGGTTAAGCATCTGCCTTCTGCTCAGGTCATGATCCCAGGGTCCTGGGATCGAGCCCCAGGTCGGGCTCCCTGCTCAGTGGGGAGTCTGCTTCTGCCTCTGCCTCTCCCCCCGCTTCTGCTTTCTCTCAAATAAATAAATAAATTCTTTTTTAAAAATAAATAAACAAGTTTTGGCAAACTGAATTCTTACCAAAATTTTGTTAGTACTTAACTGTATTTCATGGAACAATGATATTATATCACAAACAAAAGTAGACTTAACTCACCTCCTTATACCTAGACTCCAAAAAATAAGGAAGACAAAATAAAAGTTTAATAAATATGACTCTCTGCTTGGAAATTTACATATAGTCCTCAAGGCTTACAAAGACTGCTGGCTACAGACTGAGTGCCCCCGCCCCTCCGCCCCACACAAATCCACTCCTCAAAGCCCAGCTACCCAACGCAGTGGCGCCTGGAGGTGGTTTAGAGGTAGTCATGACAGCAGGCCCCCCAGGAAGGAACGGAGGACATTACTAGAGGGACACACCAGAGCTCTCTGCCACACTGGGACTCAGTGAGCGCCAGGCTTCTCCAAGCCCAGAACTCGGCCGTCACCAAGGCCCCAATCTGCTGACACCTTGGTCTTGGGAGTTTCCAGACTCCAGAATAAAATAAATGTGTGCTTTTACACGAGCTGTAAGCCACCTCGTCTGAGGCCTTTGTTACCAGCAGCCCAGAATGACTAGAACACGAACTTCTGGAACAAATGACACGAACGTTGTTTGCTATTCCAGAAAGCTTTAGTAGTGTGACAAACTTACACGGCTAAAGACTGACACAGCTAGCACTCGAAGTGGTCTCCTTCCCCAACTCCGATTTCTGCACACGGTCCTCTTCGGGGGTACAAGCCACCCCCAGGTCTGGGCAGGAACGCGTGTCAGATCGTGAACCAGAAACCCCTGTGGCAATCCCTGCCGGCCCTCCCTTCAGCAGCTGCTCAGAATCACTCCTCCTACCTGCGGGCCCCTGTAGTCTACCAGCCCTTAATCCCATCACCTCTACTGCCCACTTTGATCCCCAGGTACCCCCTTCCACATGCATCCACGGCAAAATAATGCAGTTTTGTTCCAAATGCGCAAGCAAGCCCTGTCCAGTGCCTGCTTACGTGGCTTGTGCTCTGAAATATCGGAGATTGAGACTCCCACTTGGTTAGTTCTGCCTCACCTCCCTGATCCAGCCATTTCTTCCACCTGGTTAATGACCAACACCCAGTAACAGACAATAGTCTTATTTCTCAAAATCCAAACATTCAAATACACAGTCTTTTTTTCACACCAGTAACTAATTCTCTGGCAGCGACCGGGTGTCCTGACACTCTCTTCCTGGAGTCCACTTCAGATCCCACAAAGCCCCCCTCTACTCCAGATGTCAGCCCAGCCACAAACGTAGCGCTGGCCGACTCACACTTCTGCGGGGCGGACCGCAGGCTCAGGAGTTCCCACAACCCCCAACTGAGGTTTGATAATTTTCTAGAATGGCTCTAGAATCTAGGAAAAACTTCACTTGGGCTTACTGGTCTGTTATAAAGGACAAAAATGAGTCGTCAGATGAAGAGGTACATGGGGGAGGTCCCAGAGGGTCCCCAGTGCATTATCCCTGTCTGAGGTGGGGTGCATTACCGTCCAGCAGGTGGAGGCTTTCACCAACCTGGAGAGTCTCCAAACCTGGCTGGCTAAGAGTTTCTAGAGTTCAACCTCCAGCAAGCTCTCCCATCCCAGAGGCCACCAGGTGGGCTGCTATCATCTACAAGCACAAATTTATTCTTAACACTCTCCAGCTTCAATTTCTTTCACGCTTCCTCACTGGCCCTCTCCTGCCTGCTGCCCCAGCCCGTCCACCCGGCTCCCCTGACTGCCGTCTGCTCCCAGTTCCTGGGGCACAAAAGGTTTTGCTTGTCTCAGCAATTTTACACAACTTCTGTTCCCATGAAAATACAAGTCTCTCAAATTACTCATACCTCCATGAACATTCCTAAGACTTTGCACAAATAAATTTTTTTAAAGATTTTATTTATTCATTTTGGGGGGGGGTGAGGGGAGAGCACAAGCAGAGGGAAAAGCAGGTTCCCCACTGAGCAGGGAACCCAACACGGGACTCGATCCCAGGACCCCAGGATCATGACTTGAGTCAAAGGCAGACGCTTAACCAACTGAGCTACCCAGGTGCCCCTGCTCAAAGAAATTAACTAAAATATCTGTATTTTACACAAGCGTTTTCCTAAAGGATATAACATCCTTTAGGATTATGTACACAGCTTTTTAAATTTCTTTAAATTATCTTTCCTAAATTAGCCTTTAAACAGCACACAGTCTGACAATCTATCCTTCTTATTCTCTAGTAGAACTACTGTCTGGCACAAGCCTTGTTCCGAGTCCCCTCCTGCACACACCTCTCTGCCGGAGAGGTCATCCCTGCCGCAAGAACACTGCAGTGTGACTTAGCGGGCAAGACCGCGGCACAGGAGAGAACCCTGGAGACTAAGCACTTCATTACCCTAAATGCTTGCTATAAAAAGAACACTCACTTTTGAGAGTTAGTATTGATTCGCTTTTATATTTGATATAAATTCACTCAAAAGAAAACAAATCATTCTTTCTGGAATCAAATGCCCGTGCCTAAATGAAAATATACTGCCTGATAATTTTTTTCATTAATAATTTATTCTTTTATATGTTAAGGTAGGTCCTAAGGCTTACCAACTTTATCGTATTATTAAAAAATATTTGAAACAAATCCTATTTATGGGAAAATCAACACTGAAAGTATAAATTATTCTTGGAACCAATAGTATTTTGAAGCACGTCAACTATTACAGTCACTAGGGTTTCAACAAAACCTGACTTGAAATGGGTGCTGGATGGTCCTTCTCTCTTCCCAGGGGCTAATGGAAGAGCAGAGTCTGCACAAAGCCTTCATGTGCCTGCATGGAGATGACCAGGAGCGGGTGCTGAGGGCAACTCCCCGGGCCCAGAAGGATACGACGTCTCTGCCCCAAGGTCTTAACTATAGGCACACCTTGCAGACAGTTTTTTACAAAGGTGTGGCGACGCAATGTTGACCAGCAGCATTTGCTCACTTTGTTATCTCTGTGTCACAGTCTGGTAATCCTCACAATGTTTCAAATAGTGTCGCTATCATATTTGTTACTGTGATCTTGATGATACTGTGTGATGTGATGTGATCTTGGTGATGCGTGTGTTTGACGACACTATTGCACTTGTTCTGGGGTGCTGTGAGCTGTGCCGGTATCAGATGGCTCACTTAATGCTGCAGGGAGCCTGGGGGCTCCGTCGATGAGGCGTCTGCCTTCAGCTTAAAATAAAAAAACCACTGTTGTGTAAGTTCTGACTGCTCCACTCAGCTGTCCCCCCTCTCCCTCTCCTTGGGCCTCTATTCCATGAGACACAACAAGATCGATCTTAGGCTGATCAATAACCCTACACTGGCCCACATCTCTCACCACATCAAAAGCTAGAAATGATTAAATGCAGTGGGAAAGGCCTCCTGTGCCCAACCGTTAGCCATGTTGTGAATACAAAGGAGTTGTTTTTGAAGGCAATTAAAGGCACTAGTCCAGTGAACACAAGAATAACAAAGTGAAGTGAAACAAACTTATCGCTGATATGGAGAAAGCCTGAGTTGTATGGACGGAACACACTCCCCTAAGCCAAAGCCTGACCCAGAACAAGGCCCGAATTCTCAGTTCTGTGAAGGCCGAGGCAGGCGGGGACTCTGCAGAGGGAAAGTCTGAAGCCTGTGGAGGTTGGCTGCTGGGACAAAGGGAAACAGCCGTCGCCCTGACACGAAGGACAAGGTGAGGCCACAGGTGCCCACGGAGATGCTGCAGCAAGTCATCCAGAAGATCCAGCTCAGAGAACTCAGGAAGGCGGCTGCACTCAACAACGGACTGCCAGTGTAGACCCAACAGCCTTCTGTCGGGAGACAATGATGTCTAGAACTTTCACACCCACAGACAAGTCAACACCCGGCTTCAAAGCTGCGAAGGACAGGCTGGGTCCCCTGTGAGGGGCTGATGCAACCGGTGACTCTGAGTGGAAGCCAGTGCCCACGTCCCATTCTGAAAATCCTAGGCTTCAGCATCCTGCTCAATCTACTCTGCCTGGGCCCTACAAATGGAACAACACGGCCTGGATGACGGTACATCTGTCTAAAACACGGTTTACTGAATACTGTAAATCACCATCAAGGAACTACTGCTCAGAAAAAACATTCCTTTCAAAATATGACTGCTCATGGACAATGCACGTGGTCACCCAAGAGCTCTGATGGAGACAGACAATGAGATTAATGTGGTTTTCATGCCTAACACAGCATCCATTCTGCAAAACGGCAGGGGAAATGCGGACACAGACATGGGCTCAAGACACAGAACTCTGATAAATTATAGGGGGGAAAAGTTTACGAGGATCTCTATAGGGAAAAAAAAAAAATCCAGAAACAGTAAAGTTCCCCCACCCCCTTTAAATTATAAGCTCAGACCGCCTGGTGGCTCAGGCGGAAGTGTCTGCCTTAAGATCTCAGGGTTCTGGAATGGAGCCCCCCCACCTGCCAACGCCATCAGGCTCCCTACTCAGTGGGGAGTCTGCTTCTCCCTCTGCCTCTGACCCTACCTCCCATCTGTGCTCTCTCATTCTCTGTCTCAAATAAATTAATAAAACCTTTTAAATAATAATAAAAAAAAACTGTAGGCACAGTTATAAATATGAAAGAGTTGAAAAAGCATTTGTTGTTAGGGAAGAAAGGTGTAGTGCTGGAAAAGCAACGATAGTGGAAACTGACAAGTGCTGCTGGCAGTCATTCATGAAGAGGACCAGGGAGACCAGTGCAGAGAAAGAAAGAGCATGTGCAAATGTCCTGAGGTGAGGCAAGCCTGAGAGGACCGTGACCTAGCAAGTGGTCTGTGCACTAGAACAGTGAGTCACAGTTACATCCTTCTAGTGACACTTAACAACTGAGGATTCTGATTTTTTTTAATATTTTATGTATTTATTTGACACAAAGAGAGAGATCACAGCAGGCAGATCACTGGGTAAGCAGTGATCATTTCAGACAACAGTAAGAGAATATCAAATCCCTGTGCTCTCCCCCGAAGACACCTACAAAAAAGCCCATGCAAAGGCAAAATTCCCATGATGATGTGAAGAAATTCATAACCTCCATCAGAAATGGTCTAAGAATAATCTCCCTTACAATGAGCACTGCTTCTGCAGGGACGCCTCTTCTCTTGCAGAAGGGATGCAAGGAAACAGACTCCTCTGTTTCCACAAACACAGTGCAGTCTGGTTTGCTCAGACACCCACCTGACGGGCTCCGTTTGTCACAGGGAGCTATGCAACCCATACTGACTCAAGAGGACTCACTCCATCTGATGTGGGGACTCCCAGGCATATACTACTACAAACCTAAACGCTGAGGGTGTGATGGAAAAGGTGTCCCCAAGGCTGGGTGGGTCACACACAGTTCTATCCCTTGACACCTACGTAAGCAGAGAGGGGACGAAGAAAAAGGGAAGGGAGAGTCCAGATGTCAAGAGTACTTGATCACCCATGGCGTAAGGTCCTGGCTCCTGAGTCAGAGTCCACCTCCCAGCAGGTCTGAGAAGGGTAAGCTGAGCCCAGGGGAATGGAGATTTGGAGATTTGGAGACTTGGAGGAGCACTGGGCCCCCCTTCTTTCTAAGGACTCCAGAGGGGCTAGTGTTCTATTGCCTAACAGAAAAATATCTTCCAAATTCTCAATTGATTTGAGCTCAAATATTAGTATTAAATTAAAGTAAAAGTTTTGAGAAAGCCATGGGGCGCCTGGGTGGCTCAGTGGGTGAAGCGCCTGCCTTCGGCTCAGGTCATGATCCTGGGGTCCCGCTCAGCGGGAAGCCTGCTTCTCCCTCTCCCACTTCCCCCCCTACGAGTGTTCTCTCTCGCTGACTCTGCTAAAAAAAAATAATAAAATCTTAATAAAAAAGATTTTTGTGTGAAAGCCAGAAGGGCGTCCTCGCTCATAACCGACTCTGGGAGGCTGTGCCCCGTGAACAGATGCGATCCGGAATCGCCCGATTCCAACCCGCGCAAGCGCCGGTGTTTCCGAAGAAGCCATGGAAGAGGAGATGCTCACTTCCATTTTCACGCCGAAGGCTACCAAGGCCGTACATGAAACTACTGAAATCTGAATCCACCCTGACTACTGCTTGTCCACGCTCACGGGACACCTCCCTACAGTGCAGGCTCGCCAGGGGCAGCTGCGCGGCGAGCGCGGACCCCGCGGAGGAGCGGGCGCCCCGGGACCTGACCTTGCACGTGGACGCGACTCCACAACTCCGCGGCGGGGAGGGCGCCCGCACCCCGGCCGCGCCGCAGCCAATGAGGAGCCACCACACTTCAAACTGCCGGTTTCCTCCAATGGACTTTTCGTTCACAGCGACCTTCCCAACTTGCCCCTTGCCTCCCGAAAACCCCGGCCTCTCCTTTGTTCCCTGCTGGCCCGAGGCCCCGGACCCGGCGCGGCCTCACACGCCCCAACGCTCCCCGCTGGGAACGGCCGGCGGCCCACTTCCCGGTTAACAATGGGGAACAATGAGCATCCGAGCCGACTGTCCTCGGATGCCGAGAAATTGGTCTTTCACTAACGAAGAGCAAAACCCACGCACTTCCGACACGGTCCCCCCCGAACGGGAACCAGACCCCGACCGCAGCATCCCCACTTCGCCACACAAAACACTCCGAGAGCCCCGCCGACCCCCGCCGCCGCCCAAAGGCCGCCCCCGCCGGGTCCCCGCGCCCCGCCGGCCCAGACAACGGGGCCGCGCTCACACCTGTCACCCCAACCGGGGCGCGTCTGCGCACGCGGGGCACGAGGCCGCGCGCCTCCCGGTCTCACCTGGAAGTGCCCCCAACAGCTCCCGGGCGCAGGGGAGCGGCGGCCGGCTCCCGCGGACACCGAGCAGCCGCCAACCGACCCGAGCTGCCAGTCGGCCGGCGCGCGCCACCGACCGTGGGGACGACCGCAAAGTCTGCGGCCGCCTCTTCCTACCTCCGGACGCACCCGGCCCCGGCCCCGCCCCACGCCGGCCGCGCCCCGGCCCCGCCCCACGCCAGCGGCGTCCCGGCTCGCCCCACGCCGGCGTCCCGGCCCCGCCCCACGCCGGCCGCGGCCTCGCTCCTCCGCCTACGTCGTGGCCCGGCTGCGCGCTCGCTCTCCCCAAGCCCCGCCCCACGCTGGCCGCGACCCCCGCCCCTCCGCCGACGTTCCGGCCCGGCTCCGCGCTCGCCTTCCCTGGGCCCCGCCCTACGCTAACATCGGCCCCACCCCTCCTCCGATGTCCCGACTGCGCTCCGCGGTCGCCCTCCCCTAGCCCCGCCCCTCCGCTGACGTCCTGTCCCCGCTCACAGCTCGCCCTCCCCGGGCCTCGCCTCACGCTGCCCGCACCCCGGACGCGGCCCCGCCCCTCCGCTGACGTCCCGTCCCGGCTTCGCGCTCGCCGACTCCAGGCTCCTCCCCACGCCGACCGCACCCCGGACCCGGCCACGCCCCTCAGCTGACGTCCCGTCCCCGCTTTCCGATTACCCTCCCCAGGCCCCGCCCCACGCCGGCCGCGTACCGGCCCCGGCCCCGCCCCGCCGCTCTGTCCCGCGTCGGCTCCGATATCGCCCTCTCCAGGCCCCGCCCCACGTTGGTCGCGCCCGCGCACTGGCCCCGTCCCACGCTGGCCACGCCACTCTCTAGCCCGGTCCCGCCATCGGACCCCACCTCCACAAGCCCCGCCCCCAGAAGGCTCCGCCCCAATTCGTAATTTCCTGGCGCCAGAACTTTTCTTGGCGCGAAGGACCCCCTGCGGTGGTGGGTGGGCGTTGGTGTTTGTGGTTCAAAGCCGCGCTCCGCCGCCGTGTCCCCGCCCGGTCCTCCCGGACGCCGCGGGCCCCGTCCCTGTCCGCGCGGAGCTCCGCGGCGCCCTAAGACGCCCCGAGGCTGGGCTCTCGGGCGCTGGGGCCGAGCCAGTGTCTGTGCGGCCGGAGTGGCTCCGAGGCCTGCACGCCCGGCCTTCCCTGCGGCCCCGCCCCGCGCCGCGTCCTCACTGGGGACGCGGGTCCCGGTTCTGCGCGCCGCCCCCCCCCCCGCAGCCCGCCGGCTCCCGGGCCGTCCCGCACCCCCAGCCCCAGCCCCGGCCCCGGGATTCTGCCCACCGCGGTCCGGTCCTCGCCGGACACCCGCCTCCCCACGGCCGTCCCCCCGCGGCCGGGTCCTGCGTGTGGCTCCCGGGCCGCCCGTCCGCAGCCTCCGCCGGCGGGGGCACGACCCCGCCCGCGGACGCCGCGTGCTGCGGGGCCCCCAGACCCGGCCCCCGGCCGTACCTGCCCGCGCGATCCCGCCGCGGAGTCAGCGGCTGGGCGGCCGGCGTCCTCGCTCCATCTCCGCGCGCCGAGTGGGCGGGGAGACGAGGCGAGCGGCCCAGCGGGAGAGCCGGGGAGACGCGAGAGAGGCCGAGCGAGGAGGAAAGTGGGAGGTGCTACGGGCTGGAGCCGCGGCCCGGGGCGAGGGCCCTGGGCGAGCCGCGGCGGCCCCGCGGGGAGGGAGGAGGGGCGGCCGCGGGAGGACGCGGGCGTCGTGCGGCTCCGAGTCTCCGCATCACTTTCCCTTTTCAGCGGCTTGTGCGGGGCCGGCGGGGAGGCCTCGGCGCTTTCCCTGCCGCGCTCCGTGTCGGAAACACTAGTGCTCGCCCGTGACGTCGCACCGTGTCGTGGGCCCCGCGGGAGCTCGGAGCTTCGTATCAGCGGCCGGGCGGGCCAGTCGGTGCGGCGTGCGGGGCCCTTCCCGCGTGCGTCCGCGCGTGACTCGGCGGCTCCGACCGACTGCGTGTTTGCTTCACGTTTCTTTGTCCTTTTTCCACACACGTTGAGGGATGGGCCGGGCTGTCCGGCCGCTCTTGCTCCGGCCCTCGGGGGGACACGTGCATCTCGTTCCCGGGTTCTGCTGAGGACGAGGCGGTCTCCCCGGGGTCTCCCCGGGGTCTCGGGGCGCGCGGCACCTCCGCGGCCCCCAGGCCGACACCAGCCTCCCGCGCGTACAGGGCAGGCTCCCCCTGGGCAGCGGCGTCCCCCGGCTCCTGAGCTGACCGAGGCAGCTCTGCAGGGGGTGGGGAACCATGGACACATGGACGCCCACTCCGGCCTTCCCGGCAGACGCCGGTGGTCGTGGGTCTCGTGCCCGCTGAGAACATTTCAAGAGACTCGGGCAGAGCCGGCCAAGTCCGCGGTTGGTCCGCGGGGACGAAGGTGCTGCCCGGCTTGACTGAGGCTTTGGCGCGTGTCTCCAGTGGGCCGGACGCCCTGTCCATTGTTTTCACTTCTCCCGTTTCCCACTAGAAAAGCTAAAATAGAGGATCTAATGGACTTGGAGAGACAGTAAGAGTGAAAGCGAGTGAACCGATTCCGCATTTTGGTAGTGGAGTTTAATTACAATACACTCCATACGTGATCCATTTTTCCTCTTCAAATGTTTTTTTCATATGGTCCAGTTGCAATGGCCTTGTTTCGGTATTTTTAGAATGGAAATAAAAATACGAAGTTGATAAACTTTCAAGAAATGATATCTAGGGGCGCCTGGGTGGCTCAGTGGGTTGAAGCCTCTGCCTTCAGCTCGGGTCATGATCCCAGGGCTGGGACCTGGGATCGAGCCCCACATCGGGCTCTCTGCTCAGTGGGGAGCCTGTTTCTCTCTCTCTTCCTGCCTCTCCAACTACTTGTGATCTCTGTCAAATTAATTAATTAAAATCTTTTAAAAAATGATATCTATGAAGTGTGCACTATGGGTGAGATATGAAAGACCCGCAGGACAAACTTCTTAGGTTCATAATATGTAAGGACTCACGGAAACTTCATTCATATCTTATTTACCATCATGCATTAGAAACTTGTTTGGGGGCAGCAAGAACTCACTTTCATAGGGTTCATGGTTTTTTGTGTTTTTTTTCCCATTTTATTTATTTTAGGGTTCATGGTTTTTGTCAGCTACGTCAAGTGAGGCACCGAAACTATCAAACTTAATGTAGGGCGCCTGCGGGCTCAGTTGGTGAGGTGTCTTCCTTTGGTTCAGGTCATGATCTCGGGGTCCTGAATCAGTCCTACCTTAGGCTCCCTGCTTGGCGAGGAGCCTATTTCTCCCTTTGCCTGCCTCTCTCCCTGCTTGTGCGCACTCTCTCGCTCTCTTTCTCTGTCAAATAAATAAAATATTTTTTAAAATTTAATGTAAAAGACTACTTGCATGGATTTTGTTTACTTGAGATCTGGTTTCCAAATGACACATTTTATGTCTAGTATAAGTCTTGTTTATATCAAGAAGGACATCTAGAACTCATGGTCCTGTATTTCTGGTGTAATCCAACTCATTCCTTGGAACGATATTAGATTACTATTTACATGTGCTTATTGTTCCAGAACACTGAAAATAGATATTAGCAAAATATGACAGGACATGAATACTCATCTGGAAAACAATCTGTCATTCAGAAGCAGTTCCTATTTTGGTTCCTATAGATGTGTTTGTGTATATGTTTTCCAGGGAACCTGGACTTGGGATCCCTTTTTTCCTCTGTCCAAAGCCCTGCCTGCAGCAAACATTAGGCCTCAGCCCTGTGTCAGTGCTGACTGCCTTGCTGCCCTTTCTGCTTGCTAACCTCATGTCTGGATTTGTGCTCTTTGTCTACGGCATTTGAGGGACCATGAGAGCAGTCCCTGGGCATCCTCCTCAGTATTCCCCAGCCATTAGGGGAAGCCTTGGGGTGTCCTCACTGACTCCCAGGTTCTGGGATGTACTTAGAAGATTCTGGGGACACCTGGGCAGCTCCGGTCATGATCTCAGGGTCCTGGGATCAAGTCCTGCATCAGGCTCCCTGCTCAGCAAAGAGGCTGCTTCTCCCTCTGCTGATCCCGATCCCCCCCGACCGTGCTCTCTCACTCTCTCACTTTCCCTCTCTCTCTCTGACAAATAAATAAAATCTTTATTTTTTTTAAAGAAAGGACTTTTTTTTAAAGATTTTATTTATTTATTTGATAGAGATCACATTTATTTATTGGATAGAGGCAGAAAGGCAGGGGGAAGCAGACTCCCTGCCGAGCAGAGAACCTGATGCGGTGCTCTATCCCAGGACCCTGGAATCATGACCTGAGCCAAAGGCAGAGGCTTTAACCCACTGAGCCACCCAGGCACCCCCAAATAAAATCTTTTAAAAAATAAAATAAAAAAGAAAGAAGGAAAATTCTGCACAGGCTCCGCAGGCGCGGCCTTCTCTCAAGACTTGTCTACTTGCCCCAGTGGTGTTTGGGCAATAGGGGTCTTAGGAGATTTAAATTACCTTGGCGGTCTAAGGATGCCCTCCCAGTACCTCTAAGCAGCCATGAGCCCTTACTGGACCCTGGGTATCTTAGAATGTTTTCCAGGGCTCATTCAGGGCAAGATCCCCTCCTTAAGTCTCCCCTATAGAAATGGTAGTTCTGGGCATCTGGAAAGGGACTTGGAAATTTCCAGGCACTCATGGGGAAACACCATCGAGGGAGGGAGCGCCTGTATGTTTGCATATCTTGGGAATACTTAGTCATCCTGTCCAGTAAATCTGACCCTGATTGGATGGGGAAACATTATTTAATATTTTATAACCACAGCAGTGGTCACTAATTGCAGCAGTAATTATGATAATGCTGATGAACATCAATAATAATGATGATGATGCTCTTTATGATGATGACAATAATTAAAAACCATCAGAAGAAACCTCAGTAAGCAGGAGAATAGAACACGGGCCTCCCGGAGTAAATGATAAAGTGCCCAGAGCAGGACTTATGGAACAGTGTGAGTCAGAGTCCCAGTTCTGCCCAGACTTGCTTTCTTTCTCACACATCGCAGGCCATGTTCCAGACAGATTGAAGGTGTGTAGCAGCCCTACAGGGACCAAGTCTGTTGGCAGTACTTTCCCAACAGCATTTACTCACTTTGTGTCTCTGTGTCACATCTGGTAATTCCCGCAATGTTTCAAATTTTGTCTTTGGAAGTGGAACCTGAAGATGGGACTGGATTGCTGCATTTTCTTTCTTTCTTTCGTTCGTTCGTTCTTTCTTTTAAACTTATTTATTTGAGAGGGATAGAGTGTGAAAGGGAGAGGGAGAAGCAGACTTCCCACTGAGCAGGGAGCCCAATACGGGGCTTGATCCCAGGACCCTGAGATCATGACTGAGCCCCCCAGATGCTCCTAATTGCTGCATTTTCAGGATCAGATTCTAACAGATGAGAAGCTGCTTCTTGTGGATGAGTAAAGGTGGCTCCCTGAGCAGGACTCTATTCCTGGGAAAGATGCTGTGAAGACTGTTGAAATGATGACAAAGGATTTAGACCATCACATCAACTCAGTTGATAAGGCAGACCCAGGGTCTGAGAGGAACTTTTGGAAGAAGTTCTACTGTGGGCAAAGTTTATCAAACAGTGTCAGAGAAAATCATGAAAAGGAAGAGTCAATCAATGTGGCAAACTTTATTGTCTTATTTTAACAATTGAATTTATAAAATGAGACAAAACCAGAGAGGGAGACAAACCATAAGAGACTCTTAATCTCAGGAAACAAACTGAGGGTTGCTGGAGGGGGGGGTTGGGAGGATGGGGTGGCTGGGAGATGGGTACTGGGGAGGGCGTGTGTTGAACTGAGCGCTGGATGTTGTACAAAACTGATGAATCACAGACCTGTACCCCTGAAACAAATAATACATTATATGTTAATTTAAAAATAATAACAGAAAAATAGTAGTTAAAATACTATATTAAGGGCCATAGTTATAAGTAAGCCGATTGGACAAAAATGTATCTTTGAGTTTTATACACTCTGGTTGGGTTGTTTTCTGGAGGCGAAATACAGATTTTTTTTTCTAACTTTCCAGTAGAAAGGAAACTGTGTTCTCTTTTTTAACTTGTAATCCCAGTCGCTAGGAGTCCTACATTTCTACTAGTAGCCAAGCTGCTGCCCCAGCGGCTGCCACAGGGGAGGTTACAGTCCGAGCCGTTCAAACCATCAGGATGTACTTCTTTTGAAATCATTTTACTGCAATGATTCTTAGGTATCCTCTTTTACAGTTAAAATCAGGAGTTTCAAAAAAGAGCGAATTATGCAAGTGAATACATTTTCCAGTTTGATATGTGAGTGAATGTGGCAAAATTGCAACCGTTCTCTGTTGAGTACTGACAGAGCTGCTGAACACTGGGCCACAGGTTCTGTGAATTTGTCTCCACCAGCCTTTCAACTTCGCCAAGTCTGCAATGCCACAAAATAAAGCTACAAATCAGGGGCGCCTGGGTGGCTCAGTGGGTTAAGCCGCTGCCTTCGGCTCAGGTCATGATCTCAGGGTCCTGGGATCGAGTCCCGCATCGGGCTCTCTGCTCAGCAGCAAGCCTGCTTCCCTCTCTCTCTGCCTGCCTCTCTGCCTACTTGTGATCTCTCTCTGTCAAATAAGTAAATAAAAAATCTTTAAAAAAAAAAAAGCTACAAATTAAGCACTTAGAAATATTTTTTTAAAAAAGTGATTGATTTTAAGGAGAAAGGGGGTGGGTAGCAGGGGAGGGATGAGGAGAGAAGCAGGTTCCCGGCTGAGCGCAGATTTCCAGCATGGGGCTCGATCTCACGACCCTGAGATCATGACCTGAGCTGAAACCCAGTTGGATGCTTCACCCACTGAGTCCCCCAGGCACCCCCGTTGTCTTATTTTAAGAAACCACCATGGCCACCCCACCTTCAGCAGCCGTCAGCACCGAGGCCAGACCCTCCACCAGCAAAGAGGTTAGGACTCGCTGAAAGCTCAGAGGGGAGCATTTATTAGTGATGACTTTTTTTTTTTTTAAGATTTTATTTATTTATTTGACAGACAGAGATCACAAGTAGCAGAGAAGCAGGCAGAGAGAGAGGAGGAAGCAGGCTTCCCACTGAGCAGGGAGCCTGATGCAGGGCTCGATCCCAGGACCCTGGGATCATGACCTGAGCTGAAGGCAGAGGCTTTACCCACTGAGCCACCCAGGCGCCCCTAAGTAATGCTGTTTTTAGTGAAAGGCAGTCCCGTTGGGGGTTTTGACATAATGCTATTGTACACTTAGGAGGCTACAGGATAGGATAAATACAACTTTTCTACACACTGGATAAATGTCCAGGTGGTACAGCAGTCGCGTATGCCACGAACCCCCCACCGTCCCTCACCACCAAACCACCCGGTCTGCTCATCCTAGGCCCAGAGGTGCCAAACCTGTTGGCAAATGGCCACCCAGAGCCACTGGCCTCAGTGATCCAAAGCCAGCAGGCGGACACAGGCTGGTCCTCGTCCATCAGCAAAGACTTCACATCTGCTTTCGCCATCCCTTTACCACCATCAAGTGTGTCCCACTCACCTGGCATCAGTCTGTCCTGGAGAAATCTGTATTTTCTGTCCTGAGACCTGCTTTCTAGTTAGTAAGTTACTGAGACCCTTTGATCAAATAACACCAAATATTACGTTGGGACACCAGAAGCCTGATACTTAAGTCCACCTAATGGTCATCCCAAAACTGCATGGAAGTCAGCCACTAAATCCAGGTGAACGTGGTGTCTTTGTAGAGTTAGAATACATCAGCCTGAAAAGCAAATTTCTCCCTTCTTGGAGCTTACCTTCAGATCTCTTCTACAGCCAAAGCATTTCTGTAAGTGGTGAGATAGTAAATATTTTGACCTTTGCAGGTCTTCGGTCTCTGTGACATGTTACTCATTTTTTCCGTAATTGTACGAAAGCAGCCGTCAACCATACACGGACAAACGCGTGTAGTTCGCCTCCAGTGCCCAAGGACATCGAATTTCCTATACAATTTTTATACATCAGGAGTGGGCTTTGGGGCGCCTGGGTGGCTCAGTGGGTTAAGCCTCTGCCTTGGGCTCAGGTCATGATCCCAGGGTCCTGGGATCCAGCCCTGCATGGGCTCCTGCTCAGTGGGGAGCCTGCTTCTCCATCTCCCTCTGCCCCTCCCCCTGCTTGTGCGCTACCTGTCTCTGGCTCTCTCAAATAAATAAATAAAAACCTTAAAAGAAAAAAAGAGTTTCTTTTGCTATTTTTCAAAACTGAGAAATGTAAGACGCCTTTTCACTGGCAGAGGGCAAGACTCAGCAGGTACCGCCGTTAGGCCCCTGCCTTGCCTCATTGTCTCCAGAGCCAGCTCTTCTATCCTCAGCAACGTGATTCAGATCCTCTCCACCCAACCCACTCAACGCGCTTTTCAAGTCTTTTACTGATGCGTTCATTGTGACATCATGTGTCCTGTGTTCAGAACAGAGCTGAATTCAGAAGGAAGACCTCAGCAGTTTCAGCAGCTTGAGCCAAGCGGTTTTCTGGATTTGGTTTTCAGTGGGTGAAGAATTCCTGTGTCCCCCACAGCCCTGGTTCACACCAGTCGTGCACTTCAGCATCTGCGCAGCTTCCGCCCAGATTGGCTGTCCCCGGTGCATTTATTACTAGATTTTTTTTTTGACGGAGTATTTGGCGTGCTTCCGTGCTTGCGGGCAGGCGGAGGCGGGGATCATAGGCAGCCTCTTCTGTCCTCCTCGCTCTGCATGGAGCCTGACACCACCTGCCACACGGCTTAAACCCATGACCCTGAGACCATGACCTGAGCCTAAATCAGGAGTCAGAGGTTTAACCCACTGAGCCAACCAGGCAGCCCTCTGGCTTGATGACTTTTGTATATGATTCCCCGGGGAAATCCTATGATCCGGCTTATTGAAATTGTCAATTCAGAATATAGCCAAGATCCTTCCTGATTATTCGAAGAAAGGTATCTTAGGGCAAAGATTCTGCCTTTCCTTAGCTTGCACACTGCCAATACCCCTGCTGATGAAAATTATAACCCTAGGGAGACAGGAGAGGCAGTGAACAGACTTCTCTAAGCACATGACAAGTTACTAATGTCTGGGCTCATGGGATGCGGGCTCCTAGGTTGACACAAAACACTGTCCCATAGGCCACAGTGACCAGCTGGATGAAGCAAAAACCCAACTCAGAGAAGGGCACGCGTGAGCTTGGCAGGGCACAAGCCCTAGAGGAGAGGTCTGAAAGGTGGGTAGAGGCTCCCACGTTAGTCCCAGACGGGCCCTCTCGTGACAGCTGGCAGATGTCAGGGTCCCGCCAGCTGCATGTAGGAGCCAGACCTGCAGATGCGGTGCCCCAGCTGCACGTGGGGCAGAGGTTCAGTCTGGAGCACAGTCACCCCTCAGCACCTGGCTGCCCTTCCTCCTCCTTGATCTAGGGTCAGTTAGTTGACATCTCTCATCCAGAGGTCATCGACTCATCAGTTGCCTGTAGCGCCCAGTGCTCATTCCATCACATGCCCTCCGTCGTGCCCGTCACCCGTCACCCAGTTGCCCCACCCCATCCCCTCCCCTCCAGCCACCCTCAGTGTGTTCCCTACCATGGAGTCTCTTACGGTTTGTCGCCCTCTCCATTTCGTCTTATTCTTCCTTCCCTCTGGCTGCCCTTCTGCCATCCATTCCCCTCCAACTCTTGGGGCCGGCGTCTTATCTGCATATGAAGCCCAAGGCCCGGGGGTGTTGGCATGTGACGTGGGTGACAAGGACTGGCAGACCCCTTTCCTGGACCTCCCAGAGGACTTAGAACATTAGGAGGCGGCTGGGGCCGGCAAGCTGCCATTTTGTGCCTTCTGGCCAGTGGCAGCCTTTCCTGAGACAACAAGGGGACTCAGGTTCTCTAGCTCAGACTGGATCAGGATCCCCTCCATTCTGCACCTCTGTTTTTGGCAGTGATGGTTCCTGGGTTCTGAGCACAACCAGAACATTTTATTTTTTTTTAAAGATTTTATTTATTTATTTGACAGACAGACATCACAAGTAGGCAGAGAGGCAGGCAGAGAGAGAGGAGGAAGCAGGCTCACACTGAGCAGAGAGCCCAATGCGGGGCTCGATCCCAGGACCCTGGGATCATGACCTGAGTCGAAGGCAGAGGCTTTAACCCACTGAGCCACCCAGGCGCCCCCAGCCAGAACATTTCAAAGACCCTTGGACAGTCACTAAAGTTTCCTCCAGCATTTCCATGAAGTCAGTATGTTTTCTGAGCCCCCAATTGGCTTAGATATATTTTTGGCGACTCTTCTTGGCTAAGCATGATCTCTGGGTATTACAGCTCAACTGGAGAGGATGCTGGGCCCCCAAGGGAGCAGATTAATTTTTCTAGAGTAACAGGCAAGCCAAAGGCATCCTTCCTGGTGCCAGCACCTGGGCAGAATGCCTCAGGATTTCAGGAGTCCTCCTACTAGAGGGAGCGGAGGGTAGAGGCGCGGACCCCCGGCCTAGTGTCTTTATAGGTCATTTGAGGAGCCTTCAGCAGGGCCGCATGGATAAAATACTTGGCGTTTCTCCTATTTTGTTAAATTGAGATATAACGCACATATCAAGTACTCTCCCCTTTTTATTTTTTATTTATTTCTTAGACTTTATTTATTTATTTATTAGACAGACAGAGAGCACAAGCAGGCAGAGAGGCAGGCAGAGGGAGAGGAAGAAGCAGGCTCCCCTACCAAGCAAGGAGCCTGATGTGGACTTGATCCCAGGACGCTGGGATCATGACCTGAGCTGAACACAGCGGCGTAACACACGGAGCCACACGGGCACCCCTCCCCCCTTTTAAAAAAGATTTTATTTGTTTGACGCAGAGAGAGAGAGACAGTGAGCACAAGCAGGGGGGAGAGGCAGGCAGAGGGAGAAGCCCACTCCACATTGAGCATGGGGCCCAACTCAGGCTCGATCCCAGGACTCTGAGATCATGACGAGCTAATAGCAGATGGTGAAGTGACCGAGCCACCCAGGTGCCTCACAAAGGTCATCCTTTAAGAACAGCAATATTGTCTCAATTCAGCACAAGGTACATGACTACATATAATTTTCCTAGGAATTAATGAGTTGGGTTATCAATCAGTTATTTCCTTCCTTCCTTCCTTTCTTTCTTTTTAAAAATTTACTTATTTATTTGAGAGAGGGTGGGGGAGAGAGAAAGCAGGAATGGGGCATGGGGTGTGGGGCTGAGGGCAGCAGAGATGGAGGGAGAAGCAGACTCCCCGCTGAGCAGGGAGCCTGCCCTGGGGCTCAATCCCAGGACCTGAGATCATGACCTGAGCTGAAGGCAGACGCCTCACCTGAGCCACCCAGGTGCCCCTCAATCAGTTATTGTTAAAAAGTTGCACATTGCCTCTTGTATTTCCCATAGAATTGCAGATATATTATTATTGTAGAATTATCACAGGTACTATAATTTTTCATGTGTCCCCACTAATCTTTGAAGTCTTCGAAGGGAGGGTAGATGCGTTTTTTTGAATTTCTGTTTTTGTTTCATAAATGTCTTATCCCATATCCACAGGAGCAAATGCAGCAACTAGTACAAAAGATATTTTCAGTGAAATGTTTGTTTTTTGCTTGGTTGAATGAATAAAAGACAGGTATAGGAGTGGTTCAAGAAGAGCTTATATAGAGCTCCTAGCTGGCTTGGTTGGTTAAGTGACTGCCTCCGGATCAGGTCATGATCCTGGAGTCTTGGGATCAAGTCCCACAGAGGGCTTCTCTGCTAGGCAGGGAGTCTGCTTCCTGACGGTCCCCCTCCCGTGCTTTCTCCCTCTCAAATAGAATCTTAAAAAAAAAAAGGAGCTTACATATTTAAGGACTCATATATTTGAATATGAGCATTATTTGCAAAGTTCTGTCCATTTTCTCTTTCAGCTGCTGGAGAGGAGAGCAGGAAGTGGAAGGGTTTGCATATAAACATTCAAGTTACTTTGAGTAGATTAAAACTATCAATAAAGTGGAAATAATATCTGTTGTGTTTTAATAAATGAGAATTTGAATGTTTATGCAATTTATTAGGGTTGATTATTTTCTGAATCTCAGGATTGGTATAAGTGAATTAAATATACATATATTTTACATTGACTAAGGTAGAACATTCTTGTAAAAACATTAGGAATCTTGAATGTGATCTTTATTTTTTTAAAGATATTTATTTATTTATTTATTTGACAGGGAGAGTGAGAGCCCAAGTGGGGGGTAAGAACAGAGGGAGGGGGAGAAGCAGACTCCTCACTAAGCAGGGAGCCAAATGCAGGGCTGGATCCCAGGACCCTGAAATCATGATCTGAGCCGAAGTCAGATGCTTAACTGAGTGAGCCTCCCAGGTGCCCCAGATCTTTATATATATATATATTTTTTTAATTTTATTTTAAGTCATCTCTACACCCAATGTGCAGCTCCAAGCATGCCTCAAGATAAAAAGAGTTTCATGCTTGGGGCACCTGGCTGGCTCAGTCGGTAGAGTGTATGATCCTTGTCTATAGGCTGTGAGTTCAAGGCCCACACTGGGTGCAGAGATAACTTAAAAAAACAAAATTAAGAAAAAAATCACCTTCTTTACTGACTGAGCCAGCCAGGCACCCAACTGTAATCTTTATTACAATTTAATGCCAAAGTATTTTTCTTTCTTTTTTTTTTTTTTAAGATTTTATTTATTTGACAGACAGAGATCACAAGTAGGCAGAGAGGCAGGCAGAGAGAGAGGAGGAAGCAGGCTTCCCACTGAGCAGGGAGCCCGATGCGGGGCTCGAGCCCAGGACCCTGGGATCATGACCCGAGCTGAAGGCAGAGGCTTTAACCCACTGAGCCACCCCCAAAGTATTTTTCACCTTGAGAAAACATTTATAAAACTAAAAGAGAAATTTATCTAGAGAAAAGTGCGTCAAGAAGATAATCCACCGAGAACCATTTCTAGTATCTGAACGTGTTTCATACGTGTTATCCACACAGGTTGTCTGGGACGTCAGCATATCCTTAACATGCCCCACATAACTCCTGAATTTCCAGGAGCTTACAATTTTTATGATTATTCCAGGAATAGCTGACTTTTTCGTTTTCTTAAGGAAAAGAAGCAACTTTCTCAGTATGACAAAAGCATCTGGGACTTGCTGAGCACGACCCACCTGACGTAGGTGTTGCTGTATGTTTGTCTATACAGCGTGGGAACTACCCAGCGTAATACACCGTTCTCCTGGCCAGCGGTCCGAGAATTCCTGAAGAGTTTTAAAACTTGTGCCATGTCCCCCTTGTCTATGAAAGCTGTGCTTTAGACATCAAACAATGCGTGTTAGTCACGTTACTTAACACTGCTTTGCGTCTGTAGTCAAAATTATGATCTACAATTCCATTTTCTTGCCCAAACTCTGTTATTTTTTTCTAAGTGTAATTAGCATATATTAATTAGCATATAATAATGAGCACAACAGTCAAGAAAGAATTCTTGACATTTTATGGTGCAAAAAGGTGGTCTTATTAAAGCACAGGGACAGGACCAGGGGCAGAACTGAATTGAGCTTGAGGGGAGGCCAACTATGTATTATTATATACGGTTTTCTATCCTATGGAGGCAAAGGTGATGTTAGGGCTCTGGAAATGGAATCTGTAGGTTCTGGGAGGTGTGGCTACTATTAAGATTGTGTTTTTCTTGTGAATCATTAGACTGTTTCAGATCATAGTGGAGTTTCATGTCCTGCATTGCTGTAATTGGTGTGTTTGGATGTGGGGTCCGAGAGCAAAGGGTCAAGAAGGAATTCTTGAGATGTTTTCAGTGCCCAGAAGGTGGTTTTGATGAAGGCAAGCTGAGGACAAAGCAGAAGCTGACCCCCGGAGCTGGCATCTGTGTGACATTCCTCAGGCACTCCCGCCTGCCTGAAAGCTAAGGGAAGGGCCGACACAAATAGTTACCGGATAGAGATCACAACCCCGCAGGACGCAAGTCTCCATCAGCTTACCAACGTCTGTGATTTACAGGACGGAGTTCTGATCGAGAGCCTGACTTCCAGAGACCCACAGCTCCATTTCATGCGGCCCTAACGTCACCCTTCCCTCCGAGTAATGTGGGAAACAGGCAGAGGACTGTAAGTAAAATTAAATGTCCTTATAACCTGCACCCCATTGACAAGTACTTAGAAATACGCAGAGTATAACAATCGTCCAGGAAGCTCCCCACTGTCTCCCCGTTAATGCCCCCCTAAGGAGAAAACCATCCCTGGGTTGAGAACAACCAGGCCTCCAGGAGTTCCTAGGTCCTCGTTAGCATATCAAAGTCCTTTTGGACAACCTCCCTTTGTCCTTCCCTCCCCCAACTCCCAAGTGATCAGTCAGTCCTCAGAAACAGGGGGCATGGGGGAGGGAAAAGCCTCTTTCTGCCCATGGGTTCTGTCCCTGTGCCTTAATAAATAAAACCACCTTTTTGCATGAAAATAAGTCTCCAGAATTTTCTTGGCCATCATTGGCCCAGGACCCCAACCGTCCAAAACCACATCAGTTTCAGTAACGCGTGGGGACAGGGCGCGCGGCCGGAGAGAGCTGCCCGGGCCGGGCGGAGCGGGGCGTTGCGAGGAGCGAGTTGGGGGAGGTAAAGGCCAGGGACGTTTCCAAAAGGACGTGCTGTGCTGAAGAGGACGCAGGGCTCCTGGGGCCCGGCTCTCGTCGAGCGCGGGCTGTTCTCCCTCGGGCGAGGCACCGACACGCAGACCGGGGAGCGTCCTCCGGGAGGGTCCGTCCTCCCCGCCTGCAGCGCCCGGCCCGGGGCGTCAGGCCGTCGGACGGTCACCCGCAGGGTCTCTGCGCTGCACGCCCCGCCAGGACGGTTTCCGCAACAGCGACGTCCGCGCGGACAATGCCACTCCGGCTTCGAACCGTCCGTGCACGTGCTCCCAGCCGCCGCGCGCGCAAGGACACCGCCCCGGGCCGGCGGAACCCGCTTTCCGCACGGCCGTCTGGACGGGCTGGGGCTGGGGCCGCGGCCGGCCGGCCCGGGGGAGCGCCTGCGAGCGACGGCGGAGGCGGACGCGGGGGGGCGGGGGCCGGAGGCCGGGGTCGGCTGAAGCTCCGCGCGCTGGCCCGGAAATTCCACCTCCGCGGGCCGAAGGTCACATTCCCGACCCCCCGCAGGCTCCGCCAGAGCCCGCCTCCCGCCGCCGCGGCTCCGCACGCCCGCCCTCCCCCGTGCCTGCCCGCGCCGCCCGCCCACACCCGCCCGACCCCGCCCGCACCTCCGCAGGCTCTCCGCCGTCCCCGCCCGAGACCCCCCCGCCCACACCCCGGGGGTCCCCGCCCCCGCCCCCGCCCGTGGTCCCCGCGCCCCCCGCGGCACAGGCGCGGCACAGGCCCTCCTCCGTCCCCGCGAGGATCCTTCCGCCCACACCCCGGCCCCCGAACCCCGGCCGCGTCCTCCCGGTCCCGACCCGCCCGCCCGGGGAGACCCATGTCCAGCCCCCTGAGCGGCGGGCGGGGAGGAACGAGTCCCGCTAAAGCGGCCACCGAGAGCGCAACAACTCGCGCGGGGACGCCCCGAAGCGAGGCTTCCCCCCGCGCGCCAGCCTTAGCGGAGACGGGGTAGCTCCCGCCCCGCCCGCAGCGGCCGCCTCCGAAAGCGCATGCGTCCCTCTCGGGCCGGGCCGTGCGGGTTCGCGCGCCGCCTGCCGGCTGCCGGCGGCCGCGCAGGAGCCCTGAGCCCTCCTGTGGTCTGGCGCCCCCTCCTGGTCTCTGTGTGCGAGACGGAACTTCCGGCCTCGGTTTGGCGCGCAGGCGCCCCGCGGTTGTGTATATGTATATGTTATGTATATGTATATGAACCGTGTAAATGTTACATCTCTTGCAAAGGGAATTTAATGCAGTTAATTGTCACGACTTACATGCAAGATTTCCGAGGCTGCCTAGGAACCTTCCTCCCCAGCACTCCTCAAACTCAACACAGTTCAGGACCCCATGGACCTCATTCTGCTTGCTCTGTCTTCTGTGCGTCTGGCGGACGATCTGCCACGACCAGAGTGCTGGACGCAGCAGGAGAGGCAGCGAGGGAGCGCCACGCCTGGGATCGTTCAGCTACCAGCGGCCAACACGGAGGGTTAAGGCTCAGATACTCCGACCCAGCCGTCTGCCCCCCATGACTTGGGTTCTGAACCCACTTCTTTCCGAGGGGGTTGTGCCTTGTGCCCGCTGATGTCTCGGCTCTCTTCCCTGGTCGCCGTGGAGTCTCAGGACTTCTTACAATAGTTGTATACACTTTCAAACTTCTGAGGGCAAGGTTGGTGTTTTCCTGAGGCCCCGCAGGGTATGGGAGCCAGAACAAGCAGTGAGAGCTCTGTCTGATCCCAGACACCACGTCACCCTCTGGGTGTCACCCTCCCCAGGTGTCCTTTGGCCCACCTGCTGAAGCCGGGCCTCTCCATCCTTTGACCAGCGACCAGAACCCCCGTGGCCCAGTGCCAGGGGCTCTTCCTCTCCTGCTCTGCTGGGAAGCTCCAGTCTCCAAGCAGCCTTGCCCTTCTGTGTAATGTCGGGTCTCCTTCCACTTCCCTCCCCTGGCCAAACCTCAGCCTGAGCTCAGTGCCCCCCGCACGCTCCCCGAAAGTCCACGTCCCCTCACTGACGAGCCCACCGGCTCCCAGTGGCCACTGGTGCTGACCCTCAGCGTTCTGCTGGTCCTTTCTCTCGCTTCAGCTGCTAGGTGACAATCTTGACCCCGTGGAAGCAATCACAGCAGGACTCCCGGGGTCCCCCACTCTCACGGGCTTCTGATCCCTTCCCTACTCACCACCCCAGAGGCCTCCAGACTCCACTGTTCACCAAGTGCTGTACTATTCTCTCTTTATCATCATCCCTGTCCACGGGTGCGTGGGTCACTCCACCCAGGAGAACCCTGCCGGCCCTCTGTGGGTCCTGCACACCCTGCCAGCGACTGTCCCATAGACGGGCCATCTGTACTTGGTGTCCACCCCCCCCTTTGCTCTGAATCCGCTGGAATCAGCTGCCCCTCCCACAGACAGGGTCTTGGCCTGGGGACCCCCACATCTGAGTGCGCGGCACAGCCAGCATTTGGCCCGGCCATCTGTCTGTCGTGTGGGGAAATCCCTTATGTCCCTGGTCTTCGGAACACAGCCTTCTTTGTCTTTGTCCTTTGGCAGCTGGCTCTCCCTGGGGCTCCTGGGGCGTCCCCTGACCTTGGGTCTGCGATTCCCACAGCCTCCCCATCCCGTAAAGCGGAGCGCGGGCCTGTGACAGGGTTTCTTCCTGTGCGGACTCATCTTCATCCTGTGAAGGAAACTTGCAAGCCTGTGCAGACCCCCTGAGGCTGGGCAGGGCACCGGCTGCTCCCACCGGACGCCTGACCTCAGCCTCCGATCTCTAGCCTGTGATCCCACAGTGGCAGCAGAAAGGGGCTCTTTAAAAACTGGTCCCGCTGTGTCTCCCCTTGACTCAAACCCTCCCGCGGCTCGGTGTCAGCATCAAAGCGTTAGTCCCAGGAACCACACGGGCCCTCCAGGACCTGGTCCCGACCACCTGCGGGTGCCCTCTGGGGCTAGCAGTCAGTAGGCACCGGGGATGCCCTCTGCACACTTTCCCACGCCTCCCCTCTGCCTGCAGAGTTCTCGCAGAGATGCTGGGTCTGCACCCATGTCCAGGCCTGCCGGCCCTGAGGGGCCGCCAAGAGGTCACCTGCCCCTTCCCAACGTAGGACACTCCCATCACTGCTTTCCTTCACTCGTGGGCACGGAGATTCCCGACACCCTGCACACCTCCTCTCCATAATCCATCCCCTGACCTCAGCCTGGGCCCACGGGGCTGTGCGCAGTTCGCTGGGCCCCGGATCTCCGCCGCACTGAGAGGGACGTGGGGGAACACGGGAGGACAGAGGCCAGCGCGGGGAAGGATGGCACTTGGCTCTGCGGGGGGGACCCTCTGAACAGCCAACCAAGGCTCTCTCCGAAGCCGCCCCTTGGAGGGAAGGAGGCGGCGGTGCTTCTCACCTGCACATGGGGGGCGCATGAGGGGGGTGGGGGGGCTGGGCAGTGACACCCCCAGGACACTCGCGGGGGCTTGCTTGGGGCGGCTGCCACAGCCACGCTGCATTAGCCAGGCCCTGCGGAGAACAAGAACCAGGTGGGCCTCCGTGCATAAGCAGGGAGGTTCCTCCCGAGGGACGAGGGAAGGCTCCACGTGAAGCTGCCCTCCACAGGCCACGGGCCCAGCCAAGCCACTGTGGTCCCCAGCCGGATCCAGAGAGCCTCCAATCGGGAGCCCACATCTGAGGCCTCCTGGGGGACACCCTGCTCCTGCAGGGCAAATCCGGCCGCCCCTGCCCTCCCGTCCTCTGTGGGCCCTTGGTGGTTGTGGGATGCCGGACTCTGTCCTAGTCGCTGGAGCACAGGAGCTGCTTTACTACCCACCCCGCCCCTGCGCTAGGGTCCCTGTCCGTGTCTGCAGAAGAGGACACAACCCGCTGAGTGCCCGGCTCTGGGCGATTAGGCTCACAAGCGTCATCTGTCAGAAACAACACTGGACCCTCTCTCTCCAAAATCTCTGCTTTTCCCGCCTGCGACAGACTCACGCAGGGAACACCGCTTGTTCAAATCAGCCCTCGTGTCCTGAGTGACTCCAGTGAGGCCCTGGCCCGGTGGACACACCCGCTCCCTGCTCTGCCCCTGCACGCCTCTGTCCTCACCGTGCGACGCCTGTCCTCCAACGCCAGGGGCAGCCAGTCCTCCAGGGCCTCGCAGGGACCGTCCCGAGTTCCTCACACCTGCTGCAATGCTGGGACCTGAAGCGGGCTCAGAACGCCCCTGAGCTCGCGGACACCTGGTGTGGCAGTCCTGCGGAAGGACAGGAAGATGCGGTCTGTCCTGTCTGAAGGAATCTGCCCCACGTAGAATCTGCGGCGCAGGATGTCAGGCGTGAGCTGCAGCCCCTGTCCCAGAGGACTTCCACGCACTTGCTTCTGTTTCGGTGTACTTGGTTACATACTCAGCCTTGCGTTCTCTGGGCGTTTTGTTTTAAAGATTTTATTTATTTATTTATTTATTTGTCAGAGAGAAAGAGAGAAGGAGATCACAAGCAGGCAGAGAGGCAGGCAGAGAGATAAGCAGGCTCCCCGCTGAGCAAGGAGCCCTATGGGGGACTTGATCCCAAGACCCTGGGGTCATGTCCTGAGCCGAAGGCAGTGGCTTAAGCAACTGAGCCAGCCAAGCGTCCTGTTTTGTTTTGTTTTTAATGTGTCCTTGATCTCCCCTTACCTCTCAGGTTTGTTGAAATAATCTTACATTTGTGTGTCAAATTATTCAAATTCTCTTAACATTAGGATATTTTTCTTTCGGAAGAATGTGTATTACATCAGGTTAGGCTTTATAATCATATAGAAAACAACTATTACCAAATGAACTCCCAGTAGTGTGGGCTGTTCTCATCACCACTGTCCCTCTGGACTCCGTGTCCCTCCTCCTCACACCCGCGCTGTGCAGGGTCCCGGGGGCAGTGACACATCCACACCCGGACTGTCCTCACCGGATGGCTCAGAAGTCCTCTACTTTCCTGACAAGTGTCCGGATCGTCTTTAGCATTTCTACCACCAGAAAAGATTTCCCTCATTTTTGGTCATTTTCCTGGCATTGTGGGAAGGAAAGGAAGCTAAATCTGTTGGCTTATATGAGGATCTTGAATTTAAGAACCTTCTAAATGGTATCACTGAAAAAATAAAGATGCTTGATGGTCTAGAAACGCTTCCTGTGCTGTTGTAGAAACAGGGCTCTGGAGTGAGTAGTTCACTGCCCGGACAAGCATCCTGTCTTCACGGGAACCACACACATCTGAGAGCCGGGGCCCGCTGGACACTCTGCTGCGCCCTGGGCAGCACATCATAGACTTCCTGGCACCTTATGAAAATGCTGTGATTCAGCAGTTGTGGATCTTACGTAAGAATTGTGAGCGTATTATTTAGGCTCTAATAAACCACTCAGAACAAATTAAACTTCAAATTAATAGGTTTAATTTTTAGGGGCGCCTGGGTGGCTCAGTGGGTTGGAGCCTCTGCCTTCGGCTCAGGTCATGATCCCAGAGTCCTGGGATCAGGCCCCGCATCGGGCTCTCTGCTCCGCGGGGAGCCTGCTTCCTCCTCTCTCTCTGTCTGCCTCTCTGCCTACCTGTGATCTCTGTCTGTCAAATAAATAAAATTTTTTAAAAAACGTTTAATTTTTAAAATTTCAAAAATGTATTCTATTTTTTTTAAAGATTTGTTTACTTGACAGAGAGAGAGATCACAGGTAGGCAGAGAGGCAGGCAGAGAGAGGGAGAAGCAGGCTCCCCGCGGAGCAGAGAGCCCGACGTGGGGCTCAATCCCAGGACCCTGAGATCATGACCTGAGCTGAAGGCAGATGCTTAATCCACTGAGCCACCCAGGCGCCCCTCTGCCTTTTTTTTTTTTTAAAGATTTTATTTATTTGGGAGAGAGAGATAAGGAGAGAGAGCACAAGCAGAGGGAGAAGCAGATTCCCTGCCGAGCAGGGAGCCCGACGCAGGGCTCGATCCCAGGACCTGAGCTGAAGGCAGACACTTCACTGACTGAACCACCCTGGGGCCCAAAAATATTCTACTTTCTAAATTGGTCCAGTGGGTGAAACACAGACACACAGCGGACAAGGGGGAGACAGAGGAGCCACCCCTGACATCCGCACTCAGTATTCACCTGAAACGCAAGCTGCACAGTCACCCCTCCTCCGGCCCTACCTCATCTTCCTGAAACAGCACACACGAGAGACGAGCAGTCGGCTGATGGGAAGCGGGGGACTCCTTCCAAGGGGCTGAGTTCTTACTGAGACTTGGCTGCCTCTTCTGGCTCATCTGTTTCCTTCCCCTTCATGGAGGCCGTGGTGAACTACAGGCCCGGAAAGGACCGAGCCGCACGCGCTATCGGCCCTGCGCAGGGGTGCTCATCCGGATCTTCAGCTCCGGCTCTCACCGCGGGCGTTGGAAGAAGACAGATCAAGTGTGTACTCTGCTCCTCCCCGTCCCGGCCAACCTGGCAGAACCCCCTCCTGGTTTGAGAATCCCACCTCAGCCCCGTCGTCGGCTGCCGCCTGTGGGGACACCGCCTGTGGGCACACTCGTTTGGTTCTGGAACCTTCCCACATTCCGGCCATGGTCCCTGGCCTGCGCGACCCTCCGCATGACTCAGACGGAACACGGGGATCCCTCCTGCCCGTGCTGTCACCGCGGGAGAAGGAACGGCGTGCCCAAACGCAGTGTTGAACCTGTCGGGCAACAACACGTGGTGAACAGATGCCCTGCGGTCTCCGTGAAACATCAGTCCACGCCCCACCAGTTGCACACGTGACTGTGTCCCCTGCACCAGGACACATGGCCCCCCAGTGCAGGGACAGGGGGCATTGATAGCCTGTCCCCTGGTGGGAAGCTGTGCCTGGCTTGGCCCCATGGACTACCTTATGTGGACTCAGAACTATGGTCACCGGATGTCAAAGCCCCGTGAGACGTAGAGCCAGGGGTCAAGCCCTCACCAGACCGCGTCCTCCCTTCTCTGCCCCCACCCTCCAGGGGCACGTCTCCACTGTGGGGTCCAGCCTGCTCTGCCGCTATTTCTGTCTTGACCGCCTTCCCGTCGCCTGGCAGACCGCAAGCACCTTAGAGCCGGGGGGGGGTGGGGGGGGGGGTTTGTCTGCTTCACATCTTAAAGTGACTGAGTGTACAGTTCAGAGCTCCTGACCGTTCCCCCGCTTGTCCCTCGTGACTGTCTTGTGCATGGTCACATGCGCATGGTCACATGCACTGACGTCTGGTGCACGGATTCTACACGCGAGAAAGCAAATGGAGGGCCCACACAAGTTTCGACGCAGGCGGGAGCCACGAATGTAGGTAAAGGAGAGAATATAGGCCTTGTCTTGCCAGTCCCTTGGGCGGCAGGCCGTGTCCCAGGCTGTTTCCTGATGTGGCACCCAGCGGGCCGGCTCAGCTGTGCTGCGGGGGAAGGCAGCTCCTCCAGCGGGTGGGGAACGGGCTCCCAGACAGCCTGCTCTGCACAGGGGCTTTCATACACTTCCAATGAGAAACCCCCTCCCACGACTCCCCCCCAAGGCTGGCAAGTTCCCTGAGGAATGGTAGCTTCCTCCCCTGGACATGGACGCAAGGAGGGATGACAACTCGATTTTGGCAGACGCTTCCAGAAATATCAGAGCCACATTGGCAGCCCTCACTGTGAGTTTATCCTATCCTTACCTACTTTTCCTTCCCTCTTACTTTTTTTTGAATTAGTCAGAGAGAGAGAGAGAGCGAGCACAGGCAGACAGTGGCAGGCAGAGTCAGAGGGAGAAGCAGGCTCCCCGCTGAGCAAGGAGCCCGATGTGGGACTCGATCCCAGGACACTGGGATCATGACCTGAGCCGAAGGCAGCCGCTTAACCAACTGAGCCACCCAGGCGCCCTTCTTCCCTCTTACTTTTTAAAAAAAATTTCATTTTTTTAAGTAAACTCGATGCCCCTCGTGGGGCTTGGGCTCAGCACCCTGAGATCAAGAGGCACCTGCTCTCAGTCCCATTCCTTGACCGCAGGGTGGAAGACCCCCGGCTTCGTGCTCGGGAGGGGCCGTGCTCTGTTCGGGTGGCACCGGGAGCCCCGGCGCCCACAGCAAGGAAGGGTCACGTGCCAGGGGGCGCGCAGGGGGCCGAGGACTGGACGGTGGCGGCCCCCGCTGGCCAGCGCGCAGGGACAGGGGCCACGAGGGCGGCCTCTCTGCTCCGCTTCACGTCCTGGGCCCAAGCAGCCCACCCGACCCCCGCCCGCCGCGTCCGGACCCCGGGAAGGTGGCCTGCACCGCGGCGCCGCGACCTCCGCCACGCGGGGACCCCGACCTTCCTCACGGGTCGGCGAAGGTTCAGAGACAGTAAGGCCTGGAGGGGTCCGCGTCGGTTCTGTGTCCGCGAACCACGGACGGCGACCGCGCCCCGACGGGACCTGCACGCGGCGCGGCCAGGAGCGCCCCGAGCTGCGGTCCCCACGGAGGCCGGCCCGCGCTGACCGCGCCTTCCCCCCGGGAGCAGCACGGCCAGGCCGGCGTCTGGGAGGCGGGGAGCGGGGCTGGGAGATGAGTGGCAAGCGCGGGGGCTTCTCCGCTTCCAGCTCCCGCCGGGCTGTGGGGGCCTGGGGGTGGCGAAGATGGGGTCCCCGGGCCGCACAGGGGCGCAGTCAGCGTCCTTGTGGGTCCGCCAGAGCGGCTCTTCTCCGCCAGGACCCGCGGCAGGCCCCATGCGGGAGCCGGGGGCGGAGCGCACTCGGAGAGCGCCGGGGTCCGCACGTCGGGGCCCCCACATGCGTCAGGCAAGCTCTGGGCCCAAGGTGATGGTCCCGGGAGGTGATGAGGTCGTGCGGCGGCGCCCACAGATAGATTTAGGGTCCTCATGAGCAGAGACACGGGGCGCTCGGGCCTCTCTCCCTCCGCTCTCTGCCCTGTGAGGTCCAGAGAAGGCGTCTGCAAACAGCAGGCCTGCCCGCACTTGGATCTGGGACATGCGGCCTCTGGGACCGTGGGAAAGGGGCTTGTGTAAGCCATCCCGTCCAGCTGGACTAAGACACCTGCCCCTTCGGCCTAGGGGTTTTGGGGAGACAAATAAAGTGTAAAAGCTGAGAAAATCTTTGAGCCAGGTGGGGATAACACCAGCCTGCCCACAAAGGCTGCATTCACAGAAGAGACGATGTCCTCTTACTACTCAGGATGGGGACATGCGGGAATGTCTGGGGATGGCCCCCAACTGATGGCTGCCCGCGAGCCCTGGGGAGGCAGCTGGCCTGGATCCAGAAGTGGGGTCAGTGTAGAAGACGCACAGAACCCCAAGAGTTGTTAAACGATAAAAAGAACGAGAATGTCCGGCTCTCCATTTTTGACACTTTGGGCAGACAGCCGTCCTCTGGGGGCCCCAGGTCAGACAGAACTAGATACCAGCAGCTCCCCTCTCTCCACGGCGACAACCAGAATTCCACAGACCTCGCCCCAGCGTCCAGGCCCCCCGCCACCCCCGGGGCTGTGACTGCAGCTGGTACCCCACTCTGGGGGCAGTAGGAAAGGCAATAGGGGCACTTTGGCAGGAAGTCAGATCTGTCTGTGTCTCTCTGGGAGCTGTGGGCCTGGAGCGGTGGGTGTGGCACCGTGTGGGTGGAGCGTGGGTCTGCCGGTGTCCCTCGGTCCCGCTGTGTGTTTGTGATCGCCGAGCCCACGAGAGCTCAGGGCCACGATAACTCCTGCAGACAGGACTGCGCGTGGTGAGCTCCTGTCATGGCCGGGCCGGTGCTGAGGGTCCTCTGTGCACCTTCCCTTCTGCACCGACATGTGCCAGCCAGCATCGTGCCCGTGTACCCAGGCAGGGACTTCTGTGCAGACGGGTAGAGGTTGTCTCCCCAAAGCACTGAAGGACACAGCCCGGATTCAAGTTCAGGTCTTGTCCTTCCCTGAGGCCCGGGCTGTGACCGGGACCTGCACAGGTCCCTGCTGGCCGAGAGGAAGGAGGAAATGAGCCAGAGCAGGCAGAGAGCCCACGTGGGGGCAGGGGAGGCTCGGGGAGGGCAGGCAGTGGAGGGGAGCCCCCCTCCCAAACAGTGTGATCCAGACGAGCCCGGCAGACTCTCGGACAGGATTCTCATGCGGAGGCCTGCAGACTAGTGGGGGGCGGGGGGCGGGGGGCAGGTAGAGGTCATTCAGTTGTGGGAAAATGTCCATGCGGTTCCTTCTCAAAGCCAGGTGCTTCTCAGTTGTCAGCTGGGGTCCCCCCAGGCAAGTGCTCCTGGCAAAAGAATTCATTTTTCATGCAGACTCCAGGCTTTTCCCAACATTTAAACCTTTCTCCAGCCCTTGGATCATAAGGCGTCATGGCAGGCCTTGGAGAGAGGGTCAGCACAGACGTGGGTCAGGCCAGCAAGGGGAGCTGATCTCCTGCTGTTTACACAGCAAATTACATTTTTGAATAATGTCTCATAGCAGATTAAGCCTGAACAAATCATTCTTTCAGACCAGTGAGCACTTTAAAGGATTATTAAGTCCGAAGGGGCTCCAGATGGTCCTGCGCTCCAGGTCAGGAGAACATCCTCCCCGGGGCAGCTGCGCACATCGCAGTCTGGGCTGCGGCCCGGCGGGAAACCGGCACCCACACGTGCGCCAGCTCCCCACGCTGCTCAGTCCCCATCTGCCGCCGTGCCTCCTTTCTCTAGGCAAGGCAACGAGAGCTTATTTAAAGCCAACAGCATGCACTCAGCCCAGCGATTTTTGTTTTCTTTCGTTTTTTTCTTTAACTAGAAATAACTGCAGGAGTTTGGGGCTTGGTTTTTCTATAGGAGTCGGACATTCCGGCGGCTGGTCCGGTGAGCAAGTGCAAATCTGGCCGGTCTACGGAAACTAAGCACGTTCCCCAGTGAGGCTCCCCTGGGGTCCAGCATCGCAAGGGTTCAGGAGAGAGCATGTCCCCGACAGCAACCTCCGGAGGAGGGCCAGCCCGCTCCGAGGCGGGTCATGAATCTGGGGGCCGGGGGTGTCTACGAGCAGTCCACAGGTGTTTCGGGTGTTCGCCTCTCAGCTCCCGCGGCACTGGCCGACTCAGCGGGCTTCTACCCACAGCCCCGGGCCTCCTGTTTCTCCTGTCATTGACAAACGGTCCCAGGCTCAGGAAGGCCGCCTGGAGCCCCAGGTGCACTTTCTAACGCCCACACATGTAAAAGCCCTGAAGGGCAATCCGTCCTTGCCCTAGGGAGGCTCTGTACGCTTTTTCTCAATAAAAACAAAAAAAGGAAATACTCTCCTCTCAGAGGGGTGTCCATAGAAAGTTGCCCTGGGGTAACCGCAGGGCAGTGCCGAGGGTGGACTGTGGGCCCTCAGGGACTGTCCTCGAACCGGAAGGTGCCTTGCGAACAGCTGGGCAAGTCGCATCTGTCCCCAGGGAGTGCCTGACAGCCGGGGCAAGGCGGTGAGCAGCCGGCGGCTGAGCACGCGAGGACCCACGGGGGGTGCAGTCCAGGGGTCCTGAGAGGCAGAGCCCGCTCAGGGGAACGGAGAAACGGAAGGTCTGTGACCAGGACCTTCCTGGCAAAGGAGAAGGCACGAGCTGGGCTCCAGAGAAGGGAGGCGGCTGGTCCCCTTTCAGTTCAGAGAGAAGCCCGGAAAGGCTGGAGGCCCGTGGGCGGAGCTGGGGAGGCGCAGAGCGGCTGGACCACGCATCTGGAGCTTGGAGGGACTGATCTCATTCATCCCCAAGGCCGCCTGCCTCCGTGTGGAGGGTGTGCTGGGTGCAGAGGGCAGACCACTGAGGCTCCAGCCACGACTCTGCTGACCTGTGAGGCAGGGACTGATCACACATCAGGGCGTGCTCTTGGGCCAGAGATTCTGCACGAGGCAGGGAGGAGAGGGAACTCTGGAGGGGCACAGCCCATGCACCCCACATGCCAGGAGCCGGGGGGCGTCCGGCCCAGCTGTGAGGACAGGGTGCTTGTCTGGAAGACCCCCAGGGATTCGGGCCCTCCTTGGGGGGAGGGTACGTGGGCCTCCGCTCCTGTCGTGCATGTGGAGGTGTGAACAGGTGCGGAGGAGGGGGAGGGGGACGGGGAGGAGGAGCCCCAGCGGAGCCCCCCCCACCCTGCACCCTCACTGTGCGTGTTTCTGCGGGACGCCCAGGGGACTGTGGAGGGCGCGCAGAGCCAGACACAGTCCTGGCCGCCACGGAGACACGGAGAGCGGAGCTGTCACCACACACTCAATGCGGTGCTGTTAACCAGGTCTGGGGACTGACTCACCCACCATGAGCGGGGTCTGTCCCCTGGGACCAGCGCCTCACCGTCCCCGCCTCCCACCTCCCACCCCTGCTCACCACCATCCACCCACTGCCGAAAGTTTCAGGAGATGACGCCACCGTGTTCGCTGTGATGAGTCTGGGAGACTCGCTCCATGAGGCCTTGGGCACAGGGGAGGCGGGAGGCTGTCCAGCTTGGGGTCAGGACTGCCGTTCCTCCCGCACACCGCAGCTCTGCAGCGGCCTGTCCCTTCATGCTGTCATTTGAATCTGTCTGCGGCTTCGTGCCTATCTGTTTTGTCCCGTGGAAACTTACAGGCACGCGCAGAAGTAGAGCACGATCTGCCCATCAGCCAGTTTGGGCGGTGATGGTGCGTGGCGAGTCTGGTCTGTCCTCACGCCCCGTCCCTGCCCCTGTGGCCTCTCAGGGCAATCCCCGGCAGGGCATGATGTCGTCCACCCTGAGGATCTCTGGAGGGAGGGAATGCTCTGCAAATGTAATTGCTGCTCTCACGCGGAGTGAACAGGGATTGGCGAGCAAAGTGAAGCACCCAGCAGAGTCCTGCTGAGCTGCCGCGTGGCACAAGTGACCAGTGTCCCCTGGGGGCTGAGCCTTAAGGACCCACAGACTCCTGTTTGCCCCTTGTCGGCCTGACAGCACCAGGGCCAGCAGGGCCAGGGAGGGACCATTTGGGAACAGAGAAAGGAACAGCTTACGGACCTCAGAGGCCCTTGGTGTCCCCCTGGGTCTCCAGGTGCTGTGGGAGGGCCACACCTGGCTGGAAGGGTCTCCTGGGCAGTTCAGCGCCCGCAGACACCTCTGTCTCCAAACCAGCCGTCTGTGCCTGGCCGGGAAAGGGAAACAAAGAACGCGTTGATACTTCAGGCAGTAAGTTTAAGGTGGCATTGTTTCACATCAGCAGAGGGGCGAAATCGTCCTCAATTCCTCGGATGGCTCAGAATTAGACTTTTTTGTGCAGTTCAGAGGGTCCCAGCTATGATGAGCTGGTATATCCGGTGAGTCGCCTAGTCTGACAGTCACGGCCCCATCTCCGTCCTCCCTGCAGGGCACCCTCCTCTCTGCCCAGCATCTGCCTCTAGTCCTCCACTGACAGCACCCTGCGGGGTCATTCCGGGACTGCACCATGTCCTGTGTAGACGTGGAAATTGGATGAGACTCAGGTTCCCACCCAATTTCTTGCCAAGTGAGGAAAGACAAATGTGGATGGCTGGACGCTCCTTTCCGTCCGTTTGGGGACTCAGGAGGAAGCGGGCTCAGCTGGGCCCACTGCCTGTGGGAGCTGGGAGGGCCTTGGGGGCCCCTGGGGATCCCAGCCTGTTCCCAGGCCCCGTAACAGACTGAAAGCTTGTGTCGCCAAGTTCTCCTTGGAATCCCGTGCCTGCGTGTGTGCGGGGGGTCCTTTGGGAAAGGAGGTCCTGAGGCCATCCAGGCATCGTCAGTGCCCTTCACAAAGGCTGGAGGGCCAGCTCCGGGGGGCATCTGACACCCACACGGGCGCCTCCCCTGTGTGAGCCCATGTGCACCCTCCTCTGCGTGACGGTCCTGGGAGGTGGGCGTTCTCTGGTGGCGGGGGTCAGGTCCCAGGAATTTCTTGTCGGGGAGGGAGCTTGCGAGTTGCTGCTGTGGGGGGTTTGGGTGCTCCCTTGGGCGAAGCTCTGCCTCCCCGCGCCCTCCAGGTGGTCTCCCTATGCTTCCCTCTACGAGGCCGCCGGCGGCTCTGGGCCCTTTCCCACGCCCCTCACGGATGCCTCCAGCTGTGGTGGCTGGACCCTGACCTGCGTGCCCTGCGTGCCCCCGGGCTCATGCGAGCGCTCTGCCCTCCCGGTTTGAGGTGGGGGTTGTCAGGGGGTGGCCAGTTTTGCTGTCCAGTCCAGTGTGTGTCTGTTTCTGGGAAATAAACACCACCCACTGCCTCCATCTTCTCGGAATTTTCCTTGAACCCAGAATTTCCTTTCTAAGGAAACGTAGGCCACGGTCGAGTACAGAAAAGATGAGGCGCATGTCACGCCCACCTCTCTGCACAGGCTCCACCTGGGACGTATTCCTGGGCGTGGGTGGAAAAGCGTGCGTCACAGGGTCGCACCCAGCGATCACGCACATGCCTCCCTGGGCCCCGAGTTCTCTGCAAGTCTGATCTCCAGAGTTTCCGGGCTGCGGGCTGCTCTGGGGGTTAGGGAATAATTTCCTGGCCAGAGCGAATGTGGAGCGAATGGACCTCTATCCCCTGCAGAGCAGGGTATGGACATGCAGCGGGGGGGTCGGCATTCACCGCCAAGGGACCGGAAGCTGGAAAGAGACTTGGAAGGAAATGCATGACGACTTAGGTTTCCATCGCGGCTGTGAAAAGGTAACAACCACGACTGGCTTAAAACGACCAGATTTTCTTCCGGTGCCGGCGATCAGAACCTGCAATGAGGGCCAGTTCCTCCAGGGCCTCCGGGGAGGGTCTGTGCTCACCGCTGTCCTCCTTCTAGAGGCGGTGGTGTTCCTCGGCTGGTGCCCCGCCTTCTTCAGAGCCAGCAGCTCACTGTTGTCTCCCTTCTCTGGACTCTGCTCCCTGGCACTCGGCGCCTCCTGCCTCCCCCTTACACCGACCCCGTGGCGGCCCCGGGCCGGGCAGATACTGTGGCCTCAGCCACCAGCGATCCCGAGAGAGAGCCTGGGGCCGGGGTGGGGGGTGAAGCCTGGGACTCTGGCCAAGGTGGGGGCCCAGGGGTCGGAGCAGATCACCCTCAGCCCCACTCCTGCCTCTGTGGCAGGCACTGAGCGCCTTGGCCTTGCCCGTGGGATCACAGAGGCAGAACTCAGAGGCCATGTTGTGGGCATGGCAGGCGTGTAGTCCCCACAGAGCCATGGAGCCACGGCACCGGCCTGGCCCGTCCTGCAAGGGGGCTGCTGCAGAGCCCCTTCTCATGGGACTGCTGCGTAGGGCAGGGCTCAGGGTAAACAGGCTGCTCTTGGAATAAGGGCCAGGTTTCTTGGGGTCCCCCGGGGGGGGGGAGCTTGTTCCCTGCCCTGCTGGTCCTGCTGAGCCGTGGTCTGGGCCACCTGCGGGGCCAACTGGAATTTGCAACTGGGGTCATTTCTGTTCAATGCTGTTTAGTGTTTTCACCTGCTTGTCTTACATAGCTCCCAAAGTTTTACAGAATCTGTTGCTTTATTGGGTCAAGAAGCCAGACTGGCTTCCTTCACTTGGCGATGTGCACTCCAGGTTCCTCCGTGGCTTCCATGTCCTGAGAGCTCATTTCTTTCTGGCCGAATCCTTTCCCTTATCCGTCCACTTACGGAAGGACAGATGGGCTACTTCCAAATTTTGGCAATTACGAATAAAGCTGCTGTAAACCCTCACTGCAGGTTTTGTGTGGACGTGTTTTCCACCCCTTTGGATACAAAAGAGCATCATTGCTGGATTGTAAGGTGAAAAACACATTTCGTTTTGTAAAAAAGCAACAAACTATCCACCAAAGTGTCTGCACTGTTCTGCACCCTGCGGGCTGTGCGTGGGGGCTCCCGCGGCCCACCCCCTCACCAGCACGGTGTGGTCGGTGTGGGGGGCTTGGGCCCTTCTGGTGGGGCAGTGGCGTCTCGTTGTTTTAACGTGCGTTCCCTGGTAACTGCGATGTGGAGCCTCTTTTCCGACGTTTGTCATCTTTATGAATATTAGTTTAGTTTCCAACGTTCCTGGGGGGAAAAAAGAGATGGTTTTTGGCTTGAGTTTTCTGGCAAATTGAAGAGGTAGCACTTACGTGTTCGCATGGCAGAGGGTGTGGCTTGGAGCGACCGTGGCTGCGTGAGACCCACAAACATCTGGAACGACCGTGGCTGTGTGAGACCCACAAACATCTGGAACGACCGTGGCTGTGTGAGACCCACAAACATCTGGAACGACCGTGGCTGTGTGAGACCCACAAACATCTGGGACGACCGTGGCTGTGTGAGACCCACAAACATCTGGGACGACCGTGGCTGTGTGAGACCCACAAACATCTGGACCGACCGTGGCTGTGTGAGACCCACAAACATCTGGGTAAGGGGTTCCCATAGAGACAGCACACTGAGCTCTAAGTATTTTGACTTTAGCTAATCACGAGGGGCTCCCCGAGGTTAGAGAGGTTGCATGCTCTTGTTTTAACCACAGGCAGAAGGAAGCTTTCTGCAGAACATCCGTAATAAAGAGCTGGTGTATTGAGTGAAATGTGTTCCCTTCCTTTAACAGAACATCCTGTATTGAGAAGTAGAAATGTGTGTGTGTATGTGCAAGGACACCACTCCTCCAGATTTGTTCGAACCGGTCCAATCTCTGTTTCTTCTTTTTTGGTTTTTTAAATATTTTAGTGATTCATTTGATAGAGCGAGCAAGCGAGCAAGCACAAGCAGGCCAGTGGCAGAGAGAGAGGGAGAAACAGGCTCCCGCTGAGCAGGGAACCGGATGCAGGGCTCCATCCCAGGACCCTGGGAATATGACCCCAGCCGCAGGCAGAGGCCTCACTGACTGAGCCCCCAGGCGCCTGTCAACACTGTTTCAGTTCAAGTCAAATGCTGGTTTGGAAGGATTTCTGGTGTCACATGTCATCTATGGTCTAATGATCCAAGCTGATTGAACTTGAGTAAGAATTAATTTCTTTTTATATCATGTTTCCTTGTTGAAAGCAGAATTGTTTAAGAGAAAGAAGGGAGATGGCACCCGTTTCGATCTAAACTGTGAAATGGACGGGGCGCCTGGTGGCTCATTGGCGTCGACTGTGTATCTTGGCTCAGGCCTGATCTCAGGGGTGGGACGGAGCGGGAAGTGGGCTTCCCCGGCCGTGGGGTCTGCTCCGGATTCGCTCTCTCCCGCTCCCCGACAGCGCGTTTGCTTAGTGCACGGTGCCCCCACCGACAGACACGGAAATGCGTGATTCTGCCCCGCACCCGGGGGACCGACGGAGCTGACCTAGCGTCTTGGCGGAGCCCGCGGTGGAGCAGCAGCGCGTCCCCTGGGTCGGCCTCGGACGCCGGGCTCTGACGCGCTCCGCCCGCGGCTTCCCCGCTCCTCCGGGCCTGGCCCTCCTGCCCTAAGCCCGCGAGCCCGCGCGGCCGGTCCGCCCTGCGCACTCGCTTCTGCGCCCGCGGCGCCTCCGCCAGGCTCTTCCGCGGCGGCAGCGGGAACAGGCCCGGGCCGGTGTCCACGCAGCTCTGTCCGCCGCCTTCGGCCTCAGACCGCCCCCGGGGGCTGCAGCACGGACGCTCGTCCCACCTGGACGCAGCGCCCCGCGCCCCGGGCCTGGCTCAGGACAGAGGTCCTCGGCGCCCTCCGTGCCCGGCCCTGCCTCCGGGGCCCGCACTCCGGGAGGACGAAGCCAGGACGAAACCAGGTGCTGGAGCGCGCGGAGCCTGCTCTCCCCCGCGGAGCCAGAACCGCGCCGCGAGGACGGACATGTGGGCGCAGGGCCACGTCGCGGCGGGGCGCGACCCGAGGAGGAGGGGGCAGGGCGTGGGGGCGGCGAGGGCGCACGGGGATGCGAGGAACGAGCCCCGGGGTGCGCTGGGGTTAGGACCGCAGAGCCCGCCCGGCCCCGGACCGACGTCCGCTCTACAAAGTGCGCGCGTCCCTGCGCCGGCGACACGCAGAAGCACCGCGGGCCGCGGACGGCGGTGACAGCGGGCCGACGCCGCGCGCAGCCGGCAGCCCCGGGAGCTCTGCCTGCCGCCGGCCCCCGCCCCCGCCCCTGCCCCCTGCCCCCCGCCCCTGCCCCCTGCCCCCTGAGCGGGCAGAGGAGGGAGGGGACGCGCAGGCGCAGAGACTCGCCACCTTCCGGCGCGGCGACCGCGGTTGCCGGGGTAACCGAGACGCGGGCAGCGACCCCGCCTGGCGGGTGCGGTGGTCGGACGGGGGCGGGGCGGGGGCTAGTATTGGGGCCGACGGGGCGAGGGCGGAAAGGCCATCCGCCGGGAGGTCGGAGGCTCGGCGGGCACAGCAGCCGTCCTGAGCACGGTGGTGTTTCCCTTCCAGCAGCTCCTCGGCGCCTGTGTAGACGGTGGGTGCAGGGAGACCGCAGGGGAGAGCCAGGGGCCCGGGCGCCAACCTCCAGGAACAGACGACTGGACTCAGACCCGGGGAAGGGATGGGGGACTGAGAAGTGGTCAGATCTGGGATCTTGGTGAAGGAAGAGTCAACAAGATTTGCTGCTGGACTGAATGTCCCCCCAGAAATCGGATTTACGGAAAGTTCCTAAGGCGAGGGCCTCGGCAGTGGCTGATTTCTGCTGCACGGAGCAGCGGCAGGAAGGCCCCATGGAGATGTCCAGTCGGACGCTGGGCCCTGAGCCCAGAGCACCGTGCTGAACCTACAGACGGGGGCCTCAGTCCGCGTGGTGTTGCGGTGGATGCAATCACCGAGGAGGGACGAGGGTTGAGTGCTGGGGTTCTCCAGTGTGTACCGCCGGGAGAGAGCAAGCATCCAGCCCAGGGGCCAAGGACACAGAAGGAAAACCAGAGAGGTGTGGTGTCTTGGAAGCCAAGTGGGAAAAAAAAGTTTAGGGAAAAATCATTTAAAAAATGGATGCTGAAATGTTAGCCGAAGCATCCCAACACCGTGGTGAGGAGGAGGCTCAGGGCTGAGGCTGCGTTGAGTTTTGCCCATGGAAAGTGGGCCGAGACTTTGTCAAGAGTGCTTTCATGGGGGAACCAGGCTGGAAGCCTGCTTGCTTCCGGAGGGAGCAGAGGGGAGTGTGTGCGGGTCTCCTGGAGAGTCTGCAGCAAACGTGAGCAGAAAAGTGAGCGGAGTTTGGAGGGAGGTGTGTGATCTCAGTGAGTAAAGCCGGGTTTTTGTTTACTTTCTACTTTAATTTGGACAGAAATCAGCGTGTCTGCAGAGAGACGGGTTGATCTAAGAGAAAGAACAGTAAAGCCCTGGGGTTAGGGAAAGGGCTGCTGTAATTCTCTTTAGTAAATGCAGGAATCTGTTCATCATTCCTTCCGGGTTCTCACCGCTCGGTAGGCTGTTATGAGACACTGTGCCTCCTTCTCATCTCCTTCCTCAGATGGACTTGGGCTCTTCAGCCCATGGCACGAGCCTGGATGGCAGGGGCCAGCCTCAGACACACTTACCTCTATGGGTTTCCACCTTGTGAGCACAGAGGTGTGTCCTGGACATTACTGCGGGCCTTGGCTCCAGAGTCATTTGGAGGAACATTTCCCTCGATCTCAGGGCGTGGGGATCAACTCTGAATTCCCTGTCCGAGGGGAGGGAGGAGCGGGGCCCAGGGCAGCCTTCCCAGTGGCAGGCTCCCCTCCCTGCCGAGACTTGCTGGCTGGGGTCCGGTTTCCTTAGCTGGACGCTGCCCTGGCTGCATGCAGACCATGGTCCTTGCACTCGGTGCCAGGAGGGTGGCTTGGAAAAGCAAACTCTGGAGAGAGTCAGAGTCGACTTCGAAGGAACTGGTGGTCTGTGCAGATGTGTTTTTCGCAGCGGACAGCCTCAAGAGGACCAAAAGGCCTTGACGACGTCCCGTCCGCAGCTGACTACCAAGAGGGGTGGTTGCCAGGCTATCCCCAGAGCCAGCCGGCCACCCAGACCGTGTTCCTGGTCCAGCCGCAAGGGGACACTGGACGCTCATTTCTGTGCTTTTGAGGGCTTGAAGGAAGGATGTTCTAATATTAGAGTCAGAAATGGTAAGAAGACATTTCAACAGCCCGCTTTTTACCACTGTTAAACTAGGAGGAGATCCATTGAAGGGAGATGTTTCCAAGAGAAGGAGCTAGAGGGCAAGCTGATTCAGGACGGAGTTAAGTAGCGTGTCAGAACAAACAAAAACCAGAGGAAGCAAACACACATTGACTTTAAGTGACAAAGTGACAAGCAGAATGAATGTCCTTCGATGTGCCTAAGATTTGAAAACGAAAGCAAGTTGCTCTGCATGTTATGAATTACGTTTGCGTCTTTTGCACCTTGTCTGACCACATCCCATCTCCGTCCGGCTGTGAGTCCTGGCGTTTCCTCGATGGAGGGGTCTGCAAGGGACACGGCCCCTGAACAGAAGCCTCTGTAATCCGCATGTATCCATGGAAACAACACAGGAATTGGAATACTAATATTCAAATGAAACTGAATATAATTATTAAGCATGTGCCCTACTTCCCTCTTCTTCCCACTTCCTAGCCCTGCCCCCAGCCTGCGGTGCCCCACACGTGCATGCACATGTGCACACACAGGCACACACGCACATGCAGGCACACACACGCATGCACACACGCAGGCACACGGCACGCACACACAGCGCACACAACACACACGCACACACAGTTGTGCAGACTCGCACACACGCACGTGCACACATGCAGGCACACGGCACGCACACAGCGCACACAACACACACGCACACACTTGTGCAGGCACACACGCACATGCAGACACACACATGCACACACGCACATGTAGACTCGCACACACGCACACGTGCACACATGCAGGCACACGGCACGCACACAGCGCACACAACACACACGCACACACTTGTGCAGGCACACACGCACATGCAGACACACACATGCACACACGCACATGTAGACTCGCACACACGCACACGTGCACACATGCAGGCACACGGCACGCACACAACACACACGCACACACTTGTGCAGGCACACACGCACATGCAGACACACACATGCACACACGCACATGTAGACTCGCACACATGCACACATGCAGGCACACGGCATGCACACACAGCGCACACAACACACATGCACACACTTGTGTAGACTCACACACATGCACACGTGCACACACGCGGGAGGCGGGTGCATCTGGATACTGTTAGGACGGCACCCTAGGTGCCAATCCTCCGTCCCTCCGGGGGTGATGGTCAGCCCGCACATAAACACCCTTCTGAGTCCGAGGACCCAGGCTGTAAATCTCACCAAAAATGTGCATCCACACACAGGCACCAAAGTTCAGCCTTTCTATCTCAGCGTGTCTGCTGCTAGAGGCTCACACTGGCTCGCTCACTTCTAACAGGCTGAGCTGTCTGCACAGTGTTAGGGACTGAATTCACGTACTGCGACCCTAACCCTCAAAAACTCAGTAGGGAACTGTGTTTGGAAGGAGGGCCTTTATTTTTTTAAGAAGATTTTACATGTTTATTGTCAGAGAGAGAGGGAGTAAGCAGGGGGAGCGCAAGCAGGGGGAGTGGCAGCAGGTGTCTGGGATCGTGACCTGAGCTGAACGTCGATGCTTCACTCCCAAAGCCCCCCAGGTGTCCTATGGAGGGGGGCCTTCAAACGGGTGCTTAGGGTAAACGGAGGCTCCCAGCGGTGGCACCAATCCAGCAGGGCCAGTGTCCTAGTGACAGGAGGAGGGGAGGACCCAGGACTACCGTGTCTGCAGGGCAGGGAGAAGCCTTGGGAGGAACTGGCCAGGTCCAGAGCTCAGGCTTCTGGGCCGCAGGACGAGAGGGGCAGGTCCTGTTTGTGCCCTCTCTGTGCTCGGCAGGGTGACTCAGATGGGCTGTGAAATCAGAACTTCTCACCGTGTCTTCTGTCCTCATTTTTCTACCTTACATTTCAGACTCCCTCCACCCCCCGTGCAGAGAGGGCGAGCTGCGAGACAGTGCTGAGTGCTCCTGTGAAGGGCGGGCAGGCAGTGTCTGTTCTCCTGGCTCAGGGGCCCCCAGGAGAAGCCGATTCCCAGTGACCGCCGCGGGCCGCCGCCCTGCCCAAACCTGTCCTCCCAGGCTCCGTGACCGCTGCGTGCTTACAGAGGTTCGGTTACTCTGGCTGTTCCGCTGGAGTTGTCGCAGCCTGAAAATAAAGCCATCTGTCCACTAGGAAACACACTGGTCACTTTCATCCACACACAGTCATGAGGAGCCCATAGGAAATGTGAAAGTGAGTGAGCCTATCGCCGTCGGTGACCGGAGGGTCAGTCCCACCGTGCGTGTGCTGGCTGGCCCTCAAACTCTTCTGAGAAACGGGGAAGCCGGCATCGTCCTTTCGATTTCACAGCTGTGAGACCGGCCTTGAGGAGGCCGACGGCTTGCAAGATCACGCAGGGAAGACACACCAACCCACACTTCCCTGTGCCCCACCAGGCCAGTTCTCACCCTTGGCCTTGCAGAGACAGCACATGTCACACGTTACACGTCTTCCAGCCAGGGTGAGTCCTGAAGGCCATCCGCAGACAGGGCACGCACACGTGAGCAGGAGGGCCTTGCCAGGAAGAGAGACGCATGCTGTCACCAGGTGCTGGCAAGCGGGTCCAGCAGACGCCTGTGTGGAAGAGGCTGGGAGTGTGCTGAGGTGTTGGAACCCGGTTCTGTAGAAACAACAGGGTGAGGAAGGAGGCCCAGAGTGGTAGACGTGCGGGGCGGGAGGAACCCAGGGTGGGCAGGATGAGGAGGATGTCAGGCAGGAAGTCCCAGTAGGAGACGAGGTGGCGGAGCACAGCTGGAGCACGAAGTGCCAGAATGTTCCATGCTCGAAGCCACAGGAAACATGCTGTTGAATCAGGTCCATTTTTAGCAGGTTTCTTAGCAATTACGCAGGTGTCATCCCAGAAAAAAATCAGTTATTTGAAGGGATCTTAGGTGAAAAGACAAAATAGCTCTCACGCCATCGTTACCACTGTGGATTTTTATTAGGAAGCTCTTTATCCTGCAGTTAGAAAGCTTTTCCCCCTCGCCCTTGGTTCTGACTCGAAAGCCCCACTTGTGCGGATGGAGGTTATGAATGTTTTGTGCGGGGAGAATACACGGCATGAATAGGGCCAATAATTTTAGGGCTGACTGAGTGCCAAAGGCACTGAGATGACGGTCTGCAGAAGGAAGTTTCTGGACAACCCAAACTGGCTGGTCAGGTAGTGTTCAGAAGGGGTGCCAGAAACAGCCTGTCGCTTGTGCCATCAGCTGCCACGTGCCCCTTTTCTCAAAAGCTTAAAGAAATAGAGAGGCGTGCAGAGCCCCAAACTGTTCTCTTTGGTCTGAGGTGCACAAGCACATGAGACCCAGACCACACCAGGAGGGAAGGATTCCAGGACACGAGGTGTGCCTGGCTTGAGCCACACGAACGGGTTCCCTGTATGACACAGTGACCTTGTGATCCTAGCGTGAGCATGCCAAGAGACGGGCCTCTCACCTGTGCAGCTTCTAGAACAATCCTCCCCTTTCTGAGCACCTCCTTCGAGGGAGGGCCGTCCTTGCTCTGGTTGCTGGTGAGCCACGTGGGCCCCAGGCGTGTGCGGAAGGAGGTTAGGGCTGCTGTCCCTCCGTGGGACACCCAGGCCCGCCCAGCAGCCCCTTGCACAGGCAAGGACACAGAGGCCTGTGTGCATGAACTGTGATGGCCACCCTCACCTTGGGGACAATCTGCGTCCACGTCTCCTCAGGGAAGATGTTCCGCCACCCTGGCCACGCACCCGCTGGAAGCGGGACCCATGTGTGCAGGGTGAGCTGGGGCCCATCTCCTCCCCCCAGGGGAGCACAGAGACTGCTCAGCACCAGCGTCCCTCCTCCACCCCTGCCTTGCCACACACGTCCGGCGTTCCAGGCGAGTGATCTGGACTCATTAACAAAGATTAGTGCCTCCGGAGGTCAAGGCCTCTGCTTACAGGGTGTACGGAATGCGGTGTTCTTGTGACAGACTCATGGAGGGCTAGGTGTCTGCCTTCCTCTGCTCACAGGCTGAGGCCTGCTCAAGGTCCCTGAGCTCCTCTTCCTACGTCCTCAACGCCTCCGTCCCCGCCCGGACTGAGCGCTGCTGCGCCCGCGGGCCTCCGGCTCAAGGACTGACCCCACCCACGGCCCTGCCTGCCGTGGGGATCATCTCCGCCTTCCCCATTCCACAGGGAGCACCACGGTGGAGGGAGAGCCTCGTGTGTCTGGGCCTTGTACACCACGGCGCTGGCACAGTGCGGTTGCTAAGTTTGCTTGTTCTTTTTCCAAGAAGAGATTGTCTAATTTGTTGGCGTAGTGTTGCTCATAATATGTTCTTACAATTGTTTGTATTTCCTTGGTGTTGGTTGTGATCTCTCCTCTTTCATTCATGACTTTATTTATTTGGGACCTTTCTATTTTCTTTTTGATGAGTCTGGCCAGGGCTTTATCAATCTTATTGATTCTTTCAAAGAACCAGCTCCTGGTTTCCTTGATTTGTTCTATTGGTTTTTTGGTTTCTATTTCATTGATTTCTGCTCTGATCTTTATGATTTCTCTTCTCCTGCTGGGTTTAGGGTTTCTTTCTTGTTCTCTCTCCAGCTCCTTCAGGTGTAGGGTTAGGTTGTGTACTTGAGACCTTTCTTGTTTCTTGAGAAAGGCTTGTACCCCTATATATTTTCCTCTCAGGACTGCCTTTGCTGTGTTCCATAGATTTTGAACCGTTGTGTTTTCATTATCATTTGTTTCCATGAATTTTTTCAATTCTTCTTTAATTTCCTGGTTGACCCATTCATTCTTTAGAAGGATGCTGTTTAGTCTCCATGTATTTGGGTTCTTTCCAAATTCCCTCTTGTGACTGAGTTCTAGCTTCAGAGCATTGTGGTCTGAAAATATGCAGGGAATGAACCCAGTCTTTTGGTCCCAGTTGAGACCTGATTTGTGACCCAGGATGTGATCTATTCTGGAGAAGGTTCCATGTGCACTAGAGAGGAATGTGTATTCTGTTGCTTTGGGATGAATTGTTCTGAATATATCTGTGATGTCCATCTGGTCCAGTGTGTCATTTAAGGCCTTTATTTCCTTGTTGATCTTTTGCTTGGACGATCTGTCCATTTCAGTGAAGGGAGTGTTAAAGTCCCCTACTATTATTGTATTATTATCATTAATGTGTTTCTTTGATTTTGTTATTAATTGGTTTATATAGTTGGCTGCTCCCACGTTAGGGGCATAGATATTTAAAATTGTTAGATCTTCTTGTTGGACAGACCCTTTGAGTATGATAGAGTGTCCTTCCTCATCTCTTATTATAGTCTTTGGCTTAAAATCTAATTGATCTGATATAAGGATTGCCACCCCAGCTTTCTTCTGATGCCCAATAGCATGGTAAATTGTTTTCCACCCCCTCACTTTAAATCTGGAGGTGTCTTCACGTCTAAAATGAGTTTCTTATAGGCAACATATAGATGGGTTTTGTTTTTTTATCCATTGTGATACCCTGTGTCTTTTGATTGGAGCATTTAGCCCATTTACATTCAGGGTAACTATTGAGAGATATGAGTTTACTGCCATTGTATTGCCTGTAAGGTGACTGTTACTGTATATTGTCTCTGTTCCTTTCTGTTCTACTACTTTTAGGTTCTCTCTGAAGTCTAGATCTGACATATTACCAATGTCTGTACTGATTAGGTCCCTAGCCTTTGGTACTGCCTCTTGTTCTTTTCTTTGTGGTGAGTTTTTCTGTCTTGTCATTTTATCCAGATAAGAATAAATGAAGGAGCGAATAAAATACTAAAAGGGTGGCAAAGACCCCAGGTAAATGTGCTTTCACCAAATCAGAAGAGACCCCAAATCATGGGGGGAAGGAAGGGGGTAAAAAGAAGTTCAGAAAAAAAAATTTAGAAAGAAAAAATATAAAAAAGAAAACATATATATTAGAGTGGTGACTAGAATAGAGTCACCCACTTAATTTTGGGAGTATTTTGGTCTCTTAGAAGAAACTACCTCCCCAAATTTTAAAGAATGAAAAACTTATGTGTATACACACACACACACACACACACACACACAATAAGGGTAAACACAAGGGATGGAATGCAACTATAATGATGAAAAAAAATTTTTTTAATTAAAAGAAGAGTTGATAAGATAAGTTGGTTGGGGGAATAAAGAAAAAGAAAGTGGAGAGAATTTGCTTAGGCTAGAGACTAGAGCAAAGCCCTGTGCTAGATTTAGGGTATATTTTGATCTATTAGAAGAAGTTGTATCCTGGGGCGCCTGGGTGGCTCAGTGGGTTAAGCCTCTGCCTTCTGCTCAGGTCATGATCTCAGGATCCTGAGATCAAGCCCTGCATCGGGTTCTCTGTTCTGCAGGGAGCCTGCTTCCTCCTTTCTCTCTTTCTTTGCCTGCCTCTCTGCCTACTTGTGATCTCTGCCTCATAAATACATAAAATATTAAAAAAAAAAAAAGAAGTTGGGGTGCCTGGGTGGCTCAGTGGTTAAGCCTCTGCCTTCGGCTCAGGTCATGATCTCAGGGTCCTGGGATCAAGTCCCGCATCGGGCTCTCTGCTCCACGGGGAGCCTGCTTCCTCCTCTCTCTATCTCTCTCTCTGCCTGCCTTTCTGCCTACTTGTGATCTCTGTCAAATAAATAAAATATTTAAAAAAATTAAAAAAAAGAAGTTGTATCCCAAATTTTTTTAGAAGAAAAAACCTTATGTGTATACAAAGAATAAGGTTACATACAATGAAGGATAAACTATGATTATAAAAATGAAGGTTCAGGGGCTCCTGGGTGGCTCAGTGGTTAAAGCCTCTGCCTTCAGCTCAGGTCATGATCTCAGGGTCCTGGGATCGAGCCCTGCATCGGGCTCTCCTTGGCAGGGAGCCTGCTTCCCCCTCTCTCTCTGCCTGCTTCTCTGCCTACTTGTGATCTTTGTCTGTCAAATAAATAAAATCTTAAAAAAAAAATGAAGGTTCAAAAAAAGATTTTTTTAAAATGAAAAGTATTGTTGAGATAAACTAGTTAAAAAACGTTAAAAGAGGAAAGGGTAAAAGTTAAAAAAAATTTTAGCAGGAGGAAACAATAAAATTAAAAAGGTCAATTAACTTTGCAAGACTAAAGAATCATGGGGAGAAAGCCATGAATTCCATGCTTTGCTTTCTCCTCCCCTGGAGTTCTGCTGTTCTCCTCGATAAGTGAACTTGGTCTTGGCTGGATGGTCTTGCTGATCTCCTGCAGGAGGGGCATGTCCCCGTGATTTTCAAGTGTCTTTGCCAGAGGCAGAATTGTACCACCCTTGCCCAGGGCCGGGCTAAGGCATCCGCTTGGGTTAGCTTTTGGGAGCTTTTGTTCCCTGAACGCTTTCCGTAGAGTGTGGAGGCCCGGAATGAAGATGGTGGCCGCCCAGTCTCCCGCCGGAGGAGCCGAGAGCTCGGGACCCCACTTCTCAGTGCGCCCTCGGAGATGAGCCAGCAGTCTGTCCCGTCTCCCTGGCCTCCTGCCGTGCTCCGAGCTCACCGGCCTGTGACCACGCATCTCTGTCTCCGGTGCGTGGCCCTGTTTGGAGTCTCCAAACCCCGCAGATCCTTGAGCTCTTCCGGGGGGGGGTCTCCCCGGATCTTGTGGGGTCCCTGCTCACAGAGCAGTGGCCTGAATGTGTCACGGATCACGGTAAGGTAACCCCAAGCTGAGAGCTCACTCCTCTGCTTTGTCTCCGTAGTGGGCTTCTCTGCTCTAATACCTGTGAGCTCTGTGACACTCAGACACCCCTGATTCTCCTGGGACCCCGCAGGACCTGAGACCATGCTGTCTCCGCGTGGGCTTCACCCCGGTTTAGCCTCTGGAGCGACATCCCTCAGTGGAGCCGACTTTTAAAAGTTCGGATTTTGTGCTCTGCTGCTCCACCGCTTGCTGGGAGCCGCCCCCCCCCCCCCCCCCCCCCCCCCCGCGGTCCATCTTCCCGTCGCTTTGGATTCACTTCTCTGCCGGTCCTGCCTTCCAGAAAGTGGTTGATTTTCTGTTTCTAGAATTGCTGCTCTTCTTCTCTTCGATCTCCCCTTGGGTTTGTTGGTGTTCGGAATGGTTTGATAACTAATAACTATCTAGCTGATCTCCTGCGACTTGATGTCGTGATGTCGTCTCAGCCTGCTACTCCCTCTGATCATTACTATTACTATGTGAATGGGAGGCAAGGTCAAGAGGTAGTTCCAGGAAAAAACACTGGGTAGCATTCAGAAAATATGAATTATAGTCCAGGTACATTTGATTCTGGCTGTGAGAAATTTAAAGTATTTTTAAAAAGATTTTATTCATTTATTTGACAGACAGAGATCACAAGTAGGCAGAGAGGCAGGCAGAGAGAGAGAGGAGGAAGTAGGCTCCCTGCCCAGCAGAGAGCCCGATGCAGGGCTCGATCCTAGGACCCTGAGATCATGACCCAAGACGAAGGCAGAGGATTTAACCCTGAGCCACCCAAGTGCCCCTAAAATATTTTAATACATTCAAAATAATGTAATAATTTATTAATTTAATAATTCCATAGTAATTTAAATATAATTTGAGTAAAAGAGCTGTGAGTTTTGTTATTCCCAGTATCTCCATGGTTCTTGAACCAGGGCGTGTCACATTTGATCAGTATGATGGTTTCGGTTTCAGTACATGTTCTTTTTTTTTTTTAATTAATTTATTTATTTTCAGCGTAACAGTACTCATTGTTTTTGCACCACACCCAGTGCTCCATGCAATACATGCCCTCTCTATTACCCTCCACCTGGTTCCCCAACCTCCCACCCCCCTTCAGTACATGTTCTATGATAACAGTCACTTGCTTTAGCTGGTTCCCACTGTTACACTAAATGGAACACTTTGGCACAATATGAAAAGGAAGCATTCATTCTGCATGTCTCCAGTCATTGTGGTGGCCGCTTTATGTCATGAAACTTTCAGTGCTGCTTTGAACGATTCAGCTGTGTCCAAATGTCTTTATGTTATATGTCTGTGAAATTGTGCGTTTCATAATATGTTCGTGCTGAGAGTGCTGAAAGAAGGAATTTCAGCTTCAAAGGGAAGTGTGCTCTGAGAATTTAAAATGTTTCTGGGTTTGTTCAGGCTTCTTGCCTAAGGAGCCAAAGTTGGCTGGATGGATGAAATCACCTTTGGGGAGGGGAGTTGAGAGGGTCTGCCTTCTGCATAGGAGCTGAGAAGACCCCCTTGGCAGCTTGGGCGTGTGGAGAGATGATGTCCCTGGAGGAGGCTGTGCTGTGCCCCAGATCCCCTTGCGTGATGGCGTCCTTGGGACAGACATCATCAGGAGAGCCTAAGGAAGGAGAAAAGGACACGGTGGCTGTGTTGGGAAGCCTGAGGTGTCCCTTTGCCGTACCCTTGCTGTAACAATGTGGAGGAGGCTTAGGGAGCACCCCCTTGGACAGCCGCTGAGACAGAGGAGGGGTCAAAGCCAGGCAGGCCTTCAAGGTCGCTTGCTGCAAACTTAGTCCTTCCGACTGTGAGTACTCCGACGTGAACTGCGTCCAGAGAAGAAAACCCTGGTCCAGTGCCGGGTGCCCTTACCCAGTGGGAACATATTTTTGTTCTGAGAAACTCTTGTTACTCCAAGTTGTGATACCTGCTGGAGAAAGGTCCTGCTGTCAGTGCTGAGGGAAAAACGCTTCCCCGCCTCTCTTGCTCTGGAATGTGCCTTCTCCGTCACAGCAACACACTTCTGGAGGGAGCGATGGGCCGGGACTTGGACGACACCAGGGCAAAGCCTCGTCCCATCACTTTGGAACGCAGAGCTGTGGAGAGAGTCGCTGCTCCTCTCCTGGGAGGAGGAAGAACCTGCCGTGCCCACCGCTGAGGGCCGCTGTGGGGTCGCTGGGACCGGAAAGAACCGCAGCAGGTAGGGATCGGGGCGGGAAGTTGCTCTCATCCTCACTAGCCTGACGGCAGCCAGCGGCAGGCATTCCGTGTGAGCACAGGGTCTTTACTGAAACGCGACAGTTTTAAATGTTGAAGAGACTCTGAAACCGAGCACGTCAAGGTAACTTGCCTGCGTTCCTGTCGTGTCATGGACGTCCCTCTCCAGGCTGGAAACGCACGGGACAAAGACAGCAGACAGAGACTTCCAACGCGTTCCCCAGCTGCCCCGGCCACAACCCCATGACGCGCTCTCTGCAGAACGGTGCGTGGTGTCGGCTGGGTCGGGGCCGCTTTCCCCACAAGTCACGAGCGGCTCCGGTGTGTGCTCAGTCATTGCCGTGTGGCAACAGAGGGCGCGTGGGGTGGGGAGCTGGGATTCCTGGGCACAGAGTTCCAGCTTTTCAAGACGGAAGGCTGTAGAGGTGGGTGGTGTTCGCGTGACGGTATGGACGTGCTAACCTCCACCGGCTCGTACACACAGACGCGCTTAAGACGGTCAATCGTACGTGTGTTTTACCACAAAAATGTTTAAAGACTTCCTGTGCTTTTTTATTGAAAAAATGAAATGTCCTTCAGTAACGCTTGCTTTGCGGTCAGAAGCAGGCATCTGCTGAAATCCTGGGAGCAGTGAGCGAAGGAATCAGCCACAGAGAAACCGGGTTCACGCACACGCGGCAGAGACGGCAGGCGTTGTGCTGGGCGCTGTGCTTGCCTGCGGTCTACGTGTGGGCCAAGGTCCAAGCACTGACGACGAGAAAGGAGTCAGACCCAGTTCTCGTCCTGGGGCCCTTGCCCACGGGCCCTGGAGGAAGACACACAAGCACGGGGAAGTCAGGGAGCGCTGAGTCAGCATCCTGAACACCGGAGAAGACAGAGGAACCGGGCCCACAATATGCACCGAAGCGATTTACACACAACCAGATGGACTGTGCGGGACGCGGCTTCGACGTTGGCGGGTGACGGCTCTGTCCGGTTGGCAGTGACCAGGTCTGGGGGGAGGCGCTGAGGTGCCAGAAGGCACAGGGCCCTGCACGGCTGAGGCACTGCCCGCAGCTGCATCCGGGACCGGCGGCCACTCATGTCGCCCACACGGTGTCCACCCTGCACCTGCTGTTCTCCAGTGCAGGGTCTCCCGGGAGGGGACCGGTGCCCAGGTGGGACCTGGGGTCTCCTCTAAACAGCGTCCCCGGGGCGCCTGGGTGGCTCAGTGGGTTAAAGCCTCTGCCTTTGGCTCGGGTCATGGTCTCAGGGTCCTGGGATCGAGCCCCACATCGGGCTTTCTGCTCTGCTCAGCAGGGAGCCTGCTGCCCCCTCTCTCTCTCTGCCTGCTTCCCTGCCTACTTGTGATCTCTGATAAATAAATAAAATCTTTAAAAAAAATAAACAGCGTCCCCACGGCATTCTGCCTCCCGGCGCTCACCCCAGCAGCTGAGCCACCGCAGAGCCTGTGCCATCCTGGGCGGAGCTGAGACCCCCTCGATCAACTATGCTGCGTAGCCAGGTTTGGAAGATGTTTCTGGGGTGCACACCACCACACAGAGAACCTTTGCGTTTTTTTCCCAAAAATCTCAATTTTTGCATTTGCTTTTCTGAAAGATGTGGTCAGAGTGTCAGCTTCTGGGATGCACGCTTGCCTGGTTTTCTGAAATCCCCATGGTTGCTATGGTTTTTTAGCAGATCAGGTGGGACAATAGCCGGGAAGACCTGTTCATCTCCCATGGAAAACAGAGTACACGCGTACCACCGGGACGTCGTAGAGACGTCACCTTTGGCTTCTCCATGCCCCTACAAAGCTTAGGGAGCAATTTCCTAAAACGCCTTCTCTCCAGCAACCGACCCCAGCGTCCAGCATCAGACCTGTTGATAAGGTGTGTGCGGTCTCGGGGATAAAGCACGAGGGGCTTCTTAGACAGCTGCTCGACACTAAGGTCCCTCTGTCTCTCCCCAGTGAGCCCCTTGCCCACGGTGAAACAGGGCATGGGACCCTCGTTCGCTGTGTCTTTGTTCAGTAGCTGCTTCCGTAGCTTTCGTGCTTCCAGTGAAACAGGTCGGCTTTCAGAAGAAATCCCCCCTTCGAGTCCAGCCGTCTCTCCTGCGAAGCACGTTCATTATCTGTGTAATTATGTCCCAGGAAGAATTCAAATTAGGAAAGTCAGCAAATTAATAAAAGAGTCAGGAGAAACCTGCAAATTATTGGCACAGGCTGCCAGAGTCCTTGCCGATCTGTGGGGTTCCCGAGTGACCTGTAACATCGGGCTTTCTGCACAGCAAGCTGAGGGGGGCCCGGGTTCCGTCGCCACGTGGATCCGTGTGGGGCCCACGCTCGGGGACAAGGAGCAGGGCCTCCGCTGCACTCACATGATCAGAACGAGAGTACCCGCGCCCGCCCAAGGCCAGAGCGGAGCAGATCGCCTACAGACCAGTGAGAGCACACGGAGAGCGAGGGAATCACTTCCTTCCTACGCCCGTGGGTGAAGGTGGACTTGGTCGCAGCTGGGGCGGCGTGCTCTCTCGGCGTGTTTGCGGACGGGGCTGGGGCTCTTCCGGCAGCGACACCCCCACGTCCCTCCCTCCGCGGTCATGTGCGTGACCGGGGCCTCGTGGAGAACAGTTGTCATGAAGTGCGTTCGCTTTCCCAGGAACCTGGGCCTGGAATGTGTAGAGAGCAGCTTGACCTCACACACCGGTTTACAAGAGAGCAGCCCTTCGGACAAAGGCCCGGCACCGGCTGAATACGAGGAGTCTTCAAGGCTGCTCAGTGGCAGAAGCAACACCAACGAGTTGGAAAGGATGCAGAGGTGCCATGAGGACGGCAGTGGACTTCTCGAGAGCTCGTAGCCGCAGGATCTCCGCGAGGACGAGCACAGCGTGGGGGCTCAGCTGTGCCTGCTTAGAAGACGCGAGACGGGCAGGAGACACGGCGGGAGGAACGGCATAGGCAGAGGATGGGGGGCCTCCTGCTCGCACCCTCCTGCTCCCATAAAGGGCCTCACAGTGTTTCCTGTTGGCCTGGCTTCGACCCTTAGGACATGGCCTTTCGATGGCCCCCACGGCCCACCTCCCATGGCCCTCTGCCCCCCAGGACTTCCCAGCCCCTCCCGGGAATCCCACAGAATCTGTGCTTCGGCCAAGCTCCGGCTCATGAGGATGACATGGAAGCATTTACAAGCGAAAGAAAACCTGAAGGAAACCGTATTTCAAGTCCTAACAGATGAAGGACGGAGCAGCAGACGGACCCGAGGACGACCTCCCAGCCCTAACATCAGCTCCAAGCCCCTCCATCCATCCATCGCTGACTCCATCAGAGCGTGCATCGTCTCTGGAACTCAGGACTTCCTAACTGTCACGGATACCAGGGGCGCCTGGGGGGAGTCAGCTAAGCGGCCGATTCTTGGTTTCGGCTCAGGTCGTGATCTCAGGGTCGTTAGACAGAGCCCCACAGCCAGGCTCTGCACTCAACGGGGAGTCTGCTTGATGCTCTCTCTCCCTCGGCCCCTCCCCACGCCTGGCTTGTGTGCACACGCTCTCTCTAAATGTAAAATAAATAAAATCTTAGAAGGCACAGGTAGTGAGAAAAAGTGCAAACCAAATGTCCAGGCTGCTCACTGTTGCGGGAAGGAGCCCCACACCTCTCCCTGCGGCCCTCCAGCTCGCTGCTCTTGGCGGCCGTTGGCTGCCTTTTCGGGGGCACATTTGTTTTCCTGTCTCTACCTCCTCCCTCTGTGGATGATGTCGTGCGGTCTTGTGGCTGTTGGGGATTTGCCCTCACCTGCTTATACCTTAGGATTTGCAGAGGACCCTCGGGACGTAGTTTTATCAAAAATGTGTTGCGTTTTGCTCTCTAGTTGCCCTAATTTTTTTTAAAGATTGTATGTATTTATTTGACAGGGAGAGGGAGCACAAACAGGGGGAGTGGGAGAGGGAGAAGCAGGCTCCCTGCTGAGCAGGCAGTCCAGTGCTGGGTTTGATCCCAGGACGCTGGGCTCATGACCTAAGCTGAAGGCAGACGCTTAACGACTGAGCCATCCAGGCGCCCCAGTTGCCCTATTTTTGTGCTGTGATCCAGAGATGACATATTTTGCTGCCTCAGTCAGCCACCATCGTGCTGCTCAGAAAATTTTGAGAGATTATGGGATTCTTCTGCTCATATTAAGTCAAATCCACTTAATGTGAACAGACTTTAAAGATCTTCCACAGACTGGGGAGACCCTGTGCAGATGGGGCGAGTGGACCTCTGCTGCTGCCTGGCACCCTCCCACCACACGCACGCACACGTGTACACACCCGCACGCACACGCAGGCAGGTGCACATGCAATGCCTTCCCTTGTCCTGACTCACACACACACACTTGCACACAGTGCACTCTCTTGTCCTGACCTGCACACCTAAGACACCTTCTGTGACCTTGTCAGTTTGCCAAATCTGGTTTGTGGAGGACGCCCAACCCCTGTTGTCCCTTGCGGAGTCACGGGGAGCCCCAGGTGCGGACTGGACTGTCCACGTCAGCGTCACCCTCCCTTCAAGGTGGCCGGAAGCTGGCATCGGAAGGTCTTAAGACTCCTGGATTTCAGATTTGTTGTGTGGATGGAGGACTGAGCTCCCAGAGGCAGAGCTCCCCGGCCACCAGGAGGCAAGATTAGGACCAGCGGCAAGATGTCCTGTTTCCCAGTCCTCAGCACTCTCTGTGCTCTTCCCCGTTGTGCCGTCCGTCATCCCACGTCATTCTTAGGGTTTCTCTTGTTGAGTGCAGCACACTTGGGGCCTACGGGAACCTTCAAGCAGGAAGTGTTCCCTAGAGAGCTCGGTGCGCAGAGGGATGGAACCGTGGGGGCCCAAGGAGAATGACAGACTGCAGAGTGAGCCCCACGGACGCCACAGTGTCCTGAAGACTCCCAGGGAAGAAGGAACGGTCAGGGTACAAGCAGGTAACAGACTCATAACCGCTAGTCAGAGACCGCAGTTTCAGAGTAAAGACGCGTGCTGAAATCTACCAACCAAATCCAAAGGGAAAGTCACACCTTCTCGAGCCAGATTCCAGGGATCAACTTCCAAAATCCAGTCCAGAAAACCGAGTGCCTCCCAGTGCACAAAGTCAACGTATGCAATCAAGTGGGTGCCGTCGCTATACACGTGTGGGTGCCCTGAATCCCTGATTGCCGGGGAAGGCTGAGTCTGGACATCCTCGCAAAAGCCAGGAAAAATGAGCCCGTGGGGAAGCCCACGATTCAGCGCTGAAATGCCTTAAACCTCAGGCTGCGTAACACCCACAGCTGCCCTACAGGGACCTCAGCACATGGTTGTTGTTGTTCAACGGAGGTGATGTAGGAAACAAACAGAAGGAAAAATTAAATTTCCTTATGGCCTGCAGGGCCCTGGCCAGACCTTGAAACAGGCAGAGCGAGCTTTCTCCGTGTGGACACTTTGCTGAGGGCTGGAGGCCGTCCTACCCTCACCCTCGCGAACCTGTGAGTCTACTTCAACATGTAAAAATTGCTTTGGAAACTTCCTTTATCTCGACGCCCCCTTCCCCCCCAAAGAGCTAGCCCCTCAGGACGCTGGAAACCTTGTTTCCAAAATCCCCGAGAGACTCATGCTCTCCCTAACCCCTCCAACTGGAAACTATAGAATCAGTCACCCCTCCCAACCCCAGGGCACCTCTTCCGCCCACGGGTCCTGTCCCCGTGCTTTAATAAAACCACCATTTTGCACCAAGGACGTCTCAAGAATGCTTTCTTGGTGTTCCTCCGTCAGAGATATCTGCATCTTTAGGGTTCCTCAGCACCACAGTGCAAGACAGAAAGCCCCCGCGTTCAGGCAGAGTTTGTAGCTCCTGATGCCCGTGCCTGGGTGCGGGCGAAGCAGGTGTGCAGAGTCGTGGGCTGCTTGCCTCTCCGTGTGTCCCTCTGCACGTCTTCTGGGAGGAATTCGGTCTGCAGGGTTTTCCAGAGCCGCAGCAGGTGCTGCCCTAACACAGGCGAAAGCAAACACCCGAAAGAGAATAGGATCCCATCGTCAGTCTCCTACTTCCAGAAGTTTCTGAGCTTTGGATTCAGAAGTTGGGAGGAGCGTGGTTACCTGTTGTGGTATTGTGATTTAAAAAATGAAATGCGTATTTGCTCTACATCCCTGTCTCTGGCATAGAGCTCCTAAAACCCCGGAATTTCCCCAGTGAGGGGTGCGGGGAGGTGTCTCGTGTTATGTTAAGGAAGGTTGTTTTCAAAGCACCAAGGCGCCCCTCATCCCCTGGGCTCATTGCCACCTGCAACCAACCACGTGATGGGAGACCCAGCTCTTTCAGCCCCTCTGGAGTGGGGACGGGGCCAGAGTGTGAATTAATCACCATAACAAGCCTCCCTGAAAGCCCAGGCTGGGAATGCGATGCGTCTGTCCTTCGGAGGGTTTCCCCACTTGAGCCCCTCCCCACGCTTGGCCTACCGCGTGTCTTACATCCAGCTAACTGTGTAAAATGTTTCTCTGAGTTCTGTGACTCCAGCAAATCAAAGCCAGTGAGGGGCTTGTGGGGACCCCCAAGGTAGAGCCTGTTGCTCAGAAGCCCAGGTGACAACTCGCCCTTTTGATTGGCATTTGGGGTTGGGGGAGGTCTTGTGGGACTGAGCCCTCACCTGGTGGGATTTGATGTGATCTTCAGGTAGATCCTTCCAGAATTGAGTTGAATTGTAGGACACCAGCTGGCGTCAGGAAACTGCTCGGCGGTGTGGAGGGAAACCCCAGCCATTAGAATTGGGTACAGAACCACAGCTGTTCCCCTGAGACTGCATCTTTCTGGAGCTGGACCAGCCAGTAGTGTTCAAAGCTCAGTGAACTCAAGATGCAGCTGTCTTGTTCCGTCCACGACAAGGACTCACGAAGCCCCAGCGGTGCTCACGTTGACACCAGGCTCCTGAGCTCTGCTTCCGAGTTTGTTTCTGGGTTCTCACCTCGAACATGGTTGGGACCCTTGGTGCTCACAGAGGCTCATCCTTCCTGCCTGCCTCCTTCCCAGCTGAGTCGGCGAAGTCGTCCCCTGGAGGGAATCAGCCTGCTTGGACAAATGCAGGACGTTAGGCCAGGCCAGGTGATTTGATAACTCCCTGCAAGCCTGTTTCCTCATCCGTAACATGGGACTTAAAAACAGGCTTCGTATGGTTTTGTGATTTTGGAATAAGAACATGCATGTAAAGATCTTAGCAGCACGCCAAGCTCTCCGCTAATATTAGCCACTTTATTATAAATGATTTTATGAAAAATGTATTGGCGTGTACTGGGTAGCTGCCTGGATCTCTGGGAAAGCTGTAGGTTCAAGTTCGAAGGCGACACCGTGAGCAGTCGCCATCACATCCCCGGGCCTGGGACCCACGGCTCTCTGCCGTGTTGGCTGCTATGTCCCAGGGCCCTGCCTTCTTCATGGCACTCTTAGCGCCGAGTCCTCAAACAGGTGTACGCTGAAAGCAGCCGGGTCATTTCTGGACCCAAGTGCCAAGAAAAGCTTAGAAAGTAGAGCTGTACCTTGGACAGGCATGGTTCCTAAGGCGGGAAATTCCGTCAACGTAAGAAAGCTTGGCACATGTTCACGTTGACTGATGACTGCTCCAAGGGACCCCCTACCAGGAGAGCTGGGCCTCTTCCTTGGATGGCCCACCACCCTGCACATCCCTCTGTCGAGTCCTCCCTGCCTCTGCAGAGGATGGGTCTCCTCGTGTGGACCGCCCGCCGCTGGCTCTGACCCACTGAGATCTCAGTCCTCGTCCTGTTCGCCCCCCCCCAGCTGGGATGCTGACTGGACACAGAGGCCTCTTAGTAAAGGACCAGCTGCTGGTTGAAAACACGCCCTCCTGGGGCAGGGGCAGCACGGACTCTGTCCTGCCTTCTGCATCCCATGAATATTTGAACTCAGAGCTCTCATGTCCTCCAGCCCCGGGCCGGCGACCTGCGAGCACTTGGGCTGCGGGCCATACGACCCACAGCTGGCCGTGCATTCAAGCGGGTTCCATGCACTGAGATTCCTGCCGCACTAGTGAATTAACTTCAGAATATCTTGTTCTTCTGGGACGGCTAACAGCTGGGAAGCACCCAGAGCACCAAGTGCTTGTCGTACCTGGATGTCAACAGGGACCACGACGGGTCGTTGACTCTTAAAATACTGCTGTATGGAAGTTTGCGCCTCGAGGGAAAGGTCTGTGGACGGACGGATTCCAAGAACCCACTGGGACTCTTTCAAGCATGCAAACGAAGCACAGGTTTCTGCATTTCTGCTTCAAGCTTTCCTGAAAGCGTGGAAAGAGTTCATTATTCTGAGTATCTGCCAAGAGCTCCCTGTGTGTGTGTGACGGGGAAGGCACTAGCAGAGAGCAGGAGGCCAGGGAAGCTGTGGAGCAGCCCGCCACCCCGCAGCTGAGAGCAAGTACCTCAGAACATTCGCCAGTCACGTTTAACACAGAGAATGTCGTCGATGTCTGCTCACAGACTCCTCGGACTTCACAGAAAACCACACTTGCAATCTTATAAAGGCAATAAGCGGTAAATGTGTATTTTCCATGGAAAATAATTTGCTCAAAAGCAGGAATGCTTTAGATCTGGCATTAAGAATGTAACTTGCTAAAGGAACCTTTAACTTCTGTCTTGTATCACGAAGAAAAATAGGTCATTCTTCTGGAAGAAGACTCAACATACTTTATATAATAACTGACTGACGTCACTCAGCACGACGGGCTTGGGGTCCATCCGTGGGCTTGCGGATGGCAAGACCTCAGTCTTGTTAGGGTTGAGTAAGATCCCACTGTGTGTGTGTGTGTGCATGCGTGTGCGCGCACGTGTGTGCGTGTGTAAGATCGCATTTTAAAATCCATTTGTTGATGGACACTTAGGCTGTAAATAACAGGGCAGTGAACTTGGGTCTGCTCAATCTTCTGGAGTTCGTGTTTTCCATTCTCCGCATCAGCACTTAGCAGTGGGATTGCTGGGCCACAGGGGTAGCTGTTTTTCCTGTTCCAGGAACCTCCGTGCCGTTGTCCACGGCGGCTGCACCCGTCTGCATTCCCACCAACAGAGCAAAGGGATCCTTTCTCCGCACATTCTTGCCAACACTTGTCTTCTATGTTAGCCATTCTGAGAGGTGCGAGATGACCTCTCATGCTGGTTTTGATTTGGGTTTCCCTGGTGATGAGTGACATAGAGCATCATTCATGTACCTACTGGCCATCTGTCTTCCTTCTTTGGAAAAAATGTCTATTCAGACCCTCTGCCAATCTTTTAATCACATTGTTCACTTTCTGCTGTTAGGTTGTAGGAGTTCGTTGTGTTTTGGGGACAGTAACTCTATATCAGGTATATGATTTACAAATATTTCCTCCTGTTCCGTAGGTAGTGCTCTCATTTTGCTGACAATTTCCCCTGCTGTGCAGAAGCTTTTCAGTTTGATCTAGACCTACTTGTTTATTTATGCTTTTGTTGCCTTTGTTTTTGGTGCCAGATTAAAAAATTATCGTCAAGACCAACGTCAATGAGCTTACTACCTTTGTTTCTTCTAGAAATTTTATGGGTTCAGGTGTTCAAATTCGTTTTGAGTTAATTTTTGTCTGTGGTGTAAGAAAACAGTCCAGTTTCCTTCCGCACGTGGCTGTCAGTTTCCCCGGCACCATTTGTTGAAGAGACCGTCTTTCTCATATATTCCAGTCTCCTTTGTCACAAATTGATCCTATGTAAGTGCGGGTTTATTTCTGGAATCTCTATTCTACCATACTGTTCCTTTTTTGCCAATGCCATACTGTTTTGCTAAGTACAGTTTTGTAATGTAATTTAAAATTTTGGCACATGATGCCTCCAGCTTGTTCTCAAGATTGCTTTGGCTATTCAGGGTCTTTTGTGGCTTAATACAAATTTTAGGGAGTTTATTTCTATGAAAAAAGTTATCAGAATTTTGATAAGAATTGCATGGATTCTGCAGATTGCTTTGAGTAGAATCAACATTTTAACAATATTAATTCTTTCAATCCATGAGGATCATCTGTCTTTCCATTTATTTGCATATTCAATTCCTTTCATGAATGTCCTATAGTTTTCAGGATATTGGTCTTTCATGATCTTGATTAAATTTATTTCCAGGTATTTAATTCTTTTGATGCAATTTTAAATAGGATTTTTTTCTTAATTTCTCATTCTGATACTTTATTATTAGCATATAAAAAAGCAATATATTTGTATATATTGATTCATGTTCCCAGCTTTACTGAAGTGACTTATTAGTTCTAATAGTTTTTTATGGACTCTTGGGGTTTTCCATATAACATCATGCCACCTACAAATAACAGCGATTTTTATTTCTTCTTCCCAATTTGTATCCTTTATTTCTTTTTCTTCCCTATTTGCTCTAGCTAGCACAGCCCTTCTATGTTAAATGGAGGCGGCGGCATCCCCTTCTGATCTTACAGGAAAGGCATCCAGCTCCTAGCCACTGTGTGTAATGGTAGCTGTGGGCTTGTACAAAGTTATACCAGATACTCCCCTGATGTCCACTTTGTTGTAGTTTTTATCACACACGGCTGTGGAATTTTGTCAGTTTGTTTCTACATCTGTTAAGTTTTGTCAGTTTGTTTCTACATCTGTTGAGCTGATCGTGTGATCTTTACCCTTCATTTTGTTAACGTGTTTGTCACACTGATTCCAAGTTGCGGAACCCTAGTCACCGCCCTGCAGTAACCCCCCCAGGACTGCGATATGGGATCTTTTTAACGTGGTGCTGGGTTCAGTTTGTTCGTAGCTTGTTCAGGACTTTTATATCTATGTTCATCAGGGATACTCGCCCGAGATTATTCTTGTTGTATTCTTGTCCGGTTTTGGTATCAGGGAACGTGGGCTCTTTGGAAAGATTCCTTCTCTTCTGCCTTTTGGAGACATTTCAGAAGGATTGGTACTAATGTGTCTTTGAGTGTTTGGCAGAACTCACCAGTGATGCCATCTGGTCCTGGACTCTTGTTTGTTGGGCGGTTTTGATTACTGATTCGATCTCCCTACTAGTTATCAGTCTGTTCAGATTTTTAAAATTTCCTCATGATTCAGTCTTAGTAGGTTGTGTGTTTCTAAGAATTTGTCAGTTTCTTCTAGGTTGTCCAGGTTCTTGGTATATAAATGTTTATTTCAGTCTCTTGAGGGCCTTTGTATTTCTGTGGTATCAGTTATAACATTTCCTCTTTTCTTTCTTTCCTGATTTGAGTCTTCTCTCTTGGTGACTCAGCTAAAGTTTTGTCAATTTTTTTTTAAGATTTTATTTCTTTGAGGGAGAGAAAGTGTGTAAGAGCGCACAAGCATGCGGGGCAGGGGGAAGGGGAGAAGCAGGCTCTCTCTGAGCAGGGAGGCTGACACGTGCTGGGTCCCTGTACCCTGGGGTCATGACCTGAGCTAAAGGCAGATGTTTCATGGACTGAGCCCCTCAGGCGCCACAAATGTCTGGTCAATTTTGTTTATGCTTTCCAAAGAACCAGCTGTGGGTTTTATCAGTCTTTTCCCCTGTCCTTTTAATCTCTATTTAATTTTAATTGATTGATTGACTGAATTTACTTCTGTTAGTGCCCTGAGGCGGGTAGCCTGCTGAGAACCGCCTGACTGTTACAGCCCCGTTACAGCACCTAGCAGTGCACAGCTCCGTGGTCTCCAGGGCCAGGCAGTCAAGCAGGTGCCTGAGGGGCAGCCACAAAAGCCAGGGCACCAGATACACATGAAGGCTGCCTGCCAGGAGACACTGGCACTCTGGAACGCAGCGGTGGAGGGGACACAACATAGCACCTGCCAGTGGGACTGGGGCAGAGCGGGAGCGTACAAATGGTGCCCACTGGGAGAGGAAAAGATGGTGCCCCCAGCTGGAGCAAGACAAAGGGACAGCATGAAGATGGGGCTCGCCAATTTCTGTCCCTGGAAAGTGTCCCAGCAGGTTCCCGTACACGTGTGTTAATTAGGTGCCTGCCCCATTGTCTTACATTTAATATAAGCAAATGATCACGCCTCACGCATAGTCTGGACACAGTCGGCTGCTCTGCACTGGGTTGGAACATAAGCCTTTCAAGGGTCATTTCTCAGTTCTCTATAGCTTCATGGACGTCATGGATATGAGTCCCATCACTTTTCAAAGCTAGATGTTCTGCGGGCTCCTCTCTCAGGTGCAGGACCTAAAAGTTGGGGTTCTCAATGTGGGACTCAGACCTTTCAGTCCTCAGGAAGAATCTCCAGGTTTTGAGTTCCCTCCTGGGTGTGGGTCTCTGCACCAGCGTGGGTTCACACTGAAATTCAGTCTCATTCTCTCCAACTTGCTTCAGTGTGTTCCGTGAGCATTTGCCCAGTGTAGGGCTCAGTCTGCTGGGTTTTAGGTTGATTTCAGAGGAAACTGTTCATACGGAGCTGTAGATTCTGGGTCTGTGGGAAGAGGGCGTTCAGCACCTTCCTGGGTTGCCATCTTGAACTAAAATCCAAAAATATAATTTTACAACATTAATCAGCAGGAAAAAAAGTCTGTAGAACTCTTGGGGTCCACGGGCTACACATTTTTACCCAAAGGTAGTTCAAACCCCTAACTGTAGGTAAGTTCATGCCGATTTAGCAAACCCACAGATGGTAATTCTGGAGGTGAGAGTTCCACATCACTAGGCATAAGAATGGTCTGTCTGAAAATTTAGGTGCTATGCCAGACCACTAAGGAAATATTTTCATTGTATGACTCATTTTTAACCTCCAAAGGCATATTTTGTAGCCAAATAGTTTGTTTCAAATAGCTTAGTTAAAATTTAAAAAATCAAAACCATTGTTTTCTGGGTGCCTGCCTGGCTCCGTCAGTAAAGCCTGCGACTCTCCATCTCAAGGTTGTGAGTTCAAGCCCCATGTTAGGTGTCGAGATGACTTAAAAATAAAATCTTTAAAAAAAGAGAAACTTTTGTCTCCTCGAAAACTCAAAATTCCATCTTTTTCATTATTCTCTCCTATTACTTAGCATAGTGTCTATTCTGTTGAATGGATTTAAGTAAATATTTCAAATCTTTAGACCAGGAGTCAACAAATTATGCCGCAGCCAAATTCAGCCAATATCTGTTTTTGTAAATAAAGTTTTGATAGAAAGCAGCTCCGGGGGTAAACTGAGGCTGGGGGTGCTTCGGGGAGCAGGCGTGGGCGTGGGCACTGGGGCGGGGCGGGGCGCGGTCAGCGGAGCTGAGCTGGGGCCGCGGCCGGGCCGACCGCTCGGCTCCCGGGCCTGCGCCGCGCCTCCCGCACGCCCGTACGTAAGCGCACTGCGCCCTCCCACGCGCGGACACCGCCCGCACCGCGCCCGCGGAGTCGCGCGCCCACCGCACCCACTGAGCACGCGCAGGAGGCGGCGACGCGGGCCCACTGCGCACGCGCGCGCCTCGGCCTCGGGAGCCGGGTAGCAACACGGCCACGCGGAGCCCAGCTGCCAATCGGCGCGGCCCGGGGCGGGGCTTGAGGTCGGCGCTCCCAGGTCGGCGGCGGGCGACTTCCGGCAATAAAGCTCAGCGCCGCCGTCAGGTGGGGCCCGAGGGCGTCGGCGCTCGCGCGGGGACTGACGCGGCGCGCGCTCCAGGTGGGGCCGGCGGACCCCCAGCCCTCCCCGCGCCAGGTAGGGTCGGGGGCCCGGGGCGCGCCGGTGGGGGCCGAGCGGCCCTGAGCCGCGCGGCGCGGCCTCCCCTCGGCCGCCGCCCACCCCCGCGCGCCCGCGACCCCGCCGCGCCCTGGCCTCGCGCTCCGCGGGCGCTGCCCTCGGGGGCCTGCGACGGTTCCCGGGGCCCCTCCCGCCAGCGTGTCCGTCCCCGCGCGCCCCGAGCTCCCTTCTCCCGGGGACACCCGCCGCCTGCGCCGTGCGGTCCCCGTCCGCGCCCCTCCCCCTGCCGCCCGAGCCCCGACCCGGTCCTCGTCCGCGTCCCACCTGCTGCCCGGTCCCCGTCCGCGGCTCCAGCTTCTCGGTCCCCCGGTCCCCGTCCGCGGCTCCAGCTTCTCGGCCCCCCGGTCCCCGTCCGCGGCTCCAGCGTCCTCCCCGTGCCTGGCCTCGGTCCCCTGGCCCTTGTCCACCGTGCCAGCTCCTCCGCAAGCCTGTCCCTCGGGCCTCGGTCCCCGTCCGTGGCTCCGGCGTCCTCCCGGTGCCTGTCCCTCCGTCCTCCTCTTTGGCTCTCGCTGCGTCCCTAGTACTGGTCGGTGGCTCCCCTGTCCTCCCTGTGCCTGACCCTTGGTCCCCACCCTCGGTGGCTCCAGCGTCCCCCCAGGCCTCGCTGGGGGCTCCGCGCCCTCGCCGAGCCTGCCTCGCTGCACTGGCCGCCGACCCTGGGCCGGGCGTCTTCCTCTTCCGTGGGAGACGCTGCCCTCTGGGGGCCGCCGTTACCCAAACTCGGGGGGTTTGAAAACCCGGGAATCCAGAGAATATTTGCGTTCCTCGTGAAGTCTCTTTTCTTGCTGCTTCCAACCCGCATCCGCCGGCCCCGGCAGGGAGACACCTTTTCCTGTTCTCCGTAAGAGCGCGCCTCCTCCGTGACTTTCCGCGTCCTGGTCCCGGTGTCCGGCTCTGTGAGGCCTCCGTGGCCGTCCGTCGGGCCCCTTACGGGACAGCCCGTGCCCCCGGCCAGCTCAGCTGCCTCTGCTGTTCTTCGGGGTCGGGCTCTCCGCACTCAGCAGCCGGTGGCGTGCGACCCGAGTGACCTGGGAATCTTGTGAGGATGGGATGCCGTGGGTTGGGGCCCGGCGTTCCCAGCACAGAGCGAAGCGGGTTTGTCAGTTTTCATTGACACAGAAGCAACGGGGGAGGAGTGGAAGCGCGTGTGCCGGGTGTTTCCGCTGAACCCAGAACTGGTGCTGGCGCGGAAGCCGCCTTCTTGCCGGGTGGCCCGCGTGGCTCGGACCTCTCTGTACTGCTGCTGTCGTCTGGAGCAGGAACCTGACAGTGGCTGCGAGTCTGCTCACTCCCCTGTCCCGACGTGTGGCCTTGCAGAACGTGTGAGAGTTTGTTTCCTGGCACCTTTCCTTTGTGTTTTTTGTTTAGACCAGTCATTACTTTAGACCACGTTGAGTGACTTAGGTAACCTAAGGTGACACTTAAAACCCCACAATTTTAGGACCTTTCCTTTTCACAGGGTGCAAGAAATGTTATAAAAACACAGTGATAGAACATGGGCTCCGGGCGCTCCAGAGATGTGATTCCCAGCCCTGCCAGACGCTGGGCCACACTTGGTTCTATAAAACGGAGAATTAAGGCTGTAAAAGGGCGGGGGGAGCGCAGTGCCTGGGTGGCTCAGTGGGTTAAAGCCTCTGCCTTCAGCTCAGGTCATGATCTCAGGGTCCTGGGGTCGAGCCCCACATCGGGCTCTCTGCTCCACAGGGAGCCTGCCTCCTCTTCTCTTTCTCTCTGCCTGCCTCTCTGCCTACTTGTGATCCCTGTCTGTCAAATAAATAAATAATATCTTTAAAAAACAAAAAGGGGGGGGAATGGTAGCATTTTCTGCCTTTCAGGGCAGGGGGGCTGAGATAGTGCAGCTAAGTTGTTCAGAGGAATGCCTGCCTCCCACAGAGAGCCCGAAAGTGTGTGCTAGGACCACACCAGCTGAGAAGGGATGCTCGCTGGAGGAAGACGTTTCTTGGTTAGTTCTGCATCTCTCCTCCTGGGGTTTCTTCTGGGCCAGGCAACCTGGGGAGGCCCTGTGCTCCCACTTCCTGCTACGTACAACAGAGATTAAGGGAGGATGTGTAAGACGTTAGCCCTTTGCTGGCTGACATCAGTTAACCTGATATGTGCATAAATTGCAATTCCTAGTAGCTGTTTCACAACCGAGTAGCCTCCCTTTGAGTAGCTGTTCTTAAGTGCTTTGTTTTGAGGAGTCAGTTTTGCCTTTATTTTTGTATTTGAAATTTTTCAAAACAAATGTGATTTTAATTAAAACCTATAAAGTTATAGCAATTCAGGTCTTTTAGCAAGACAGATCAATAACTTCCCATAAAAGTGGTGGGCCGTTCCTCATTCCGGAAGTCGTCTGCGAGTTTAGCTGCCCCAGGTTGGGAGTGTTTTTGAAAATTGGATCCCAGGCATTTTAAATTGCACCTGTCTTTTTTCTTCTTTTTCTTGCTTTTCCCTGATGGCTTTTTGTTGTTGTTTATAAGAACTCTTCTACCAGAGTTTGCACTAGTTTGTGAACTGTATGGAATTATAATTCCAGGTGAAGCTTCATTGTGGTCCAGGGAACCTATGTCAGGCTATGAAGTGTGCACAGCTACAGCAAAACAGGTCTTCTCCTCTGTGTTGGAGATAAAAACCTTGGGAATGCCGTGTTTTTATTCCTGTGGCCTGTGGCGCTGGGCTTCATGGCTTCCAACCTGTATAACCAGAAGCAGCCCTGAGCGCTCTGGCTAACCATGTGATTTCTCACAGGGGCTGCTGCAAGAGAGTTGATGATCTTACTCAAGACACCAAGCTGACTCTTAAGTTCACGTGAAAGCTTCGCGTAAATGTTCCGGGCGGTGCTTTGGAGGCCTGAATAGAAGTGTCTTAAGTGGTGAGTGGGCATCGCGCCTACATGGACAAGGGCAGGGTTGGTGCGTCCTCACGTTTTAAGACAGGTTGTTAGCTGAGCTGTTGGCAGGAGGTTTCTGTTCCCCGAGCGCTGCTCTCTGTCTCCGTTCTCCCACGCCCTTCACCACACAGGGCCTGGCAGGTTATCTTCAGAACAACACCACTCCTACCACTGCGTTGCCTAAAAACTCTTAATTATTTAGAGAGTAAAGTCCAAACAGCTTTGACATTCAAGTTTTCCATGATCTGGCTTCCAGTCACCTTTCCAACCTGCTTACCAACCTTCCCAAAGATTTCTCTATTTCAGCCAGCCTGTTTTGTTTATTATTCTCAAAGGTGTCATGTGTTTGTGTGCCCACCATTTCCGTGATTGCTTTTTTCCCCCATTGTCTCCCATTTACTAGAGATTTAACTGTGCTTTAAGGCCAGCCTGGGGCCCTGGTTTTTCTTCAGAGGTCCCAAATGATCTGCTTTTTATTCTGAATTTCTTTCAGTTATTCTCCCTTTATTGCTCATTCAGTACATACATATACATTGTATAATCTTTTTTTTTTTAAGGATTTTATTTATTTATTTGACAGACAGAGATCACAAGTAGGCAGAGAGGCAGGCAGAGAGAGTGAGAGGGAAGCAGGCTCCCTGCCGAGCAGAGAGCCCGATGTGGGGCTTGATCCCAGGACCCTGAGATCATGACCTGAGCCGAAGGCAGAGGCTTTAACCCACTGAGCCACCCAGGTGCCCCTGTAAAATCTCTTTTAAGTATATTTACATACATTATTTGTGTGAGTTTCCTCATTTGCTCTTATCTATTTTTTCAAAATTTTTAAAAATTATGATTAAAATATAGTGTAATTTTTGGTTTCAGGAGTAGAATTCAGTGACTCACCACTTACATTGAACACCCAGTGCTCATCATAAGTGCCCTCCTTAATGTCCGTCTCCCACCTAGCGCATCCCCCACCTCGACCCAGCAATTGTATTACTACATATTCACCAAAAGGATACAAAAATACAGATTTGAAGGGGTACATGTACCCTGCTGTTTCTAGCAGCATTACCCACAATAGCCAAACTATAGAAAGAGCCCAAATGTCCTTCCACTGATGAATGGATAAAGAAGATGTGGCTCTTGTCTTTTTAGTTCTTGGACTAGGTAGTGCACCTTCAGGGAAGGGACGTGTAGCATAATAATGCGCTGGTCTGTGTTTGCCTGTGACTGGAGTAATCTGTAGCTAGTCTGTGTAGCAGTGTTCTGCGTGCTGGCCACTTTTTAAAAATACCGGTTTTTCTGAATCCGCCGTGTATGATGTCAGGAGGTACGTTGGCAACTGTCGCAGTTGGTCCTCAGACATTTTTCTCTCGTCTGGTTTTCATGAGACTAGATTACTTTTTAAGCAGCATCTTCTCCACCATGGTTTGCACCTGCCTTCTTTGGGAGGAGCACATGCTGTTGGAGACAATGTCAGGTAACAACTGACGGGGTGTAGTAGGAGCTTCTGCATTTTAGGATGACTGGGGGCTTGAAAAAAGTCTGTCTGCAAGATGGTACTTACAGGGGCACCAGGGTGGCTCAGCAGGTGAAGCCTCTGCCTCCAGCTCGGGGTCATGATCTCAGGGTCCTGGGATCGAGTCCCGCATCGGGCTCCCTGCTCAGTGGGGAGTCTGCTCCCTCTCACACTCCCCTCCACTTGTGCTCTCTCTGTCTCAAGTAAATAAATCTTTTTAGAAAAAAGCTTACAAAAATAGTGCTAGAGATTTAAATGGTGATTCTGAAGTATCTTCTAAAATAAGAGTTTGAGGGGTGCCTGGGAGGCTCAGTGGGTTAAAGCCTCTGCCTTCAGCTCGGGTCAGGATCCCGGGGTCCTGAGATTAAGCCCCGCTTTGGGCTTTATGCTCAGTGGGAAGCCTGCCTCTTCTTCTCTCTCTCTCTACCTGCCTCTCTGCCTACTTGTAATTTTTGTCTGTCAAATAAATAAATAAAATCTTCAAAAAAAAAAAAGAGTTTAAATGAATATGTGACTGTTAAAGATGTTTTTCCTGGAAAACCAGGTTTCGTTAAGGAAGTGAGCACTTGAGAGTTGACCCAGGAATACTGTTGAAGGCTTAGAATTTTCTTCTAATTTTTTTTGTTTCTTCTAAGCCAGTATAAATGTCTACTTAATAGCCTGGTTTTTGTTAGTTGTAATAAATATAGTTGAGAGATGATAGTTGAACATTTCTGTCTCTCAGGTACTCTGTTAGAAACATTCCACAGTAGCAAAATGCCCCAAGTCTACTTGGATGTGAGATTAATATGATATATTTTTTTAAGATTTTATTTATTTATTTGACAGACAGAGGTCACAAGCAGGCAGAGAGGCAGGCGGAGAGAGAGGAGGAAGCAGGCTCCCTGCTGAGCAGAGAGCTTGATGCGGGGCTCGATCCCAGGACTCTGAGATCATGACCTGAGCCGAAGGCAGAGGCTTTAACCCACTGAGCCACCCAGGCACCCCTGAGATTAATATGACATTATTGAAACTATTTTTGGTTGAGTTGTCTGCTACCTTTTTGTGGCTAAATCCAATATATACTTTTCAGTTCTTACTGTACTAGCTTGTTAAGTGTTGTCCTCTCTCTCAATCATTCCTTTTTTTAAAAATTTTTAAATTTTTTATTTTTTATTAATGTATAATGTATTATTAGCCCCAGGGGTACAGATCTTTGAATCGTCAGGCTTACACACTCACAGCACTCACTGTATCACATACCTTCCCCAATGTCCATCACCCTACCACCCTCTCCCAACCCCCCTCCCCCCAGCAACCCTCAGTTTGTTTTGTGAGATTAAGAGTCTCTTATGGTTTGTCTCCCTCCTGATCCCATCTTGTTTAACTTTTTCCTCCCTACCCCTCAAGCCCCCACATTGCCTCTCAAATTCCTCATATCACTGAGATTATATGATAATAGTCTTTCTCTGATTGACTCATTTCATTTAGCATGATACCGTCTAGTTCTAGCCACGTCATTGCAAATGGCAAGATTTCATTTCTTTTGATGGCTGCATAGTGTTCCATCGTATATATACCACATCTTCTTTATCCATTCATCTGTGGATGGACATCTAGGCTCTGTCCATAGTTTGGCTATTGTGGACATTGCTGCTATGAACATTCGGGAGCAGGTGTCCCTTCGGATCACTACATTTGTATCTTTTGGCCTTCTGGATGTCTTCTTTGCAGAAGTGTCTGTTCATGTCTTCTGCCCATTTCTTGATTGGATTCTTTGTTCTTTGGGTGATGAGTTTGATAAGTTCTTTTTAGATTTTGGACACTAGCCCTTTATCTGATATGTTGTTTGCAAATATCTTCTCCCATTCTGTCAGTTGTCTTTTGGTTTTGTTGACTGTTTCCTTTGCTGTGCAGAAGCTTTTGATCTTGATGAAGTCCCAGTAGTTCATTTTTGCCCTTGCTTCCCTTGCCTTTGGCGATGTTTCTAGGAAGAAGGTGCTGTGGCTGAGGTCGAAGAGGTTGCTGCCTGTGTTCTCCTCAAGGATTTTGATGGATTCCTCACATGAGGCCTTTCATCCATTTTGAGTCTATTTTTGTGTGTGGTGTAAGGAAATGGTCCGGTTTCATTCTTCTGCATCAATCATTCCTTTCTTAAAATACGTTCCTCTCTTGGCTTCCTACTCCCTTCCCCCACCTCTTCGGCTCTTCCTCTTCAGTTCCCTTTCTGGCTCCTCTGCCTCTTGGCCTTCAAATGTCCTCGTCCCTTAGAGTTTTTCCCTTGGTTCTGTGTGTTCTCTCCTGTGGTATCATTCCTGTGGCTTTGCTTACTACCTGAATGCTGGTGAGTTTCCTGTTCTGGTCTCCAGCCTTCCTCTTTCTTCTGAGCCACGGCTCTGTATATGCATTCAGCTGCCCCGTGTTTACTGAGCTCCCTTGTGTGCTCCCGTCACCCACCAATTCTCCTGTTTAACTCTCTGGGGTGGAGCTAACACTGTGTGTTCTAACAGCGTCCAAGGCTGTAGTGTTAACGCACAGCCAGGGTGGAGAACCGGTGAGCGAGAGGAAGGTCACTCCAGGCGGTGGTGGAGCTAGTATTCAAAGTCTTGCTATCACCAAATTGTGAGCTTCATGAAAGTAGTAATATCTGTGTCTTCATTTTTAAGGTCAGACTTTTTACACCTGGATTCGCACATGTGGACTCCAGGACAGTGCCTATCGCCATAGGTTCAGCGAAGCTAACAGACCCGTCTGAAACTGAAACCAGCATCTCTTAGGTGCCAGAAGCTAACCCTGGCTGTCTTTGGTCTCCCCTCACACATCCAGCCAGTGCGGCGTGTGGCCCTGCCCGGTGGGCCCATCTGGGTTAGCTGAGCACATGGCAGCTGGCTCCCTTGGGCTCCATGCAAGGGCCAGACACACAGCGTGCAAGACGGAAGTCCTTGACTGCTCCTGGACTCTGCCTCCTGAATGCTTTTAGACTCTCTCTCCTCCAGTGCAGCCGCACTCCGACCTGGCAGCCAGTGTTCTGTGACCGCCAGTCAGTTCTCGCTCCTCCTCCCTCCAGTAGCCAGCTCCAGCTTCCCTCCTCACGGGGACCCCGAGGCTTCTGAAAGGCTTGACTCTCATTGGATCCTTTATGTTCTGAAGTCCCTTCCTGGGCCCCTTGCTGCCCTCCGGGGAAAGTCCAGTTCTTTGATCTGATCACTCCCTGTTCTCAATTCTCAACATCTCACGCTGTAAGCTTCAGCCGAACTGAAGAGCGCACAGTGCAGAACAGGAGAATGTCTCGTGTTCCGTTGCTTCTGGTTTCTAGTGAAGAGCACCTACTCTGGTGTGGTATTCCCCGTTCTTCCTCCTCCCCCGACCCCTGCTGACTCTGTGGGGAAGAGCTGAGATTAGCTCTGCTGAGCCCGTCCTGACCTACTTGGTGGCCAGCTAGTCGGTCCCCCAGTGCACATCCTGTCTTGATGCGTTAGTACACATCAATGTGCTGTGTGACCACCAAGGTCTCCTGAGCATTTAGGGTATGTGTAGGCGTTTAAATATTAAGAACTTTATTTTTTTAATTAATTAACAAATGTTCTAAATGAAAGGAAACTCGTTAACTGCACCTACGTTTTTAATGTAAATTACTTCTTTTACAGGAGAACTATGCCATTTTTGGGTCAGGACTGGAGATCTCCTGGATGGAGCTGGATTAAGACAGAAGATGGCTGGAAGCGATGCGAATCCTGGAGTCGGGACCTGGAGAGAGAGAATAACCCGCGTGCTCTCACTCACAGCGTGTAAGTTACAGCCGCACAGACCTTGTCCTTTGCCTGCTGCCCACATACGGTGGGCGCCTTGTCATTGGCTGAGTTCGCCCATACTCAGGGCCAATGAGAAACCACACATTATTTAGGGGAAGACTGAGCCTAGTAGATGATCTAGAACCTTCCCATAAGTGCTGCTTTCTTCCACTGAACACATGTAATCCCTCCAGTAATCTGAGAGAAAGGGATTATGTTAACCCCATGTTATAGCTGAGGAATCTCAGTATATCAGATATGGTTTTGGTGGCATACGTCCGAGACCTTGTGCAAGACAAATGCATTTTTCTCTCTTGAGAGCCTGAGTGGGTGTAGTGAGTTTGCTCCAGGAAGGAAGGACATTCTGTGCGGCGGCTGTGCTGTCCCAAGAGTGTAGTGTCCTCTGCTCAGCCCGAGGTGGAGTATCGCTCTTAGCGTCTGCGTCCTGTCTACGTCCTGCTCACACCTCATCGGCTAGAGCACTAGACTCAGAGAAAGGTGGGGTTTTCTCTGTGCGGGGAGCCGTGCATCCCGGTGACACAGGCTGCACAAGCTTGGCGTGAGAAGCGGCCGTCTGCGTCACTGGTGCTGCCGGGACGGCTGGCGAGCCGGGAAGCTCTCAGATCCGCTCCTTCCAGGTGTTGTGGGTCAAGCCGTTGATTTTATTCTATGTCTTTACTTGTCATTTGCATAATTACCAACTGTATTTTTAACTGACGGGCAATCTGATCTTTTTTTATCATCTTATTATTTTTCATCATGATAAGTGTACTTTTCAGTCCCCATCACCTGTTTTCCCCATCCCTCACCACCTCTGCTGACCAACAGTGCATCTCCGTGGTTAGGAGGCTGTTGCTGGGTTTGTCTGTCTCCCCTCTCCCCCGCCCCCACTTTGCTCGTTTGTTTTGTTTCTTAAATTCCACATATAAGTGAGATCTTATGGTACTTGTCTTTATCTAATTTCATTCAGCGTAATCTCCAGTTCCATCCATGCTGATGCAAATGGTGGGTGTTCATCCTTTCTGATGGCGGAGTCATATTCCGTTGTGTATATGGACCACATCTTCTTTATCCATTCATCTGTGGATGGACATCAGGTTCTTTCCATAGTTTGGCTGTTGTGGACATTGCTGCTATAAACGTTCGGGTGCACGTGCCCCTTCGGATCACTACATTTGTATCTTTAGGGTAAATAGTAGTGCGATTGCTGGGTCATAGGATAGTTCTGTTTTCAACTTCTTAAGGAACCTCCATGCAGTTTTCCAGAGTGGTTGCACCAGCCTGCATTCCCACCAACAGTGTAGGAGGGTTCCCCTTTCTCTGCATCCTCGCCAGTATCTGTCATTTCCTGACTTGTTAATATTAGCCATTCTGACTGGTGTGAGGTGGTATCTCATTGTGGTTTTGATTTGTTTTTCCCTGATGCCGAGTGATGTGGAGCACTTTTTCATGTGTCTGTTGGCCATGTGGATGTCTTCTTTGCAGAAATGTCTGTTCATTCTGCCCATTAAAAAAAAAAAAGTAAAGACTTATTTATTTTAGAGAGCGAGCACATGAATGCAAGTGTTGGGGGCAGAGGGAGAAAATCTCACACGGACTCCCCGCTGAGCTTGAGTCCCAACAGAGGGCTCAATCCCACAACCCCGGATCATGACCTGAGCTAAAATCAGGAGTCAGATGCATAACTGCACCACCCAGGTGCCCCATTCCACTCACTTTTTAGTTGGATAATTTATTTTTTGGGTGTTGAGTTTGATAAGTTCTTTATAGATTTTGGATACTAGTCCTTTATCTGATATGTCATTTATAAATATCTTTCTCCATCTGTAGGCTGCCTTTTAGTTTTGCTGATTGTTTCCTTCTCTGTGCAGAAGCTTTTTATTTTGATATAGTCCCAAGAGTTTATTTTTGCTTCAGGCCATCTGATTTTTTTTGACACAAGTTTAGTAGCTTTAGCCTAGAGATAGGTTTTTGCAGTATTTAAAGCAGAAATTAATTTATATTTCAGATTATAGTAAAGATAACATGTTACATTTACTGAGCTTAGGTTGTGACATTTCTCTGCCATTCCGAATTTTATTCAATTTTCACGGCTGTAAATTTTATAAGATTGGTAATTATATATGCTACTGGTATTAGATGATGTTACAAGGTTGTGGATTTTCGAAGTTACTTTTTATCTTACAGTTTCCATGGCAAATTATTTAAATTTGAGCTTGGTCAAATGCATCCAGAAACGTCTGGTGTCTGCATGGACTTCTGATGATGACTGAATTGTGGAGATCTCTGGAGTCCGCGTTCTGGGGGGGTCCGCGGGCTGCGTATCAGCCGGCACTACCGCTCCTCCTACACTAAGGAATTTGCATGTTTGTGGGTTTCTTCCTCATGCATCTTCCTCCCTCATCCCACACACTTTAAACATCTAAGAATTAAATGCCTTCTGTATACACACAGTTAGAGAATACAGTCAGACCCATTTTCGTTGCGAAACAGACTCTGTGTCCCCCTGTCTCATCCCCCGCCCCCACACTCACACCGCTTCCAGAGCCCCTTGACGCCAGAAGCCTTGCTCACAGGCGCTTCTCCGTGTGTGGTGGAAACTAACTGGTGCCCTTACTGACAGGGCTGTCGTGCATCAGCCGTGGAGCGCCCGGCGACGGCGAGGCGGAGGGAGTCGGCACCACCTTTACCACAGCCGTCTAGGAGCTGCTTCCCCGCTCCGCCCTCTTTCTTTGTCCTTTTCCTCTTCCCTAAAATGTGTATCCAAACCTGTGGGGAGAAGCCACCGATGACCCAGAACGCCAACAAATGTCTGATATTTTTCTTTCTCTGGAAGAAAAAGCAATTTAGTTTTGAACCTAAAATGTGATAAAGAAAATAAAACCGTAGGTAACCACCGTTTCAAATTGCTGGATAAAATGACCTTGTCTTCCCCCGAATGTCTTTGACTCAAACAGCACTCCCAATTCTTTGGTTTAGGGTAGGCTTTCTAAAACTAGGAAAATTGTAAAAATCATTTAGGCAATCAGGATTCTAACCAACTTTTAAAAATTAAAAAAAAAAATTTAATAAACATATAATATATTATTAGCCCCAGGGATACAGGTCTGTGAATCACCATCTAACCAACTTTTTTAATCTTTCTTTTTTCTGTAATGGGCATGAAAATAGAAGACCTTTAAATATCCGCCTATTCTCTTTTCGCCTCATTTTAGTATTAAAAGTGTGGAGGAAATAGGTAAGAAGTCACCCAGTTCAGCCTGGTGGTTCGGGGTAGCCAGTCAGTTCACACTTCGAATTCTGAATAAGCTGCTTTTCAAAGCAACATTCATGATGTTATGGAGTTTAGCAATGACAGAGCAAATGTTCACCCCTGTCCTGATGGTTGGTTCTTCATGTGAGAGACGTGTGGGCTTACCACGTCTCGTACTGCCGAGCACAGTGTGCTCTCTGGGTGGTCCCTCCCGCTCCCCTTCTGAGGAGGTTTGCTCACTAAGCTGTGGATGCCCGATACCAGGTAGATCCTCTGGGCTGCACGAGGACAAGGAGACAGCCAGTCCGGGGTTCTAGCAGACGCAGACTGGTGAGGGAGGCTGAGTGTGTGCCCATCGTAGCACCCACGCAGCCGGACGGTGGGGAGGCGCAGAATCAACGAAAGAGTAGCTAACGGACTGGACCAGGAGAAGGGGAGTACCCAAACAGACCTTGAGGCTTAGCCGTAGGGAGAACCAAACTAAGGAATAATACGGCTCAGTCTCTCCATCAGGGCCTGGTTGGCGTGCAGTTTTCTCTCTGGTGACAGTCTTGTATGATTTTTGCAAAGGGAAGGCAGAAGAGGAGTGTCTGGACACTGCATGTCTTTGAGGTGTCAGAGACTTTCCCATCCAATTGCACTGTTGTCAGGAACTGTAGTCTCGGGGGACTCCGGAGACGGGAGGCTGCAGTGTGATGGGGGGTTGTGCTCAGCTCTGTTTCAGTGGTGACGTTTCTCAGGTTTTCTCCCTTTGTGGTTAGTAAACCTTTTCATTGCGTTATTTTTATTGACCTCTCCTTAACCATTGTTTCCAATCCAAGTTTGAGGTTTTTTTGTTTTTTTAAATTAATTTATTTGAGCAAGAGCGCATGAGCAGAGGGAGAGGGAGAAGCAGACTCCGTGCTGAGCACAGAGTCCTATGTGGGGCTTGAACTCACAACCCTGAGATCACAACCTGGGCTGAAATCAAGAATTGGACGCTGTTCCGACTGCACCCCCTAGGTGCCCCCCAAGTTTGAGTATTTTAAAGCTGATTCTGCTCATTTGGTTCTCAATGGGTGGAGCATTGGAAGGCATTGTAAATTTGGGACGCCACAGAAAGTACCATCAACTCTAATAGTTCCCAGGGTATCCGAAGTTAGTTGAATTTTTTTTTTTTAAAGGTTTTATTTATTTATTTGACGGACAGAGATCACAAGTAGGCAGAGAGGCAGGCAGAGAGAGAGAGGGAGAAGCAGGCTCCCTGCTGAGCAGAAAGCCCGATGCAGGACTCGATCCCAGGACCCTGAGATCCTGACCTGAGCTGAAGGCAGAGGCTTTAACCCACTGAGCCACCCAGGTGCCCTTGAAGAACATCAGGAAAAAGGAAAGAGGCTGTGTTTTTGGTTCCCTCATGAGAATGCAGAACGGTTCTCAGATCATGATGATGGGGAGGACTTCTGAGGTCGTCTGGTCCTTGAAGTAGGAGCTGGTCCTGGGTGAGGAGACATTCCTCTGTGCCTTTAGTAGGAGAAGCATCCCTGTCATCTGTGTTTTTTCCCTGAGGATCTTCATTGGCTCAGCCCTCCTTGGATTGTTTCTTCAGTGGCTGGAAAGAAGCCTGGAAATCTATGCGCCGTAGAAAGTGCGGTTCAGCATTCAACGCTGCATCGAGTGTCTCGGGCGGCATTTGTTGTCACTGCCTTGTTGAGGAATGATGTCCTGTGGATCGTCAATGCCGGGCTCTGACTATTTTCATATTGCATTTTCGCCAGTCATAAAGCAAGAAGAGTGCCGTCCTGTAGCACATAACATGGAAAGCCAGAGTTCTGTCTCGTAGGTCGTGTCCTCTTCCGTGGAGTTAACCAGCTGCTTCCCATTTGTCTCGTCCGATGTCCGAGGGCCACGCTGACGCGTCCTGACCCTAGACTGTTTATCACCCAGCGTGAGTTCAGAGTCCGTCTGGGTCGCTCACACAGCCTGGCCACTTCCGGCTGGATCTTCATTCCTGGGCCTTCTTCTCTCCTCCCCCTGGAAGCCTGTCCCTATGGTCTAAAACCTTGAATGTTGGCGTCCCAGTCTTGAAACAGTGATTTCGACTGGCCTGTTTGCCGTCCTGCTGTGCTCTCCCCTCGCGTCTCTGTGTCTGGCTTACATTCGGGGACCCGTTGTTTCAGTGATGCTCTTGCCAGTACCCAAAGCTTCCGTTCTGTTCTGTTCTTTTTTTTTCTCTTAATAGACCCACTTAGCAGATTCTTAACCCTGACGTGAGCTGCCAGGCAGCGGAAGAGGGGATGTCCCACTGGGGACCCCGCGGGGCCACTGCGAATTCACTCCTCACTCCCTCCTTTCCTCTCATCAGCTCGTGCGGTGCAGTGCTTGCTCCCTGGTGGTCCCGCTGTGCCCCCATTTCCTCGTTCTTCCACGGAGACTCGTGCATACTGACCGCTGCTTGGTGCCCGACGGCCCCCAGTGCTGCGCAGCAGCTTTGGCCTTACAGGGGCTCCGCAGAGCTCCTTCCTTCTCCTCTGACTTCCGAGTCTCGTGGGGCAACCTGAGTTGCGCTGCCCCGGGCGTCTGAAGACAGCAGGCTTGTTCTCGGGAGCCTGAAGCTCTGTTCTTTATATCCAGCACACTTAAGGTGTTGGAATCGGACGCTCGTAGGTTTTGACTGACTCCCTCATGGCCCATAGAGCGCGTGTTCGCCCTCCGAGCCCCAGTCCTGACACCTATGGGAGGAGGGCCTGTGACCGGACACCTCACTGTGAGGGGAGGGGGGTGACTTGCAGGCAGGCAGGAAGGATGCTATTGTCGCGTCCCCTCCAGAAAAGAGCCGCTTGCAAACGGGCCTGCGTCTTCCTTTGTCCCTTGAGTGCATGGACAGATCCCGCCATGAGTCAGACCTGAGAGCTGCCTGGTTCTTACTGTACCGTTGTCCATGCTCGGTACACAAGGTGTTGGCCATGCTGGGCCAACAGAACATGGAAAGCCAAAATCCAGGCCCTGATGGAACTGTCATTCTGGTGCGACGGACAGAAGAGGGACGAAATGAGTGCAGCGCGTGGCTTGTTCCACGTGACAAGTGCTGCGAAGGGGACAAGCTGGCGTCGAGGGGTGCGTACATCGGAATGTGGATGGGGGCTCCCTGAGGAAGGGGTCTGCTGAGAGGAGGGGGGGGCAGGAGTACGCTCAGCGGGGGCAGCAGGACACCAGATGCTGCAGGGAACCAGGGCCAGTCACCGGGACACTCTTCCTGTGCTCTGGGGACGTGGGCTTCTTCCCAAGGGAGGGAGCAGTCCCAGGTGCTCCACGGAGGGAAAGTTCGTTCAGGTCAGACTTTCACAGGCTCCTTCTGCCCGCTGTGTGGGAGACCAAGGCAGAGCAAAGACTCACAATAGTCCCCGTGGCATGGGAGGACGGAGGTGACAGGTGCAGGTTCTGGGGGAGGTGAGAGAGGCGGTCACGGCGTGGGCACGACAGAGGCGTTGGGTGGGGGGCGACAAGGTGCAGGCGGGTGTGTGCATTGCAGCTAGAGCTCGCAGAGCTGGCCGAGAGGTTGAGAAATGTGTGTGCTGGCAGAGGGGAGGCGAGCAGGGAGCACTGGGGGGACGGAATTCTCCTCTTGTTCATGTGCACAAGACTCTGCGGAGTGCTGCCAAGGCCCGGGTGCCCCGGGGGGGCGGTGCAGGGCAGGCGCATGTTGCATGTTCCGATATGGTGGTCTCCGTGCATGCTCCTGGCATCAAGGTGTGTTCACAGGACTGTGTGCGTCAGCCTTTCTTGCGCTGTTTGTGTGGGAGTAGTTCCACGTCCGTGCGTGTGGACTTACTGCATTTCGTAAGGTGTGGGTCAGTGAGTTTACCCAGGTCTCGCCGATCCCATTTGTTTCCCGTTTCCGTTGAGCTGCACTGATGTTACCATTAGCACGTCTCGGGCGTGCGGCACGACGATTCAGTGTTTGTGCGCGGTGTGGAATGACCAGCACCGTCCAGGGAACAGGGCCCCCTCCGGTCCTTACACATTGTTTCTGGTGAGGAGGACGTCTGGGGTTTTCTCTGTCAGCAGCTCGTGAGTGTGCCACAGCGTCCTCGGCTCCAGTCACATGCCAGACCCCTGTCCTCCAGGCTCGCCTTTTAAGGGGAAGTTGGTGAACTTTGACCCCTGGTACTCATTTGGCACATTCCCCGCCTGCGGGCTCTGGTGACCAGCGGTCAGCCATCTCTCTGGTGTCTGTATCTCTGAGTGTCACTTGTCATGTGTAGATCCACACAGAAGTGAGACCGTCTGGTGTCTGTCCTTCTGCATGACTGATTTCACTCAGCACGGCCCTCTGAAGGTGCACCTGTGTTGTTGGGAACTCCAAGATGGCATGCTCTTTCACGGCTGAGGAATATTCTGTTGTATGTGCACTGGCCCTGTCGTCTTGGTCCGTGTATCCATCGATGGACACTTAGGTTGTCCCCATGTCTTTGTTACCGTGCACAAAGCTGCAGTCATCCGGGGGTGCAGACGTAATTTCACAGCAGTGTTTTCGTCTTACCCAGGTGAGTTCCCAGAAGTGGTATGAGCATGTCCCCACCACCTAAAGCAGTCTGCAGACTCGGGCCATCCCTGTCGAAATTATCAAATTTTAATATCAAAACAGAGCATGGTAGCTGTTTTCGACTTTCTGAGGACCCTCCATGCTGTTCTCCAGAGCGGCCGCACCAGCTCGCATTCCCACCACAGTGCAGGAGGTTCCCCTCTCTCCGCATCCTCACCAGCATCTTTCGTTTCCTGACTTGTTGGTTTGAGCCATTCTGACTGGTGTGAGGTGGGATCTCATTGTATTTTTAAAAAAATTTAAAAATCTCATTATGTTTTGATACACATTTCTGATAATTATGATCACCTTTTCATATACCTGTTGGCCATTTGTATGTCTCCTTTGGAAAAATGTCTATTTAGGTCTTCTGCCCATTTTTTTTTTTTAAAGATTCTATTTATTTATTTGACAGAGAGTGATCACAAGTAGGCAGAGAGGCAGGCAGAGAGAGAGAGGAGGAAGCAGGCTCCCTGCTGAGCAGAGAGCCCAATGCGGGGCTGGATCCCAGGACCGTGAGATCATGACCTGAGCCGAAGGCAGAGGCTTGACCCACTAAGCCACCCAGACACCCCAACTTATGCCCATTTTAAGTTGGAATGTTTTTATTTTGCTGCTGAGTTTAAAGTTCTTTTTATATTTTGGATACGAATTCTGTATCAGGTTTATGATTTGCAGATATTTTCTCCCATTTACTAGGTTGCCTTGTCATGTTGCTGTGCAGAAGTCTTTTAGTTTGATGTGTCCCGCTTGTTTTTTTTGCTTTTGTTGCCTTTGCTTTTGGTGTCAGATTAAAACAAAGCATCGCTAAGACCAGTGAATATCAGGGAGCTAGTATCCCCGTGTTTCCTTCCAGGAGTTTATGGTTTCAGATCTTACACTGAAGTCTTTCATCCATTTTTACTTAATTTGATGGGTGTGTGAGGTAGTGGTCAGATCTCGTTCTTTTGCACGAAGACGTCCAGTTTTCCCAGCCCCATTTACTAAAGAGCCTGTCCTTCCCCCACTCTTGGCTCCACTGACTGCATACATGAGGGTTTATTTTTGCACACTCTAGTCTGTTCCACCGGGTTCTTTGTCTGTTTTCATGCCAACTCTACTGTTTTGACGACTGCAGCTTCGTGATAGAATTTGACTTCAGGGAGCATCATGCCTCTGGTGTTGTTCCCCTTTCTCAGGATCGCTTTGACAGTTCATGAGCTTTCATGGCTCCATGTGCACGTTAGGATTGTTCTGCTTCTGTGAAGTATGCCTTTGGAATTTTGACAGGGATGGCCCGAGTCTGTAGATTGCTTTAGGTGGTGTGGACGTGTTAACATTTGTTCTTCCAGTCCATGAAAACTGAGTATCTTTCCATCTATTTGTGTCTTCCTCGGGTATTTTTCACCAGTGTCTCATAGTTTTCAGTGTACATATGCAGACCTCCTTGATTAAATTTAGTCCTAGGTATTTTATTCTTTCTCGGTGCTATTTTAATTGGCATTGTTTTCTTCATTTCTTTTTTTGGTAGCTTGTTACAGGCATGTAGAAACACAACAGGTTTTTGTATATTGATTTTTGTATCCTGTAATTTTACTGAATTCGTTTATTGTAATGATTGTTTGGTGGAATGTTTAGGGTTTTCTGTATATAGTATCATGTCACCTGTAAATAGTGACCGTTTCACTTCTAACTTTGCAATTTGGATGCCTCCTGGTTTTCAAGCCAAGCCGCTCAGGCCAGGACTTCCAGCTGTGCTGAGTCAGGTGGCACACGTGGGCATCCTCGTGTTGTTCCTGGTCTCAGAGGAGACGCTTTCGCTCTTCATCACTGAGTGTGGGGGTGGCTGTGGGCCTGTCCTGTACCACCTCTGTTATGCTGAGGAGGATTCACTTCCACCCGCTTTGATTTTATTTTCTCCCAAGTTTTTATTTAAATTCAAGTTACTTAACGTGTAGTGTAGTATTGGTTTCAGAGGAAGACGTCAGGGATTCCTCAGTCGTGTGTAATGCCCAGTGCTCATTCCATCATGTGTCCTCCTTAATGCCCGTCACCCAGTTACCCCACCCCC